>NC_092879.1:85877975-86517618 GCF_028372415.1 Notamacropus eugenii | reverse complement strand
ACAAGGAAGAATTAACCCTTGTTCTGAACTTAGATTATGTAATCATGGATTTCAGTTTCTTACTAAGGTAAACTGCACAAATACAAAACAGCCTTGATAATATTTTTCTTTCAAATTAAGAGCTCTAGACAGTAGGTACAATACATATTAAAATTACTGAAATAGTATACATTGGAAAAATAATTTTTATTTCTTCTGTGAACTTGGTGACATAGAATAATGTGTTTTGGGGGGATGAAATTGAGTGCAGGCAGGGTAGAAATTTGGCTCTAAAGTCTTTCAGTTATGAGTATCTTTATTGTCCTTAAATGTAAGTATTCAGAAAGTCAACAAGCATCTTTTGAATGCCTCTAGTGTTTGAGGCACTTTGTTAGGCACTGAGGATACAGTGACCAAAACAAAACAGCCCATAATTTTAAGAAGCTTACATTCTATTTGTATTGACTCTGAAAATCTAGAAAATCAGCTGTGGGCTTGGCATAGGAAGACTTGAATTCAAATTCCAGCTTTAACACTTCCTGGCTATATTTGTTGTTGTTTAGTTGTTTCAGTCCTGTCTGACTCTTGGTGACCCCATTTGGGGTTTTCTTGGCAGAGAGTGGTTTGCCATTTCCTTCTCCAGCTCGTTTTACAGAGGAGGAAACGGAGGTAAAAAGGGTAAAGTGACTTGCCCAGGGTCACACAGCTTTTAAGTGTCTGAGGCTGGATTTGAACTTAGAAAGAGGAATCTTCCCGACTCCAGGCCCAGTACTCTAGGCATTGCAGTGCCACCTAGCTGTATAGCTTTAAGCAAATCACTCCCTTTCTTTGTGATTTAGTTTCCTCATCTATAAAATGGGGATAATACTTACACTGCCTACTTCCAAAGCACTATGTTAATGAGAATTCTGGTTATGTTTAACTTGAAAATGTAACATAGAATGTTCTCATTTATCTGCAAATGATGATTCACTGAGGATGCATTTGAAAGTTACAATTTTGCCTCTGACAGATTAAAAGCAACATGGAGGATTTATTTTTGTTTTTCCATCATTTACATAATTCTAGTAGTTATGTAAATCAAGCCAAAATACATATATACATATATATGTGTGTGTGTGTGTATATATATGTATATTATGTATGTATGCCATGTAGGGATAGGTTCTGGATGTAGGATATTTTACCAATCTAATAAAGGCCTGGATGGGGAAATCCCTTCTCCACCACTTATAACCTCAGAACTGCCTAGATCTAGTATTGTAAAGTTAAATGACCTGTCCAGTCAAGACGTGTCAGAGGTGGAACATGAACCCAAGACTTCCTTAGTTCAAGACCAGCTCTTTTGTTCCTATATAACGGTGCCTCTCTTCAAATAAAGGATATTTATGTTTCAAAACAATCCCCAGCACTCCCTAGTCTTACTTAATCCTCAGACTGTGGCTCAGTTGAAGATGTAAGGGTTTAAGAAAGATGAGTAGCAGGTTCTGTCTTGGATGATTGTTGTGTAAAGATCACCTCAAAGAAAGGATCATTTGTCAGTGGAACCTAGATGATCAGGGAAGGAGGTAGTGCTGTAAGCAGACTTTTTACACCTCCACCAAAGTTGCCAAACAATATCCAGTGCACTTAAGCAGCAGATTTCCTGTTAATTAACATTCTGGATTCATATTCAGGCTAAGGAGTTCAGAATAAGTCAGTTTACTCACCTGATCTGATACTGATACATCTCATTGAAACCATGAATGTGCAAGATACAAGGTGGCAAAAAAGATGCCATCAAGCACATGATCTGAAAAGTTTGAACAGCATTCTCATAATGGAAAATTAGCTGAAGGGTTAATGATATTCATCTAAGAGAATGAAATGCTGCTTTCACATTGGCTACCTATGGGAGAACACGGGAGAATTCAGAGAATGACTTAAGGATCTCAGACAAACACACACTTGGTTTTGGGCCACAGCTTTTCAGAGCCTCCTCGACCTCCTCACCCCACTCTCTCAGGATAATCACCTTAATAAATTCAGCATTAGTCTACTGTCAGCCTGCCATGCTGAAGTCATTTATTTATATTTAAGATTTATTGGACTTAGAGCTGGACTATTAATACAAATCACTACAGTGATCTGATTCATTCTTCTGAAATCCAAAAGGAACTCGTCTCTACCAAAAATAACCCACAGGAGAATGTCAGGAGAGCAGTGACTAAGTTCTCTGAAACTTTCTCTACTGTGCTTAGTAAATCACCACCATTCCCTCCTTTGAAGATGCAAGACATTTAATAGCACTGAGCATTCCTCTGGGAACATGAACGTGATGCTGTTAGACCTTTAGGAGCATCTAAGGGAGAAGGAGACGTGGCTCTTGACTTCATTGCATTACGTTTACAGAACATTCTAGATTTCATGGCTGTCCTTCTATTACTGAGCACGTGCACAGCCTTGGTCAGCTTTAGATTGGCTGAGATGTACAGCGTGGGGAGAAGTTCTACACTTTGTAGGCTACAGTTTTAAAAGAAAAAAAAATAAGTGTATCTAACAATAGGAAAGATGACATTGTTTTGCCCAGACAAATGTTGAAACTACTTTTCTCTGTGGAATGTGATAATCTATGTTTTAACTAGTGGAATCTACATATAAATGGGATGGATCTTTGAATACATTTCTATCATCTATCTTTTAAACATATGGTAGGCAGCCTACACTATATATAAATTTCACTCTGTCTTAGGATAAGTGAAAGCATACGTGAGATGGTCAGTCAGTAAGCATTTATTACCTACTATGTGTCAGGCACTGTGCTAAGTGCAAAGGCCAAAGACAGTTTCTGCCCTTGAGGAGTTCACAATCTAATTGGAGCAACAGCATGAAAGCAAACACGTACAAACAAACTCCATATAGGATAAACAGAAAATAAGCAACAGAAGGAAGGCACAGGCATTAAGACAGATTGTAGAAAGTAGAATTTTAACTGGGACTTGAAGGAAGCCTGGAAAAGATGAAGGAGAGTATTCTAGGCAATGGGGAGAGACTGAGAAAGTACCTGAAGCTTAGAAATGGAGTGTCCTGTTCAGGTAACAGTAAGCTGGCCAGTGTCACTGGCTCCAGTTCATGAGTGCTATAAGGTAGAAGAAGACTGGGGATATGGAGGCTAGGTTATGAAGGGTTTTGAGTGCTAAACAGAGGATTTTGTATTTAATCCTAGAGGCAAAAGTGAGCCACGGGAGTTTATTGAGTACTGGGGTGATGGGGTCGAACCTGTGCTTCAGGAAAATTGCTTTGGCAGCCAAATGGAGGATGGCTGGATCAGAATAGGGAGAGATGTGAGGCAGGCAGATCCACCAGCAGGCTGTCACAACTATTTAAGATTGAGGTGATCTGTTAGTGCCAGAAGAGAGAAGGGGGTGTATTCAAGAAATTTTGCAAAGGTGAAATTGACAGGCCTTGACATCAGTTTGGATATGGGAGGTTAAGAGTGAAGGATTGGGGATGATTCCCTAGTTGGGAGCTTGAAGGACAGGGGGAATTGTGTTGCCCTCTCCAATAACAGAGAAGGGTTTAGGGGGAAGACAATAAGTTCAGTTTTGGACATGTTGAGTTTAGGATGTCTACTGGACACCTGGTTCAAGATGTCAGGAAGAATTGTAGGATCATAGTAAAGAACTGGAATGGAAAACAGACTCTTTCATTTTACTGGTGAGGAAACTGATTCTCAGGGAGACTGAAGTGACTTGCCCAGTTGTACAAATCATCAAAAGAAATGTTTGGTTAGACCTATGTAGATCTTTAGCTTGTTCATTTACTGAACCATTTCAGAATATATTCATTCAGAGTGATGGGTGTAAGAGACAGTCTTGAAAAAATGCAGGCAAGAAAAGGCAAGAATCTCAATGGTGTAAATTTAAATGAAGCATTTTTATGAGAGAGAGCTTTGATTTTTTTCCCTCTCACAATGAAAAACTTCTCATCTGCCTCCTCTAGCATATCAAGGGACTTTAGCTCACCATCATGTCAGTAAAGATTCTCTTTCATTTACCACACAGCATTGAGTTGGGTTGTTTCTGTGTTTGGGGATCCAGTTTTCATTTTCCCCACAAGAATAGGGACACTAGCTCTGATGCTAAGGTCAGAGAGAGACATTATCAATTTGTGACTACTTATTTCCCCTGGATCTCCCCATATAGAACATGAAAAGTTTATTCCTTTTTTTCTTGTAAAAATAAGGGGCCTCAGAGGTCATTTATATTCATTCTCTTCATTTTACTGATGAAGAAACTGGGCCACAAAAGAAAATGACTTATTCACATTCAGCCAGTTAGTAGCAGAATCAGGAGATTCCACTTCCCTCACCTCACAATCCATTGCTCTTGTCAGCGCTCCACAATGCCAGGGAAGACCATTCCAAATCTGTTTAATAAGGAGGAGGATTAGCATTTGTCCTTTACTTTAGAACATCTTACGATTAAAAGTTGTGATCAGAACTTCACTGGGAAAGATAACATGAAATTATTTTCCGAATTGTTAAATGAAAAAAGTACTGCTTTTGGAAATTCAGTTCTCCTCTTCTTATGAGATTAAACTATGGCTAATTACTAAATGTAATCATACTAATGTTCATCATCCTGCTAACAAATATGCACTCTTACATTTTAGACAAACTAAGAAAATCTCACAAACTTTAAATCTGTTAATCAGCAGCAGACAGTCAAGCAATTTATTAATTCTTTTCGCTCTGTTTTTTTAGGAAGTATGCCTCAATCAGTCATTTTTTCAGTTGTACTTGACACTTGTCTGATGTTCATGTTCATTATGTGAGGATGTGCCTATTCATAAAATACCGTTCCCTGGTGTCATAAAATCAAGAATTATGGCAGACAAACTTCTGAATTCTAATTTATAGCAAGAAGCTTAATGGTGAGACTGCTTTACATTTAAGGTGGCTTTTTTTTACTTTGTTTTGTTTCAGTAAAACCTCTATGTGGCCCACTGAATTATAGCTAGCACCACTACTAACCAGAACCACTTCCTTGGCTCCTTCACTTAGGAGGTGGAGATAGTTAAGAGAAAAGGCTTGTAGTAAACATACTGTACCACCTCACAGATGCATTCCCTTTACAATCAAGTCAATGAGGATTGCATAGAAATAATGCTTATGATATCCAATTTCTTTTAGGTTGCTGGTATATGATCCAATGCTAATTTTCATGACCATCTTATTTTAAAAACTTTGCAGCCCTCTGGACCTCAGTGTCTTCAGCAATAAAATGAGGGTGCTTGGTAACTAGCTGATCTGTAAGGTTCCTTCCATCTTTAAACGTTATGATCCTTTAAAATTTACTGGGATGTTCTATAACTTCCAATGCATTTTTAAATCCGAACTCTGTATTGGAAATATAGCTCTACTCTCTACCATTGCTCCCATCTCCCTGTTTATATCTGGAATTTGGTTATCCCCCCTTTCCTTTGATTTCAACTCTCAGGATTTCTTTGTTTCCTTAGATTTAACATCCATGAAAACTCATTTCTTTCCTTGATGTCCCTGAAGCAACTGGACACCTCCAAGGAAGAATGCTGTAGACACACCCAGAAACATTCATTAGTTTAGATGTAGTGATCCGTAGAGTAGCCACGGTATTTCACCTTTCATTTGTGGGCACAATGAATCAAAGTAGTGTTTGAACTGCACCCATTTCCTGGGGCTGTCAAAAAGAAAAACTGTCACCAAGAGGTGGTGTCTCTTAGCCTTAGCTAATCTTTGCTCTGTAGGCAAAGTTCCTAAGAAAGATGGCAGTCAGCATGTTATGGGGCAAAGGGCACTAGGCTGGTTCCAACTCTCATCTCTGATGTGTGCTACTTATAGTGTCTCAGATAGAAGACTTAATATCCCTTGGGCTCAGTTTCTTTAGTAGCAAGCATTTATTTACCTTGTGCTCGGAGGTGGTAAAGCAGTTTACAGAGGCTATCTTGTTGCTCACAATAGCACTATTATTATCCCTATTTTACATAAAAGGAAATGGAAAGTGAGAGATGATATACCTAGAATCCGACAGCTCCTACCTTCCTGACTCCAGGTGCAGCGCTTTCTCTATTGTGGCCCTAAGTTCTTCATCTGCAAAATGCAGAGAGTGCACCAGATGGTCCCTGAGGTCCCTTCCAATGCTTGGGCTTCTTTTAAATGCTTCATGGAAAGACAGAGTTTGTGGAGAGCTGGGTCTTATGGAGATCTCCAGGAGGCTGCTTTGATATTTAGCTCAAGACTTCAACCAGCTGAACTCGAAGCTAGTTAAGAACGACTTCTCATAACTTTCTCTGTTCTACCAAATCTTCCTACTGAATGAAGAGTAATTATGGATTCCCCAAATTGTAACTTTCAAGCACCATAGAAGAATCCAAGGATCACCCCAAGCAATGATTTCTGTAAATCCTGTGCACAGTTAGGAGCTGGAGCCACCAGCAGACAGAGAAGGGGAATTTTATTTCTTACAATTATCGGGCATGAGACTTGAGATATTTACAACAACCTGCAGCTCAGTCAAGAAGAATGATCTGATTATAAACTGATCCTACAGCAATGTAATAA
Organism: Notamacropus eugenii; assembly: GCF_028372415.1. Classification (NCBI taxonomy): domain Eukaryota; kingdom Metazoa; phylum Chordata; class Mammalia; order Diprotodontia; family Macropodidae; genus Notamacropus; species Notamacropus eugenii. The sequence goes on along the minus strand of NC_092879.1, from coordinate 86,511,059 downwards.
TTATTCTAGTCTTGGAAATTAGTTTTTTTAAAATTACCTTCAACCAATGGAAAAATAGTAGGAAAATGTGTGTGTACACATGTGTGCATGTATGCATATGCATGTGTGTGTCTATGTGTGTGAGAGAGAGACAGAGAGAGACAGAGATGGAGGGAGAGTAAACCAAGGTTTGTAAGCTGATAATACAATTTGAGGATGCCATAAAGTGATCATATTTCCAAGCAGTCCTTGCAGAAGAGTAAATGAGGATAGATGTAGGGACCCAGTCTTACACAGGTTGAGGAAGGTGCTGGTGACTGATTTAGGGGATAGTGCAAGAGCATAAGTACCAGGGAACCCTGGTTACAGCAGTTCTTTCATTCCATTTTCCTTAGCAAAGTAACTTGACTCTAGGTACCTTTCTTTCACCAAGATTAGGACTTCCAGCTTCTAAACCAGACGAATTGTTAAGTAGAAAAAATTTCTTGCAAGTTAATTTACAAGCAATATGCAATTAAAACACTGTGTCTATTTGAACGTTTATTTGCATCATATGTTTTCTCTGAGTAAGCTTTAGCTTATAAACATTTTTGATAATATCTTATTTAAGGAAAAATAAAAATATCTTATATGTATATAATATCTATATAGATTTCCAGTGTTTCCAAAGCACTTTCCTGAGAGCCAAGTTGAACCTTATTTTATTAAAACTACATTAAAAACTCTGTGAGATAGGTACTACCAGTATTATAACCTCATTTAACAAATGAGGAAACTGAGGCTAAGTGATTTGCCCATATTTGTGCATCTAGCAAGTGTCAGAAGTAGGATATGAATCTAACTCTTATTCAAATTCCAGTCCTCTTTGCAACATTCCATACACTCTCTTTACTTTGGGATATTTCAAAGAATCACAGAATCAAAGAGCTGGAAGAATCCTTTTTAGTCCTTCATAGATGAACTACTACTTGCTAGCTGTGATTCTTGACAATTTCTTTCCCCTCTTTTAGGTCTCCAAATTTTAGATCAGATGTTTTGTTTGTTTGTTTTGTTTTTTGAGGCAATTAGGATTGTCTTGCCCAGAGTCACACAGCTAGTAAGTGTCTAAGGCCAAATTTGAACTCAGAACCTTCTGACTCCAGAGTTGGTGCTCTATCCAGTACACCATCTAGCTTCCTCTAGATCAGATGTTTTAGAAGGTGTATTCCTGCTGTGACATTATAGGATTGTATGAAAAGAATCTGAGAAAAAATATCACCAGAAGTCATATAGGTAGGGATCTGCAAGGGGAAATACCACAGTCTCCAAAAAATACTCCTGTCAGAAGGTAGACGGTTAACTAGTCACCATTAGTTTGAATCACTATGGTATATCTTATGGTCAGTTAATAATATGATGCCAAATACTTACTAGAAAGATTTCATTTATTTTAACTGGACCCTCTACACACCCAAATTTATATTCTGCACTTGCTCACCATAGAAGTTTTGAGTTTCTAGCCCACGTGTTTAAGAGAGTAAATAACTGAGACTGCCTTTTCTTGTTTTCTGACTCCTGATTGTGTCCACAGCAAAATGAAGAAAGATTGCTCTTCCAATGGCTTAATTTGTGTGTGTACTACACAGAGTCCCCTCAGAAATAAAAACCACAGGTCAGCATAACTTAGAGCTCACCCATATGGCCATGAAAGTCTGCTTGAAGACTAAAGGGAGGCTCATAGTGCTGAAAGACTTGGAAGTTTTAGGAGCATTAGCTCTCCCATCAATTTGAAAAATGAAAGGTCTTTTACATAAGTCCTAAAAACATTTTCTTAAATACCTTTACTATTCAATTCAGAAATGCGGAATTCAAGAGGCCTAAATAGGGCACTCGAAGGCCCATTAAATATCTACCTCTCTTTAATTTGCTCTCTATTCATATTTATTTTGTAATTCATCCATCTTCCCCTAAAAATGCTATTAACATGCCTATAGTTAATTCATTATAGACCATTGCTTCCATTCATGCTCATATTTGCAGAATATATTCATCAAAATGATCCAATTTGAAAAGACAGATTTGGATTCTAACAGAACATAATTTATCATGGCTATGAACAAGCCTCCCACCAACTGGGCTGTTTGAAAGTTGGAACATAAAAATATAATGACTGGAGAACTTAGAGGGAAATATGCTGAATGGGGATGGGGACAGAGTAAGAAAGAGCTTAGTGGGCAAAATCTGCAGGCTCTTCATCCAGATTCCATTTCACTCTTCTCTCCTTGTTAGCCTTGACCCTTCAGAGGAGAAACATCATTGACAAGGTTCGCAGAAATGTCACTGATTCAGTTCTAAGCTGTTAATCAACAGTTACAACTTTAAAGAAAATATTTCTCCTCTCCCATTTTACTAGTTATAACTATATTCTATGGAAAAGAATATTAACTTTGTTCTTAACAATGAAGTAGTACTTATTAATATATGACATTTTCTAGTGAGGTTTAGATCTAAGCCTGTAGCCAATGGCTGAGCAAGCAACAAGAGAACAGGGCATACTGGATCATGCACTCTGCTAAGAGAAGGGCCGTTCTCAATTACCTATGCACTTTGTTTTAATTTATGACTCTGGGGTATATTAATGCAAATTACCTTGATTTTCTTCAGTTCCCACTAACCTTTGATTACAATGATTAAATAACAGTAGATGTTAGAGGATAGCAGGGTAGGCTGGTGCCAATGCTTCAGTCAGTGGGATTCCGGTGCATACTCAGCTTGCACTTGCAGTTTTGTATATGGCGTATCTCTATAATATGGAATGCCTTATGCCTGCCTGAGCATTAATACCAGAATCTCTTCATAATCTCAAATTTTGAGTGTTTTAGAATATTGGTGTTGGACTCAAATAGAAACGAGGTCTACAAATTCAGACACAAGGATCCCTACAGGCCATCTACTGACTTTGTTTTAAAATGTAATATTATCTATGTCCTATTCTCTATTTTGTTAAATATTCCCCAAACACATTTTCATCTGCTACAGGCAGTACTTAGGAATGGTTGAGATTTTATCACTCACTGAGCTAGACCTTATTAGATGAGCAACTATGATCAACTACCATTTGTGTCCAGAGGCTGATGGGTGGCACAGTGAATGGAGTGGTGGACCTGGAGCCCTACTCCAGCCTCAGACACTTACTTACTAGCTATGCGGCCCTGGGCAAGAAACTTTACTTCTGTCTACCTCAGTTTCCTCAACTGTAAAATGGGGATAAGAAAAGCACCTACCTTACATGGTTGTTGCAAGTATCAAATGAGGTAATATTTGTTAAAAAAAAAAAAAAAAAACCAGACAAAACTTAGTATAGTGCCTGACACATAGTACTTTCCATGTATCTAAGAGAATATACTGCTAGTATCATCCCTGAGTTAAAGCACAGAATCACGGTCCTGTTGAAATATCCTTCCCTAGAAATTTAACAGATTAACATAGTAATCATATATCCCAGATAGTTTAGGTATAGTAGAGTATGCAGGCCAAGGAGAGGTCATCGACAGCACTCTCATATCGATGGTTTCTGTATTTTATAGAGGTGTGAATATATATCACTGATGAAAGTGTTGGAGTAGGGAGAGGGGTTGATGTTCAGAGGCATGTATGTATGTGTACAGGTTTTATTATTTTAAATATCTGATAGAAGGCAACAGTTTATTTTAATTTCTTTTCAATACGAGAGAAATTAGGGAAAGATCTTTAGACAATCCAGAAGCAATTTCAATGTTGTCTTACAAATTTTTCATACAATTTTTCATACTAGTAAATTTACTTTGTTGGTTTTCATTTGTTTCAAGGAGGAAATTTAAATATTGATGACAAGCCAGTTATACATTCATGTGACACTTAAGAATCTTTCCAATTACTGGCTGTATTTCTGTTTTGATATCTTTTTTGTTGTTGCTTCTAGTTTTTCTCGGTTTTGTTATTAAAAGATTCACATGGTCTATTAAGTTTTATGTTACAATCTTCCTTTTAAATTCCTAGGAGAGATTAGATTTTAGTAATGGTGTCAGCTTATTTGGAAGTTCAGTGTTCAAAGATAATCTTTGGCAGGTGTGTCTAGATTGAATATCCAGCATTCTCTGCCCCTACAGTCTTTTTGGCCCACATCACTCCTGCCCTTGCACCTCCCAGTCTCTTTCCAGGATAGTCTGATGATAAGAACTGAATTTACTTCAATTAAAGGAGAATAATGACAATGGTTTTACAAACTATAAAGATCTAGGCAAATTGTGCAAACCATTCAAGAGTTCTGTAGTGTGGGCACCATGGGAATTATTCTTGCCATTTCACAAATAAGAAAAAAGTGGCTCCAAGAGGTTCAGTCACTGAACTTCAGATGACATGTTCATTGAGGTAGCATCAAGAGTCAGGATTGGAAACCAGATCGGCCTTCCTTGAACCCAGGTCCTAAACTCTACCCACCAGCCTTCTGTACCCTTCTCAAACCTGATCCTCCAGTCTCTGGGCAGAACCCCTCATCCCCCAAAGCACACTGATCCCCAGAAAATCTGGGGACAGGGGAAGAACAATGAAACTTTTATGCTGCTGGATGGGGCCACAAGTCAGCACAAAGCTGACAGAAGTGAGACAATTCCCTCTTCCTAAAATCCAAACTGAAGGTGTCCAGGGACTCAAATCTTAATCCATTTGACCGTATTCTCTCAAGTGGGAACTAGGGGTCCTCTGGCGCCTCTGGCTTGATTTTCAAGGGGTATGTGATTAACTAACTATAGGGTGATTGTAAATAATGATGATAGGAACATAATGATTAGTATACTAGTACCTGGATAGAGTTTATAAATTTATGCATATTGAGGGTGCATCTCAAAAAGTTTTACTGATAGAAACTTGTGATCAAAAAATATTGAAGGACCACTGTTGTAAGGTCTGGGTTGAACTATCCTTAGGACTGAAGTAAAGATCAAGCCAAACTCCAGGACAGCACTCAACGTTTGTTCCCTGTGATGATGTCAATGATTATCTGTACAACCTTGGGTGTTTGGCTGTCCAAACACAAAGTAAAGGAATAGTGAGAGGTTCAGTAAGATTTTTCCCCACAGCCTTGTGAATACAAGGTTGAATACAAACACCAGCAATGAATAAACCCCATTTATATACAAAGGAGTTCTGATTTTGTCATGTGGGAACTTCCTCCACAAAGGCAGTCCATATTCAGTTTCTGATTTGGTGTTTAGGTCCTAGGATGTTGTGTGAGGCTCAGAGAGATGAAGTTGTAAATGCCAGAGGTGGGATCTGAACCCAGATTTTTCTAATACCAAGACTAGAATTCTCTCTCCTGTGCTAGGGTGACTCACAAATTACATTCATATATGAAACCATATCAGTGTAATGCATTAAAATGTATAAAGTATTGCAAATAAAAGATAAAACACTGAGAATCCTGATTCTTTTGTTTACTCCTAGAGGCTCTCCCACCATCTGTATCTTTTTTCTCTTCCATTCTCCTTCCTCAACTACTCCCTTCCTTCTGCTCACTCTGCCCTCCTCTCTCTTTTCCTTGTAAATACTTAGTATCCCCTGCCTTCAAAGGATATTGATTATGGATATTGTTTAGCTTGTATCTAAAGGGATTGCTGACCCCTGTTCTAGAGGAAAGAAATTATAGAAATATGCAGTTATTATGTGTTTCCCCCTCAAAATAATTTTTAAGCAAGCAGAAAAAAAATCTTTTTCACAAGACTCAGTTGTCTACTGCTGTTTGATGTTTAATCTGAGAACCCCTTCAATCATCCTATTCCAATAGCATCAGAGCACTTTTCTCTATTCATGCTATTTTGACATATGAACAACCCATGCTAATGACAATCTCTTTGCTCACATTGTACCTTTGAGCTGGACTGCTTTTGTCTAGTGGTTCAAGTTCCTTTGGAGGGGAGTAAAGGCCAATGGAGGAAATCTAAGAAAACACGTGGTTTCATTATAGTCTCTAGTGATATATCTAACTTTATCTTTCTTCATTGCAACCTTAGCAACTACAGAATAGGATGAGATCCTCTATTTGGCATTATAGATAGACCTGTGATTTAACCAACTAACTTATATTTACACACACACACACACACACACACACACACAACTAACACATACAATCTCCCATAATAAGACACATCTGATTCTTCAAAACCACTCAACAAAAATTCTGAGAATTGTCACTTGCTTTTCCTTCTTCATTTAAGCCACAGAGGAAGGGAAGGACTGATTGATTAATCTGAGAACTCTTGAGAAATGGAACTGAGGGATCAGACATCTGCCAGATTGGTACAATTTTAGTACTTGAGTCTAGTGCACTGATCCATGTTGTTAAGGCGATTTCTAAGTCTTATTCCTGTTCCTTTGATCTTTTCCCTTACCAATTAACCCCAGGACCCTGTAGAGTTAGCTAGGTGATACAGGAGGTGGATAGTTAGACTTGGAGTCAGAAAGATCTGTATTACAGTCTTGCCTCATTTAGACATTTACTAGCCAAGGGACCCTGGGCTAGTTATTTCATCTCTTTCATTTCCTCTTCTGTAAAATGGAAATAAGAAAAGCACCTACTTGCTATATTGTTAGGGGATCCAGTGAGATCATATATGTAAAACGCTTTGCAATCCTTAAAACACTAAGTAGATGCTAGCTATTATTATTCCAGCAGCCATTCCCTGTCTCGTAGGCAACTTCAGTTGCTCTCTACTGGCCTTATTTCCAGAACTTCAAAACAACAACAAAATGTTACCCTTTTACCTCTCTTCTTTTCCTCCTAAGGACAAACTTCATGAAAAAAATTTGTTTACACAAAAATACCTCCTTTTTCTCCTCACTTGTCATCTCCACATCTTGCAGTCTGTCTTCTGTTCCAACCATTTTTACTTTAACTGCTGGTTCAAACATCATCAGTGATCTCCTAACTCCCCAAATCTATTTTTCAAGCTTCCTTTACATCTATGAAGTCATTATCAGCTTTTACCATCCTCTCACAGGATACCTTCTACACTCATCTTCAGAGACATGATATGCTCTTGGCAATGATCCGTTGTTGTCTCCTTTGCGGACTACTCATCCTTTTCAAAATTCTTTAGGATGACTGCCCTTCAGAATTCTGACCTTGGCCCCTCTCTCTTTTCTCTTTATACTTTCCCCCTAAGACCTCCAAAAATACATTTAAACAGATGAGCATTTCTATATGTCACTGACCTCACTTAAGAGCTTCAAGTCAGTATCACCTGCTGCTCCTTGGACTTTGCCATATCTGTCAGAAGCAAGTTCATTTGCAGACTCTCCCAAGTTTTTGTCTTTGCATGTGTCTTGTCTTTCCAGTTCAATGTATGCTTCTCAGGGGGAGGGGATATTTTTACCCTGGTGTAGCTAGCATTATGCAGAGTGCCACATGCTTAATAGTTCGTCAATAAACATTTATTAAGCATCTCCTCAGGGCCAGGCACTGTGCTAAGTGCTGGGAACATACACATATAAAATATACATTCTCTGCCATCAAGGAGTTTTTGATCTAATAGGAGAAGAGAGCACATAAAAGGAAAGTGAAAAAAGGAAAGGAGGGGCAGGGCGCAAGGTGGTGAAGTCCAGAGGAGTTCATCTGAAAAGATGGTTGGGCTGGAACCCTGCTTAAATGGAGGTTCTGGGAGAAGCTCTCATCTCCAGGGGCGGGGAATACTGATAAGGTATGAAGTTGAGGGCTGAAGTGATCTTAATAAATGACCATTGAAATGAAAGAAATTATCTAAATATTGGCAATTTTTTTTTTACCTCTTTCCCCTCCCTAAATTAGCTCAGAAGTCCTGCTAATTCTACCTTCATATAATAATAGCTCCAGGAAGAATTACCTTTCTTTGGTGATAAAATGGCAAGGATTTCATCTGTTTAGTCACAACTGAGCATTTGTGCTTAATAAATACTGAGGAGAAGGCAGAAAGGGAAATGCAAACTCACATTTCCCTTCTCTGGGAGAGAAGGAAGAACAGATATTTACAGTTGGGGATCGTTTGTTTTCACTGTCAGAATCACTTGGAGGAAATGCTATAAAGTCTATTATTGACACATTACAAGGAGTGATTCCAAAGTCTAGCTTTGTGATACCCTAGAGCGTTTCCAGTCATCTGCAAAACTTCACTGAAATGCTGTTTCATTTAAACACATGCCATACAATATTCAGGGATTGTCCTGAAATCAGACATCAGTGGGGATGTTGGAACTCCCAGAGGGTTAGAAATAGCTGGCTTTAACAGAAGACAAGGAGATTGAAGGTGGCAAATGGTAACTGAATGTTCAGTTATAGTTAAGAAATAGAAATCAACTTCCACTTTTTTCCTAATTACAACAACCTTCATCTTATCAGCTCTTGCATTTTTGAATAATGATGAAACATGAACTTCAAAGAACTGTGTAACAAAGTAGAGATGTAGGCAACCTTTGCCCGGTTCCAAAGCAAGGTTGTTATGCCTTTGTTTTGCACTACCAGTCAGTCATCCTAGTAAGCAATGTGTATTTTTATAGGTTGAGAAAATAACCTAAACTAATAAAACAACTTAAACTAATGCTTTCTTTTTATTTGGTATTTCTAAATTTGGATTTATCTATTATAATGCTACAAATGGATTGTTATATGAAGACATTATCTTGTGTCCTTAGACAGATGTATGTGCATATATTTGCTTTGTAAGTATCTAAACATTTATTCCCAATGGAATTTCCTATTCTAACAATTGTCATAAAGCACACAGTTCATTTACATGTGTCCCACAGTGTCAGTGGTGCTGACTTTTAATTTTTTTGATTTTTAATAGACATGCTAAATGTGTCATTTCCCCAGTAGACGCTATAAAAACACTACTACTATATAATTTAATTGCTATTCTAAAAGATCAAGTTAACTCATTTTTCCCAAAGGCAGAGATAGAACAAACTCATTTGCTATGATTTTATATTGGTACTAAGGCCCTACATATTCTTACAGATACTTCCCAATTCAATTTAACTAAACTAAATGATTTAATAAACTATTGAGTAAACTGATATTCAAGTTCTTTGGAACTCGACTTTCCTTTAATTTTTCAGATTTTCTTTTTGGCTCAGATTCTCTTTTGTATATTGAATACCTTGTTTCGGTTATCTTTTTTCAGGGTATGGTCTGGATGCAGAGTCCACGACCTCTAGACCCCAAATTTAAAACTCTGACTTTTTAAATTCAACTGAAGTATTCATAGCCTCAGATCCACATGTAATTACTCTTGACTGATCTGAATATATAAGCCATGTCTATGAAATACTGAACAATAAGTTGGTTCAATTAAAAAAAAATTAAACTGGTGTGGGGCTATGTTCATCTAAATATATTCCCAAAGATGTTTTTTGTCATATGGTTCATATGGGTTAATGAGTCAATAAATTTCATTCAAGGGGAAAAATCCACATAATACATTTTGTAAACTAACTAATTATCTTGGTCAAAGATTTAGAGACATGTGTTGCATTCTGACACCTTCTTTTTGGTCTTTCAGACTAAAATTTTTTTGTAGATTTGCACCCCTTCCAGGAGAGAATGCTATAGAATAGTCTCTAAATGTTCTGCTAGATGCCCAGATGGCTTCATGCATCTTCAAAGAATTTGTTGACTATTATGAATCAGAGAATGGCAATATAAACCATGTGGATGAAGGAAAACTGGCAATGATTCTCCATTAGACTTTAGTTAACACTTTAAGAAGTAAATTGAAAGAGGATACCTAACCTATTTTTAAAACAATTTTTTTTTTTTATTTTGTGATGTGTAACCTATAGAAATGTATCCTAAGTATTCTTTTCAGGAATTAAACCTATGGGTAGCATTTTCTTAGTGCCACAAACTGGTTTTGCTTCTCTCTACTTTTTTGTTTCAAAAAACAAGAATGATGAAATATATTGTATTTTAGCAGATAGGGAAAAATTGATATGGGGGATAGTTCTCTGCATAGAGACCACAGACTCATCAAAGCTAAAATCACAAATAGTAAAAGATAGGAAGAAAGAATAATAAAGAGAAAAATATATGGTGTGCAATGGAAACATCTTAACCCCAAATTATTTTTAAAAGAAATTTAAAATCAAAAATAGAAAAGGGATAACAGAAATGACATCAATATCACCTATAATAATTTTATCCCCCAATTTAAACAATATCAGTTAATTGCCACAACAAGGAAACCAGATGACCACCAAAAGAAACACTAGGTAAAATATAAGCTTGTTGTAAAGTCTTATGATAGATAACAGTTGGTTATGAGTAGTATCACCTCTTTAAACCAGTTTAAAGAAAGCTTGGAAAGATATCTGGGGTTGACCCCAAAAACATTTAAGGATGACGATGGAAGGACTGCAAAGATAAATGTTAAAGATCTTTGAATCATCATAAAAAACTTTTTCCCCACCAAAGACAATGAGAACACCACATTTAGATACTAGATCACAGTCCCGAATGTTCTTATAGAGGATTTAGAAATCCTACGAAAGTAAACAAAAATGGAAAAAGAAGCCAGGTTGAACTAAGCATGTAGAAGAGATCCCTAAAGGAAGTGACATGGTTGGGAAGATGTTGAGAGACAAATACATAGAGGCTCAGAAGGAGGGAGGGGTACACAACAGAGGTGGAAAAATTCGTGGACCTTATGAATACTGAGAAAAGAGGACAGAGAAAACATTAATAACTGTCAGCCTATATGCTTTATCTACCATCTAAAACCTTTATGATAGTAACTTATGTGTAAATTAATGGAATCCTTTATGAACATCCTGATGGAGAGAAAGTAGACTTTCACAAGTGATATTCAAAAAGAGAACATATATTTACTATTTTTAATTTTAATTTAATTTAATTTAATCTATTCCCAATTAACCAAAAGATGTAGAGAGTATAAGAACTGGTTGTGCTTTTTGTCTGTTGATTAGAAAAAAAGCATTTGATTCAGTAAAAGAAAATGCTGCCATACGGGCTTTTTTAAAAAAGTGTCTCCCATCCATCTATCAAAATCATTTAAAGTTTCTTTGAAGATAAAACAACAGAAATAACCCTGTTTAGATGCATTGCAGGCCATATCATAAATTTAATTGTCTTACCCCCAGAAAACTCAGTCCTATTTGGAACTTCCCCATTTCTGTTGATGGCACTGCTATCCTTGCAGTCACCCAGGTTTTCAACCTCAGCATCATTCTTAACTCCTCACTCTCACTGACTTCACAAATCCAATCTGCAGCCAAAATGTATTGTTTCTACCTCTACAACATCTCTTGCAGCTCTTCCCTTCTTTCTACTCATTCATCACCATCCTAGGCCAAAGATCTTGGGACCTCTTACCTGGGGTATTGTGATGGCCTTTTAATTAGTTTTTCTGCCTCAAGTATCTCTCATCAGGTAGCTAATAATAGAACTCAAACAGGCATGACAAAAGGATAGAATGAGATCACAACGCAAAGGAAAGCATTAATATATTATAAGAATATCTGAGGAGGAAGAGACCACTTTTTGTTGGTGGAGACGGTGATTAATGAAAGCTTCAGTGAGGAAGTGGCAGCATCACATCAAATGTGAGTCTTAGGGGAAGAAGATGACTTTCTCACAGCCTCTGGCAAATAGAAGGGACTTAAGAAGTGCTTACTGAATGAACAGGTGAACATGTAGGAAAAAGGGATGCGGGAGATGCTTGAAGACAAGATCCGGTGAAAAGCCAACAATCAATCTGGTTTGCCTGAACATGCAGATGAGGAAACTAAAGCCCACATGGAGGCAATGCAAAGTGCCCAACAACGTAAAACCATGACTTCAACCTGGTTAATTTGATTCTACATCCAAAGGAAAGGACTTCTCACTGCTTCTTTGGAAAATGATATGATAGACTGTGTCACTCTAAAATGACGATATTTCATTTCAAACAAGGTCAGTGTTAAATTGTCCAGAGAAGACCATGTTTAACCTGAAGGAATGATTCTCCAATGCTTACATCTCAGACACCGTATCAACTGGATGGGGACCTTATTTGGGATCCAAGGGAATTTTCAGGTTCATTTCAAATGACATCATATAAGCAATCAGCTATATTGTGGAGTTGCAATGCCAATCCTTGATAGAACTCATTGAAAATGTGGCAGTGCAATTGCATTGATGGAATTGATAGCTGTGAAAACCAGTAACTATACTAAGCACAAAGTGCTCAAGTCCCAGCTGTCCCCACATCTCAAGTATTACACATAGAGAATTAGCAAGTGCTCTGTTGAAATTTCCCATCTGTACAATTCTTATTTCCCTAATTTTATCTGAATCATAGTGTTAACCTATACATGGAAAAGATACTAGACACATCTTTACCTAAATCTCCAAGGAACCATGCAGTAAGTGAACAAAGGAACTAATTGTGAATTTCATGAAGTCAGTGTATCAGCAAGCAGATGCCATGACAATATATCCCCATAGAAATAATACATGGTGTGAGGGCTGATATTTTTTATGACAGGCATATACTGACAACTCAGATGAAGGAGAAACACCCTTCCCTATTTCCTAATCTAATATAATGGAAAGCCAAATCAACTTAGATCTCTTCAAAAGCTTTGTAGAGACAAGACTGATTAGGGAAAAGGCTCCTTATAGGAGGTGAGTTTTCACCTGAATCTTGAATGAATGGGAAGGATAGAACAATTGATCTGACATAAATGTGGGGCTTGGTGTCAGGCTGGAAAGAGAAATGGGAGAGATTATGGAGGTGCTTGAATGGCAGGCTAAGGAGTCTAGACTTGATGCTGTAGGTAATACAGAGTTAGTAGAGGCTCTTGAGCACATTCAAAGCACAACAAACATGTTATCTCTTTTTTTTCTTTTATAAGTACCTACCACAAAAGGACATTTATTTATGTATAACACCACTTCCAATAATACGCAACAGATATTAGGCTACTCAATCTACTAATGGTATGATAAGCTACTTAATCTTCTCTTAGGGCAGAAACAAATTATTCAAGAAAAAAGATTGAAAAATATTCTATTTCCTTCATTATAAAATGTGTGACTGTGTCTAAATATCCAAAATTATTTCAAAACCATTTTATGCACATAGATACAACTTCTTTGAAAACTAATTTTAATTTTTTAACACCATACTGTTTTTGACTCTATGAGAGTACAAATCTCATTTGCCTACTTTGTACAATTCTAGATACTGGATGTGGTATTCCCTGCCCTACAGTTTAGTCTAGTGGTTATAAAGGGGCAATCAAGACAAGTGCACAGATAACTCTAGCATAATGATGATGAATAACTGTCATAGCAGAATGTGATATGGGGCATAAAGAAAGTTCAAAGTGCCATGGGAATAAGTGATCCTATTCAGACAGTGGAATCAGGGAAGGCTTTGTGAAGGGAGTGAGCTTGAGGTGAGCCTTACAGGATGGTTCCAATTGCAATAGGAAGAGATTGATTAGATGGAAACCATTTGAGGAAGGAGTTTCAGACAAAGGCACGGAGTAAAAAGTGAGTGTAAGTAGCTAAGTCTGGAAAGGTCATTTGGGGCCAAATTAAAAAGACCCTCCTGGTGATTATCAGGCCACTGGATCCAGATGTCTCAGGAGAAGAAAGTGAGGTTGGTGACCTTGCACAACCCTCCCTCACTCAAATCAAAGTCAACTGCAAGTCATGTCATCATCTTGATGTCATGGTCTTCTTTGAGAACGAAGGACAAACACAACAAGAATCAAGAAGACCCTTGAATACTATGCTGGATGATAAACTCAATTCAGTAAACATTTCTTTAAAAGGCTATATTTCTATAGATTAATTCTATTTACCTTGATTGAATCACTTTGGAAAAACCAAAAGAAATTCCCTGAAAAAATAATAGTATAAACATTCCTGAGTCATTTCCCCCTAGGATACTAGAATATTTTGATGGCTATTTTGATTTCCTAAAATAATCTTGTATAAATTATTGAATGATGGGGAAGAACACCTGGGAGTTTTAAAGTAAGATTTTTTTCTTATATTCTCAAATAGCTTATACTCACAAGGGTAATTCATTGATAAGGAAATATCCATATACATGCAGCAGAGCTCCTCTTTGTATCTCACTCAACACTCAACACAAAATATGGCACATAGTAGATATTTAATAAATGTTTTGTTAAATTAATGAGTAGAATCAGACAGTATTGATATTCAGTAATTACAACTTGTGGTACCTTGTGAAGGCATGAAAGTATAGCATGTTTTGTGTGGGGATGAACAAGGAGGTGAGGAGCAAGACATCCTGGTTTTTCCCTTTTCTTAACTTTTCCCTCCTATTTAATTCTACTGTCTACATTTTACAAAGGAAAGCCTAATTTTAATAGACTACATTCTTGCTCTTATCTTCACACATAAAAGAGCCTGATTAAACAATTCTAAAGGCATTCTGACCTCTTGATTTATGGTATGATTGTTGCTTCATTTAACATAATTTCAATAGCCCAAGTAACTTTTTAATATTTCGTGATAATGGGTCATTTTTTTCTTTTCTTTTTTTTTGACCTGGTGTTCAAGGATTTCAGATATAGTTTGTATCATTTAGCTTAAAACCTATGGCACCTTTTCAGGTCATCATCTCCCAAAGCATTCTGGGAAGGAAGATTAGGTGCAAACTGTGACATTAAAATTGTGAATTTGGCTCTCATTCCAGAAGAATGGGGTATTCAGGAGAATTCATTTTGGGTAAGGGTCTTCCTTCAGTTCTGACAAGATGACACACTGATGGCAAGACGCCAGAAGCCTACATAAAAGAATTAAAGATAAACCTGTGGGAAGAAAGGGAGTGAGATTTTTCTTCTTAACAGTATTTTCCTGATAGCACAGCAGCACATAAATGTGTGTCTGCAGGGGGGCAAGTCTCCTTTTAACAAGAACTGCATTGCTGCTTTCAGCTCTTCATAATATTATGGAGCTGATTTGAGTGAAGAGATTTTCTTTCATTCCATTTTCCTTTCCCACATTTTAAAAGGGTTATTGTAATTTCCATGCATGCAAAATAACATTTTAAAAGATGTTAATCAGCCCAAGACATTAATCCCTAGTTGTATCATGATGAAGAAATCAAGCAAAGCACCAAGATGTGGAATATCATCGCATGAAGGCTCTTTGAGTAACAGCTCCCTTATACTAGAAAACATCCTATGTTATATACTACACAGTTACTTGGGAAAGAAAAAGAATGACTGTCAGTGTGTTTTGTCTTAGGGTAAGTTACCAGATGAGAATTTCCTTCATTAAACAAAATATGGCTTCCAAAGAATGGGCTAAAGAAAAGCTGCCTGAAATCATTCTAGGATGCTTCCATGTACCTTTTCAATTCTGGTAACAGGATAAGCAGAGTTAACTGACAAAGTTCACCAAGCAATGGTAAGAAAAAAAAAGAGAGGGAAAGCAATTGCTTTTACTTTTCTTCCTGGGAATACACATATTCTTTGTTTATTAACCGTAGGTGGAAAGTCTAATCTGCATTTAAATGGAATTTCTCCATATAACAAAGAAGAGCCTTGAGCAACATTTTTTAGAGAAAAGTTCGCTCCTAGTTCACTGTGTTTTATTACATAACCTGATCCTTCTATCGCTTTTCCTTTCTTTCCTCTTGAGTTCCCAGTGGTTTATAGGGGCATCATGATTGCTATGAATGCTGAGCCAAAGCAACCACTAGTGAATTTACACAGTTCGGTTTAGAAAGCTGGGATCATGTGGAATACAAACTGAGGAAGTGGCACTACATGATATTTCCTGTCTACACCAAATCGAGGGAGCCTGGTGCCAATACTGGTGCCTCTAAATCCAGTGAGGAGGGATGACAGATTGTGGAAAATTAAGAAAAGGGACAGGTCACTCTCCTTTAGAAAGAACAAACCCATATATTAGACCAACCAGCTACATAGCTATAGAGTGGATTCAACAGACTGTCATTTATCCCATACTAATAGGAGATCTGCTTCCAGGATTCCTGATATTACTATGGTCACTGCATGCTCCAATGGAGATCATAACATCTATGTGACTCGAGAGACAGTCTTCCAAAGTTGTTTTGGTCAAAACTATTCTTGCCCTTGTGATCATCAACCTACTCGCACGTCCATTCTGTGACAAAACAAAAGAGAACTTTTTACAGAGATGCTATTCACAGAAAAAGTCATGGCCTTTACTAGGAATTGAGAAGTCAAAAATATGATAGCAAAGCCAATTATAATATATTTTCATTTAATCTAGTTAACCAGTGTCAAAAAAAAGAAAATATTTCTCTGCTAAAATGCTACATTGTTATATGATTGTGATAAAGGTAAAGACAAAATATGAAAGAGATAACTTTACAATTAATAGTTAACTGTTCCAGCACTTTGGTAATCACTTCTATAAAAACAACCAATATCTGTCTTCATAACTGTGCAAAAAAAAATAATAAAACCAACCACCTAAACCTCAGACCTACAGTCTCCAGAATGCATAAATATTAGCAATTATAAACCAACAAATCTTGACTTTCTACTGATTTCTGAAAACTAGAAACAGGGACATTTTAGCCTTCTTAGGGTTTTACCATCCTAAATCAAATGGAATGAGGTAAAAGCAGTGTAATTTGCTTGTTTTTTCTTAAAAAGTATTTAAGATAATAGATTTAGAGTTGGAAGGGATCTCTGTGGTCATCTGAGCCAATTCTAGCATTTAAATGGGGAAGAAACTAAAACCCAGAGAGAGAAAGTGATTTGCCCCAAATCACAAAGGCCATGTAGGAAAATGGAAATTTGAACACAGATTTTTGGACCCCAGATCTGGCGGTGTTTCCCCCCCTGAACTATGCCATTGTGACTTTTGTGTTTGTAACTGAAAAAGTTTTCAAAATTAAATAAAAATCTTAGCATAAGAGTGGAGTCAAGGTGCTGGAATAGAAGGACTGACCTACTCTAGCTCTCCCCCTATAACCTATAAAATACCTATAAGAATGACTCTAAACAAATTCTAGAGCAGCAGAATCCACAAAATGACAGAGTGAAACAGATTTCCAGTCCAAGATTATTAAAGTCCAAGTATTGTGGAAATACAACCAGGATAACACAGGATTTAGCAGCTTCAACATTAAGGGATCGAAGTACTTGGACTATGATATTCCAGAGATCAAAGGAGACAGGATTAAAACCAAGAATCACCTACCCAGCAAAACTGAGTATAATACTTCAGGGGAAAAAATGGAATTTCAGTGAAATAGAGGAGGACTTCCAAGCATTCTTGTTGAAAGACCGGAGCTGAATAGAAAATCTAACTTTCAAATACAAGAATCAAGAGAAACATGAAAAAGGTAAACAGGAAAGAGAAGCCTTAAGGGACTCATTAAAATTGAACTGTTTACATTCCTACGTGGAAAGATGTTATTTCTAACTTATGAGACGTTTTTCAGTATTAGGGTAGTTAGAGGGAATATATGTGTGTATGTATATATGTGTATATGTATATATATATGCATACGTGTGTATATATGTATGTGTATATGCATATATATGTATATTATATGTACGTGTGTATGGATATATGTATGTGTGTATTATATGTATATATGTACTTAGGAGTATGTATGTATGTATATGTGTGTTTGTGTGTGTGTGTGTACATAGACAAAGGGCACAGGGTCAGCCAAATATGAATGGAAAACACCTGAACAAAAGTTACTGTGGAATGGAATGTACTATGAGTAAGAGAAAGGGAGTGGTAGAATATAGCAAACCATCTCATAAAAGAAGGAAGAAAGAGCTTTTACAGTAGAGAAGAAGAGGGGGAGATGAAAGGAAATAAGTGAGCCTTACTCTCATGGGATTTAGCTTTGAATAATACACACTCCATTGGATATGGAAATCTATTTTACCCTGCAGGAAGGCAAGGGGGAAGGGGCTAGGAGAGGGAAGATAATAGAAGGGAAAGCAAATTGGGAAAGGGATAATCAGAAGCAAATATTATTGGGGGAGGACAGGTCAAGGGAGAGAATTTAATAAACTGAGGGCAGAATAGGACAGAGGGAAATGTGGTTCATCTTTTTCAACATAACTATTTCAGAAGTCCTTTGCATTGTTACACATGTATGACCTATACTGAGTTGCTGCTTTTCTCAATGAGGGTGGGTGGGGAGGGAGGGATAGAAAGTGGAACTCAAAACTTTAATAATGAATGCTAAAATTGTTTCAGTATGCAACTGGAAATTAAGATATTCAGGCAATGGAGTATAGAAATTTATTTTGCCCTATAGAAAAATAGAGGGGAAGGGGGATGGAAGAAGGGTAGATAATACAAAGGAGGACAGACTGGAGGAAAGGGTGGATGGGGGACATGCTGTCCTGGGGTGGGGGTGGGCAGAGAGGGGGAGAAAATTTTGAATTCAAATTCTTGTGGAAGTGAATGTTGAGAACTGAAAAAATAAATAAATTATATATTAGAAAAAAAATTTAAATTGTTTACCCAGGGGAAAAAAATATCTTGGCATAGGTACAAGAAAAAATTTCACTGGCCATCAAATGCGGTGTTATGAATTTTCATGGGGTTTGGCTTGCTTTCTCAAAATGGAGTTGGCTATATTTGGAGATTTAGATCAACATCTTCTACCATATGTTATAAAAAGTTCCAAATGGATAAGCAACTTAAACATAAAAGGTCATATGATTTAAAAAAAAAAATAAAAGATAATAGGAGGTACATTTCAACACCCCCCCATCTGTGGCTGGAGTGTAGTATTCTTAATCAAAATGAGGGTAGAGGCAATTATAAAAGAGAAAATAGACAATATTGATTATATAAAATGAAGGAGTTTTTGCATGAAAAATTAAAGTAGCACACATCATGGATGCTACAAGAGTATTCCTGTTCAGGTATGGGTGGGACTACATGGTTTCTGAGTTCCCTTCCAGCTCTGAAATTCCATGAGTCCTGGGTTTGAGTTCTGCTTCTGACACTACCAGTAGCACCTGTCTGAGCTTCATTTTCCTCATATGTAAAATGGGGATAATATTACATGGAGTTATTTTGCCTGCCAGGGTTGTAGTTAGGCTCATATGTGATAATGTATATGAAGTGCCATACACACCCATACATTTGTATGTCACTTTCAGTGGTTGTACTATGTCTTTAGGACATTTTATTAATATACAACAATCAATTTTCTACACTGAATGCAATTAAAACTTAGCTATTTCATTAGAACTGTATGTTCAGTATAGCTTTAGATAAACCAGAGAGACATAAATGAAAATTCCAAATGAACTCAATTCAATAGGTATTTTATCAAGTACCTACTATGTGTAAGGTACTATTCTAGATGGTGAGGATGCAAAGAAAAAACACTGCCCTTAAGGAGCTTATGTTCTACAAGAGAATAAACTATTTGAATGGGTAAGTAGATATCAGGGAACTTGAGCTGAAGGAATCTCATGACTAGCAAGATCACTGAAGGATACCCATAAGAGCTGAACCTTGAAGGAAGCTAAAGATTTCAAGGGGGAGGGGTAATGTGAAACGTTGGAGGGAACTAATTTCATGGTTTTTTTGAGAGGCAGTATAGCAAAAGGGAGAGAGGATAAGCTTTGGAGTCATGCAGCTTGGGTCTGAACCCTACCTGTGACACCAGCTGCAGTATCATGGGCAAGTCACTCAACCCCTATGAGATTTCCTGCTAGCAACTCAAATGTTACTTTGTTCTATATTTATTTGTGTGTGTGTGTGTGTGTGTGTGTGTGTGTGTGTGTGTGTGTGAGAGAGAGAGAGAGAGAGAGAGAGAGAGAGAGAGAGAGAGAGAGAGAGAGAGAGAGAGAGAGAGAGAAAGCATGATTCCTTCTAAATAAAGGCTTTGTACCAAGGCTCTGGAGAAACATGTATTTGAAATTTTGGAGTCAAGCTCCCATGGCCATCAAATATTGGCAAATTCAGTTTTTTTCAACCTTTTTACTCATAAGACAAAAATTATGCTGTTTTATTTACATGTAAGTTTACACACATATATTATAAAATATTGTACTGTCCATGAAGCTTTCTTCTTTTTTGATTAATTTCTTATAAAAATTTAGTACAATTTAGAAGTATGATGTGTATGATTTCTGAGTGCAAATACATTGATGTGAACACTGATACGAAATCTAGTGAGTTGCTCAGACAGATAACTAGATTTACACAATGCATATACACAGATGTTCATCTTTTTCAGAAAAAAATTAAATAATGTGATTCCTATTACAGATAATGATGTTGACTATAAGACTTTTAATATAGTATGGTGGTCGGTGCTATTAATATTTAAAGTCCTTACTTTCTCCTGCTAAGGTAGTCATATGAAAGTCTCTTACCTCGTGTTCCTAGTATGTTGGATTACATTACACAGAGACAATGCATAAGTGGTTAGAGAATTTTTTTAAAGACTGAATTTTTGCCTCAGATAAGGAGCTTAAGTACTTTGGAAATGGCACTCCTGAGAAAAGACTTCTAGGGATAGAAATCAAGGACAGTTGAATTATGATAATTTATCGTTTATTATGATAATTTATAAAATAAAATATTATTTGTTTTGGCTCAGTAAATCCTTCCCCTTTCTAGAATTTGGTGTTAGTTTTTTGATTGTTTTACACATGTGGGAATGTCATAGAAATAACTGTGCCATTATAAGGTTTTAAGTAATTTGAGGTCCCGCTCATTAAGAGAACTGGAAAACACGGACCCTCTATCCACATTTGCTCTCAATTTCATTTTGGTCTCACTGAATAATGTCTGATCCTAAATCTGGTTTTTAATTCATAATCGCTCTCTGACCCTGGACAAGACACTTAACCTCTCAGTGTCCCAGAGGCAACTCTTTACTACTATCAATGTGTGTTAGGAATTCTTGATCTGTATTGGTGGAAGGAGTTCCTTTTCAAACAGTCAATGTTTATAAAGCACCCATTTCATGCCAGGTATAGTACTAAGCACTGGGGCTACAATAAGAGGCAAAAGACAGGCCCTGCCCTCAAGGAATTTATAATATAATGCAAACAAATATATACAGAGCAAGGTATATACAGGATGAATAGGAAATAATCAAGAGGAAGTAAGAGTGGTTCCTATAGGAGGTGGGATTTTAGTTGGGACTTAAAGGAAGCCAAGGAGGTCAGTAGTTAGGAGTGGAGGAGAGAGAGCTTTCCAGTTATAAAGGACAGCAAGAGCAAATGACCAGAGCAGAGAGATGCCAGAAGGCCAGTGTCACTGGATCAAAGAGTAGATGCCAGGGAGAAAGTAAAGTGTAAGAAGACTGTAAAGGTAGCTGGGGCTATGTTAGGAAAGACCTTGAATGCCAAACAGAGCATTATGTATTTGCTCCTGGAGGTAATAGGGGGCCACTGGAATTTCTTGAGGGGGTATGGTGACATGATCAGACCTGCATTTTAGGAAAATCACTTTAGTGGCTTAATGGAGAATGAAATGAAATGGGAAGAGACTTGCCTTCTGCTAATTCCTTACCAACTACCTCAAAAGAAGACAACTGCTTAACAGCTGTGATAAGAAACTTTAGGACTACTACTATACTTCAAATTCCTTAACGCAAACGTGTTCCCCAAAGGAATCTTTCAACATATTGATATGATGGAAATTGGAGGTTGAGGGTTGAATGATGAAGCCATAGCTAGTGCAGTCTGTTTGATTAGAAGGGATGCATATCATGATGACCTGGTTCCTACATAAATGGAGAAAATCCAGCTGATGATTTATTGTACCTCCTCTTCCTAGTAGGGCTCTATAACATACATTTATGCATGCACATACACCACTACAATGGAAAAAATCATTTTCTAGCTCCAATCTCTTCTTGTGATCAACCTCTTTGTTTATAAGAAGGAACTACATTACAGCCTCACTATGCCATAAAGTATCTGAAGACTGTCCCATGCAAGGGGTAAAAAGAACACTATTTTCACTGTAGAGCTGATGTTTTTCCTACTTGAGAGCTCTAGACTTAATGGTTTCCTTGAATGAGAAAGATTCTATGGATAATCAGAGTTACTTGGTTCCTCTCCCTGCCCAATAGAATCACGTTATGAAAGGCAAGGGATGATTAAGTCGAGGTCTCAGAAGGCCTCTGTACAACTTGTCCTCTCATGTGACCTGTAATCCTTCCTCACTTCTACCTCTTCATGTCCTTAGCTTCCTAAAAGAATTGCCTCAGATGCCACGTTCTATAGTAGGCCAATCCTGACTCCCCTCCACCTCCAGCTACTTTGGAAATCTATTCTGTTTACTAATCTGGGAACATGTTGTTTCTCCTCAATAGAACGTAAGCTTCAGGATGGCTATTGAGTTTGGGTTTTTGTATCCCTAGCGCCTTAGCAAACTGCCAGGAACACAGGAAACACGTAACAAAGAAATGAATGAGTGACTGAACACTCTACTCTTTTGGATTATTTGACCTATTTACTCTTTCTTAACTTGACATTTAATTTTCTGTGTTCCCATACTCCACTAGCTGAGGAACCTGGGTTCAAAGATGTAAAGGAATAATTGGACAAGTCAAAATCAGGTCAAATCTTTTGAAAACTAAGTTTTTTATCTCGTACGACACCATGAATTGATCTTTCAAAAGCTAATTTTCCAGGTACACAAAGCTTGTCTTTTTTTTCCTTGAAAGAAAGACATAATGTCAATCAAACAAAGGTAGAGTTCACTCATTTTAATATGCCTAAGTGATTGTGATAATAGTCAGAATTCTAATTTTTGCTTGCAAAATCAAGAAGAGAATGAGGAATGTTGGGGCCTCAGTGACTGCTATTGGTCACATAGGAATAGTTCTTTGGTACTTCACTATGATCAGTGCTGTCCCGCAGACTTTCCTCTTTGCCTGCATGTGGAAACCTCTTCTCAACTGGTTGTGCTTCTCATCACTGAGAAAGCTTGACAACTGATAGAAAATCTGTCAGTTACCAGCTCATCATTACACATATATTTTCACCAGCCTGGAGTGGCTCAAAAGAAATGTGAGAGGAGCAAATTT
This sequence comes from Notamacropus eugenii, assembly GCF_028372415.1. Classification (NCBI taxonomy): domain Eukaryota; kingdom Metazoa; phylum Chordata; class Mammalia; order Diprotodontia; family Macropodidae; genus Notamacropus; species Notamacropus eugenii. Next base: position 86,488,008 of record NC_092879.1, on the reverse strand, counting down.
AGTGTCCATCCCAATCATTCATTCAGGTTATTTGTGCCTGACCTCTGAAAGAGCCTTCTGAGCTCATGCTGGTCTTATCAGTCATAGTCGGACACACTGTCCATTGACCCTGACACAGTGATGTCATTTTGGTCCTCTTCTGTTTGGGTTTGATCTGGAGCATTCCTACTTCCTTCAAAGCACTGATCAGATGCTGCCTGTACCATAAAGCTTTTCCTGTTCCCACCCCCCTACTTGGATTATTGCTTTCTGCTTCTGGGTATTAATAAATACATTAGATCTGAGTATCTATAAGTTACATTCTCCCCAAAGTGGGATGTAAGCGCCTTTAAACAGAGACTGCTTTGCTTCTATTTTTGAATATCCAGGATTTGCATACAGTAGGTATCTCATGTTTGTCAAATACAATTTAAAATATTAAAACCAAATGTTCTAACAGTCTAGAGATTTCCTAGTAGTTTTTCAACATTTCTTTTTCTTTTTCTTCACCTAGATGACCCTCAAAAGTTGGGAAGAGTTTCGTTTCTCTGTTCTTGCTCATTCATGATTCTGAACTTAATAACACTTCACCTACAATTGGAATCCTGGTTTCCAGGCCAAGCATGAAGGATCACTTGTTCCTGCAAATAGTTGCTGTCCATTGTTGGCATGCTCTGAGTCTGGTACTTCATTACAATATAGGAAGGCCAATAAATAACAGTGAAATAAAGTTAAGCTGGCATATTTGAGGAGTAGTATAGCACTCAATGATACACCTTTAATGGGATGCGTTCATCATTTCAATGCAAGGAATCACAACCTTGTTCTGCTCTTGCACTCATATTCTCCGCTCTGGAATAAATCTGGATTAGTTCTAGAAGCCCTGGCTAATGCACCCAGTGTGAACAGACTAGTTAGAAACAGGCACTTCTTCTCTTGCTTGCATATACCAACACACATCACATGATAATCATGTAGAAAACGTATTTGTAAATGTTGATTCATTGTTGTAAGCTACTATCCTTATTCAGCTCTCTATCCAGTGTTTTAAGAACAGAAAGAAAAAAGTCTTCCATACAAAATATAGTCCTCACAAAGAACATCAATCAAAAAATATGTCTCCCCTAAAGTCATAGGTATAACATTTAGTGAAAAGATGGTGGCAAAGGAGAGATGGCAGCATGCAACATAATGAACACTGCACTTGGAGGTAGAGGGTTCAAATCCTGGTTTTCCTACTTGCTGCTTGTGTTAGTTTGACCAAGCACATGCCTTTGGCCTCAGTTTCCTCATCTGTAAAAATGAGCATATATGAGAAGATGACCTTGAAGGTCCTTTCTAGCACTAGAACTAGGATGCAATGGTCAATATAAAGGTAGTATGATGCAATGGATGGAGAGCTGGCTTTGGGATCAGGGAAGCCTGAGTTCATGTCCTGCCCCTGATTCATATAAACCATGTGATGACAAGCACATCACCTAACCTCTCTGTTGTCCAGGCCCATCTCCAGTACTTCATGGTTCAGGACAGTGAAGGGCATTGGCACTAGGCAAACAGATAGATGCTATAGTGTTGAACTTGTTAAGGAACTTAGTTCTGATGTTCAGCTTTAGTAGTGATTGACTCGGTGACTTTCAAGAAATCCATGCTCTCCTTTTATGTGCAGAGGCAGCTGGGTGGTACAATGGATAGAGTGTTGGGCTTGGATTTAGGAAGATGAGGTCATTCAAATCCAGCCTCACACATTTATTAACTGTGTGACCCTGGGAACATCACTTACACTCTGTCTGCCTCAGTTTTCTTAAGTATAAAATAAGGATAATAATAGCTTCTACCTCCTAGGGTTATTGTGAGGATCAAGTGAGATAATATTTCTAAAGTGACAAAGTACTTCTGGAAGACTGTTATTTCCTTCAATTAAATGCAACATTCTGAGCAACTGGAAAACTATTCATAGCGCTGGAAAATATAAAATTAAAGATAACTGCCATCTTCTCAACAGAATGTCAAGGCACCTTGGGGTGAGGGGATTAAATGTTGCATACCTTGTCAAATGTGGCCACCAGAAAGGGTGATTATACTTAACTTTTTTAACTGTCTGGCAAATAATAGATCATTAATGGATGTTTGCTTTGATTTGTTTGTTTGATGACTTTTTTGTTACAAAGGAATAGTTCTAGAAATAGCTGTGACATAATCACTGATGCTTTCTTGGCATTTTTTTAAAAGAAAACACGTTGACTGACAAGGTTTAAGCAAAGCAGCATTCATTTCCCCAAATCTCCTTTATCATCCAAGTTATAAATGAGCATATGGAAAACACCATAACATCTGGAATTTAGGTAAGAACAAGCAAAAGACCTTCGTTTGTTCTCCATTGAAAAAATTTTGAGTTAATGTCATTCTGCCCCCTTACTTTACAGAGATTTTGGCATAATGAGAAAAGAAAGTCATATAAATAGATCACTTTGAGATTTTTCAGAAGAATTACATGTGTATTTCCCCCTTTGTTAGGTGACTGGATTTTCTTGGTGAAAAATAACCAAATTCCTTGAGTTAGCCAGTGGTCTGTCTGTTATACTAGACATGTCATGGGTTCCCTTCTCTTTTCTGAGTAGCTGGGAAAGCTCCAGAGGGGAACTGGTTTTAACACTTATCTCCATTCATTTCATCTGAAAAGGTATACTATATGCCATTCTGGAGATTTGTTAATTGATTGTCCTGCCCAGTTGCTCATTTATTCAACTCCTTCCACAATGAGTCTTTGAAAATCAATCCAACCTAAGTGTTTGGTACTCTTCATCAAAAGGAAAGGCCTGATCTTACTAGTGAGAGTGCTACTCAAGTTCTAGAAAAGTATGGCTTTATGAGGAGCCTTCAAAGACCAACGAGGGGCAATTTAATAAGCCTTAGTGTCTTAAAAGCATGAACAGAAAAGTTATTTTTGTTAAATGACCTCCTCAACAGCACGACCATAAAAGACTGTTATAATACAATGTGCCCTTTGTTTTCCTGCACAAGTGGGGAGATGCTCTCTCATTCAGAATGAGTGACAGAATCTGATCATCTTAACAGCTTCTCGTATTAGATTTTTATAGAATAAATGAAATGATAGTTGACTCTAGTTTTATCTTTCTGGACATTCTGCATTACAAATATACAATTAAAATACACAAGTAGTTAAATCAGATGTCCTATAATATGAGAAACTAGATGATTGTGCTATTTATCAAAAATGCAGCTTATTTTATATCAACATATCATATTCATATCAAAAGTATGGCATCTTAATTTATGCATACAATCTGTCAGAAGTATTCTTGTGATTGATGATAAAAAATACTGCACCCTTATATTACAGGCTAATCAAGTGCTGAATAAGTATGAATAATTTTCTTACGTAAATGAAAAGAAAAAAAATTAACAAAACTTCTCACTCCCTCTAAAATATGACATCAGTGAATGAGGATTTATACCACACTTTCGATTCAGCTCAATTCATGGTGATCAAAATCACACTATAAAATGTTAACAAAAACTTTGCAGTTCAAACTAAGTACTGACATTTAAAAAGCTTCATTTTTACCCCCAAATTAAAATGCATTTATTCTTAACATAAATTGAATTCATGTATCTATATGATCTCTTTCCTATGGAAATTCCATTTTAATGCATTTTAAAATTAATCATGTAAAATTTTTTAGGATTTCCCAGTAGGAGGTTACCTTTCCACTCTTCCTAAATTCCTCAGGCTATCATGAGAGTTCTATAAGCAGTTTTATTTAATTTGATTTTTTTTTTTTTGCATATTACCTAGGACAAACTCTGGGAACAAAATACATGGAACCAACTCCTCTCCAAAAGCCACAGTTGTTGAGTGTATTTTTTTTTTAACAATAACTGTAGCATTTTCTGTATATGCAAGGAAACAAACTTCTTACATAAAACCTAACACAAGGGATACAATGACTTTCTATAAACCAATCCATTAGGCTCTTTGAAATAGATTTATATTAAAATGTATAATATATAGCCACATTGCAACCTTACCCTGACAACATACTTCCCTTCTGATCATTTCCCAACCATTTATTCTAACTAAAAATAAGAAATAGAAGCATCAAGTGCTGCCATGGAACCCAAGAGCACCAACAAAGTCCAAAAGGTGGGAGGTTCAAACAAATGGTTGTCCTGCAAATACAAGTAAGTCCCTCTCTGTTAATGACAGGAGGGTTCTAGGATTTGCAGATGTCCTTTAGCACAGTTTCTTCCTTTTCTCTTTCACCCTCACAGCATGGGGGAAGGCCTGATTTCCCAAGATCCTAAACCAAATGCGCTAGCAGAGATGGTAGAGGCAAGGAGGGAGAAGAACTGCAACTGAGCTATGTGAGTGAGATCCTAAACTCAGAGATTTAGAATTGGAAGAGACCTTAAAATGCTCTAGACCAACTCCCTTCATTTTACAGAAGAGGAAACTAAAGGTCAGAGAGAGGAAGTCACATACCTAAAAGCACACTGGAGCCAGGATGTGAACCTAGGTCTTCTGACTCCAAATATCATCAACTTGAGCTCATAGGATCCTAGATTTAGAGCAGGGTGTCTGGTATGTAGTTAAATGCTTTCTTACCTTATCTAGTTTGACAATTTTCCATATGAGCCAAAGGAGACCCAAAAAGGGAATTGCCTTGTTCAAGTTCACCCAGACAAAGATTCAAATCCAGCTCCCTTGACTCCAAAGGCAGCCCTCTTTATGAGGGCTCTCTCCCCCTGCTCTGAGGCTGACCTCCTTTTAATGTGGTCTTCTATGCTCTATCTTACAACTCTGCCACAGAAGTGAGTAAATTAGAGTTGACTGCATAAAAGAATGACTTCCTGGCCAAAGGTTATTGAAAGGCAATTTTCTGAAGTTGAGACTCTCAAGAATTATTTGCATTATACTGACCTATTTCCTACCATTTCACCTACTACTGGGCACAGCCTTTTACAAAAAGCAAGAGTAGCAATCACTCAGAAAACCGTGGGTGATAAGCATCTTAGCTGCTCTACCAAGAAGCAAACAAGGAGAACAAAGGATCAAATTTAAAAAGGAAATGTTAATGAAAAGGAAAGTTAGCTCTGTTGACAATGATCTGACAGTATCAATCCTAACACTGCCTGGAAACTGAGTTTAAATTCATTTTGGTGCTTTGATGGAGGGTATCTGTCATTTTTCAAGTATTGCACAGTTTCCCTATTAAGGACTCTTTTTTCTGGTGTAATTTCATAGTCCCTCGGTTAAAAATTCAAGTGAGGCCATTGTTTTCTTCTCCCACAAAAAAAACTCTTCAATTTCTGAGCTTGATCTCTGAACACCATGCTGAGAAGTCCTGGAAGGATCCCCTTTCAGAAAAATATATAGACAAAGGAAATCCTGTTGCTACTTCAAGTGAGGGACAAGTACTAAGAATGATAGTGTTCATCATAACAGAATCAGAGGCAGAATTCAGGAATTAGGATACTGGCTGGAGGAAAGGAGGAGACCAGCTCTGATAAAATCTCAGGGTTCTGGACATTGGCCAATCATGAGCACTCAAAGGTGTAATCACTCACCCAAAGGCAGAAAACTGAATACAAATCTTACTCATTCTGAGTTCAGCTATTTTTCCACTCTCACCACTCTGCCTCTTACCAGTACAAATTTGAAATAAATTCTTTTAAAAAGTGGTGCCATTGGGATATGGTTCAAGGAGCATCAAAAACACTGGCTGACTAGTTTTGGTTCTTGGAAAACTGCCTTTGGTTCCTCTTCTGCTACTTCTCTATAGTGTTACAGATGCTGATAAGTCCCACTAGAGATGCTTTGAAGGGGTGTGTATTTGTTTGTGAGTGTGAATGTGCATGTATGTGGGTGTGTATTTGGGGAGCAGGATGCAAGTGCTGGTAGGGGGTGTTACAAGTAGCAATGGGTAGGGCTATGGGATTTCTGAAGAAAATGTTGGGATACTTTCTTTGAAGAAAGTACTGTCAGTTATGAATGACAAATACATGATGAGTTGTTCTAAAGGGGATATTGAAATTTTCTCTCAATCCCAATTGTGGGGGAAAAAAAATAAGAGGCTCAAGTCACATGAAAGATTTGTTTTGGTTGAGTATAAGGAAGAAATTCTCCAGGAGAACTGCTCAGCTCTAGAACCATTTAGAGAGCAAGGTTGTAAACTGTTTGTCTCTGGAAATTTTGGAAAGCTAGGATGTTGTCTCATTAAGGTCCCTGAATTCCGAAACCATCTTAACTGAATGTTGGTCAAAGGAAAAGTGTACTGGTGAGCTTCAAAAACAGTTGACTGAACTCAGGGGAGGACAATCTGACACAAATGCTAAATATTCCCATAATGGTTGGGTTTTAAAGCATGGAAGAACATTAGTTAATGTCCAAACTCCAACCTTTATTGAAAATGGCTTTGAGATGCAAAACTTGCAAATATTACTCCTACTATTTATAGAAAGAAAATGTAGCTCACAGCCATGTAGCACATTAAGAGAAAAAGAATGATGAGATGAATGGATAAAACATTTGCAGGCCAATTTAATAATATGAATTTTTTAGAGATAGCCCAACTATATGCTAGAGTACATCTAGAGGGGGATTCAAAAAGAGCCTGTGGGCAGAGTAGGTAAGCAAAGAAGGTGACTCATCCTAACTAATAAATATCATCATTTTGGCTGAAAAGTGGCGCATCACTGAGGAAAAGTGAGATGGCATTGGATAGCAGTGACAAAATGGATTGACTGCTGCTGTGATGTTATTCTGGGGAAAACTGCTTTTCAAAAAGTTAGCTCACTGTATGATATATATGCATATTTATGCCATGTCTACATGAGCTGAACAAAACTTCTCCAGAACCAATCTGCTTTTATTTTTTTTTCCTGAGAGTGTGAGGTAGGCTTCTTTGGTTCTGTCAGCAGTTTCTCCTTCCCTCTCACACTACACAAGACGTACTTAACTGGTGATCATTAATTTGCTACAAAAGGCTATGGATGCTATATGAAAGACTACTGATAAGAATCACTGAATTTCAGAATTGGTGTGAGCCTTGGAGGTCTTATAGTCTAACCTATACTTGAATAATTTCCACCAGTCTTTGCTTGAATGAGCACTTCCAAAGACAGAGAACCAGCTATTTCCTGTTCCCATGCCACTTAAAAACATTGTTATTGATACCTTTTTGTTTGTATCTAAGCTTCGTCGCAATATATTTCCCTTTCCCCCTTACCTACTCCAAGAGCCATTCTCTGGAATAAAGAATAAGGAGTGTAGGGAAATATTTTTATTATATTGTTCAGAAACTCTTATTCATTAACATTGTTGGAAGCTTGCTTGATGTGGCTAGAAATGGCTAAAATCAGGTCTGAGATCAAGCTGGATGGATGGGTGCAGGGAATGCTTAATATCCCACTGGGATATTGTTTTGAGTCTACTCCATGCACTTCTGAATCCTCCAATTGTGATGTCTATGCTTATGTCTCCACTGACTTTACTTTGAATGTTTATACTTACTGATATACATCTCCATGAACTTTGTCAAAGAACTGCCCTCTCTGCAAAATAGCTTAACTGCCTAGTGCTATTCAAGCCCATGTTCTTCTCTGAAATTCTATGTTATGTAAGGCTTGCTGAGACTGAGGAGGGAGTTTTCTTCCCTCTTTCCTCCTCTACCAAATGACCTAATGAACTTCTTTCTAAACTAGTTCAGATTTTGGAGTTCATTCTCATGACTAATAATAGAAATAGAGAAGAAAAGGCAAAATGACAAAACTAACCAACACATTACCTGAATCTGACAACGTATTTTGGGTTTCACACCAGTAGTCCCCAGATAGATTTTCTCATTCCTTCTTTAAGGTCAAGCTTTGTCACAGTAATTTATATTATGAATATGGTTGTTTCCAATTACTGGCACACCTTGGAGATAATGCTGTTTCAGTTCCATACCACCACAATAAAATGAATATTGCAATAAAGTCAGTCATATGAATTTTTTGGTTTCCCAGTGCCTTTAAAAGTTTGTTTACATTATACTATAGTCTACTGAGTGTGCACTAGTATTATATCTAAAAAACAATGTACACACCTTGGTGAAAATACACGTTATTGCTAAAAAATGCTATCTATCATCTGAATCTTCAGCAAGTTGTAATCTTTTTGCTGGTGGAGGGTCTTGCCTTGATGTTGATGGCTGTTGACTGATCATAGGTTGCGTTGGCAGGGTACTGTGGCAATTTCTTAAAATAAGACAATAAAGTTTGCTTCAATGATCAACTCTTCCTTTCATTTGAACACTTAGAGACCTTTGCAGGGCTATTAATTGGCCTAATTTCAACATTATTGTGTCTCAGTTGAGCACTCAGAACACACAGTGAGTTCACTGTCTTATATGGGTATGGCTCATGGTCCCAAAACAATTATAATAGTAACATCAAGGAACACTGATCTCAGATCATCATAACAGATACACTAAAAATGGAAAATTGAAATTTTATGAGAATTATCAAAATGTGACACAGGGACTCTATGTGAGCACATGCTGTTAGAAAAGATGGCACAGATAGACTTGCTCCATGCAGGGTTGCCACAAACCTTCAATTTTGTAAAAAAGCACAGTATCTTTGAAGCACAATAAAATGAGGAATGCCTGTGTATTGTAATAGTAATTGTGTATATTATTCATTATACATGTGCATCTATGTATATACATATATATTTAATATGTAAATTCTGCTTACTTCACTTGACATCAGTCATGTGTCTTCTCATGCTACTTTATATTCTTCATATTCATTTATGTACCACAATTTGTTTAACCATTCCCCAGTGAGACCATTCCTAATTGTCTGGAAATGTTTTTTGATATACACTTCTGCTTATGTACTGTTCTGCCCCTTTGACCTTTTCCCTCTAGGGTCAAACAAAACAACCCTAAACCTTCTTCCAAGAAATAACTTTTCAAATACTTGAATGCATTTGTCACAAACCTCCCCTACCCCCCAAGTCATCTGTGGACTAAAATTGTCCATTTTGTCAATCTCGAAGGCACTTACTATCCTCTCGGCCTTCCCTTGGATGCCCCACAGCATGTTAACATCCTTCCCAAATTGTGGCACCCAGAAACCAAATCAGTTCTCCAAATGTGATCTGACCAGGGTGGAGCACGGTGGAATTACCATCACCCGGGTTCTGAACTGAAGGTCCAACTCTTTCAATAGTGAACTAAAATTCCATGAGGGAAGGAGGAAGGAAGGATTTATATAGTATCTACTATGTCCCAGGCCCTGGGCTAAGATCTTCTTACAAATATTATCTCATCTGATCCTTGAAATCACATTAGGAGTTAGATGCTGCTGTTATCCCTATTTCATAGATGAAGGAACTGAGGCAAACAGTCCATTAGAATTTTGGGCTAGGATATCATACTGTCAACACACTGAGCTTATAGTCTGTGAAAATCTCTAGACTGGCGAACTCCTATCTACCTACACATCCTCTGTCCTGTACTTGTGAGGTTGATTTTTTGACACAAAGTCTAATGGCTACTCTTTGAGTCTAGCCATTCAATCACTTAATTGTACCTCTTAATTGTTTCCACAAGCACTGTGCTATGAAACTCTGTGAAATACTTTATTAATATTATATCTACATCATCTCCCTCACTGATCAATCTAATTGTCTTGTCCACAAAGGGAATATGTTATTCTAGTAACTCTTCTATGTGCCAGCCAAGTTATGTTTTCTGGGTGCTCATTAACCAGCTCCATAGTAATACATTCTGGAATTCTACCAAGAATTAAAGAAAGAATTACTGACCTATAGCTTTCAAACTCTTTACTGAAAACCAGGACATTTGCTCTCTTATGCTCTTATGGTACTTTTGGGTGGTTATTCTCCATGATCTGTCAAAGATCACTGAGAGTAGCTCAGCCTAAATGCTAAACTAGTTCACATAAAACACTAAAATATTCAGAGGTCTTCACCATATGGAGGATTTATAAGAGGATTCAGGCAGGGGTGACAAAGGATGAGAAGATATGAATGTCATATGTCCCTTTGTAGGGAATACCCTACAATGGATATGGATGAGATAATGGATCAACTGGTACCAAGGTATTTGTATCTATATCCATATATGTATATATATATATGTATATATACATACATATGTACATACATATATATACAAAAGAGTATGACAAATGTGTATGTGTTTATGTTCAAGAAAAATATTCAATACAATTAATAAGTGCTTATTGAATTAAAGAAAAATACACATAAAGTGAAATAACACTATTAGGATGTAAAAATCCCATAAAAGTATATACCATTCATTTGACTCCTTTTAACATCATAATTAGAGTCAGCAAAGGACTTAAGCTTGTTTTGTGTTCCTGGATTCCATCCCAAACAATAAATTCACCTAATTAAAACTGTTAGTTTACTATTCTTTCTAATGATGGAGACACTATAACCATTTATGAGCTATTTTCATTGCTGGGTTCAACAATACTTAATTATACTTTAACAACTTGTGAAAGAGAGATTTACCATTCTTATTTGATAATGAAATACATGAGTCAAGATTTGTTTGAGAGCCATTTAGAGAGACACACTTCCTTTAACCACCTTTGGTTCAAGGTAATAGTTAAGAGACCTGTTCCATACCAAAGTATTTTGAGAAGCTGTGATGTCATTGGTGTGAATGCCCCCTTGGATGGAGAAGATCACGGTCCCTCTATGATTGAGTACATGGTCTTTGTGAGTTGCTAGGTCTGAAGAATTCATCACTCTGGGCCTATCCTGGGTATGGGTCTTTCTGTCCTTGGCTAAGCTGGTCCTTGGTACACAGTCTATCCCTATGCCCACTCTTAAGACATTCTAGTTGGGTAGGATCTGCTAGAGCTTGAGCTTTCATGAAGACTCAATGACCTAGTTCCTTTTTTTAGTAATGACATTAAAATATAATTCCATTTAAATGTCCTGGAAGAGGTCACACATTATTGGGCCCCAAGGTCTACTGAAATATTACTCAGTGCAGTAAAAGGTAAAGCACATCTTCCTTTTCCTCATTTTAACATCCAATGTAATATTTCATAAACATTTAATCTATGCAATTTAAAATTTTTCCCTTTTAAAATTGTTAATTTCAATCAAGTATTTGGTATTTGTTCATGCAAATGAATTACAAATCTTCTGATTGACATGATTGAAATATTACATTGATTATGCATTATACATCTTTTCTCTCTCTTTTAAATAGTTGGATTAATTTTCCTCTCGTGGCTGGGAGCATGCCGACAAGAGGCCTTCCTTCACAAGAATTAAGAGGAGGAAATTCCTCTTCTTTCTTACTGAATTTCCAGGGCAGCCAGACCCAGCCATGGCTTGGGAGGAACCCAAGCCAAGGTCTTACTGAATGATTCTGGCCAGAGAAATCCCCAGCTAGGCAGGGAGACCAAGGTTCACCAATCAGTAAGAAAACACTTTAGTGCCTGCTGTGTGCCAGGCACACCAAGTGTTGGGGATATGAAGACAAAAATGCATTTCTTCCTTCCTTCAAGGAGTTTCCATTCTTCTGTACATTGTCCCCTGCCCACCGAGAAAGGCCAAACTCTCTGTCAGGGCTGTGGATATGGCATAACTCTAAAATTTCTGGGCCTATGGGATCACATATATACCTTTCCAGTCCCCACTCACAGTGAGAATTAGACTACTCCCTTAAATGGAATTTAAAAATGCATAAAAAATCCAAAATTATGTGTGTATACATATAGATAGGTAAAATACTTAAACATAAATGACACTGTACTTTCAACTATATAATTCAATAACACATTTTTTTTCAAGGATTTTTGCTGGCTCCAAAAGTCCCAATTACTACCACCGTTTTCTTTGGTTAACCTTCCTGAACTGGAAGGCATTTTCCAGACATTTTCTCCATTAGAAGGTAAATCCTACTCTTCTCTTGTTAACCACAAGCAGCTCATAAATCAAACTCTAATCAAGCTGAAAATCCCAATTTTATTTCTTCACTCCGGAGGGGACCAGATCATTTTCTAGGATCTTTTATTTTTTCTTTAATTCTACCATTTCCAGACTTATGTTTGCTGTCAGCTCTAACTCCAAATAAAAGAACTTTCAGCCAGAATGCTGTCCCTCCCCCACACCTGTACATTAACAATGGAACCTCTTGTGACTAAATGAAAGTAATTTAAAACTCTGCAACTTAATTGAAAGGAACAGGACTGAAAAGGATTAGCAACCTTCCAATTCCGTATGCAGAATTAGGTTTAAACCACCAAGAAGAAAAAAAAATCAGATGTTTCTTAAATATTGTTCCAAAGAGATCACGGATAGAAAGAAAAGATCCATATATATGAAAATATTTATGGAAGCATTTCATATAGAACTGAAAACAAAGCAGATTCTCAGCACCCTGAGAATGATTAAACAAATTATATGACTATAATGGAATATTATTGCATTAGAAGAAACAATGACTATGAAAAATATTCATGGGAAGCATGCAGAGATTTCTGTGAACTGACAGAGTGGAGTAAGCAGAACCAGGAAAACAATATATACACTGACTACTATAAATAGAAAGAACCTGTAACTGAATGCTAATTATAAGGGTCAAGCTAGGCTCCGAAGGAAAGAGGAGAAAGTTTGCTTTCCCCCTGCCTTTGCAGAGATGGATGATTGAGATTAATTACTAATTGTAAGTTTAAATAAATTGGTATCCTATCTTTTCAGCATTCTTCTAGGAATTTCAGCATCACTATTAATAACTTTCAGGAGAAATTGATCTTAGCTTCATACTTGATGAACTCGGGTTCCTCAAAACAAAAATTTTAGTTGAATTTCTAAGAATAAGTGTTAGCATTAGTGGGAACATTGTGATAATTTTACATCATTCTATTTAAGCCCCACATAGCTACTAATATAAATGACCAGACAGCTTCACATCACAATGCAGAGCATATTCCACTTCATGGAAATGGTTCTAGACCTTCTTCCCCAGAAGTGCCACTTTTGGTCTGTGAAATGTGTGTACACTATGTCCCTCTATCACTTTGAGAAGCCCAGCAAACAAATAAGCACCTGCATGAATGTGCTGCTGTTTTAGGGAAAGTACACATTATTCTAGGGTGTCCTTTTCATACAGCAAATACACATGAAGTGTGCTTCATGGATGACCAGGCCTCTAAAGGTCTGGTTTGTTACTATGTTTGCTATCAAGTGGCCGCATGCCTTCAGGACAATGAACCTCCCTAGCAGCATTTCATCACTACCAACCCAACTCAATCTTCTTTGCCTTTTACATTCTGTCCTTTGGTTTTCTCAATTACTCCCATAGCTTCAGGTGGTTCCTAACTTAGATACCATTCGCTCCAATTACATTAGCTATAATTGCCATCGTTTCTCTTTCTTAGTTTTCTAGTCTCACTGCTTTCTGGCCCTCTCACCTAGACTAATGCAATAGCTTTCTAACTGATTTTTCCCTTTTTCAATCCAGCATAGACACAGTTGTCAGAATTCTGATCACAGAACCTCCAAGTTGGGAAAGGTATCAAGTTTAGCTCAAACCATCTCTAAAAGGAATCCCTGGCAAGTGATTATTTAATCTTGTCTCAAAGAACTGTAGTGACAGAGAATGCAGTCGGTATCTTCTGAAGCAGCCATTCGAATGGCTCCCAATCTTATAAAATTTTTCCTTATTTGAAATTGACCTTGTGCAACACCATTCTGCCCTGTGTTGCCAGTCCTCTGGTCAGTTGGTTTATCTCATTCCCCACTGTGTGTGAGATCAAGTCCAAACTCCTTCTTAAAGCATAACTCCCACCTCTCTGTCCAGTTTCATTTCCTATTCTCTTGAGCAGGTCCTGTGGTTCAGTCCAACTGGATTGCTTGTTTTTAAAAATACCATGGGTTTCTTCTCCCTTAACCTCTGACATCTAAATTATACCCATCCTTCAAAACCTGTGTGCATCTTCCTCAGTGACTAGCACAGTGCAGGCCTTCCAAAGACTACCACCTTCAAGAGACCTTTCTGAAATTTCAAAGCAAAAGGGATCTTTCCCACCTTTCTACTACTACAACACTTCCACTGTGTTTCTCCTCAAGCATTTAACTTTTTTTTATATTAATTTTATTTATTTTTAGTGTTCTACAATCAATACCATAAAACATATGATTTTCCCCCCTACCTCCCCCCACCCTCCCAGAGATGGCATACAGTTCTATATAGGATCTACTCATACATTTCTATTGAATACATTTTCACTATAGTCAAAGCATTTAACTTTTTCTAAATGTTTTGACATCCATCTCCTCCAAAATTCTCTGTATTGGTTGAAGAAAATGAGCAGGCTCACGGCCTCAGACTCATTCCTCTCTTTTTCATCAACTCCATATCCAATCAGTAGTCAAATACTGTTCATTCTACATTTCCAACATCTTTCCTACCTTTTCATCACTCCCATGGACATTATCCTAGTTTAGTCCTCATCATTTTTCACTTGGATTATGATAATATCCTCCTAATTAGACTCACAGCTTAAAGTCTTTCCCCTTTCTATTCCATTCCTTATACAACTGCCAAAATAATTTTCCTAAAGTACAAGTGGTTCCTATGACCTCTAGGAAAAAATACTACCTCTTTCCTTCAGTATGGAAAGTCCTTTATAATCTGGCTCCAGCCTACCTTTCTAGACAAAATTTCACATTATTTTCCTCTGTGCTCTCTATTCCAGACAAACGGGCCTAGTTGCTATTTCATATATCATCTCCATATCTTTGCACAGACTGTGTTGGACTCATGCTTGGAATGGAGTCTGTATTCGCCTCCCTCTCTTACAATCTCTAGCAGTATTCAAGGTTTAGGATCTTTTCTAATCCTCCAGGTTGTTAGTGCTTCCCTCCTTCCTCAAATTATCAAAAATATATTGAGCTATTTGCATATTCTATCTTCTGAAAAGGATGTAAACTCCTTTAATGGAGAGGTTATTTTTTTTCCTTTTATCTTTGGATGCTCAGAGCCTTGCAAATAGTAGGCATTTGTGAAATGCTTATTAAATTGGATTAGATTGGCCTCTATACATCTTTCCGTGACTAGCACAGTATGCCATCTATGAGAGACCCTCAATAAGTATCTCTTATATTTAATCAAACTGAGTTCCAGAGATGAATTGTACATATATGTGGAGAAAATAGACAGCATGTGATTCCCAATGCAAGAATCTTAGTTAATTCCTATGAAGAGAAGCAAGAATTGTTATACTGTCAAGTACACATCCCACCATTTCTACTGACTTATTGCAGTTGGTACAGGAAAGAACTCAACTTTTAGTACTGGTAGATGTACTTAACGTTCCGTCCTAGAGATGGTTTAAGTGGACAGCACCATTTAAAACTAGTACTAAATGTATACTTCTAAGAGATAAATGCTAGAAGTAATAGGCTGAGAATGGATTTCCAGAATTCAAGAATACCTATCTTGCACAGTAATTGAAAAAGAGAGTGCTTATGGCTTGTTCGGGGAAATTGAACATTTTGAAATGTGTTAGGATAATAACAATTGAATTTCTTAATAATCTAATAAAATGCAGAAGCAAGAAAATTCTAGTAAGTCAGAGAGAATTTGAACCTAAAACTGCCCACCAAGACAGAGTCTCAACATGTGGGGAGGCTTCCGCCTACTAGTAAAGAAAGTTCTTCTGGAGTGAGAATCACCCTTTCAAGGTAACTGTGAAACTATTGACCAGCACTGTGTCCAACATGGCTCAAGGGCTGTATCTGTACATGAGAAGTAACATGGAGAATTGAGGCAATTACTACGTGAAAGTTGTATTACATTCAAAAAATGTCTACCGTATGCTGTATGCCAGGCTCTGTTGTGGGTAATGAGGACAGAAAGATGAAAACTGGTATCACTTTTGCCATTAAGGAACTTACATTCTACTGAAGGTTGTGTGTGTGGACATGCATGCGTGTGTGGGGGGGGGAGGGAGGGAGGGAGATACACACTTAAGTAGAGTGTGATGAGGTTAGTAAAGGAAAGATACTGACAAAACCCTCCAGGAAAATTTGATTGGAGAGGGGGTACTTTTATCTTGGATGAGGTCCAGAGACTGCTGCTTGGAAGAGGTAGCTTGACCAAAAAGAAAGATAATATGTGTAAATGAACAGGGAGTGTGCTCTAGATATGGGAGAGCAGGCTAGTGGAAAGAGTGGAGGCAGAGGACAAAAACATAGGCACAAAAACACTGTCCCCTAATCAGTCCAAGAAATGGAAAAAGCAAAGTTATTAGCCTTTTATTGTCTCAGTTTTCTTTACTGTTCACCTCCCTTTGAAGATATAGATGTAGTATAACTGATTATTGTCCCGTCAGGATCTGATCTTGGCATAGGGCAGAATAGGAGGGCACTGGGCTGAATCACATTTTGGGAATTGTCCAATGCTCCCCTCAAGGATCCCCAAAGACATTCATATTCTCCTAGCACTGTACTTTTCGATTTTCTTCTTCCTATCTTAGCACTCATCACTTTCCTTTGCTAGAGCATGATTTGGGCCTGTGCCTTTCGCCAGGGTTGTCCTTGAAGGCTCTAAACTTGTCCCTCTCACTTGGTGATCCCATAACCTCCTAGGGGCTCAAGGGTCATCTCTATGAAGATGACTTCCTGACCCTTGTTCTGAACTCTGCTCTTGTATTTTCAACTAGCTGTTGGACTTCTCCACCTGGGTATCTTAAAGAGATAGAAATGTCCAAAATAGAGTTCTTGATCATCCTTCCTAAACCCACCTTTCCCCTTCTCAACTTCTCTATTTCTGTCCAAGGTATCACCATGTTTTCAGTTCCCAGGTTTACAACTTGGCATCATCATCAGTTCTTCCCTCTTCCCTCCCATTATTAGCCATCAGTTGCCAACTCTGGTTGTTCTGCCTGCACAGAGTAGTTCCCATGTGTCTTCTTTCCTTTTATGTGATTACTATCCTAGTTTGGGTCCTTATACCTCTCATCTGGGACACTGCCTCCAAAATGTAGCTTAATTTCCAGTCTTTCCTCTCTTCAATCCATTTGCCACAGTCTTGTCAAAATAATTCTAAGGTCATGTTCTTCCTCTGCTCAAGAACTTTCAGTGGATCCCTGCTGCCTCTACACAAATGGATAAAATACGTAAAATCTGTTTTTATACTTTATATAAAAAGATTATATATCTCTATATAAAAAGATAAAATGCAAATTCCTCAATTTAGTATGGAAAGTCCATCATAATCTGACTCTAGCCTATATTTCTTGGCAAATTTCTCATTATCCTCCTTTGTGCCCTCTGTCTTCCAAGCCAACTTGGTCTACTTGCAGTTCCCTCCTCACCTCCATCTGTCAGAATCCCTATTTTCCTTCAAGACTTATCTCAAACACCAGGCCTTTCCTGATATCCCCAGTTTTCAGTGCTTCTCTATTCCCTGTTATGCAATATCTGGTTTATATATCAGTACATGTGGTCTCCTCCAATAGAATGTAATCTCCTTGTAGGTAGGGACTGTAGGTGCTTAATACATGCTATAATTGACTGACAGGAGCCAAGAACTTAGAGGCTAACTATATTTAGCTTCCACAATAACATTCATCACAAAGATGAGTAAAATTGGATGCTAAAACCATTTTATTTGATGGCTATGAGAAAATATAGCAGCTCTTTCTAACTAACCTTTCTGACCTCAAAGAGGCAGCTAGCCAAACTGCCCCATCCTTTTCCTGTGAGAGTTTTTCAAGACATTCTGTCAGGTATTAGAGGTGTCATTCACTGTAGCGCTTAAGTGTGGACAAAGTAGTCACATCTCCCCCCCTGTGGATACCTTCCAACTGAAAATACACAAGCACAATTTCCATCCCATCATTTTGGCTCTGAAGCAAATGTGACAATTGATTAGAGGCCTCCTGCCCCAGCTAATGGTCCAACTGATAGTATGTGACAAAGGAGCTTCAATGATGCTCCCTCTAACCACTGCTACATTGACTTTCCTCCACTTTACCTTGGCAAATGATTTCCCTGCTGTTGTTTTAATTTTGGTCTGTCTGATTTCCCCAGAAAATTGCTAAGAAAGTGAATAAAAATAGGGAGCTGTGAAGTATTTTCCCCCAAAGCCACGTCATTTTCTGTCTAATATAATCAAGGTGGCTTAAGAGTCAGGCTAGTATTTGACAGTGTTCTCATGCACGTGAACGAAGAGCCAAGGTTTCTACTTGGCAAAATTCTTTTTTCCCTCGTAGGTTCTGGTGAAGATGACAGTAAAACAGAAAAGGAGAGTCTTTAAAAATGCATATTTTTCCTTTGTCTTTCTTGGAAATGAAGTATTAGGGAAAACCAGAGATTCTTTAAACAGTTTTAAAGGTTAGCATCAGGCATGTTCAGCAGACATGTTCTAGGTATATAAATATGTCCTATGTGTCTATATGTGTAGGTACATTTATAAATATACATATGAGACATGTAAATTGCTTTTGAGCCAAACTCAGGATTTCATTCACTGAAGGGACTTCTAGCAAGAAAGCTACCTCCCCTGATGCAGATTTTCAAATCATTGCCCGTAACTTATAATCATAAGGTGTTGTCTGGGGGCACTAAGGGATTGCGTGACTTGTCTGCTCCTGCTCCCACAGGCAATGCCAGGGTGGGGAATGTACGGCCAGGCTATGCCAAAGGCAGAACAAGGACTCGGATCAAGGCCAGCCTTGACTCTATAATGCTGTTTTTCTATTCGTTAGGGTGACATTCTTTCCTACACAATTTACTTTCCGGCATATCTGACAACTCCACCTGGACTATAATGCTCAATTACTATTTTTACATCTGCACTTTCTTCAGCCTTAACATGCTCTTAACATTCATTCATTAGCAATGACTTCATTTAAATGTTCATTTTATCTTTCACAAAAATGTCAATATCTTCTTATTTTTGCCAAAGGGGCAAAAATGAAGGTTTTGCTTGAGGCACAAAACAGATTGTAAAGTGGTAAAGAATGTGAACAAATACATGATTCAGCAGGATCATCTGGTCACTAACTTAGAAATCATATTTAAAATAAATGAAATGTGACTTATTAGAGAGATTTATCTCATTTTAAAATGCTTACTTGTCACTGGCTAAACAAACAAACATCAGGTGCACCTTTCTGCACTGATGGAAAAGGGCCATGGCAGGAATGCTCCACCTGCTTTTTGGTACATGTATGTCTTTTGATGTTTCAAGCATTCACTTCAGACTAAATAAGTTAGAGACAATTCTGGACATACTCCAGAGCTTTCTAGATTTTCCAGGCTTCCCTCCTTTCTAACACCCTCACTATTCCTCACTCCATTCAAGGGATCTGTCATAGGAGCCTTAGAGCTGCTGCCCTGGGGATGGGAATGCTTTAGTTTAAGTTTTCACACAAGTGGTTTCAGCTAAGCATGTATTCCCTCTCTGTACATTATAAGCAAGCTCCCCTGGTGAGGATTGGGATCCTGGTTTTCTTCAAAGGCTTCTCCAGTGCTTGGCAGACCACAGTGGTGGCACAGTCTAGCTGCCACTTTCCAAGGGCAGTACAAATACAAGCATGGTTTTTAGGATCCCATTTTGGTTCAATGACATAGATCTTCCTTTCCTAGAGGGGAACCCTGGATTTCTGAAGACATTCACTACTTCTACATAATGTGTGGAATTCAGGATGAGTGAATTTGGGGGAATATTATCAGTGACACTGTACACTGGCTGAGATTTAGGTGCCTACTGGATATTCAGGTGCAGAAATCCAGTAGACAGTTCATAAAATGAGGCTGGAATTCAAGAGAGAGAGAGAGATCACGACTATATAAATATGCGCAAGAGCATAGGTCAATTAATTAACAAGAATCCATTATAGATGTACTATGTAGTAGACACAGTGTTAGGCTCTGAGGATACAAGCGCCAAAGAAAATAATCCCTTGAAGACAGGGAAAGAAAGATACAGGAAAACGCACGCTAAGCAGGTACAAGGTGATCTCAGGTTGATCTCTGGGCATTGGATAGAGAATCAAGGGAGACCTACTGTGGATGGCAACTGGGGAAATGTGAGGAAAGAAAGCACTTTAGGCATTTAGAACAGCCAATGCAAAGGCACAGGAATGAGAAACAGAAGGTTATGTGTAAGGAATAGCAAGAAGAGTAATGTGGTCATAAAAATGTCTAAGTAGGCTATGAAGAACTTTAATGCCAATGGGGAGTTTATATTTGGTTCTGGAAATGACAGGGCGCCATTGGAGTTTACTGAGTAATGGGTGAAGTGAAAAGAGAAGAAAAACCAGCATACTGTTTGCTCTTGCGACACTATGCTTGTAGCAGTACCACTTGATTTAATATTCATGGGTTCACTATTACAAGAATCCAAAAAGTGGGTATATATCATTCCAGGAGTGGCTGAAGAAACTGTGGCATATGAATGTGATGTAAAATTGTGCTAGAAATGACAAACGTGAGGAATTCAGACAACTTGGGGAAAATATATGAATGAAATCAGAGAGAAATATATAGAATCAGAACAATTTACATGATGACCATAATAGAAGACAACAACTCTGAAAGGCTATTAAAACTTACAACTGCACAAAGACTTTTGGGATGCCCTGGGTAACTTTGATCAAGGTACTAAGTGGTCTTCAGTTTGCTTATCTGTAAATTGACACCAAATGCTGTATCTGTATACAATGTATTGGACTAGATACATTGTTGGGATTAGGTGACCTCAAAGGTCATTTCCAAGTCCAAATCTGCAATCTAAAGAGTATGAGGTGATTTGGATTTTGCTGAAAAGAGATTACATCCAAAGGGGATCTAAAGTGAGGGGATGCCAAAGATTTCCTTTAACTATCATTGTACAAGTCATCGTTGTTCAGTTGTTTTTTGCTTGTGTCAGACTCTTTGTGATCCCATTTGGGGTTTTCTTGGCAAAGATACTGCAGTGGTTTGCCATTTCCTTCTCCTGCTCCTTTTATAGATGAGGAAACTGAGGCAAACAGGGTTAAGTGACTTGCCCAGGGTCACACAGCTAGTGAGTGTCTGAGGCCAGATTGGAACTCAGGGAGGTGAGTCTTCCCCTCTCTAGGCTGGTGTTTTTGCCACTGCAGCGCCCCCTAACTTCCTATGAGCAATGAAAAGAGCCTAGAAAAGAAAAGCTGACTGGCTTGCACGTTTCCACTGATGACATATCACGAAATAGTCACAATTTGATTGTGAGATATTAGGGAGGGTTGATATTTTAGGAACATAAAACAGAGGTAACATTCATTATGGAAGTTTGTCGATTTTTAAACAAAAGGCTAGAAAATTACCTACGTAGGTTTGTTTGTTTTTTTTAAACTCAACTTCCCTGACAAGTTTATGTTGTACTTATTATAGCAATACTCAGTTTTGAAAACTGGCAGACTTTCCCATTTAGAAATTGGTTTTACATGAAGACGTTTACAATCAGAACTCTTTACCGTATATTTGTTCTTTATGTACATATACATGAGAATATATATTTCATCATAGTTGGAGCTGGAGTCAGATGAAATGAAGCACCGGATACAAAATGGGCATGCAATGGATACTTAATGAATAGGAGATCTATGAGATTACTCTGTTTTTCCCCATCGGTCAAATAATCAGTTCCCAGGTTAATTATATTCTTAATTGAGTTAACCTGCCTCTATTGCCTTCTCTTGTCACTGTTCCAAAAAGTAAATATCAGAATATTTGAGAAGGAAGAACCAATTACTGTCTGCATATTTAGAGTTAACCCACCACGTTGTGTTAATGAGTCACAGGTGTCTCCAAAAGCGGGGTGACTTGACACACCATATGTGCTGACCGCTGTCCCAACAGGATGGATGGGTTGAAGACAGACTTGCTTTGCTATGGAAACATTTTTTTTTATCATTACAGGAAGGCACCTTTTGGCAAAAGGCTAGCTTTCTCCAAGTTACAGGAAAACCCAAATGTCTCTCTTTCAAAGAGTGAACACTCACAGAAAGTGATGATTTCATAACAAAGAAAAAGAAAAGGTAGTGAGGGAAGATTTGGTAGATTTTAGATACAAACAGAGCCTCCTGTTGTAATTATGTGTGCTCTCAGGCAAATGTTTGAGACGTTTCTTAATTTCATTGGAGAAAAAATTCAAACAATCCTGGTGGCCATGAACACTGGAAATGATGTTTTGTCTCTATAATATGAATAATAATGATGATAATAGCTAATGTTTCTATAATACTTATTAACTGATGGCACTGTGCTAAGCTTTTACAATGATTGTCTCATTTGATCCTCGCAACAACTACAGAAGGAAGGTGCTAATCATCTCTATTTCATGGATGAGGAAACTGAGGCAAACATTAAGTGGCCAGGCTCACCCAGTTAGTAAGCGTTTGAGGCTGAATTTAGACTCAGGTTTTCCTGACTCCAGGCCTGGTGCTCTATGTACTGTGTCCCCCTCCAGTTGTTAAGATATAGTGAAGATGCTTGATTTAAATGCTCAATATTTCTGTCACTTTGAGCAGTAATAAAAGGCATACACATGATTACAACAGCAACACTGATATTGTTCATACAATTTGAGGGAGTAATTTGAGGGCGAGAGGGAGCATGGCACAGCTGATCTCGAAGCCAAAAAGTGGCAGGTTCTAGTCTTGCCTCTGGCCTTACTGATTAAGGGATCCTCCGTAACACTGGGCAAGTCATTTAACCTTTCGTTGCTCTGGCCTTGTAGGATCAAACGATTAGAAATGGGGTTACTCAGCCCTACAATCTTGTGGGCCACATATTGACTTCAAAAGCCACATGTTAACATTATCTATATTCTACTGCATTTTCATTTATTTTAAAAAATATTTCTCAATTACATTTTAATTTGGTTCAAGCCACAGAGGAGTATTATTGCAAGCCACCATGCAGTAGGTGGATGTACTGTGTTGGACACCTTGGCCTTAGACAATGCTCTGAAACCATGAGCTGCAGAGAAATACCAAAGGGCATTCATTGGTAGAGGAACTTTCCTCACATGAGAGATAACAGTGAAATCCCAGGCCTGTCTATACCTGCCCCTCAATTGAGACTAGTTTTGTCCTGCTAGTCTTGTTTCTAATATAAGCAAGGGCATTTGCTGTAACGATTATTAATGGTGTGAAACACTGTACTAACACACACTTTGGTGGTATATCAGATGGACCATTAATTAATTAGTGGTACTGTCCTGACACATCAGCATTTAAATCTCACGTTGTTTTTTTAATCACCTCAATTTCCCCTGGGAGAGACTTTCCAGTACTAGTTAAAGCAAATCTTATTAAAGGTAGATTTTGGTCTTACTTTAAAAAATCCAAACTTAGATGAAAATGAATCAGGGTATAAAGGACATTCATCTTGTAGGAAACAGCCTAAGGGCAGCAGAGGTCTCAACCAAAGGATCAGTTTTTGAAAATATCTTTGAGAAATAACAATGAGACCTCATTGGGTCACTGAAGTCAGTTCAAAGTGTCCCTGTGCCAGGAATGATCCTGGTCTCAGACCAAATGCTCATTGCTCTTACTACTGATCAACCACTTTAGAAATGTGCCCATTTGGTCAAGAGGAAGACTAGGTGAGAATGTAAGGAGCACAGATCAATCAGCTATCTGGGTAAAACAGTAACTGAAAACATGTTTTGCTGATCACAGGTCAGCCTTGTCACTTTTGAATGGAGACCAGCTACAGGGCATAGTCATCATTAGAAACTGCATCCAAAGTAGGCATGCACATGCTTCCACACAGACTCAACCATGATGACGAGTATGGTGGACAGGAGAAAACAGAGACCACGGAGTCATAGGACTTGGGTTTATATTAAATCCCTTCTCTGTGATTACCACTCGTGTGGCCTTGGGTGAGTCTCTTAACTTCCCTGGGGCGTGTCTTCCTCCAGAAAATAACAGGGTGCCTCTAGGAGCCTGAGGTCTGTATAAATATATAATTTTATGACAACAATATGAAAACTAAGTCACAGACATCTTCATATCTTGGAGTCTAGGCGATGTTAAATTCCCTATTTAGGAGGAAGTTTAGAGATCTCATAGTACAACATTTTCAATTAAATTCAATAAGCATTTATTAAACCCCTATTATGTGCCAGGCCTAATATTAGGTACTGGACACAGGCCCTACCTCCAAAGAGCTTATATTCCCCCAGAGGAACCTAACAAATAGAGATTGAGGGAAATACTATGAGGCAACAAAGGTATTAGGAAAAAACTTCTCATAGGAAGTTGAATCGATATACTGTCTATGAAATAGAACATGGAAGAGATCCTTTAAAGATCTGAGTACTGTTTCTTTACCCTAATAACAAGAGAGAAGTAATAAGAGATTAGTGGTGGAATTGGGATTAGAATCCAGGCCCGTGGGCTGGCCCCCTGGGACAATGGAACTTTGTGATACTGGGAGAAAAGCAAAAAGAAGAGGGAGTTGGTTATTTGAGAACAACTACTCCCAGTGTGTCGAGTTTGTATTCTTCCACAGGGCATTCAATGGGGTCCTCTTTTCATTGAATGGCTGATGTTACTTCTCCTCAGGTTCTGGTATCATTTTCTAGCATTCTGGTTCTGTTCTTTGCAAAATCTGCCCCAACGATGTACTTACTGTGTGCCTAGAACTGTTACAGAAGGATGGGTCACATTGGGTATTTCCCCACTACTGTACTTTTAGCTTTTCTATACACTAAATAAACCTCCCTCGATGCGGCTTAGGGAGGCACTACTGGTATTCGATCTTGAGTCAGGCAATGGTCATGCCCTGAAAGGAAAACAGTGCAGGATATGCCTTACACATTATGAAATTATGCTGTGAAACCTAAAAATTAATTATCTCTCTGAATTAGACACTAACTGGCCCAACTGCGAATGTAATTCATCTCTCTCATCTCCCTTGTAGCTTACAGAACTGTCATGCAATTAACTAGCCCCATTTCTAAATCCTGCTAAAAGAAATGAGTTGAGAGTCAACTACTCCAACTGTCTTTAGACCATGCATACTTAATTGCATGACTGAAGAAATTATGAGTTCTTTAAGGTAACAGGGATGACTGAAGAGCTTGGCTCTAGTGATTCCTGTTTTGGAAGGAGGCATTTATTATAAAAATGTTTCCCATCTTCCAGTAGGAAGAATTCATCATCAGAAATCACAGGAAAGGGAAACTACACCTTGTGGTGTGCCAACATCTTCCCCACATCCTTCTCCTCCTCTTTTCTCATTCAATTTCCATTTATATTTCCTTGCCCTTCCTTTCCCAGGAAGGAAGCAGTCTATCTATATCTTTTGTATTCCCCTCCAGTATGAGGGTGCCCAGAGCAGGCTTCTTACACTCAACGAATTGTGGTTTATTTATTTGTGTTTATGGGTGTATCTGTGTGTGTGTCTGTGTCTGTGTCTGTGTGTCTATTGTACTCCAGAACTTAATGTTCAAAGTAGAGATGTTCATTGATTTTTTTAGAAAAGAGTCCCATAGTGATTACTGGGCAATGATGACTTCATGAGACAAAGACATCACAGATATGGTAGTAAATTTTACAAATATATTAAGAGATTTAACATCTGTTCTCTGGATGTACATGTACCTAGCTGTGAAATGAATACCATGCACTGGCAATGAGAAATGTTAAGAGGCGGTGCTGTGCTGTGGGAATTGGAAGGCTTGGTGTGAATCCTGGTTCTGTCAATGACTGAATACCTCATACAAGTCACTTCCACACTTTAGACCCATTTCCTCATCTATATAATGAAGAAGTTGGACCAAAAGCCCTTTTGGCTTTCTGCTGTAAACCTCTGAGTCCTATATTCAACTGGAAGTATAAAACACACCCATGTCACATGGTCCTATTGAACTGGGGAAGCTAGAGATCTCTTTCTCCAATACTTCTTCTCACTTCCTAACATCCTATGCTAAAAAGAGAGACATGGAACTAGAAACTATTTCCTTTTCTTAAATGTCTTATGGAAATCCAGCATTGTCAGAGACAAACGAAGTATTAGAGCAGTGGTGGCCTGGAAAATTCACAGGAGAAAACAAGGCTGACTACAAAATCATGTCAACTTTCTTTTCCTGAAACTAAGTGAAAAGTGAGCTGTTTATACAGACAACATGACAGCCCCAGGAGCATACACTTCATTTTTTCAAGGGATAAACTGACAGAGACATTAACTATCCAGAACAGGGACTACGTTTGCAGCTGGGAAAGACTTTGGCAATCCACGTAAAGCAGGAACCAAAGTGTACTGATATCCTATAGGGAAGCCAGAAGAGATGCTGTCTTTGGATTTATGAATGATGGGGACAGATTTAGGAGCTATTCAACTTGCATAAACTGAAAACTTCTGACCACTTAAACTCCATGTTTGATATCTTACCTCTGATTATTTTTAAAAAGGCTATTAGAGTGTCCTCCCAGGACACAGCCAATGTATTGATATGTCTTGTTTAATAATGTTTCTTTGTACAAAGTAGAGGCCTATGGCGGGGCAGTTATTGGAAATTGATAGATACACATGTGTATGTAACGCACTCATATATTTCTGCCACTTTCCAATAACTATTCCCCCATAGGCCTCACACACATATATTCTCTTTTTATATATTTAATTTCCTTTCCTCTCCCTCTAGATATAGATATGTAAATATATTAAGTCCCATCTTTGACACATAGTGATTGTGGCAGATCACAGGCAAGGCACTTAAGCCTTAAATGCCCCAAAGAATTAAAACTCTAAGTTACAGAGGAATTGCTGGTCTGCATTAGGAGAAGGTGTTACCTTACCTGATATTCCTTGTATCTTTGAAATAATAGGTCTAGATCCACCTCTATTCCCATAACTACCTGATAATAAATGAATTCAAAGTGAAGAACTCAAAACTATTCAGAAGAGATAATGTAATACAACTAGTACAAAGTCAATAAAGTGAAGAATAATGATTATTTAAATAAAAAATAAATGTTTGACCATGTATCAGACTTTTTGTATCATTTCCCCTAGAAGTATGCTTAATTAGCCTTGTGACTAAGAAGGAAATGAACTTTGTGAAGAAAACTGGCATAGAACCAGATGGTGCCAATCTAGGGCCCTAGAATTCTGTGTATCCTGCCCTCCTTGTAGAACTGCTGGTCTACAGAATCCTAGCATTGATTAGAAGCCTCTATCCCCCCCTGGTTATAAAGACAGACTACTTCCTGCAAATGAATGCACAGCTGTCTTGTTCACTGTCAACTAGAATGGAACAGTAGAGTGCAAACAGAGGTGGGAAATGCCCCTATTTATCTTACTGGAATGTTCCTATCAAAGCCAAGTTTATACTGTTTCAGTGTTAACTCTGAAATTAGGTATTTGAAGTTACTTACAAACCAGGCTACTTTTTAAATCTACCCCACAGACTAATATTTCTCCCTAGACTATTAACCTGAAGTTGTGACTATTTTAATTGCATACTATCTGTCCTCCTGTCATGTAAGAAAGACACGTACACATTCTGCATCTATGCTGTGCATTATAAAGATGTTAAAAACTGACACTTGGAAAACTGGTCCTTAATTTTCTCTTTTGTGGGACTTCAGTTTTGAAAGAAGGGAGTATGAAACTTTCATTGTTTTTTCCCTTGACTGTCTAGATTTGTGGTGATCATGCACTACTCAGTGCGGAGTGCTGGTGTTTTCTTCCCTTTTTAAGGTACTTCTATTCTCTGACAATAGCCTTATCACTCAAACCTGGATCTCATATGTCTTTACTGAGTTTCTGGCCTATCTCTAAGATCACCTTTCTGGGATCACTTTGTAAAGTATAAATATCCAAGACCAATAATTAGTTCACAGATTTCATAAAAATCTTAATCTTCATTCCCTCCCCACTCGTGGACAGGGTCACACATGATATGCTAAATAATTAGGCATTCACATATTTTACCTTTTTTTGCAACACCAGTGACACACGTGAGGCTGTCCAGGTTTAGGGAGTTAGCAGGTAGAAACAAGTCACTTCTTCAAAAACCTTTCTGAGTGGATGAACTGGAATCGGGGAGAGGGGGTAGAGTACCTTATCCTGAGTCAGCAATTAATTCTTGCACAGGGAGTATACAGGGAAAAACTCTTATCTGTGAAAAGGTTGCCATGTTTTCAAATGCAAGTGAAAAAAACAACTGAATTATAGCATGTTTAAAAATTTTTGCAGGCTACTAATGTCATAATGGATGCTGCCAATGGATTACAGTTTGCCTGAAGTCAAAGTGGTGTTGTTTTTTTTTTATTATTTTTCTGTAGAAATGTAAGTAGTTTCTAATCCTTCAGGTAGTTACCCAGAGGCTCAAAAATCAATCATCAGGAAAATAAAAATATTTTAAGAGATAATTAAGCTGGTCTTCCTTTAGTTGGAAATTTATGTAGTCACCAAATTTAGGTGAAATTGAGAAGATGATCAGTCATCAATTAAGACTTTGCAATTTCTAATAAGCACATTTTCCATAATGCTAAAGGCAGCCAGTGAAATGACAGGTACCATGTGGTGGCGCACATCAAATGAATACTTATTGATGCATATATTTTGAATTATTTTGCCTGCACACATATTGTTCTCCCACCCCCAGTAGAATGTAAACTCCTTGAAGGCAAGAATTGTCTCCTTTTTGGTTTTTGGACCCCAGAGGAGAAGATGATTCCCCTCACAGAAGGGGCTCAATAAAGGCTTGTTGAATTGAATGAGTAGTCTAAATAAAAAAATCATCCAGAACTCAGGCCCCTGGAGATGTACATGGTTGGGCGTATACAACTAGGACATGGTTCCTAAAGGACCCTGGCATTCTTGAAATTTAGCTCTATAGACAGTATGTACTGTTCAGGCCTCTTCTCCTCTTTCTCTGCTTTTACATTTTTAATAGGATTTCAGTGATGATTTCAGAAATTGCTGAAAGTATACTTTAATAAAAGACATGAATGGTAAGGAGCTCAGGCATGCTTTACCCAAATATTTTGTCTTTTTGAAGGCAAAGCCAATTTTAAAGTGGTCTAAAACAGTTCTTCCCAAGTTTTTCCTGAAGTTTGTGCCATGGCTTTTAAAAGTTCAGGCCATTGAGATGCTTAGGAAGGCTCCTGTCCCTGGCCTCACAGCTGTCTGTCACTCATCACCCCTTTCCTTGTCAGGGACCCTAAATATGCTAAAGAATGAATGGCTCACTGAAGCCTTTTCCCCTACAGCAGAGCACCATTGTCCCTGTCATTTCTTTTCAGGGCATCGAGAGCAAACAGTGGTCTCTGGGATCTGTCTGACATCTGGCTTAGGTTTGATGGAGAGACAGTTCCAGTAGAAATGCACAGACAGATCTTTAAAGATCAGTGAAACAGAGTTTATGTTAAAAGAAGTTGGATTCTGACTTCCTAGAGCACTGAACTAACTCTGTCTTGGATTCAGTCTCACACTGTACTTGTTACTGGCATGAAATACAACTTGCTGTTGCTCCCCACTACCAAGCATGGGAAGAAAATAATCAAGAGAGAACAGGAGAGACCAAGATCCAAGGAAGTGGTGAGCAGTCTCACAGCAGGAACAAATACAATGAGCACATTACTCTGGAGTTTAAGACACAGCAACAGGCCTTGGATAGCTCATCTGTTCTGTTTTTTATTGACCTCTAAAAAAATCAGTGAGTATACCTATGATGGAGCAACTAGGTGGCACAGTGACAGGCTTAGAATCAGGAAGACCAAAATTCAAATGGGACCTCAGATATTTATTAGCTCTATGACCCTGGAAGAGTCACTTCCCCCTGTTGGTCTCAGTTTCCTCATCTGTAAAAAGAGCTGGAGAAGGAAATGGCAAACCACTCCAGGATCTTTGCCAAGGAAACCCCAAATGAGGTCATGGAGAGTCAGATATGACTAAAACAATCCAACGATACTACCTACAATCCATTTTCCCAGAACAGGTCACAGTTTGACTTTAGCACAGAACCAACCCCATCCCCACAGAAAGGGCACATTGGGGTAAAGGTAGCAGGCAAGGTCTGATCTGGATTGTACTCCTCCCCAGTACAAGCCAGCCTACAGCCATTGCAAACACAGCCTCCCACAGAGGAATACCACTATCTTCCAGCTTCATCAATCAGTCACTTAGGCAGCTTCCATGTTGAACTTTCTAGTAACCATCCACATAGACAAAGGAGTCAGAAGTGCCGAACTGTGACCTCACTGTTTATTATTCATCATTATTATCCAAGCATGGCACAAGGACATCTTATATGCTTACACACATCTCAAGCACCAGATTCCTACTTCTGGGAAAAAAGCAAATGGGGACAACTTGAAGGGAGGGGATTTTTTCTCTGTTTGCTGGAACGCAAAGCCCCTGCTCATACTAGAGGACCTAAAAAGACAAGCCCCCCACTAATACATCACTTCTCTTATCCTTTCTGACCTTCTCATCTCCTGCAAAGGAAGCCATTAATACAGAGCTGTCGCCCAACAGGCTTGGGGGAGGCAAGGTTCACCTCTTAGTAATAATCAAGATCCAAGATTAATTGGAAGCCAATTTAATCCCTTTCCAGGATGCTCATGGAAGGTTAAAATGTTCTTGTCAGGGGTGCATACACATTACTAATTTGCTAATAGTAAGTGTCCTAAGAGGCTCATGCTAGCTCTCAGCAGGCAAATAAGTTTTCCATGTTGCTACAGTGGGGAAAATAACAAAAAAAAAAAATGCTTTTTCTTTGTTATTTTGAATAGAGCAGCTTTCATATTCATCAGAAATGTTGACATTTTAAAATGTTTCTCCTTTCATTTCCACTCTTACTCATCTGAATTGCATATTGAGATAACTGACCACACTAGAATGCAAAAAAACCTACCCCTAACACCTCACCACTTAAAAAGTCTATCAGAACAATATTATAATAATTAATTTATGCGACTTGTGCTCAAAAACAAGATGACTATTCTAAATGAGTACAGTAAATAGCACTTTTAATGATTATAGTTGCACATTTCCAGGATATAATACTAACCAGAGATGAAAAAATACCATCAGGGGAATTCTATTAGCAGCTTGACTGTTTAACCGAGGCCTTGGAACCAGATGAAGTAATGAGTGCAAAGGAGAGAACAGTGGACAAGGGCTTAGGGGTTTATGGGAGGAGGGGTAGGTGAGTAGGGGCGGGGCGAGAGTCTCAACACACCCTTTTAAGTTAAATCTGCATTAACAACTCCTTAAGTCTAGACAACTAGCAAAATAATACAGGGAGTGTTGGTTTTTTAAACATTTGTGGATTTCTAGGATGTAAATGCTCACATTAGAAACTGAACTAGTGGCTAGCTCCAGCATAGCGCAGGCTCTGTGGACTGGAAGCCTGAGGGTCTAGTTGAAGCAGCACTCACATCTTGGCCTTAGGGAAAGAGCAGCACCTTTCACTTTTTTATTCAGATCTCTTTCTGACATTCACGTGGCCCACATCCTGCACCTCTACATTCATCCTCACACCTAACCTCCTAGTTAACTTAAGGGATGGAGAGGAGGTAGGGGGGAGAATAAGAGATTAAAACCTGAATTTTCAAGCTTGATTTTCCCCAGTGTGTGGAACTCTTCTCTCCTCTCTTACACCTAATTAGAATTCTTAGCTTCCTTCAAAGAATAGCTCAAGTACAAGAGACCTTTTCTGACTCCCCCAGCTGCCAGTCACCCTGAGCTAGTTTCTATATAATTTTACTGATTTATTTTGTGCACATCATTCCCCCTGCCCCAACTATTTTCTAATCTTTAGAATACTGCCCAGTGCCTGGCATCTGGTGTGCATTATTAAATGCTTGGTGAGTTGAAATGAATGCTTTAATTTTTCTTGTCCTTTCTACCCATTTTCCCAATATCTGTAACCTAGTGACAATGTAGAAGAATTTAATTCTTGATGCAAATGCTAACCAAACTCTGAACTTTGGAGCTGATCAGATATGGGATGTGTATGCCCTTACTAAAAACAACAAGAAATAAAACAAAAACCTAACAGCAATGTAACCATAGAAAAATTCCCAGAGACATCAAGAGGTAATGGAAACCCTCATACAACCTTCCAGATATTATTCCCATCTTTCTTATACTGTTTATTCATTTACAAATCAACAAATACTGACTATAACAAGTATCTGAAGAATGTATTTTTATATTCAGTAGCTTAATGGGGCTTAGCCTACAAAGTTCATCTTTTGAGCAAATGTACTTTTTGCTACGTTGTAGAGAAGTTGGAAAAAGATGTTACCAAAGAAAGTACAGTTGGAAAAGAAAATGTTCTCATCTCACGTCAAGAGTTAACTGATGGATAAATCTCTCCCCTTTCCAATCCAGAGCTTATACAGCTACCAAGTTGGTATTCCTAAAGCACAAGTCTGATCATGTCACTTTCAACTCAAGAAGATCTATCGCTTCTCAGATAAAATCCAAATTTCCTTTGTTGGCACGTAGAGCCCTTCTGAGTCTGATTTCAGCCTAGCTTCCCAGACTTACTGCATGTTACCTCCTCTCCCTCTGCTTCTATTAAGTTCTCCTTCCTTGCTGTTTTCAAAATTCAGCTCAAGTGGAAGCTACTTCACAGGGTTTAGCCTGATATTCCAGCAGGTAATGACTTTCTCATTCCACTTCCCAATAAAATGGCTCTGAATTTTAGATAGACAGACAGACAGACAGACAGACAGACAATATTTACCTCCCCTTCCCAACAGAATGTAAGGTCCTAAGGACAGAGGCTGTTTCATTTTTGAATCTGACAATTAATAGATGCTTGTGGAATAAATGAATGAATGAGGATATGTTGAATGTTCCCTAAACTGTCAGAGTCGGTGGTGCTCCTGAAACTTTACAAGTAACCGTTTTTGCTTGGCAGCCTGACTTCAGGAGTTTAAAACCCAGATGAGGCTTTCAGTGAGCCATTTCTTTATTGTACAGTTGATGGTTTTCTAATTATTCTCTTTCAAGTTAAACCACAGTAACGGTCAGAAAATCCAAAAATATTGAGGTAAAAAAAACCAAACGAAACCAAAAGTGACAACAATGAAAAGCAAAACAGAAGAACTTCCACTACCTTCTCTAAGGAAAATACTTTCTCCCCAAATTTAGGAACATTTCTGTGACATCAATTTAAAACCTAACCATAAGACTCTATGACTGTCAGGACAGATACTATGATATTATTATCTCTGAGTAGATATTGGAGAGTTCATCTTTACAGAATGATCTTACTATGGCTTAAAAACACATGGAAAATACTGGTCTCAATTTGTCCACCTAATTTAGTGTGCAGTGATAAGAAATCAGCAATTTGGAGTAAGCTGATTTACTCATCTCAATATGTTTGCACAAGCAAAATTTGTTCCCCGGGGGAAAATAAAATGAAAAGGGTTAGAAAAAAATGAAATTCAATTACACTTGGTGCATTTTGACAAATGAATGCATTTTCTTCAGAAAATTAAATTAGAACATAACAATTTGACTAGAGATTAAAGTTGGAACACAGTGTGTTTTTTCTTTCCTTTTGTAAAATAATGGCTGTCCATTATATGGGCAGGATTGAACTGTGATCCTGTTGTATCCAAGTCAGTATTGCTCCCTGGAAATATACTTTATTTGTAGGAGTCTCTCTGGATTTCATCAGTGTTCACAAAAAACAAAAACAAAAAAAAAAAAAACCCAACTAGTTGCTCATCATCTTTTATTCCTGGTTTAATCTTATCTACTCAAGGTTCCTCTTTTTAAAAAGCTTAGTTAAAACTAATCCAGTCCATAGCAGTCAATCTGTAGAATGCTGCACT
Source organism: Notamacropus eugenii (assembly GCF_028372415.1). Taxonomy (NCBI): domain Eukaryota; kingdom Metazoa; phylum Chordata; class Mammalia; order Diprotodontia; family Macropodidae; genus Notamacropus; species Notamacropus eugenii. Next base: position 86,454,147 of record NC_092879.1, on the reverse strand, counting down.
AGCTATAAGCTATTGAATTCAACTGTCACTTGTTAAACACCTATTATTTGCAAGGTACTATGCTTGGTGCTGAGGGAAATAGTTCTTGCCTTTCCTCAAGGAGCATACATCCTACTAAGCAGGATGTTGCACATATAAAAATGTCTACAACATGATAAAATGGGACAGGGGCCAAAGAAAGATCCAGAGAATATCCTCCTTCAAGGACAAGAGCAATAATAGGGGTGGGGATAGGTTAGGTGGTAAGGGAGAAGGATACAGCTGAATTAGACTTCAAAGGAAGAGAAAGATTTCAGATGGCAGGGACCTGAAGGGTATATGATCCAGTAATGAGGAATGGCCTACATAAAACATATGGAGATGGAGGAGGACAGGGCAAGATAGCTGGAAAACAGCGCACTGTCCATTTGGCTGGAATATAGAGTATGTGAAGGTAACTAAGGGGAAATGAGGCTGGAAAGGCATCTTTAAGCTGGATAGCAGAGGGTTGTAAATATAAGGCTAAACACTTTGGAGGAAAAATATGAAGCGATAGTTTGAAGGGATAGAAGGATCAAGGACAGGTTTTCTTTTTTGTTCTTTTTCAGACTAAGAGAGATCTAGGCACGTCTGTGGGCAGTAGAAAAGAGGCCATTAGAGAGGGAGAAAGTGAGTATGAGGGAGCTGGAGAGAAGGAGTAAGGAGGTGGAGGGAACGGGATCGAGCACAATCAAAAGGTTTGACCTTGTCCAAGAGAAAAGCCTGAAGTGTAAAAGGAAAGGTGAGTAAAAACACAGGAAGGTATGAAAGAGGAGAGGGGAGAAGAGTGAGAGGCAAGAGGAAAAGATGCATTTCAAACCTCAGGGAAGAGGAGGACAGAGGTTCCATAAAAATCAATAGAAACATGACGGGGGCCTTCTACTGAATTGCTTTCCCCTCCCTACATCCTTTTCTCTCTCCAGTCTATTTTCTACACAACTCTAAATTGATATTCACTCATGAAGCACAGGCCTGGCCATGTCACCCTCCTATTTAAGAAGCTCTGGTGGCTCCTTACTGTCTCCAAGATAAAATGCAAACTCCTATCTTTGGCATTTAGAGGCCTTCCTGATCTGGCTCCATTCCATATCCCACAACCAGTCTGTATTCCAGCCAGAGGCATCTGCTTGTCGTTTTCTGCACAAGGACTGCTATCACCTGCTACTGCGCCTCTGCATGAGCTGATATCCATGACTGGAATGTGCTACCTTGAATGTCCCTCCTATAGAAGAAGCTTTCTGCAGGTCCCCAAATCGATACTGCCCTCTACCTACCATTGACATGTCTGACTAGTTTTGGATTGACTTTTTTGCTATGTTTGCATTGCTTCTTTCCAACAGGTCAGAAACAGTTTCAGGTTTGTGCTCAGCATGAAGTATATTGATGCTGGATAGATGGTTTTGTTAATCATTTGAAGAGAAATCATGATTGAAAACAAGGAATTTGATGAGATCATGAATGTAGCTTTAAAGGAAGAGGATGAAAAACATCCATAATTAGGGGTGGAATTGGACTAGATGATCCCAAAGGTCCCTCTTTGACTCTAACATTCTTTGTCTAATATACTATTGCACTAAAGCCACTTTCTAGCTTTAGATCTATGATCTTGTGTTCTATCATGTTTTAACACTGAACTTCTGAGGTCCCTTTTCAGCTGTAACATTTTATGTTTAACATTCTGTGTTTTAAGATGCCTTCCAGCTCTGACACTCTACAATTCTACAAACTTGCTTCCCAGTTTTGAAGATATGAATTTGTCTTTGTGCATTAGAGAGTACAAATGCTAACAAGATCCAAGTAAGGGTCACTGGTGCCGAGTTTTAAAACTCTTTTTAAAAAGAATTTGATAGAATGTTTGCACTAAAACAGAAGGGGTTGCGTTGTCTATAGTGGGTATGGTGCTACATTTGGACACAAGAAGACTTGAGTTTAAATCCTATCTGTGACATTTACCAGCGCAGTTACTCGGATCAAGTGACTTCACTTTTCTGAGCTTTGGACAACTCACTAAGAGTGATCTACAAAATTATCAAAGCATTGTGATGTGTAATGGTGGGAGAACTTCCCTTCATCACAAAATAAAACAAAGTTTGAAAAGGTGGACTTTGAAAAAACGTATCTACCTATTATTTCAATAGAAATGAAAATAGATGTTAATGTTAACTACTTCTGAAAAAGAGGCTTTGGCATTATTGGTTCAGCAAATCACCACCGTTCTATCTGTGCTCCTACCAGGAAGGAGCTAAATCACTCAACCTACATTATCCTCCATTTCTTAGATTTCACTACTACTTTTCCTATTTTTAAAATGGTCTTCTTATTTCTTGATATTACATGGCAGAGTATGAAGACTCTTTTCTTCCTGGCAGTAAACCTTAATCTCATCATCAAACAGGAGGGAAAGGCTTCTTACAGAATTGGCCAATGTAAAATGTGAGCCCATTGATCAATGCTCCCTTGCCAGAGGGTCAGCCAAGAGGATTTGGGTAACTTTATTAAAGCTGAATTCCACAAAAAGGCTTTATGCAGGCTTTAGACCATCTATACACATTAATTTAACTAGTTGTGCTCTAAATGAGAGATTTTGTCAGTGACACTGAAATGGATATTACTACAGGAGATTTTCCTTTGAGAGGCAAATCATATATTTAAAGGCAAAAAGAAATATCATTCATGGGATACTTGGTCATTTCTTACTGCAGTGTTCATAATAAGAACCTTCAAAAAAGGACCAACATAAAAATGACTTGTAGGCATGTGCCAAATCTCTTGCAGAAGATGAAAAGGTAGAGAAATTCTATGAAGAACTAAAAAAATACTTTCCATATTAAATCATCATATGCTTTAATACTTGGTGACTTTAATGCAAAAGTAAGCATAGAAAGGATGGTGAAAAATATATTGGAAAATGTGGCTCAGGCTAGTGCATCACAAGAGCTTGGGAGTTCTAAATTGTAGTGGGCTAAAATGATTGGGTGTCTACACTGTCTTGCACCAATACAGTAAACTCCGAGGAGTGAGAGGCCACCATGTAGCCCAAGGAGGGATAAAATGGCCCAGGTTGGAAACACTGCAGGTCAAAACTCCTGTGCTGATCACTACTGAGAATGGGCTCATGAGTGGCTGCTACATTTCCAACTGCTAAGATAAGGAAACCCAGTCTTTAAAAATAATCAAGTGAGACATCAAGCAGTAGATGCACGTTTGCCAAAGGTATTTTCCGTGGTCCTCGAGAATATACAGCCTAGAATCCAAAATGGAAGAGGAACTTTCTACAGAAGGTGAGGTCCTTTAGATAACCCTCTTTATGACTGTAAGTATTCTGATGCATAGGCTCCAGAATAAGGTAGTTCCTCTTAAATAAGACTCCTAATCATGAAAAATCATTCAGCAGGAAATGCCAAATAGATGAAGAATGTCTTATGTCTTGACTGTGAAGTATAATTGGGTGGATGATGACTCACAGAATAGGTCAATCAATACATAAATGTTAGGTAAACACCATAGATGCACCATGTACTGGACCAAGAATTAGGAAAGAAGAAGAGAGTGAGTTTTATTGCTTTTCCTGATTCCAAGCTTCTCCTTAAATTCAAGTGCCATTTTTTTAAGTCCTTATTTTTCTGGTGATGCTTCATGGCTGTAAGTCTTGGAATGTCATCATCTCTAACAAATTAATCCTCTCAGTCACCCAAAGTGGAATGGGGAAATGCTTGGTGAGCATAAGTATGCTGCAGTATGCTCTATTTGTAAAGAGGAATTAGAAAAGTGATAACAAAACATATTAATGAAATGTTTGATAAGAACAAAACTATGAGCCATTTATATCCTGAGAGTGAAGGATAACCAGTGGCCAGCCCATATATTCCAGTGGTACCCATACAACAACAAGAGATGTGAAGGAAGAGCCCTAGAATATTGGATGAACACTCTATGAGGGATTTGTGGAGGTACAGGCATAAGAGTAACCCAGGATAACAGAACATTGGACATGTTGATGCTATCCTGGTGGACTATATTATTGGTGGTATTTATAAGATGACAGATCATCAAGTACTGAGGGAGCATCTTTGGGGAAGATAACTGTAATTTGTCTTTAATTGCAAATTACCTGTAAATTTAGCTTGCCTTTTGCATATCAAGAATACATCAATAAAAATAGCAATGCAGTCCCTCAAAATGGATCCTACTAATGTCAGAGATTTTGAATTAGAAGGGACCTAAGAGCTCGTCTAGCCCAACTCCTTCATTTTCCAGATTGGGACACTGAGGCCCAGAGAAGTGAAGTGCCTTGCTCTAGGTCACCCAGGTAATAAATAACAGAGACCAACTTTAAACCAGCCACTGGGCCTTGAGATTCAGCAAGATTCTTATGTAGGAATTTTCAAAATGGGTTCATATATTTAATATATTTTAATAGAGGATTTAAATTCAAACACTTGATTTACACTTTGCAGTACAATTAACCCCTTAATTGTGATAAATAATGAAACATAACTAAGAATTTTTGTTTATATTTGCTTACCATATTCTCTAAAGCATTCCTGGGCCCTCCCTAGGTCATTCTAGCTAGTTTCTAATGGCACCAAATTCTATTCATTATTATTTATGTATATTGCTTACTATTTTATATATTCTGAATAATTTTAGGCACACTGCTATAGGCAATAGCCTGACAAGTGTTACTGCTCATAATATTTATAAAAGCTACTAGTATAATGAATGCAGTACAATTAGGAAGCCTTGAATTCTTGAGTCATTGCAACATGGTTTGTTTTAGCCCCCAATGTATGAAAGAATGGAAGGAAGCAAAAGAAAAAAGGAAAGGAAAGGAAAGGAAAAGAAAAAATAGAAAACCAAACTTCAATGAAAATCAGAATATTAGCACATAGTTTGATGAAGACTATTAAATATATTAGAATTTATTCACTTAGAATGTATTCAGAGTATTTAATATGCACGTATAAATAGATGAGTTTCAAATATGAATTCATGACACTCAGTTTTGCACTGTTATCACGGTGGTTATCAGGACCTGCATCTGACCATTGTATCATTATGTGTTGTATGGAGAAGTGACACCATGTTAAGACAATTTGACAATTAAAAACAAACATACAAACAAGAAACATATCCCCACATCAAGCTCAAAAGGTGGAATCACATCCACAGTCATGCAATTTTAATTGCATGACCAAAATAACAAAAAAGGAAAACAACTTTGAAAGACTTTAGAATGCTGACCAAAGCGCTGATTAATAATAATTTCAGTACACAGATGAATGATATAAAGAATTTCAAGAAGAAGCTAAACAGTTTGCAAAAAGACCTAAGTAAGAAAACATTAATTATAAGTGACTTCAAAATGCCTCTTTTAAACTTAGAAAAGAAAAATAGACAAGAGGATTATGGATTTTAATATAAATGCTGTAAAAACTAGATATGATAGGTCTTTAGTGATTACTGAATGCTAATCTTAAAAGAATAGTTAGTTTTTAAAAATCACATGATATTTTACAAAAATGGATCATGTCTTGGAGTAAAAAGGAACGCATAAGCATGTGCATAAAAGTAGAAATATTAACCACCTCTTTTACATAACCAATATATAATAAAAATGGCAGTCTTCAAGGGAAGTATGGAAAAGAAATAAAATCAAATGGATATTAAATGATCTTGCCTTAAATAATTAGTGAGTCAATAAAATAATAGAAACAATAATTTTATTAAGGAGTATGACAACGAGGCCACATGTCAAAACTTGTGAGGTGCAGATATGGTCCTTGTGGGAAATACATATTTCTAAATGCTTATATTAACAAAAGAGAAAAACAGAATAGTAATGAATTAAGCATAAAATGAAAACAGAAATTTTGAAAATCAATTATTGCAAAACAAGCATGTTAGAAATTTTGAAAATCATTTGAAAGATAAAACAAATGAAATAGAACATGCCTATAAATTACAACTAAGATATAAAACAAGGATCTGATTTTTTTTGTAAAAGACCAAGAAAAGTTGTAAATCATTAGTTATTTTGACCAAGATAAGACAGACTAAAACAAAATTACTAAGCTCAAAATGAGAAAGAATAATTTGCAACAAAGGAAACATTAATTAAGGAAACCATTAAAAACTACTACAATCAAATATATTCTAACAAAATTAAACACAAATGAAATGAATGAATATTTACAAAGTATAAGATGCAAAGAACATTAAAATAGGATACAGACAAACAAATCCCAGAAAGAGGAACTGAACAAGTTACAAATGAACTGCTTTTCTCTTTCTTTCCCTTAAAATATTCCTGCTCCAGATATCAGTTTCCTCACCTGTAAAATGGGGATAATAATAGCACCTAACTCCCAGAGTTGTTGTGAAGCTCAAATGAGAGAATATGTGTAAGGCTCCTTGCACGGTGCCTGGCTCATAATAGGCACTATGTAAATATCAGCTTAAAAACATATTCTACCACACATTTAAAGAACAAATAATCTTCAGGATATATATAAGGTGTTCACAAAAAATAAAGAAGGTACCTTACCACACTCCTTCTATATAACCCAGATACATACTCAAATGAGGAAGATAGAACGTAGAGAAAAAAACTCAACAACCATCACTAAAAACGATTAAAGAAATAATATTACCAAAATTATTAACTGTGCCTAGGCTAACTGTATACAAATAATACAAGGATACTTCAACATTAGGAAAACTAGTAACATGATTAATGATATTAACCACAAAATAACTTAAAATTACTATCAATAACATTCTGAAAAGTGTTCAAAATTACAAACCAGAGAAATACAAATGAAAAATAACTCTATGGTATGAATTTATACACATAACATTTGAAAATACTATAAAAGATGTGAAAACTTTTTATTTGTACTAAAAGATCACAGACATGACAATTTGATGCTGGTGAAGTTGTGAATTGATTCAACCATTCTGTAAAACAATTTTGAATCATGTAAGAAAAGTTATTAAATTATTCATATCCTTTAACTCAGACTTGAGATTCTACTCCGAAGAGGTTCTTGATAACAAGAAAAGCCTCATATGTACAAAAGTATTCAGAGCAATATATGAAAACAAAAAACTGAAAATAAAATATATGTCCAATGATAGAAAGACAGCTGAACAAACTATGCTGTATGAATATCATAGAATATCATATACTTGCAGACCCAGTATATGAGGAGATGTGCATGAAGGGATGGAACACAAAGAAATCAAAACAAATATAATTGAACATAGCACAAATATGTATGACTACCAATATTTAAGCCAAATACAATGAAAATGCAAACATAGAGCAAACATCCTTCCTTTCTGTTAACAATTTATAAATTATAAAAGTAATCATGTAACTATATGGGGGGATGCACTTTGTAGGAAGCTTGTTGAGAAATGTCTGTGGTTACAAAATAAAATGTAGTGGTAAACAAGGATAAGTGACATGTATATAGAAAGGAAGAGGAGGAAGAGGAAGAAACGAAGGAGAAAAAGAACTGTCATTTTTATAGCACTCCAGGGTTTGTAAAGTGCTTGACATACATAATTTCTTTTGAGCTTCACAATGACCCTATGAGGTAGATACTACAATTATCCCCATTTTAAAAGAAAATGAGATTCTACCAGTTTAAGTGACTTATTCAGAGTCATACACATAGTAAGTGTCCGACGTGAGATACGATCTCAATCTTTCTGACTCTTAATTTCCCTGCTCTAGCAGCTGCACCAAGTATATTACTTCGTTTGAGTCTAACAACTCTTTGAGGTAGGTAACACAGGCATTATTATCCCCATTGATCAGATGATGACAGCTGAGGGATAAGAAGGTTAATTGATTTTCTCAAAGTTATAGATAGTAAGTGATTATATATTTAATCTAAAATATTATATAGAATAATATATACCATATATATAATCTATATAACAGCAAGACTGATTTAAAGTCAAACTACTACTTCTATGCCAATCAATGAGAGGCAATTCATTTTGAACTAGCAAGCAGCAGTGGCAACACTACTGTTGAATTTTTTAACCTGTCTTCCTAGAACAGAGAGTCCTTTGGCTGCAGGGCTGCAAGGTATACATCTTACCTGCTGTAACTGACACAGCTCAAAACCAAAAATAAACTTTGGGCCAGAGCAGGTCCACTGGCTTCTTTCAATGTATGTAGTGGAAAGCAATGACAATATTTTTAACCTTGCTCATTATCTGGAAGCAGGTCCTTTATGGAGGGGGACATGAAAGATGAGAAATAGAGGAGCTGCTCTTTTTCCAATGTTAAGGAGTTAAAGTCACCCATAAAGACTGAGGCTTAGATTTTAACTTCAGGAGATCGACGCTGATAGACTATGGGCAGGCACCGGAACTAGTAAATGATGCCTGGTCTGCCAGCCTTGGTCTATTGTTTTTGGTGTAGTTGGAGCTTTTCCCCTTCATAGCCACACTGAAAAGAGGGGTATGTAAATGGAGCCACAGTAAACTAGAGATTCTCTTCTACATCAGTCTTTGACTAAAAATAATGAAGTCCGTGGGATGGTGACAATTGGCAGGCACATCCAGAATCAGCCAGCTTTTAACAAGAGGTAGAACTCTCCTCACTAAGCAAGGCACTGATGCTTCTTTGAATTTTTAAGGACTTTCAGGAAGCTCTGGCACTAGACAAAGACTGTACACCAATCCAAAGCACTATCAATCATGTAACCATGAGGTTCACGCCTCCTTATCTCAAATACATGCTTAATTTGAAATGAAATGACCCTATAAGGGTCATATAAGGCCTTATAAGGTCTGCACTTAGCTGAAAAGCTGCACATCCTCAATCTCAATCATATCTCAAAATCAAATGATAAGGAGCCTTGCACAGGTATTCTTTTTAGGTAATACTGTTGAAATGCCAGAGAACCCATCTATACATAAAAGTATGACATCAAAAACCTTTAGAGAAAGGTGTCTCAGCAACTAGTGATAAACAGTATTTTTGAAGACTAGAGACAGACAGCAGACATATGAAAAATGTATTTAGAACAGCCATTGGCTATTGGCACTTTGGCCTCTCAGTGCCTTAAATAGTTACCTTCTTCATTTGCATATATTATGTTTCCATTTATTTACTATTCTATTCATTCTTATAATTCCTAAGTATACAGTTGCACAGTTAAAGGAACCTTTTAAAATAAAAAAGACAAGTTTTATGTCTTGTGATGCACGCTGGTTTCCGTGACACATATCCTCCTATCTTCCCTGGCCATACCTTTCTATGGGGTCCCTGAAGCACTTTGTTTTTGCTTTGCATGTGGGACCTCATGGTGTCCCCTGATGCTCAGACTCTACACATTCCATATTGTCACTCATTTCTGACTTTGCAAGAAGAGTTGCTTCTCTTGAAAAGTGACCTCTAAAGTCTCTTCCAACCCTCAGATTCTGTGACATATCCCAGAATCACAGAATCTCAGAGTTGGACGGGATCTCAGAGCTCATCTCATCCCACCAGGGTGAAAACAGGAATCCATTGTATAACATACAATGTACACATTGTATAACATACAATCCAAAGAAGTTTGGATGCCCGACTTCTACTTGAAGACCTCCAGAGAGGAACCCAACACTTCCCAAGGCAGTCCATGCCACACTGGGACACCCTTGATTGTTAGAAGGTCTTTCCTTACATTAGGCCTCAATTTACCCCTTCATAACTTCCATTTATGACATTTCTATAGCACTCTAAGGCTAGCAAAGCCCTTACCATACATCTCCTCATTTAAGCCCCCACCAATCCTATGAGACAGGTATTGCTTTTATTCGTATTTTGCAGAAGAAGAAATTGGGGTTCAGACAGGGAAGTAACACAGCAACTATCTGAGGCAGGATCTGAGCCCAGACCCAACAATCTATTCACCATGCATGTTGCCTCTCCCTTTGGGGCTAAACAGAATATATCTTTCATAATTATGGCCCTTCAAAGATCTGAAGTTCACAATCATGTTACACTCTGCCCAAATTCCCACCCCATTCCCATCCAACCCAAATCTTCTGTTCTTCAAGTTTCTTTAAAATGTTATTTGTACACTATGGTTCTTGGTCACCTCTTCTTCCTAACTGCCATCTTCTGAGGCACTTTCCAGCTTAATAGCACAGCTAGATGAAATTCTCTCTGGTCTCACCAAGAAAGAGTACGATGGACTATTCTCCACCCCATTCCCATAGTCCTGGATACCAGGCTACTCATAACACAGCCTAAAATGGCATAAATAAATGATAGGTCATATCATAATCCTGATTATTCTTCCCATGACATTCTATCGCTTCACCTATGTACTTTCTGTTCCCATGTCTAGAATGTCAACCCTCCTCATCTCTACCTCTTAGAATACCTAGTTTTCTTCAAAACTCAGGATATGCACCATTTTTTACCTGAGGCCTTTCCCGATCCCCTTTCCAACTTCCACCAACCTCATCCCCAGCTGCTAGTGCCTTGTCCCAATACCCTGTGTATATTTTGTATAGACATAGACATATGCATGTTATTTTCCATAATGGAATGTAAGTTCCTTGAGGGCAGGAGTGATTTATTTTCTTGCATTTGTACCCTTGGTGCCTAGCCCAGAGCCTGGTAGCTTTTTTATTCAGTCAAATTGAGCTTTCATCAAGAAAATTTCACTATAGACTCCGCTTGTCCTCTATTTCTAACTCTGCCATAACAAGTCAGGCAGAAACTTGGCATACAATCAGGGGAGAACCATATTTTAGAAACATTAAAAATAACTCAGTGTGGAGTTTTTCAAAGTACAGGCTATGACAAATGCCAGTATGTGATGCATTTGTAACGTGCATAGATGAGTCTGCTTATTCAGACAGATCTTTCCCTCTCTACAGGAAAATAACATTTAATTCAGAAATTCCTTCTTCTAAAATCATGAAAGTTATATGAAATCTTTTAAAATACCTCAGTAACCTTTTGCAAAAAAATTACATAACAAAACTGTCATGCATTATATCTAATAAGATCACAAATGTCCACTCACAGGAGAGTACTTTACAAAGTGTTCTCTATAGGAAGCAAAAGAAGACAGAATCAAGCACTTACCAACTCTGAAGTTGACTGGGCCATTGGAGACTTTTCTCTCCTGCAAGATGTTACTATATACTAAGGACATGTCAAGATACCATGTGACTAGCTTACTTCCAATATAGGAGAATGTTTCAAAACCAGGCAGGGAAGGTGGTTCATTCTGATAATGCAAGATCCTTTACTGACTACCACGTTCAACATCAGATCCATTATTTCTTTTTTTAAATATATAATTTATTTATTTTTCAGGTCTAAACATCCATAAACTTGAGCTGACAGGTCAGTTGGTTTAGTTTATAGAGAAATACCACATATGCTTTTCACACAATCACAGTATACAAGTTCCCTAAAAATGGTCCAGTATATATGCCCAAAGGGCTATAAAACTGTGCATACCCTTTGATCCAGCAATACTACTTCTAGGTCTACATTCCAAAGAGATTATAAGAAAGGGGAAAGGACCCACATTACAAAAATATTTATAGTAGCTCTTTTTGTGGTGGCAAACAATTGGAAATGGAGGGGATACCCATCAATTGGGGAATGGCTGAACAAGTTGTGTTATATGAATGTAATGGAATACTGTTGTGGTATAAGAAATGATGAACAGGTAGATTTCAGAAAAACCTGGAAGGACTTACATGAACTGATGCTGAGGGAAGTCAGCAGAACCAGGAGAACATTGTACACAGTAACAGCCACAGTGTGCAATGATCAATCAAGACAATGATCCAAGACAATTCCAAAAGACTCATGATGGAAAATGTCATCCACATGCAGAGAAAGAACTATGGGGTGTGAATGCAAATGAAGCACACTATTTTCACTTTTTTTTGTTTTGACAGAGGGAGGGAGAAAAATTTAAACTCAAAATTTTATAAAAGTGACTGTTGAAAACTAAAAAAAAATCCATTATAATCCATAATTATAAAAAATAATTGAGCCAGTATAGCTAAATCTGGGGACAGCTGAGTCATTCCTTAGAATGCAATCATTTTAATGCCAATAACAGCCTCTGAGTTCAGGCTGCTAAAGTTTTAACTTTGAGACAATACTTTATGCATATTATTTAATATCAAAATATTCTGGAATTAATTTGTAGTCACTGAGGCAGAACAGCAGAAATGTTGCTAGCAGCCTAATATAATTTTCTACCTGGCTAGCATGTTAGAGCCAACTCATGTACATCTGACATGCTCTTTCTTCCAGTCAGCTGAAGGGGCACTTACTTGGCTTGGCTCACCTGAATTATTCATGTGACAACCCTGCACTTTAATGATACTGATTAAAAACCCTTTAAATTGTTATTTTTTTGCCATATTTTCTGCTTCCCTTATTTTCAACGCTTTAGAAACTCCTGAAAAAGAAAAGAAATGGAGGGAAAGACAACACAGACTCTTGCTCCAGCAGAGTCATTACCAGTCATGGGGATTTTCTTCCTATGAACTCTGTCTCATGAGCATTGGAGATGTTGGAAATAGAGCAAATTGCCACACTGACTCCTCTTTTTGTATACTTGAAATATCTTATCATGCTTTTTTAAAAAATCAAAACACTACTTTTCCACAGTTTTCTCAACAGTAACTATAATTACAGTGAGGCTAGTGCAATAGTTTATACAGATGTTTAAAAAGAAACTAAAAAAATACCAAAAAAAGGGAGTGGCTTTCTTTAAGAACCAGAGCACGAATTATCCCTAATAGAAAAAGGCTCTGTTTAATCATCAATAATGGCAGCATTCTTGTTCGGTTGTTTTATGTCATATCTGACCCTCTATGATCCCATTTGAGGTTTTCTTGGCAAAAATACTGAAGGTTTGCCATTTTCTTTTCCAGCTCATTTTACAAAGGAGGAAACTGAGGCCAAAAGGGTGAAATGACTTGCCCAGGTCATACAGCTTGGAAGGGTTTGAGACCAGATTTGAACTCATGAAGATGAGTCTTCCTGGCTCCACACTCTAACCTCTATGGTGCCACCTTGCTGCCCCAATAATAGGTACAGCTAGAATTTAGGCAGTGCTTCAGGGTTTACAATTATTATCTCATTTGATTGCCACAACAACCATTGGAGGTAGGTGTTATTATGATCTCCATTTTACAGATGAGGAAACTGAGGTTGAAGGAGGTAAAACACCTTGCCTCGGGTCACCAAGTTAGTAAATGTCCCATTTGATTTCAAAAAACTTCCCTTCATGGTAGACCTTGTGTTCATCCCATTTTGTGCCACTGCAGAAGACAGCTCTCTTCCGGAGATAATGTCACTGAGGAGTCTCTCCTTTGAGGTTCCCCTATCCAATTATAACACCAAGTCCTCCTTACCAAGGTCAACCTCTCCACTTGTACCTTTGATCTCATCCTCTTCTGTCTATTCCAGCAAGATTCTTCTCACAATCACCTCTTTCTTTAATCTTCATTCCCTCCCTATCTATTAGTACATTTTCTGCTGCTCACAGATACACCTAGGTTTCCCCTATCCTAAGAAACCAACCAACTGAAAAAATTCCCCTCACTTGACCCCGCCATCCTCTTATACTTCCACTTTTTCTCTTTCCTCCTTTTCATAGCTAAAGACCTAGAAGAAGCTGGGTTGCTTCTGCTTGCTTCACTCACTTTGAAATCTGCCTTCTGATCTCATCTCTCTATACCAACTAGTGATTAAAGTTCCTAATGATCTCATTGTCACATCTAATGGCTTCTCCTCTGTACTCAGCTTTAATGACCTCTCTGAAGCAGTTAACACTGTTTCTCACCCTTTCTTTCTGGACATTCTCTCATCTCTAGGCTTTTAAGACATTACTTGACATCAACTTTCCATATTTCAACAATTTGCTATGAGGAGAAAAACTAACAGTAGTACTTTAAAGTTTTCAGGGCAATTTACATGATCTCATCTGAGCACAGCAGCAAGCCTCTGAGTTTATGGTACCATAGTTATTATTATCCCTATTTTATAGATGAGAAAACTAAGGTTTACAAGGTTCATGAACCCTAGACCCAATCTGGTTATGTGAAATGCCAGGACTTGAATAAAGGTCTTTTTGACTCTAAAGGCAAAAGTCTATGGAAGACACCATGATTCCTCACACCGCCTCCCAGTGGCCATCACAAGCTTCACTCTATCTTTTGGGTCAGTAGGAACATTGTGGTCCCCCAAGAATTAAGCCTTACTTATTTCTAAGACTCTTGTTGCCATACTAGGGCATTCTGGTTCAGTATCGATAACCAGACTGGTTTCCATGTAACCATATGAAGCAAACCCAGTAAGCACAAGTAAAGCCAGGAAACAAATGGAAAGGAAACTATGGAAAGGCACCATTTCTATGTAAAGAGTTACTGAGAAATGAAATGGAGAAAGCAATATTCAATCAATAATAGTGGAAAGGTGAAGAAATATTAAAGTATACTGTCATGAAATCCCAAAAGCATGTGGAAGGAATGAGGTGTTTTTTTAAAATTAATTAGTAGAAAAGGCTTTACCATTTCCAGTAGGGAATCTTCCTCATGAAAGTATTATTTAACTTCATCAATGGGATGGTATTTGTGGTTAAATCTCAAAAGCAAGCAAGTGGTACATATTGCAATATTGATATCGAGTCATTGTTTGACTGTTAATGTGAATTTTAGTTATAAACTGATAAGAAGTAAAATGGAGCCTCAAAGCGTGGAGGTGGCGACCTTAAGAGAAAATACTAAATGCAATTTAGGCATGATTTTGGTTTGCTAGAGGTGGCTATATTCTTTCTGCCTCTCAAAGTCTGTGTCTTCTTCTCGGACAGAGAGGTCAGATCTCAACTCTCCCCTGAAGGTCCTCTAGCTTCCCACCTCCTTGACAAAGTGTTAAAACACTCTCTCTCCCCAGGTTTCTTTGTGTATGTTGTCTTTTCCTAGGAGAATGTAAGCTCTTAATTGATGTTTAGTGAATTGGATAGAAGCCATCCCACACATCAAGGAAGACATGAAGAGGCATGGTAATGGTGCGGTTTCTCTTTTAAAAAGTAAAAAAAAGGCTGGTGTGTGTGTGTGTGTGTGTGTGTGTGTGTGTGTGTGTGTGTGTGTGTGCTGTAATAGAAGATCAGGGAGGTCAGTGATATTCAAAGTCATGGAACGCATATATTATTAAAGGAGAATATACTCTGGATCACAGAGTAACCTGATGTGTTAAGGTTTGGAAACGTGGAATATTGTGCTTCAGTAAGATAACTATCTTGAGAACGCAAATATTTTAAGTTTATAAGAAAATTTCATGGCTGTTATTATTATATGTGAAGGAACTAGTAAGTTTTAAAAATGCCTCGGATTAAAACATCCCTGTGACATGGATATAAAATCAGATTTCAGAAGGAACCTGGCAGGAATATTAGTCCCACTGCTATCTTCCTCAATGTCTGATGAAATGTTCAGGAGGGCATCCTAGTTTTTCTTTAGTCATATCAACCTCAGTTGTATTTTAAGTTGAGGTCGAGTCTTCATGCAAACATTACAAAATATTATTAAGATATCATTTCTTAGCAATGGCCTTGGAGATTGTATTTGTACCTACTCTTCCTTGATAAAGATGGAGTGGTGTCATACTGTTCTTGATCTTCTCCCCACGCTTTCTTCCCCTCCAAAGGAAAAAAAGAAAGGGGGCAGAGGCAGGAGAGGGAGGAAACGAGAAGACAGAGATCTAAAAACATAATGCTGCACAGAAAAACCTAAAGGCAGGATTTACATATACACCATTTTTAAAAAGCTAAATTCAATCAAGCAACGAATCTTTTTTTTAGTCAATTGTTTGCCTGGATTTAGCAGACTTTTCTTAAGTGACTTTAATTGTATAAACAGCCTATAGCCCTACTAATTGTGGATGTGACAGTAAAATGCAAAACAAAGAAAATTCCATTGCAGCTAACCATGGAGAGGAGAGGGAGGGTTGCTCTTCTTAGATTTAGAGAATGTTGGGGCTAGAATGAATTTTTAAAATCACCTAAGTTGTTATTCCACTCTAGACAGTTTAAAAATACTTCAACTTTCTGGCTCCTTTATCAAGATTAGCAAGGACTGTTGATAGGTCCCTAGCAGAAGAAATTAAAGCAGATTCTTTTTGCTTCTCTGTATCCTGAAGGAAGAAGCCCTACTCTCAGAGACGTTCTCAGTGTGATGTGTACTTGACTGAAGATTCCCTGGACAATGTCCCTGAAGCCCGATCTCCAGCGTTCCTTTCATTTTTTTCTCAGGTTGGGAAACCCACTACCTCCCAGACATCTCATTTCATTTCCTGAACTTCATGCCATTTCTTTCTGTTTCTTTGCAAACTTGTCCCCAAAATTGTTCTTGATTCTCCCCTGTGAAGTGCCAAGCAGAACACATGTGATCCCTCCTCCACACGGCAGCCCTTCAAATACTTCAAGATGGCTATCATCTTTCTCACCCCTGGTCCTCCATCTAATTCCTCTATTTCTCACTCTCTTTTTAAAAGGCATCTATCATATACTCAGCAACCCGTAAATTATTGTGGGGGATTTCTATTTTGGCATACATTAAGTGAATATCTCTATTTCTCTTGATGGCACCACTGTCTTCCTTTCCAGGCATCTGAACTCATAATCTCAGAATTATGTCGTACTCTTCCCCTGCCCTCACAGGCCTCCAGTCTAATCAGTTGTCAAATTCTTTGGATGCTGCTTTGGTGACACTCCTCACATCTGGCCCTCCTTCTTGTCCAGAAGCTCATTTTGTCTGTCCCATACTGCTATAATCTTCATGGAAACCACCACTAGACTGCTGTTTCTTCCTCCTGTAAATTCCCTCTCCAATCCATCTTTCATCCTACTGTCTTAGTCATCATCTTAGTGCCCTTTGCTAATCATGTTTCTCTGTTACTAGACACTTTCAGTGGTACCCATCTGTCTGTTGAATAAAGAACAAACTCCTAATCCTGGCATTCATGGCTCTCCACAATCTGGCTTCTGACTACATTTTCAGTTTTAAAACCTCACCTGCCTCCTGTACTTAATGATTTTAACCAAATTGCAAAACTTTCTACCCCCTCCCCCATACCACTCCCACTTCAATCTGCCCTTTGCTGTCTCCATGTTCTTTTCTAAACTATTAGGCTGTTACAGATTATGATGATAGATGTGATTTAAGTATGCACTTTCCCCAAAAGACTCATCTCATTCAGAGGCTGCTGAGAGCAATCATTGGCAAGTCAGGAGGATGGGTTCAAGTCCTTCCACTGTCACATAGCATCTGGGTAATCATGGCTAAGTAAGCCCCTCTTAACTGTCTAAGACTGAAGATTACACGAGTTGCCAAACTGCATTAATTGGGGAAAGTTTGCAAACCAGGAGTTTTCCATATAAAGAAAACCACAGTTCTAGACCTCCCTACCTTTCCATACATTCAGCCGCAATGGTACAATGGAAAGAGTGTTGGATTTGGAGTGAAAAACCCTGGGCTTGTATTCTGGCTTTTCTACTTACGACCTCGGTGACCTTGGGTAAGCCACTTTGCTTCTGTGAACCTGTTTCCTCATTTGTAAAATGAAAGGTTTGGACTACATAGCTTGGAAAGCCCTTTCTAGCTCTAAATCTATGATTTTCTAAAGAATAAATAAGAAAACAATATTGAGGAACTGGAAATGACATTTGTAGCTTTGATTTCATATTAACTATTTTAATATTATTGTTAAGCTATTTATGTATAGTTGAATAATCCTTATATTGCCAGTACAGGGTAACTATATAGAAACATGTTTATATTATCCCAAGAGGTTATACTATACAAGCTGAATGCAAAAAGGTCAATGAAGGGTTTCAATAAATTTATGGATGATATTCAATCCAATCCAAAAACATTTCATAAATACCTACTATATGCAAAGATAAAAATGACCCAGTCCCTGTCCTCAAGTAGCTTTCATTCTACCAGTGAGGTATCCTCCAATCAGCCACTAAAGTGATTTTCCTAAAGCACAAATCTGATTATGTGACCCTGCCTACTCAGTAAACTGTGGTTCTCTATTGCATCCAGGGACAAATACAAAAATTCTCTGCTTGGCATTCAAAGTCCTTCATAACCTAGCCCTCTCCTACCTTCCCAGTCTTCTTAAACCTTACTCCCTGACACCTTCTCTTTGATCCAGTGACGTTGGCCCCCTGGCTGTTCCTCGAAAAAGACCCTCCTGGCTGTCTCCCTTGCCTGGAATGTTATTCTTCTTCCAATCTGCCTACTGACCTCCTTAGCTTCCTTTAAGTCCCAACTAAAATCCTACCTCCTAATGGAAGCCTAACCTGACTTCTTATAATTCTAATGTCCTCTCTGTTAATTAATTCTTATTTATCCTGCATTACACTGTAAACTCCTTGAGGGTTTTTGTCTCTTTTTGTAGCCCCAGTACTTAGTGTGGCTCTTGACACACAGTAGGCACTCAATAAATAATTATTTATTAGTTGACTGATTGATACCCATACTCAGCTTAAGGGCCACTCTAGAGCCTTAAATGAACATAGTCCATTCATGATAATTCACTGGCAGAGACTCAGAAATCTCTATTGTTCTCATGAACCCACCTTGTTAAAAGAATTTTGGAGTGGTTTTGTCACTGCATGTGGAGACATGGCTTATGGTTTCAAACATTCTAATGTGCCTCCCCTAGATGGTTTGTGACATATGTAACTGAATAACTAAATGAGTTAGAATTTTTTTCCTGTTTCTACCCCTCCCCTCACATCCTCCTACCCCATCCTTAATTCCATCTGTATTTTAAAACAAATGTAAGTCATTCAGGTCATATAATCACTCTGTCTTCATGGAAATCTAGTTTGTAAAAAAAACCAAAAAGCAAAAAAAAAATAATAAAAAAAACCAAACCTAACCCTTTGAATTTGCATTTTTTCTAAAATTTTTAACTTTTAATTCCCCTCCATCATCTTTCTGTCTCTCCCCTTCCCTCCCTCTTTCTCTCTCTTCATCTCTCTCCCTCTCCCCTTTCTCTCCTCCCTCTCTCAATCATCATCTTTCTGAAAAGCAAATATAACTTGTAAATCTGATATAAATTCAGACAAACTGTGCAAAGCACCCAACAGCTGCTTTCTCCAAACGGCAAACTGTTGGAACATACTTACTAAATTTCACAGAGGTTTAGGATCATTTTTCCATCCTGCCTTCTACAATTCTACTAGTCAGGCACCCTTTAATTCCTTGGGTAGCTGTAGGTCATGCTGACAGTTCAGTCCCTCTGAGTGCTGAGTGGACGCTGCTGCATTCTTTCTCTGTTTCATCATTTCACATCTTCTCCCTGTCCTTCCGCCTAGTTTCACTGACTTTCAGGAAAATTCCTGGTGAGATTTTGGACCTCGTTCTCCATTAAATATCAGTTAGTAGGCAAAGACTAGGAAAGTTGAAGTGACGTTACCTGTGTCTTTCGATTGCCACATTTTAGAACTTCATATGTGAACTTTTAGCACCAACGTGGGTGACTCTTATCTAGATACTGCACATGAAATCAATACAGAAACAGGCTGTTATTCATTGCACTTCTCTGACATTCAGACATGCGCCTTAAATTCTTAGCATTCAAATTTAGGTATGAAAATTTCAATAATCTTTTAAAAACAGCACTTAGCACAGTGTCTGGCATACAGTAGGCACTTAATAAATGCTTATTGATTGAAGAATTAAAACATCAAACTGGGCATAACCAGACCAGTACAAATAATCCCCTGGCTTTGTTTTTGTAATGACATCTACCCCACATCTACCCCAACCACCTATGCCTCTTTAACTTCCCAAGTGACCCGGCTCCAATCAGCATTCCCTACTTGAAAACCATTCAGAAATTTCAGGAGAGCAAAATGAAGTCAATTTGGTTTTTAAGTGTCTCAAACCCAAACATAGCAAACTAAAGCTGTTATTGGTGGGGGTGAGGGTGGGGAGGATTGAAGGTGCTCACTAAGTCTCCCTTTCTCTCCACGATTGTCCAGGGCAGTAAGAAAGAGCTGAAACACTGCCCTCACCATTCTCAGGGGGAAATGTGTTCTCTGAGAAGTCAGGCATTATTCCTAAGGCTTCTGGGGCTGTGTGTGCTTTCCTTGCTTGATTTCAAGGCAAAATTCTAAGTCTGTTCCCTGGGGACAAAGACTGGAAAGAACTATCATGTTCCAGTGACTGCTCTAGCTATGGTCACTGAGGGGCTGAGGAATCAGGACTCCTCACTTCTGTTTTTGGATTGATGAATTGCTTAATGGGTAATGTTGAATGCTGAATCACTAGAACTAACCTGTCATAGGTCTGTTCTAGAGGAAGCCTATGGACATAAAGGCTCTGACAGCCAAGCCATTTGTAGCCTCAGATTTTGCATTGTGGTAGACCCTAGGCGAGAAGTTTATTACCTTCTGATGTACAATGACAAGGCATATGACATCCAAGAGAGTCACAAAGCAGCATATTGTTTCCAGACTTTCCCCAAAGTTAGACTTGCTGGTTTGTGCTGCAGTGGAAGGATCTGGGTTTCTGAACTGAGCTCTGTCAATGACTACCTGTGGAACTTCAGAGAAATCACCTCCCTTCTTTGGGCCTCAGTTTCCTTCACTATAAAGTAAAAGGGTTGAACTAGATGTCGTCTAAAATCCCTTTAAACCCTAAATGCATGACTTATAATTTATACCAGCTGAGTGCAACCACAGAGTAGGAGCCTACTGGAATAGGAGGATTAGGGTCAGATTAATGGGTAACTATCAATGAGAATATTTTCCACTAAAATAGAATTTTGGTTCATCTTAATAATCCACATCACCAGTTAGGTCAGATGTGAATGCATCAACTTATCTTTTAGGGCAGCTGAAAATAGGTCAGTCCTTAATGAAAAGATCTTTTATTTATTAATATGGATATATCCTAAAATCACTTATGATTATACCATATTTAAAACAAAAATCATGCCATTTCAAAGGCATAACTGAATATCATCCTGGGTTTGTGGTGGTGATAATAAAGATGGGGTGAGAACAGTCATCCCGGACACAGGGATATGCATTTCCCTCCCCTCACCCCTAAGCATCCCAGAGGATCATAGCATGGTAGAATGAGAAGGGACATGGAGCTCAGTCCCCTCATTTTACAGCAGATGGAACTGAGGCCCAGAGAGGGGTGTTGATTTGTCCAAGGGAACCTAGTAAGTTAATACTAGGATTTTCTCTTTTGACTCTCAGTTCTGTCTTTTTCCCCCTACTATGCCGCACCATAATAGGTTGATCCAAACAAAAGCTTTCTTATTTTGCTTATTTTTTCGTTTATTTTAGAGGTCCCATTTCTAAGATGAAGTTTTGTTCAAATTATCAGTAATGAAAGCAATTTAAAAGTATACTGCAGTTCTCAAGAATGAAATATGGCAAGTCTAAGGTTGATCAGTTACTGAAAAATGAAAATTAGGACTTTACTGGTAGGTTTATGTAAGAACAAAACTTGTCTAAGTGGTCTAAACAATGCCTATGACATATTGATTTCCAAAATGAGCAAAATATTAAGCCTCTGTTACACACACACACACACACACACACACACACACACACACACACACACACACGGCTCTATCAGGAAGTGCATGCTTATTAGCATCTTTTCATCAACGGATCACTTCTGAAGTATAACTCTCTGAGTACTCCCAATGAAATTAGACATTTTTAGATGAAAGCTACTATGTAAGTAACACCCCCCCCCCCCAACAGTGTCATCATTGTCCAGGTGTTTATAGCTGCTTAGTACCTCTTGTGTCCCTGATGCCAGCTTCTCTCTTCTCTAATCTGGCCTTTCACACAGCTGAAAAAATCATCTTCCTAAATAAGGCCCAAGTCAGATCACATCATCCTCCTGCTCCAAATCCTTCAGTGACTCCGTAGAGCTTATAAGAAAAAACACAAATCCATTAATCTAGTCTAGCATTTAAGGCCCTTTGGTGGAGGGGGTTCCATGTATCCAGTCAGACTTATTTCATACTAGTGCTCTTTGCAAACCCTGCATTTAAGTCAAAATGAACTTCCAGCCATTTCCCAAACTCTTACCTCTGTGTATACACCCAAGTTGTCCTCCATGCTGCCAATGCGTTCTGTTCCCTTTTCTTAGCTTCCTCCATGATTCAGTTCACTTATCATCTCTTTGGAGAAGTCTTCCCTAATTCCTGCAGCTGTTAGCAACCCCTTCCTCCTTAATTATGCTTGTGCTACACTTATTTGTGTACATGTTGTTCACCACTACCATCACCACCCAGAATTCAAGCTTCCTAAGGACAGGGCCTGTTGCCTAATTTTTCATTCATATTCCCATCTCCTAGCATAGTGTCTTGCACATAGGTAGCACTTAAAATGGTTTTTTAAAACTAGAATTGAAGGAAAAAGTGGAAACAAAATTAAATTCAAGGTCTCAGAATTCTAAAATTGTCATCAAATTTCTCACATCTGGATTCTTGGAGGCAATGCTAAATGAGCACAAGTTCTTGTTCTTGGGCTAATAAAAGCCTGGGTATAAAGAGTGTGTCTGGAGTTTGAGGATCAGCCTACATAAGGTCAGGGAAGGTTGAGATTTGCTTGGTTGTAGGATACCTTTGGGGCCTTCTAGGAACTCTTAAAGACCATCTCCTAAATTGTAGAGGGAATGCAATGTGTATTGTGGAATAACTACTCCTTGGAGTAGGAAAGTAAGTCTGTTGTTTTCATAATTCCAAATAATGTAATTGTCACATGCTTTGGAGTGATGTGGAGGCCAAGAGAGCACAATCATTTGGTCTAATGTAGTTAATTTTGGTATTTTATGTAGATTTTCTTTTAAGATGATCTGATTAAGATGATCTGATAGCGAGAAACTATTTCTTATTAAACTCTAGCTGAAATATTATGATAGAAACTAATTTTAAGGGATTTATAACAGTAATCGTTAAAATAGGCCACAGGAATTATATGTGTCATGCACATAGCTATTTCTTTTCCAAAACAAGGATCAGCAACTGCTAAAGAAAATTTCAAAGACACTATGGTACAATTTCACTCACATTATTGATGATATGTTGAGATATATGCTCAAAGCGTTTTTAATAGAGATTGAAAAAAATGTCAATTTAATTGCCATGAAAAATTAAACACATCTAACTTTTGGTCTTGTTTGCTAAGTTATGCAAATAAAACAGTTTACAAATGGTAAGAAGAATAAACCAATACAGGTGGGATGGAGTTAACATTCTGGTTAGCTAAAGTTGAGTTCTTGAAGCAGAAATTAGCATTCTCAAGGACCTTCTTCATGTTAATAGTTTGCTCAAGTAACTTAGTTTACCCCAAGAGACTGGTACAGAGGTACAGGGAACTCACCAAACATCTTAGATTTTTTTTGAACATAAAATAAATGTCTCTAAGATAGACACAAGAATAACTAAATGAGAAGCAACGCAAAATAGGAAACAACCCTGTAAGAACAATGTCAGAAGTGGTAAAGCCCAACATTAGCTAAAATTGGCAAGAAAATCTAAGGCATAAAGGGCAATTTATTTCTGTTATGTTTGGTTGTTGTAACTGTTGTTTTGGTTATATTAAGGAAAAGGGATGGATCAAAGGAGGGAAAGGAGCTAAAGGATAGCATCGTTAGGTGATGTGTCACCTGAGAAGGGCCCCTCCCTCCATGAGAAGGCCCCTTGGACGTCCACTTGATACCATTGTGTCTTACGTTCCTATGCATTTTAGGAATGACTTGAATAGAGGTTGTGATTGCACACTCATATAGTGTGTGAATTTGAATGTCAGAGCCAGAATTCAAAAAGAGGCAGTTTAATAGGGATTAGTGTTATTCTATACTTGGTTTCCAAAATAACTTCACAAGTATGAGCTGAAAGGAACATGGTTAGACAGAAGTTTGTCTGAGAATGGAGCTCCATATAAGTCAACAGTTTGATATAGAAGTCAAGAAAGTGAATGTAATCTTAGGCAGAAACAGTGTCTAGGACCAGGGAAATAAAGGGCCTTAATTTCATGCCACATGAAGACCATCTGAAAGAACTGTGAACACTAGGCCTGCCTATGGAAGAAAGGACCAAGTGATGGGGAGGGGGGGGCATTATTGCTGTTTTCAAGTATTTGAAGAAAAAATAAAAGAATGGAAAAATTATTAAGTGATAAGTATGTGTCAAGCATTAGGTGCTGCAGATGCATAGATTAAAGTAAATCTAGTTCTTGTGCTTAAGAAACTTATATTCTAATAATGAGAGACAACATGCATAGGAGAGTAGTGTCCAAGGAAGAGATTTGTGCTTTAGAAGCTTACACAGATGGTAAGTGGAACCACTGGGGATAAGACTTGACACACTTTCCTTTAGTAATGGGAATAATGGTTTGCTTGTGTTTCTAGAACTGGAAAAGGGGAAACAGGGGAAGGGCAACGAGGGGGTCCAAGAAGAAAAGTTTAAATCCTCCCAGGTATGGTATCTGGTCACAGGTGTTGAGGATATGTCCAGGAAGATAACAATAATGATGATAATAAAGACATCCATTTTTCTATTACTACCTGTATGTTACCTTAGACCATGAGCCCTTAGTCTGGGGTATATGACGTTATTCTTTTTATATTTTGATAACTACATTTCAGCAAAATCGGTTTCCTTTGTAATCACTTTAAAAAAAAATTGTGTTTTTAAAAACCTGATCATGAGGAGGGGTACGTGGGCCTCATTAGATTGTCAAAAGGATCAATAACAAACAATGGTTAAGAATTTCTGCCTTAGAACATTATTTTGGAAATCTCGAATGATACTAACTTAACATGAAAGAGTTAACTTTTAAAATTCTGCTATTAGGTTGGCACTTTCAGATATTTACATTCACTTTCATTAGCTCCTGAACAAGAAAAAGAATAGTTAGTCCAAAGACACTAGCAACTGACAATGACACTGACTAACTCCATATCCATTATATATAAGCACAAACTATGCTTTCTGTTTAGGAATTCTAACTAAGTGGTCAAGTGACAAAGAGTGAGTTGAACATCTGGGACAGAATTCCCCCAGCTTATCCTTAAATCCCTATAGAATACCATTTATTCTAACCTCTAGATCCCTACCTGGGAGGCCAAGCAAAGTAGGATCTTTTGCTATTTTTATTTTAGTATAACCAAGAAGTATAATGCCTCTGTTTGATTAAAGAAGATTTTCCCCACCCGCTGATGGGCCTGCCCATTGAGGGAAGCTTGATTAGGGGAGCTGTTTTGTAGGAGGGTCCCAAGTACCTCTAGTTTTTTCTATTGAGACACTGGGTCAGAGGGTCATGCCCTCTCACTCTGAAAAGTGCGTAAATATTCTGAGGGTGAGGTTTTACTTTGGGGCTTAGTTTTTGGAAGAAGGTTTGTATGCCAGATAAGACTCTGGGAAGCTGCTAAGCAGCCCCTCCCCACCTTTGCAAATCCAGATGTTGGTCCTTCCCTCTCTGAGAAGCAGATCAAAGAACCTGTGGTGGCAGGCCCCCAAGTATATATTGGGGTGCTTACTGATACACTGCCTCACTTCTTTAGTCAAAAATAAGAATAAAACGGGTCACATTCTGAGAGCTTATTGAGTACTTTAAGTAAGGTATTAAATGTCAAAAGGAGTCCTCAGTGATCAAGTTCTAAAATCCAGCTAATACTTGAGTACCGAGGCAAAAATTCTTCCAAAAAAAAAAGCATAGTTCATCAAGGCACATTAAGAGAAGGAATAACTGCCGAGTGGCAAACAGTTTTTTTTGTGGGACGAGGGTATATATATTCAAGGCTGTCAAGTGAAACCCTTTTAAGACTATGTGGAAAATCAGTCTGAAGAAATCAAACCTTAAACATTAGGGATTGCATGAAAATGGACACATTTCAACAGAAAACATCTTGGCTGTGGAATAAAGCAGGTGCACAAAAAAATAGCCTTGCAGATTAATACAGACTATCCAATCTACTAACATAGTTACCAATGTATAGAGTTTACAGGAGGTAGAGCCATCTGAAACCAAGATGCTTTTTTTTAACCTCACTACATCAAACACTACTGGCCCTGGGTGACAATCACAAATACCTTTTTAGCAATAAACTGAGAACACCTTGAGAAACTGCAGTAGCTCAGCTTACTTATTAGGGGATCATGGCCTGTACTGGAGTAGCCACACAAAATAGATGGAGTGAGTGAGCTCTTAGCTCCTTACGAGCCATCCCCACAGTTAGATGGGAAAAATCTGGCTGAAAACACTGCTACTATCTTGAGAATAATTTAAAGCAATTGTGTCAGACCACAAGAGCTCACTTAAGTGCCCTGGTATTTAAGAGATTAGATGTGACTGAGAAACAGTATTCTGTAAGACATTTCAGAAGATCCAACAAAACTGGCTGGTAAATGTTTATAAAAATTATAAAGACAAATTGTTTATAAAACATTCTAGAGTTCTAGAATCTGAAACGACTTTAGAAATGTCAAGCCTGAAAGCAGTATCTTAGACCAGTGGTGTCAAACTCAAATAGAAATAGATTCTTACCAGCTAGCTCATTGACTTAGAAAACCACAAATTAACATTATCTATTTTATTTTATCAAACATTTCCCAATTACATTTTAATTTCGTTTGAGACAGGGGTTTTGCAGGCCTTGAGTTTGATATTTCTGTCTTAGACCAGGATAACTTGAAAAATGACCATGAACTGAGATCAGATCCTATGTGAATCATTATAATATAATCTAAGACAGAAAGACTATTCATGGCATACTCATCATCCTCAGGGAATTTCTAATCTCTTCTGTTACTCCATCACTATTTGGAGGGAAAATGTATAATGGCCACAGTCACATAAGTAACTAATACACAGGCACTTGGTTCAATTCAGTTCAATAACTATTTGTTATCACAGGCCTGACTGTGACATTTCTCTCCTCAAGGAACTTCAGTGGCTCCTTCTAGCCTCTAGTATAACATACAGTTTTTTTTTTTCTGCTGGATGTTTCAAGTCATCCACATTCTGGCTCCATCCTGTCTTTCTAGACTGATTTCCTGCTGCTGCCCTCTCATGCCCTCCATCTCCTAATCAAACAGGTCTGTTTCCTGGTCTCACTCCACAACTTTCTATGTCCTAAAGTATAGTAGGAATGCTCTCCCTCTGGATCCCCTCCTCTTACAATCCTTAGCCCTCTTCAGGTTCAGCTACAGTGCTCCTTTCTGCCTGAGGCCTTTCCTGAGAACCCTTGTTTGGAATAGTTCTCTTCTGCCCCAGCTCTACATTTTCTTTGCATACTTTTATTTTTTAAATAAATAAATAATATTTCAATAAATAAATAATACTCTTTTATTTTTCTGCGTAATTGTTATTTGCCCAAAGGGGAACGTAACCTCCTGGGAGTTGGAGGCCAGGGTCTGTTTTGTTCTTGTATCCCCAAGGCCTAGCACAGTAAGTGCCTGGCACACAGTAGGAGCCTAACAAACACACTGAGTTGAAGTAAATTAGTATGGCCAAAATTCACTGAAGAAGATTATAACATGCAACATAAGCTATCTGGGGAAGGAACTAAGTGAAGCTGCTCACTGATGGAATATAATCCTCACTACTACTGAACCATTCCAACACCTGGACCTTGGACCATGAGGACAAGAGAGGTGGTAAGTGCGTTTAGATGGCGACACTCAGAACAGGAAAGTGGGCTATATCAGGAATCAGATATACTACCAATAAAACAAAGATACAACCAATCTCCAGATGTTTCTGAAGTCAACAATAAACTGACTATCTGAAGCTTATATGATCAAGGAGAGATCATGGTCATCTCCACCAGGACCCAAAAGATGGCCAGAAACATCCATTCAAATCAGAAGGAAATCTGATGCTCTAATGCAACAAAACGACAAATATGATAATCAACCTATTCACAACATGCCCCTGAAATAATGAGCAGATGTTTAAATCAATAGGCCTTGACAGGCGAAGTTTTCTTCGCAGTTACCCAGTAAGGTCTGCCTTTAGGCAGGTACATTTCTTATACTTGCAATTTCTATTTGGCTACAGAGCAACCAACTATAATTTAAAATAAAAGCATATGAATATGAAACAGTAATGAAAAATGATGCCTGGCTATGAAGTAACTGAACAAGATTCTTACGTGCATATTTTGTGATGTATTAAGAGCACTGAAAACAATACATATTTTTATACTGTACTATTATGTAAAATTATAAGTATTTAACTGATTGCTTATAGTATAGCTCAATATAGCTTTTATTAACAAAGAATGAAAGTTGAATGTACAGATATGCAAAATTAACTTGAATTTGGGCAAGGAGAAATACATATTAAGCCTTTTACCGCAAGTCTACAAAAAAGGTGAATTTGGCTTTGTCACGCTAACAAATCAAGCTTGAATACAAGCTCAAAATGATAAAAAACAAAAACAAAAAAACAAGAATCTATTAGGAAGTCTTCCACCAAGACCTCTGCAGAGAAAATCCAACAGTGCACCTGCCCTTTGAACTTGTTCTGGAATGTAAAGGCAGCTACAGCAAGCTGACCATTAATATGGGCTACAGTCAGATTATCTGAAAGATTACACACATCTGGGGGGAAAAGTGCATATTGTGAATATCAAGCCAAAATAATATAATTGTCAAATGACATCTTATTCAAAATAGATTGAAAAAGCTTTCGAAGCAAGCAGTTAAAGTTTCAGTAAATTACCAAAAATATTTACAAATGTAACGTATATATATGTATATATATATATATACATATATGTGTATCAAAGGAACTAAAAATGAACAGAAATCAATAAGTCATTTAAAAATGTTACATGCACGATGACTGTGGTTTGTTAGGTTATACCATACCTTTCTTGAGTCCATTAAGGCAAGCTAAAAAAAGATTTTTGTAAAGTTAAACTCAATAGATAAGACACTTTCTTCATATCACATACTCTTGAAATCAAACACATTTCAAATTCAAATACAGTACAATACATTTTCTCCTTCCTTTAACGTGCATGCAACGACAGATTGTTAACAAAGAGTGGAGGTAGTTAGTGAAATTCAGTATTATCAGTAAGACATTTTTTCCTAAAACCAGACAATGATACATTAGCTGTTATGGTCTTTAATCCTTATGGACCATACATAATCAAAACTGTTTTGAGACACACTTATGTAATTATTTATAGTATATATGTCTATCATTTGTCTGAACTGACCCATAAATTAATCCAGTGTATCAGTTACTTAGTTGTTCAGGTAGATATCAACACACACACACACACACACACACACACCACATACGTACATATAAGACATCAAGAATATATACATATTTAAAATTAACTAAGGGTGATTCTAAGGTGTTTTTAATTCTCTGCCATCTAAGGAACATGAATTTTGTGGCTTGTTTATAGTTTAATAGAAACTCATATAGGTGTCAGGAAAATAATCTTTATTGGAGGATATGGGGACCATAGTCAATAATAGTACTGACCCATCCCTAAGGAATCCACAAAGTTTTAGTGTAACTTTTAAAAGAAATATATTAAACAAGACCATTAACATAATCATAAAAGCCTAAACCATACATCTATTGCATTTTTGTTGTTGCTGAGTCATTTCAGTCATGTCCCACTCTTCATGACCCTGTCTGGGGTTGTCTTGGCAGAGATACTGGAGTGGTTCGCCATTTCCTTCTCCAACTCATTTTACAGATGAGGAACTGAGGCAAGTAGGGTTAAGTGACTTGCCCAGGGTCACACAACTAGGAAGTGTCTGCGGCCAGATTTGAACTCAGGAAGATGAGTCTTTCTGACTCCAGGCCCGACATTCTATCCACTGCACCACCAAGCCACCCCATCTGTTCATATCAGTTAGAAATACCACTGAGAAACCTAATCTGAATACATTTTACAGTGTATCATTAGATGAGGAGACCAAAGAAATAGAAAATGTTTAGAAGGAAGGAATGCTAGTGATGATTAGAAAATGTCTTGAACCCCTGGTTTAAGGGCAACAAAAAAGGATGTTAAAATGTGTAGCTGCCACTCAAAGGAATCTCAAAAGACTTAAGTGTTACCTAAAAGGACCCTGAACTCTGAGTAACTGAAAATCCAATAATATTTCCCTCTGTAAGTCAGCAGAGAGGCAGGGGACTATGAGAGCAGATCGTTAGCAGTCAGTCACTATCTCTGTTGCATTTGCTTAAAAAGGGTTTTCTGTTATGAAGCATGGTTCACCACGCTATGCTATCCACTTCCAGGCACAGAGGTGAGGGCCTTAAGAGTGCAGAGTGAGACTCAGACGTTTTGAAACATGGCCAAAATGGAGATTTGTTACAAGGGTTGTATATATTAATGGTTGTAAGGGTTTTGTTTTCCTTTTTATTTTTCCAATGGAGGGGGAAGGTGGGAAGGAAAGAAAGGAGATCTGTTAGCTGAAAAATAGATAAGAAGGAAGGGTTCAATTAGGTAGTATATTCAGAAATAATTATGATATTTCATATATATACATATACACATATATGTATATATATACATACACATAAAAGTCAGAAATCAAAGGTTTTTTAATGCTATAAAGTGTTATACAATCTCCTCCATAATAATTATCCGTATTTTCTAAATATCCATTAAGTTCATGGTACTGTTCTAGAAACATCTGTAGGACACAGAGAAGACATATTCCTTGGGTTCTAATCCCAGTTCTTCCACTAAACAGCCATGTAACCTTAGTGGCGGAGTTGGGACTAGAACCCAAGGCTCCTGACTCTCCAGTCCAGTATACCATGGTACCTCCCTATTACATATATGTGTGTATACATATATTGAATAGTTTATATAATGTTATATATGTGAACATGAAAATATACAAAGAATTCATATACATTAATGTAAACTGGAAGTGATTCAAGATTCTGTTTCATCAAGGTGATTATTTTCCAAGTCATTATATATTCTGTTCTAAAATTTACTGGGGCTACAAACCAAAAACAGGAGAGGTGTCATTTTTTTTGGCTGTAAAAATCATGGTAACAATGAGAGGAAAGTTATATTTGTTTACTGTTATTTCCTTTATAGCCTGGGTAAACTGTTCTGTCTTCTGTCTGGACTTGATTTTGTGTTCCTTCATCCACAACCAAAATGAAAGGCAACCAGTCACCTTTTTTGTTCACTGAATGATGGAAGAAAGGAAGGAAAGCTCAGAATCTTTCTTATCCATCTTTCTACTTACACAGATTTAATCAAGTAAATGACCACAACAAATAGATTGAGGAGTTAATTTTACAAGCAATCTTGAAAAAATTCGATCTGATCCAGTAGATGTTCATTGAGCACTTAATGTGTGGCAGTGATCACAATTGTTTACCAAACACATGTTTCTGGTTCACTACCCTTTGCCTTAACTGGTAAAATTAATACGATTGAGATCCTTCTTCCTAATTAAATAGACTAACTACAGGAACCCAGAAGGTCAATTCTTTCAGCAAATCTTTGTAGTGATTTTAAGGGATCAGTCAGAGCTCCAGAGATCTACTCAGCATCAATCCATCTTTTCATTTACACTTCTCATGAACACACTTAGTGGAGTTATTTTCAAAGGAAAGAAGGTCATATTAGCAAGCTGTTAGAGAGCAATCACAACTGGAAAAAGTAGGTTTTTCTTAAAATCTATTGAATTAGGGAAATCTAGTCTTTTCTAAGTGATATTATAGGGGGATCTTTTATATGGGAATTTTTGATTATTTCTCATCTATGACTTTTGTGAGATTTAATGTCCCCTGTACCTTTCGTAGTCCAGATAATATCCAATGAAGTTTGGATGTTAGGTAAAATAAAATGTTCATGTATTATGAACCAACCTCAGAACAGGCTTTTCTTTATTTATTTTCATGAAGAGGCACAAAGCATCTTTATTGAAGGCTAGAGGATAGCGTCCAGTCAGTATGACAAACAACTGGTTTATAAGTATGAGTCTACACAATATGTACAAAAATACAATTTTTCTTCATGTAAATTCAAGTCACATTAGTGACTCTCTGAGTGCAATATACTAAGCAGTAGTGTTATTGTACTGATGTAGAGAGCATTGTATCCAGACCTCCAATACAGAAAAGAGAGTAGCAGCTGAAGTTCTATTTGAGCATAACCTATGCTCCTGTTAAGGCAATACATGCCCAAATGATTACTGAACAGAAAGGGCGCCCTGTTTATGGAGAAGTGTACATGATGTTGAAGTTTGTAAATTCATTCTGCAGCACAGCAGACTGTTTGACGTGGCCCTTAGTCCCCGGAAAGTTTTACGTTTCCGAATTAGTGGTGGCTCAAAGTCCCCATTTTTGCTTTCCATACCAGGGGCAGGAACAAGGAATTCAGAATGCAATTACTGGTGAGGGCTGGGGGAAGAGAGGTAGGGTAGCACTAAAAGCAAATGGTAGCTCTGGCCTTCCTACATTTGCTATCAAGGAAAACAGCATCTCTTCAGCCTGAACTATCCAGAGTGCCACCTGCATTGACCACATTTACTGAATTGGGAACTTTCCTTTTTCATTTTGTCCAGATATAGTCACTGTAGGCTAGTCTAGTTCAAATAGTTTTATATGAATTTGGAGTCATGATTGTTGCTGTTCAATTGTTTTTCTGTTGTGTCTGACTCTTTGTGACCCTTTTGTGGTTTTCATGGCAAAGATACTGGAGTGGTTGGTTCCTTCTCCAATTCATTTTACAGATAAGGAAACTGAGGCAAACAAG
This sequence comes from Notamacropus eugenii, assembly GCF_028372415.1. NCBI lineage: Eukaryota > Metazoa > Chordata > Mammalia > Diprotodontia > Macropodidae > Notamacropus > Notamacropus eugenii. The sequence continues at coordinate 86,421,309 of NC_092879.1, read as the reverse complement.
GTTAAGTGACCTGTACAGGATCACATAGTGTCAGAGGCTGGATTTGAACTCAGGTCTTTCTAACTCCAGGCCTGCAGTCATGGTAATTATCATGGTATTAATAAGGTTGATTTTTCTAATACTGAACTATAATCTACTTGATCTATTTTTTCTAGTGTATAAGAATTTCAGAAACAAAGTATTGGTTGGCTATAGGATAACATATTGTAATTGGTGGCAATATAAAAGATTCATGTGAGTGAGGCATGATGATCTTTTGTCATGTGTGAAGGTCAGGAACTTCTAGAGCATAGGTACAGCTAAACCAAATGATGGTTTTGGGGTAGGAGCTTCATTTCTTTTGGGTAATAAGCATACTTTTCTTAGATTCTCATTACAAAGAATTTCCTGTCCTTTTTATATACAACCTAACAGTGGAAGAATGAGTGTGTCTGGGGGTTGGGGAGAAGGAGGGAGGTCATGGAGCAGGGATGAAAGGGGGAAGAAAGCAGAGAGACTTGCTGGGATGAATACTGCGAAGTATTCATACTAATTGACCTAGCGAAACTACTGATCACAGCCTTTGCTATCTTAAGGGGAAGGTCACACTACCTCTCTTTTTGTTAGGACAGATTTGAGCATCCCCAGCCCCGTTTCCTCTACAGGTAGCCAAAAGTGAGTAAGAGCAAGCCTTTCTCCAAATGAATAAACCAACCTGAGGAAGGGCAGAAAACTGGACACAGAAAATGACACTCAAAATTCCTTCACTGCTTTTCCTCACTCCTTTGCTTTCACATATTTTAACTTCACTGTTTTCTAATGACAATAATTTCAGATTTCTAAACTGTTACCACATCTACAAAATGCGAATTTGCAATTGGTTTGCGCTGGATTATATATGAGATGGAATGTGACTCAGGTATTTTAGGCCAGCCTTTCACGGGATGAGATGAATTCCAAAGTGAGTCTCAGAGAAGAGTAGAGAACAGGGGACTGTGAAGAGACATCTGAAGAGAAGCGAGGGGTCCTCTGGCTCCCTGTACCCATGATGGATGCTCCCATGGCCTACTGCACATCCCAAGCCTGAGTCCCCTATCATCTAGCCCTCGAAGGTGTCCAGAGCCCAGTGCTCAAGGACCTGAGACAATTGAAGGCTTGTGAGCCCTTAGAGACATTATCTGGAGAAATTGCTTTAATGCATGACTTTTGGGATTTGATATAAAAATATAATAAAAGTGATATTTTTCAGATACACTTTTGAGCTAGCCAAAGTGCTCATTTTAAAGAAATCCACAGCATTCAGATATTTCACGCCTTTCAATATTCAATCTGTTCCTCAATGGTAATAGCTTTTGAAAAGATACAATAGATTGAAAATAAACTCCCGCTAGAGCCATTCTCAGACAAGAGTATGAAGGGCAATTTTTTGAGCTGAGGGTCATAACAAATGCTTTTTTAAAAAATCCATGTTCTTTTATTATTATTAAACTTAGAACACTGATGAGAACTTGAAATAAATGTATCTGAACAGGGAGATTTTTGATCTGTCCACTACCAAAACATGTTAAATTTCTGTCTGCATACTCTTGAAATTTAACAAGACTCTCGGCCTTAATCAACAAATTACTCCAGGATTTTCTCACGTAATAAAATATCTCAAACATACCTAGACCTGCGCATGCCATTTCACTTAAAATACATGTTTCAGAGACATGATCTTGAAACTAAACAACTTTGGAAATGTGTACCTATTCCTTTTGCAACTGATTACATGTGATCTATCAGCAGCTAATTAAATAGCTGCTGTGATAAGGGGAAAGGAGATGACAAGTAAAATCTCCTTGTAGCAAAAGTGAACACAATTATAATAGAAAGTTTTTACTAACTCACTTGAGGCTTTTCTTTCATTAATAGAAATTGATTGTTTATGTTCCATCATGTATTTTTCCTTATATGTTAATGTGGATTACAAACTCTGTAATCTATGGATTTCATAGACTGGACTTCAAATGGTGTTTCTCCTTTCCATAATAAAGTAATTCCCAAACAAGGTCCTCTCAAACCATAAAAATTTCATCGGGTTGAAGATTTCTATAAATTTCATTCCACTCAAATTTTGTATAAAATCTTGATATGTTGTTAAATTTACCAATTCAGCTAAGCTAAATTCTGAAAGTAACAACCAGCTTTCCCTTTGGACATATTCATCCAATGAAGGGCTGCTAGCTAGACAATACTTAAATACTATAAACAATTTTTTTTCTGTGCATGTTTCTAAAACACATAAGCATGTATTCATATAAAATGCATCGAAATGCAGAAGCAAGATAGAAGGTGTATTGTGCAAAGTCAAATGTATATGCCTCGGAGAATGCCAATAGCATTCAGTAATGTTCTTTATGGATGTGGTTCTTATACTGTGTATGTATTTTTCGAAGATTTGATCATGTGTTCTCAAATGGCTAGGACTGGTTTACTGAGGATACTCAGTTGATCGCAAAGACTGTTAGTAATGCGAGCGATGATCAATATCTTCAATTCAAAAAGGCACAGCATCTAAGCCTCTGCCAGTGTTGACAGTGAACAGAAGTCATGGTACAGCAGAAAAGAGACCGAATGACTGAGGCTGCTGAGGAACTCTACAATTCACCATCTGAAGAAGCAATGTGATGGTGAACCCACAGGAAAACACATCTTTAAAACACTTCAGGCTGATCTTGGGACCATGAGAGAATCTTGGAATATTAAGTTAAAGGTGAAAAGGAAGCTGGAATGCCTGCTTAGGTCTTTTCCATTATAAAGAGAATGATACAGAACCAAGGTCTGATATCCAGAGATAAATTTAAGTACATACTTCAATGGTCAATAGATCACAATTGTTGGATGGAAAGCTGCTTATGGAGTGGAGAAATCAATAAGAAAGACAAGTCCTATGTGGCTTAAATCCATTAGGGATCTACTAAAGATAAACCAATCCTCTTTAAGGATATAGAATTAGAATATTTTAAATGAGCGAAGAACAAATCATAAAAAAAAACAGTGCTATGAGCATGAAAAGGAAATGAAAAGTAGAAGCATGCTATTTCAAACTGAATTAAATACAAGCTTATATGCACAGGAAGAGGAGGGGGAGTACAAAGGACTATTTTATCACTCTGACAGATTAACTGACTGCAAAGGCAAGTTAAAAGGTTTTCTTGAATAAAAACAAATGACTCAGCTTAGAAATCATCTGTACTTTCTGATTGGGAGGTCTAGGGAATCCAGGTAATGGCTCTTGTGGATGCTTGGAATAGAAATATCACATCTGATGTATTTGTACCAGGAGAATATGCCACCAAGAGCTACAATAGATTTCAGACAGGTTCTGTCCATAATAAAGAGAGAAGGAAAAAACCTTCCACTTAGACTCAGTCTGGCTCTGTAATCATCTGTATATCTTGGAACAAGGCTCATCATAGAGTCTTGTTCTGTATCTGCACATCTGTAATATGAGAATAAGACACTTGCTAAGTTACAGAAAGTTGTTTAAGATATTAAGCAAATTAACTGAAAAATTTTAGACAAGCCTCGACAAGGGCTACCTGGAAAGGTGACCTTGAGAGAATTCGAGGCCTGCCCAAGAAATCTCTGATTCCACACACATAGCAAGTTTCTAAACTCTGGTTTCTCAAGCTCATTGCCCTCAGATGCATCATCATGACACCGAGACGTGTAAGAGGGGGCAATTGGGATATTCTATGATTTTAAAAGTTAAGTCCCAGAATCCCTAAGGAGCACTGGGCCTTACCTAATCCTATGCCCATTTCAGGACTACTCAAAGCATGGAAACTCACAATATTCATTTATAGTCACCTCTCACAGAAAACCTCTCATGAATTATGAGACTCTGAGATACAGGCTTCACTAAGAGCATGAGGTGTTTTTTTGTTTGTTTGTCTGTGGAAAATAAGCACGTAAAAGGAATCTGGAAAGGCACCTCTACACAATTCAATGGAAAACTAATTACTTGCATTTACATAACTCTTTGGGATTCCCTTCTACTTTCACATCCTTTCTTTCATTGAAGCCTTCCCCAGGCAGGGCAGGGATTGTGGAGGAAGGGGAAACTCCAGGATGCTATGGTGATTTAGTAGAGATGCTACTGCGTCTCAATGACTGAGGCAGGACTCGGCCACATGTCTCACATATCAGCCCAGGATTCTTTCTATTGCAACAGGCTGGTAAAATGGCATGCTCAAGAGGCCCAACATAACTTCCCCAAAGACATCCAGCAAAGAAAATAAAAAGGAATCATCAGCTTTCATCATCTGGGAGCTCCGTGTCTATTCCCACAATGGACATACTACAGGAGTCACATTCTGCTTGGTAGTTTTAGCTTATAAATGAGGTAATAGATGTAAAGTACGCTGGGAACTTTAAAGTGTAATCAGTCAGTTAAAGGTAAAGGTGGCTCACAGGTTTCTCCTTGATCAGGCAAATAAGGATTTGGAAAAGTAGCATAAAGTATACTATGAAACACTCTATGAGAAGAAAAGGAAATGGGCCAGCCCTGCAGTGAGATAAATGACTAATCAATGAAGAGCCTAGGGATGTGTACCACTGGTATCTATACTAGCAATGTCAAGCGATCTACCGGAAGGCCCCCAGCCCTCTGTTGAAGGTGTCTCAGAGGATATGGACAATGGGATCACAGGCTGACACACAGATGAAGTCACGGAGCATTCCAGGTAGTCTCGCCATGCCTGCATGTGACATTAGTCCTTAGGACTCTGCCAGTGGTCAGTTTATATACTTGATTAAACTGACCTACAGAAAGACAACGTGGCATTGTGACCAGAGACTAATTTGGGTTCGGGTTCCACCTCAGATGCTTACTGGTATGACCCTTGGCACGTCACTTAACTACTCTGAGCCGCAGTTTCCTCATCTGTTTAAAGGGAGTAATAATTGCATCTAATTCATAGGGATCATATTCATATAAGGATCAAACGAAATTCTGTTTGTAAAGTGTTCAAGTGCTAAACAAATGGGAGCAGTTATAAGGAAGGGAAAAGTCAGCAATAAATCCATTATCTCAGCCCTCTGGGGCTTAGAGGGACTGGGGAGATCTTAGCCCAACATCTTTGTTTTACAAATGAGGAGACTGAGATCCTGGGGTGTGAAGTGCTTAGTCCAAAGAGGCCTCCCTGCTGCTTTTGGAGAATGAATGGGTAGAAATAGACCTGACAGGTGCAAGATCCCCTGGAAGGGTCACCCACACTGTCAGCATCTCAGGTCCGTTAGTGTACTGAGTTAGGATGGATTCTGAGGGAAGAGAACCAGAGGACTCAATGACTTTTAAAGTAGTGTCCTTGCTTTTGTACACATAGACTGTAAAGTAACTCTGTGGGATTCACAAAAACACTTGTTGAAAATATCATTTTTCACCATCATATTTGAGTTATAAAAGCAGTGTGATTTTTTTCAAAGAAAAGTTATAAAGAAAAATGAATGCCCATTTAAATTTCTGACCTTGAGATGATAGGAATAGATTATACACAGGAACAGACCGGAGCCATGGCTGGCTAACTGTATGGATGTACATACATATCATATTTATATTATCATATTTTTTCAAGTTTGCATTTCAGTATTTAGGGACAGCTCATTTCTTTATTGAAATTCCTATCTAGTACTAATGAATGCTCTTAGGGTCCTCTATTTTGAACATTAACTGTCAGCCAATATAAATTTTTATTGTCCATTTTATAGCTTGTTTTAATAACACTAGATGCTATAAAGTTGCAAAATCATTCCATTTTCAGATTAGTTCATGATTACATTCCACTCTTCAGGTCCCCTTCTCCTCCCACTCAAATCCTGGCACTGACTAATACAAAGTGGCTAGCTGGGTCATGGATTTCAGGAAAATACTAATCGCAAATTCATTTTGGACAAAACGAGGCTTTCCAGTCTTACCATTCTCTTCTGTTCTTTCTTGAAGAACAACTGGTCAAGTCTCTGTGATTTGCCCAGTTTGGGGACCTCTTCCTTAGCCCTCCCCAGTTTACCTAGGGATCAGACCTTTTCTAGTCATTATGTCCTTGATCAGATTTTTATCTCCATGAGTGAATGACTCCACCTTAACTATCTTTCTGTGCTCTGCAGGTCAGAGACACCTAAGGCATGTCTAGTCAGTTGCTGATGGGGAGCATTACTTTCTGGCCCTTTTCATCCTGACTCTAAACTCCTCTTGGCAAAACTAACATCCCTGATTTCCTTTAGGACATCATTGTGGACAATCCCGTACCAGCCCAACATCTGCAGTGAGAAACTCCCAGAGTCATTTCTGGCACTTTGCTACTTTTTTTCACTCCTCTTATATCTTCTGCACAGCACCCCTATCTCTCTCTCTTCCATGCCAGCTCATCTTCCCTACTCAAGCTTGGTCATCTTGGGCTCTGACTATTCAATCAACTGCACACTGGATGCTTTAGAAGTCATAAAGAAGGGTAAGCTTCTTTCTCTCTCTTTGAGTTTCTAATCCAATTAGGGAGAAAAAATCTGGACATGAAAAGATACAAAGACAAGATAGGAATTACTAAATGTCAAATGATTAGTACAGACAATAAGGGTCAGAGTCAGATTTCCCGAGCTTCATACCCAGCTCCCTCCAAGGACAAATATAATAGACATTCATCAAGTACTTTATGGCAGAATAAATTCTATTTTCAGGCAGGCAGGAACATTCTAGATCATGTAGGGTCCAATCCCTCCATTTGACACACAAGGAAACAATGGTCCTGAGAGGCAAAGTGATGAAGTAAGTGATATACCCACACCTGCACAACCATGATGGGAGAGTTTGGCAGTGGTGGGATTAGGAAGCAAACATTTTTAAGCACCTACTATATGGCAGGCACTGTGCTCAGTACTTTTACAGATGTCTCATTTGATCCTCGGGGACAATCTAGGGAGGTAAGTGCTATTATTATTCCCATTTTACAGATGAGGTCATTGAGAGAAACAGAGGGTAAATGACTTGCCCAGGGTCACACAGGTAGTAAGTATCTGAGGCCAGATTCGAAATTAGGAGATTGAACTGACCCCAGGCCTAGTGTTCTGTGCACTGTGGCATCTCTCCCTTCCACCCCACTCTACGCACCACCACCCCCCCCACCACCCCCGCCCAGTGGTGGCAGAACGGAAGCTCAGATTTGAGTCTCAGAAATCCTGACCACTGCTTTTTCTACCCCCACCATTGTATTTACAAAGGACTTTATATATGTCAAATGTTCTTCATATCAGTCCCAGGAGACAGATAAGGCAAGCTGAATTAGTCCCATTTCACAGACAAGGAAAGTGGAGCTCAAAGGATTTGTTTAAGGTCACACAGGTAACAAATAGTTGTTGAGGGACTTCAACCCAAGTCTTCTGAGTTCACATCCAGGTTCTCTCTCAGGAACCTTTGGCCAAATGTTCTTTCCACACCTTCCGAGTACGCCACTATGTGAGTGTCTAGGAGGGGTGGGAGAAGGTGGGGGCTTGTTCTCATGGTCCTACCTGAACAGTGTCCTTCTGGCACTTTCTGGAGAACCAGGAACTGTTGAGGTCTGCGGGCGTGCCATCATGACAAAGACACGCATACTGACCTCAAGATTCCGGATACTCAGGTAAGTCACTCAGCATGTTTCGGCCCACTTCAGCCCCTGCATGTGAAGCTCCAGGAGTACCTTGCAGGCCACCCCTTCACTTGAAGCCCTAGAGTAACTTCAAGTTAGTTCAGTTCAGCAAATATTTGTGTGTCCATCACTTGGCTAGATGATGTGGAAGACATGGTCTCTACTTTGGAGAAGCTACAATTAAGCTGTCAAACAAAAAAAAAAGGGGTATTACATAATAAAGTGCTAAAATGAGTGAGCAAGATAAGAAAGGGGACCACTGTGAACTGCAGTAATCGTGAAAGGCAGGTACAGGAGATGATTGGAGACAGCCTTAAGGTGGAAAAGTGGAAAGAAGATATTCCAGGCATGGGGAACACAGAGTAAGAAAAAAGGCTCTGAGAGCTGTATATTTGGGGAGTGATGAGGAGACTAGCTTTGTTGGAACACAAGGTTCCCATTGGATAGTTGTAAACCCCTGCATTAAGTCATAGTGGAAGAGAAGGTGAGAAATGGTTCTATGAAAACATGCTGGCCACTAAATTATCTTGCAGACCAGAGGAGGTCACGAATAGTTGCTGAATAATGTGGTAGCAAAAGAAAAGCAGTGTTTGGAGAGTATTAATTAGGTGGCTGGGTATAGACAGAGATTGGAAAGGTGAGAGCCCAGAAACAGGCAAGCCAGTTAGCAGACTACTAAAATAATCTAAGTGTGGGGTGACAGATGAAGATGTCAATGAATTTGAGGAAGAAGGAATGGACAAGATCTAAGAGATTGTAAAGAAGGCATTTCACTTTTCGGTGACTGCCAGGGAAAGAAGGAGAAGGAAAAGCAGCTTGATAACTGGATAGATAGTGGTGCAATTGACAAAAATAGGGCAAAGTGAGGATGGGATTTATTTTCGAGGGGAACACGATGGGTCGAGTTAGGGACATTTGCAATTGGAGGCGATGCTGGGACATCACACAGAAAAATCTGGAATTCAGGTAAGAGACTGCGGCTGTAGACAGAGATTGGAGATGCATCTATCTGCAGAGGGAATGAAGTCATGAAAATGAATGAAACCACAGTGGAGAAAAAGCAATCAAAAGAACAACATACACAATGACTATGAAATAAATGAAATAAAGAAAACCAAAAAGGGTAACAAAATTCAAGTCAAACATAAAGGACAATGTTGGCACCATATCATCACAGCCAAAACACTCATCTTTCCTTTATGAAAAATCAAACTACAAAAGTTGAAAGTGATGTACTATCAGTTATAATCCCTCTATTCTGGGCTTTTACCTTACTGGTATAGGGGAATATATTCTGGGGGAGGGGAGATGTTTGGCTGTTTGTAGAGAAATGCTGCTTAAGTTAAAACAAAATGTATGAATAAAATGTTTTGAATTTTAAGAAAGTAAGAATGAATTCGTTAGAATATTTACCAGTTCCCAAGATCACATAGCTTTTTTTTAAAAAAATATATTCCTAGTAGTTTTATTTTCTACCCGTATTCCAGACATTTCAAGCATACATTTATGAAGTGCCTCCTGTGTGCCAGGTATTGTGCTAGGCCCTGGATTACAAAGACAAAAACAAAGGCTCCTGCTCCAATGGAGCTTCCATTATAGCCATCAAGACAACATAAACATATGTACAGTACACCGAAATCAATACCAGTCAGTTCAGGAAAGAAAGGAACTAGCCATTGTGAAGGTCAAGTAAGGTTTGGGAGGAAGAGAAGGGAAGAGAAATAAGCATTTATGGAGGTTTATAGAGGGCCTACAATGTGCCAGGCATGATACGATGCTTTTTACAACTATTATCTCATTTGATCTTTACAACAACCCTAAGGGGAAAGTGCTGCTATTTCTCTAGCTTTACAGTTAAGGACGCTAAGGCAACAAAGTTAAGTGATTTGCCCAGGGTCATACAGCTCATATGTACCTGAGGCCACATTTGAACTCCAATCTTCTCGACTCTAGGGTCTGGTGTTCTGTGCCTGGCAAATAAGGCAGAACTTAGTCCGAGCCTTGCAGGAAGTAAGGTATTCTTTGAGGCAGGAGTATGGAGAACAGATAGGGTGGTGCATGTGGGGGATAACAAGACCACTGAATCAAAGAAGCCCTGAATGAGGTCTGAAAGGGAGGGAGCTGCCAGGCTGCAAGCAGAGGGGCTTATATTTATTTGACCCAAGAGGCCATAGTCACTGAAATTTTGTTGAGCAGGGAACAGATCTCAGTTTGTACTTCAGCAAAATATTAATAGCTAAAAATGGCTGATATATCATTGTATATCATTCACTATGTGCAAGACACTGTGCTAAGCCCTTTACAAAGATTATTTCATATGATTCTCACAACAACTCTATTGGGCAAGTATTATTACTATAATCCCCATTTTACAGATAAGGAAACTGAGGCAGATGATGTTGAAGTGACCTGCCCAGGGACACACAGCTAGTAAGTGGATTTGAACTCAGGTCTTCCCAATTTCAGGCCCAGTTCTTGATGCACTGTGGTGCCAAGTAGCTGCCTCGAAATTGTTTTGGCAACTACGTACAGATCAGATAGGGGAGAGACCTGAGGAAGGGAAAATTAGGAAGCTGCTGCAAAGTCTAGGCAAGAAGTAAGGGGAAACCTGAATTAAAGTGTTGACTGTGGAAGTACGGTCAGCAAGATGTGGCATGTCTGAGATGAGGACAGGTGTAAGGTCCATGAAACGATTGATTGTGAAGGAGGGAAATCAAAAGAATGGCAGGGTCTTAAAAAAGGCCAGTTTGAAAGGAGTTTGGTTTGGGGGCAAAGATGGTGACTTCTGCCATTCCGTTCCCATGAAAGCTTCCCTTGTTTCAGAGCAAAACATGATACCAGGACTACTTTGGATAACGTGTACAGTGTTATGTCCTAGGAGTACAGCCTCCTCTGTTCCGTTATCTCTTTCTGAGATCTTCCTTATTTATCTTGGTTTTTCGGAGCTCAAATTCCTTCTAGTGATTTATATCTAGTCATTTATATCGTGATAGTCCAGATATGCAAATATACATATATATGTATATGTACATACACACACGTATACACTGTTTTATTTGGCCACTCATCTAAGAGGAAATGACTGTTGGTAGTAAGATATTTTTCTCAATTATTTGTATGTTCCAGATTATGAGACTCATAAGTGATATGAAAGGCAGGGTGGCTTGGCGGCCAGAGAACTGACCCCAAAGCAAGGACATCCTGCCTTTGACATACTCTAGCACTCTGACCTGGGAAAGTTGCTTAAACTATCAGTACTCTAGACAACTCACCAAGACTGTAAATGGTGGAGAACGTGGTGACTTGCATCACTAGAGGGAGTTTCCTTACTTGGAATACCTTATACTAATCATAATAAAATTTCTTCTACTTTACCGTTTCTCTACCATCTTTTGGTGGCACAGTGGATAGAATGTCAGGCTTTGAGTAGGAAGACCTGAGGTCAAATCCAACCTCAGACATTTACTAGCTATGTGACCCTGTTTGCCTCAGTTTCCTCAACTGTAAAATGGCCTGGAGAAGGAAATGGCAAATCACTCCAGTATCTTAGAAAAGAAAACTCCAAATGGAGTCACAAAGCGTCAGACATGACTGAATCAACTCAACAAAGTCAAAATTGTCCATTTTAGTTTATCTTCTATTTTTACAAGCCTCTTATTACATTGCCTTAACTTACTTCCCTTAGATCTCATCCTACATTTCATACCATCCTTTCCTCTTTTCAAGCACATCTGGGACAGGAGTTCTTTGCTAAGGTATTCCCCAGTTCACTCGATGCATTATCGCATCTCTGCTGTGGGCCTTCTGCTCATTCAGTCAGTGTACCCTGTTAGAATGAACACATTAGACACACAGATCCTGAAAATAGAATGTTGTCCATGGAGGCTTACTCCATCACAAGGGCTCTGCTGGCTTCTTCTTGCTTCCCTCTTTTAGGTTCCTCCATCCTACAGACACAAGTCACTTTCTAACAGTACAGGTTGTAAGGGCCATGATAGCAAACACTGTATCTGACTGGTTAGTATCACACCAGCATTATGCTGCATACAAGGGGGTGTTTTGATAAACATTTCTTGGTGAGTGGAGTGAAAATTTTACTGGGAAAGATGGTTAAGGCCTTTGGAGCCCAGATTTGGAGTTGAAAGGGAGATTATATGCATCAGAGCTTTGTAAGGCTCAAAGTACTACATAATTGGTATCATTAACAATAAACTTAGCAAGCCAAACTCCCACATTTTACAGAAAAGGAGACTGAGGTCACCCAGTTAGCAAGAGCAGAGTCCAGAGAAGGCTTATCCTCTATGAGGGAGGTAAGGGAACATTCACCCATCCCATGACTGACAGAAATGCCTTAGAGGGCCTTTTCCCCTTAAGACTATTCATAGGATATTGACTCCCTCAAAGGAACACTCCTTGCTACTTAAAAGAAGGTTATTAAACAGTCAATCTATAAAGAAGAGTATAAATGAACTCTGTAAGCAAATCTATCTTCAATAGTTGGAAGTGGGCAAGGTGCTCTTGGAAAATGATGCTAACAACATAGGTCAAATGACTGGAGAGGTAAACCAATTTTACAGATGAAGAAACTGAGGCCCAGAGAAATAAAGCTGTAAGCTTATGGTTTCAGAGCTGGAATTAGAACCTAGAACCTGTGACTCTCAATCCTTTGGGCATTCAGCAGTTTCTATCTATCCTTTACCATAATGAGGAATGATTCTGAGACATTTCTCTACTTAGACCTTCCCCTCACTCCCAAATCTAAGGGCCTCACAAACTCTAAAATCTTGGCAAAGGTACTGTTTTGTCATGTTAGCCAATCTGATAGGTGTGATGTGGTACCTCAGAGTTGTTTTGATTTGCATCTCTCTAATCAATAGTGATTTAGAGCATTTTTTCATATGACTATAGATAGCTTTGGTTTCTTCCTCCAAAAAGTGACTGTTCATATCCTTTGACCATTTATCAGTTGGGGAATGTCTTATATTCTTGTACATTTGACTCAGTTCTTTATATATTTTAGAAATGAGACCTTTATCAGAAACACAAGTTGCAAAAATTCTCTCCCAGTTTTCTGCTTCCCTCCTAATCTTGGTTGCATTGGGTTTGGTTGTGCAAAACCTTTTCAGTTTAATGTAATCAAAACTATTCATCTTGCACTTCATAATGCTTTCTGTTTCTTGTTTAGTCAAAAATTCTTCCCTTCTCCATAAATCTGATAAATACACTATTCCTTGCTGCACTAATTTGTTTATAGTATCAATCTTTATACCTAGATCATGTACCCATTTGGACTGTATTCTTGTGTACAGTGTCAGGCATTGGTCTATGCCTAGTTTCTGTCACACTGTTATCCAGTTTTCCCAGCAAGTTTTGTCACACAGTGAGTTCTTATCCCAGAAGCTGGAGGTCTTTGGGTTTATCAAATAATAGATTGCTATATTCCTTGACTGTTATGTCTTGAGTACCTTACATATTCCACTGGTCTACCCTTCTGTTTCTTAGCCAGTACCAAGTGGTTTTGATAATTGCTGCTTTATAATACAATTGGAAATCTGGTAGGGCTAGGCCACCTTCACTAGCATTTCTTTTCACTAGTTCCCTTGATATTCTGGACTTTTTGTTCTTCCAGATGAATTTTGATATTATTTTTTCTAGCTGTAGAAAATAGTTATCTGGTAGTTTGATTGGTCTGGCAATGAATAAGTAAATTAATTTAGGTAGAATTGTCATTTTTATTATATTGGCTCGGCCCACCCACCAGCAACTGATGTTTTTCCACATGCTTAAATCTGACTTTATTTGTGCAAAAAGTATTTTGTATTTGTGTTCATATAGTTCCTGGATTTGTTTCGACAGGTAGACTCCCAGATTTTTTATAGTGTCTACCCTAGCTTTAAATGGGATTTCTCCTTCTATCTTTTGCTGTTGAGCTTTGTTGGTAATATATGAAAATGCAGATTTGTGCAGGTTTATTTTGTAACCTGCAACTTTGCCAAAGTTGTTTATTATTTCAACTAGTTTTTTACTTGGATCTCTGGGATTCTCTAAGTATATCATCATATCATCTGCATAGAGTGATAACTCAGTTTCTACTTTGTGTATTCTAATTCCTTTAATTTCTTTTTCTTCTCTTATTGCCACAGCTAACATTTCTAGTACCAAATTGAATAATAGTGGTGATAATGGACATGCTTGTTTCACCCCTGGTCTTATTGGAAATGCATCTAACTTGTCCCCATTGCATATAATGCTTGCTAAAGGTTTTAGGTAGATACTGCTTTTTATTTTATGTTTCTTAAGGCTGAATTTAATTTTTGATTCAAATAATCAAAAACTATGGGATGATTTAAGCTCTATTCCCCTTTCTCCATCCAAGGTTGAGCTGCCTATCCTGTGCCAGGCAGAGTAGAGGCACCCCTTTTTGGTCCTTCAGTGTGTTAGACCTGTTTTCTAATCTAGGTGCAGCTGCCTGGGTGGGGGTGGGGCGGAGTGGGTGGGGGTGGGGCGGAGTGGGTGGGGTGTGGAGTGAGGGTGACAAACAGGGTGAGTTGGGGGCAGGGAACCAGATCCGAAGGTGAAACGGACTTGCTGCTCAGTGAAAATGAGTTGGGGGGGAGTGCCAAATCCTAGAGCCAATCAGATCTGGTTTTCAATCAAGGTGTGGCGAGGTCAAGTCAGACCCAAAAGCCAATCAGATTTGCTGTCAATCGGGACGACCCAAACCCCAGCCAATCAGATCTGTTTTTTTAGCAAATTCAAAGGCCAATCAAATCTATTCCTCTGTCAGGGTAGGTGGGGCCAAGCCAGATGCAGAGGCCAATCAGTTGACAGCTTAGGGTGTGCAGGGGCCAATCAGTTGACGGCTTAGGGTGCGCAAAAGCGCGGCAAAACCCTTGTCGCCGGAAGGCAGCAAAGCCAGAGTGACGGTTTGTGGGGGAGGGGTGATCCTGTCAGAACTCTTTGATTCTGAGTTCCAGTCAGGTCTGTGGTCTAGCCTCTCGGTTTACCTCAAGACCATGGGGGATCCCATGGTAATCTCGGATGACAGCGAGCCTGAGGACAGTTTTAACAGCGTAGTCTGGCAGCCACCGGAGGTCCTGGATATAAGTGAGAGCCCTCCCGAGAACCAGAGCCCCAGGGCATCTACCTCAGCCACCTCAGTGACAGAACAGTCGTCGTCGCAGAATCCACGACGCTCAAGACAGGTGACGGCAACCTCACAGGTGAGCCTTGAATCGGACTTATTACATGACTTGGGGGTAAATCCCGCACCTAGGGTCCGTAGGCCCGTGGAATTAATCGACTTGACCGGGGACTCAGAAGACGAGGTTGTGACTGATCCGACAGAAACAGACGAGAATCCGAGTAAAATTCGCCGTGTTGAAGGCAGTAGTAGACAGAGCATGAACGTTGCTCAGGGTGGCTCAGGTTCAGGGTTCGTAGTAGAGGCCGTATCTCCGATCCCAGAGGAGAACCCAGGTGCCAGTGTGGCTCCTGCCGAGGAACCGGGTCCGAGTCAGATACCCCAGGGCTTTTTCTTACCCATATCTGACTATGGCTTTGCTCAGGATAGCCCGGGGCAGTGCAGCAGCACCGTCTTTATCAGAGGCCCGAGCTCCAACCCTGCCTCAGAAGCTACTGCTATTTCTTCAGCCAGCACTAGCCGTAGTCCAGTCACCACAGTGCCCAGGGCGCTAGAAGAGTTCTATCAGTTATTTTATGACAGCAGTGAAGAGGGAGCGAACGATGACCAAAACCCTGAGCCCATCCGCCCTGCCAGATTGCAGGTAGTGATCAACACCATTGAAGCGAACTTTCCAGAAGCCACCGTGCAGTGCCTGGATCAGTTTGTGACTCCCCATTACTACCCACCCAGAGAGATTTTAGCCCATGTGATTCGCAAGATCCTCCTGGCTCCTAATGTTGGTACTCTACTGAATGACACTTTTAAACTTTTGGCAAGAATCCAGGAGCTGCATCCAGCTACTGTTAACCAGGTGGAGTGGGACTGGGAGCTCCTCATTTTTGTCATGCAGACCCAGGACAGAGAGCTGCCGGGCCACATCTTTTTCCTTCGCTATGTCCTCATGACCCTGAATGATGACTTCCAGGAGGTCCTGAAACTGCCAGATGACCAGATGCGGGACACTATCGCCAGTACCGTGCTTTCATGTGACAGACAGCCTGAGAATATCAAGGATGTCATCAGATGGCTAACAGAAATACTGACTGATTCTGCATTCCCTCCACTTAACATTTTTCCAATAACTGGTCCTCCACCCAACCTGGATGAAGTCTTATCACTTCATCCTTTCACCAAAGACAAGGGCAATCAGCTGATAGTGCTATACATGCAGAAGATGCTAGCAATGGCTGTTGAGGTTGACAAGAGCCCAAATCGCACTTGTAGTCAAATAGCTGAATTGCTTTTTGGACATATATTAACCATTACTGAAAGGAACCAGAGAGAGGTCTTCTTCACTTCCATAGAAAACCACCTTCTTCGATGCAAAGTACTAGAGACCATCCTGCTGCACAGCTGCAAGACACCCACCTCCCTGCCACTCTCTTTCGCGCAGATCCTCTATTTTTTGAACAACGCAACTTCACCATATGCTCAAACCAACGACAGCAGCTGGGACAGCTGGGATGAACTTGTGGAACAGTTGCAGTTTCTTCTGATTAGTTACAACGAGGTTTTAACTAACCATCTGAGCATTCCCATAAAGGAAAGACAGGACCTGGGCAGAACGGTCCAGCCACCGATGCAGCACGGAGATGACATCACTGCCCTGGATATTGAGCTGCAGATTGAGGGATTTCGTGTCCGGATGGCGCAGGTGGTTGGAGGGACCATGCCCTTTCAACTCCAGGAGAAGTTGTTCCTGTTTAAGTTACTTTTCTTACAGGCTATCCATGGAAAACCCTTGTCAGGAAGCCGGTTCCAGAGTGGGCACCTACTGAAGGCACGCAATCTCTTAGCCCAAGAGTTCCCTACTCAGGAGTAGAAATGAAATTGCTGTTGTGGCTTTACTTCGTAGAAAAATGGTTAGTATGTTCCTGAAGTAAAGCAAACTAAAGCTATCTGTAGTTTCTTTTAATTTGAGTATTAAATAATCCTAGAACTAGAAGAATCATTTAAGTATAAGGTACTTAGGATAGAGTTAATACAAGAGTAGTTAATAGAATAAGAAAGTTAATAGTAGTTAAAGTAATTAATAGAACAACAAAGGATAAAAGATGATCTCTCATGCATTTTTGTCATTTTTACATAACGGCATTGCAACTAAACATGTTTTATTTTCAACAGCACTTTTTTTTTTGTAATGAGAGTCTATGGCTATTGGATTTAGTCCAATTATCTGAAGAATTATATTTAGTATTTTGATTTGCTAAGTTTAATAATATATGCCTAAGCTAGAAAGTACTTAGAAGTTCTCAGTTAAAAGACTATCAGATTATTTGTAACATGTTATGGTTATTAGCAATTTGTTTAAAAATAAAAAGTCTATTTGACTATCAAAATGATGACTCTGAGTGGTAATTGTGAATTTCTGTACTCACTTCATTTGCGTCGCAGTGGGACCATTCCACATTCTAGAAGAAAACTCTCTCCTTTAATAGCTTACATTCTTTTTTTTAAAATTAAATTATTTTGTTTTCAGTGTTCTACAGTCACTTCCGTATATCTTAGATTTTTTTCCCTCCCTCCCCCTCCTTCCCCACCCCCTCCCTGAAACGGCATACAATTTTATATAGGTTCTACACATACATTCCTATTAAATACATTTTCACCTTGGTCATGTTGCATAGAAGAATTAAAATGAAAATAGTTTTTATTCTTTCTAACCACTTGACAAAGTGCCCAATTTTATACCTAGCTCCAAGAGGAAACCATTTTGGTCTTCATAAGGTATTTCTACACTTCAGTTTCTGGATAGATCTAGCTAGGCACAGTCCCTATTCCCAGAGAAGCAACATCCCAAAGCAAATCATTGCCCTCAACAAGCATTTTCCTTGGGGAGAATATGGAGCAAAGGTGCTTGTAAAGTTCTAAATGCACAAGTTCTTCTGTACTGATGTATGACATTCACTGGGTAAAGATTTTGTGCTGCAATCTAAAAATGGGAGTTTAGATAAATAAGCTCCATAGAATATCAGTCTTGACATTAATACTTTCAAATGACTATCAACTGACTTACCCTTCCTTCCTTGTCAGTCATCTAAAAATGGATTCTAATACATTCTGGAAAATAATCTTTAAGATTAACTACAAAAAGGGCACATGATGAACAAAAGCTCCAGGAGTCCTTTGTTTCTGCCTGCCTTCCTGAACACTCAGCGTTCCTCGAAGCAGCACCCTAAGGATTCCATTCTAAACACAATAAAAAAGTTTGTGATTCTTCACTGGATTTTAGTGGCACAGTTCTCAGACATAATCCTCCTTGTTCCTTTTACTCTTAAACTCCTTCCACGTTATATTCTGCTCCAAATGGTTTCTGAAGCTTCATCTAGTTAGTAAACATGTTTTTTCTTCTCTGTGTCAAAATAAATTGCTAGTCATAAAGATAAAGGTTCCCTTTAATCTCCCTGCATCTCTGATATGAAGAGATCAGAGAGCATCTTGAGAGGCTATTTTTATGCTACCACTAAAATAAAATCTTTAGTCTGTACATTCATTCAAGTAATCTTTTAAAAAATTCCCAATTAAAGATTGGGCCTCAGCTGTCATGTAATTAGAGTATGCCTGAATGAGCCACCTTAGGAGCAAACAAAGTTTTTGAGATAGCACAGCTTTCTGGAAATACCCACTCAATAATTTTGGTCACTAAACTAACATACACATGTGAAAAATTCATGTTGAATTGTAGTTGCGTCTGATCCCACTGAAAAGCCCCTTTTTTGGGGTGGTACAATGCCAATGATTGGATGAGAAATACGCTTTCAAAGGATCCCAGAAATTCTATATACCTCCTACCCAATGATTACTTGAGCATATTAAAAGAATGCTTGCCCAAGTTTCTATGCCTGTGCTAGAATTCTAAAGTGGGAGGGAGGGGAAGGTGAGCATTAAGAACTTTATTTTTTTTTTAAATCTCCGTGTCTTAGTACATAACATTCTTTATATATCATACAGGTCTGGGAATGAACACTTTTCATTCAATGTGCCATTTAGGTCAGGTTAGGTCATGTGACACCCATAACAAATAGAAGGTTCCAAATGCCAAGGCTATTTTGGACTCTGCAGTCTAATGGATACTGTACTGAATTTCCACATCTGATAGGAAAATCATCAAAGGCTTTGCTATGACTCCTACCAGAGCTTCTTTTAAGAAGGAACCATAAGACTGAAAGCAACTGGTACAGAAAGTACTGGCTTAGAAGCCAGGACACTTAGATTTGGTCACAAGCCTTTCTAGCTCAATGAGTCCTTTTTGAAATTGGAGATGGTGCGTTAGCTACCCCCTCATAGCTTTCTGTCTTCTGTCAACTCGATAAGGGAGCCCTTATGGCCTTTATGTAAGTTAGGAATCAAAATATTCTCTATAATACAGGTGCAAGCACACATCCCTGGGGGCATTCTGCTAGGGACTGCCTTCCAAGGTGACATAGCTATGAATACCTGCATCTGATCCACAAAAAGAGCATAAGAGACTGGAAAATGTTTTGCTAAATTCTAGATAAATGCTAACTATGGCATTCCCCAGACCCATTAGTTTGCTTTTGCTTGCATGATTTCATCAGGGTAAAGAATTCCCGTGTGGCAACTCCTTTTATCCAGCATATCCTAAACTCTTCACACTTAGTACATTGAGTTCTAGCCTGGGAACCTGGAAGATCTGAGTTCAGCTACTACCTGAGACAGTTACAAACAGATAATCTTCTCACAGTTGGTGTCAGACTTGGGATTTGCTTCCCAAACTTCTATATCCTCTTTCTGCCCAAGTAGTTTATAATATATTCTGTTCCTAATATCACTGCTGCTTTTGCCTCTGCTGATCTTTATACAAATGATCTCCATCACACTCCCCTCTATCCCTTGCTTTTATGAGAAAAACAATAAAACTGATAAACCTTTGGTCAATTTGATTAAACAAAAAAAAAGAAGAAAACCAAATTACCAATATAAAAAATGAAAAGGGTGAACTCACCTCCAAAGCAGAGGAAATTAAAATAATAATTAGAAATTACTTTGCCCAACTGTATGCCCATAAATTTGACAATCTGAGTGAGATGGATGAATATTTTTAAAAAATATAAATTGCCCAGATTAACAGAAGAGGAAGCTGAATACTAAATAACCCCATCTCAGAAAAAGAAATTGAACAAGCCATCAGTGAACTCCCTAGGAAAAAATCTCCAGGGTCAGATGGATTTATAAGTGAATTCTATCAAACACTTACAGAACAATTAATTCCAATATTACATAGACTATTTGGAAAAACTGGTGAAGGAGTCCTACCAAATTCTTTTTATGATACAAATGTGGTTCTGATGCCTAAACCAGGAAGAGCCAAAACAGAGAAAGAAAATTATAGACCAATTTCTCTAATGAATATGGATGCGAAATGTTTAAATCAGATATTAGCAAAAAGAATGCAGCAAACTGATCACAAGAATAACACATTATGATCAGGTGAGATTTATACCAGAAATGCAGGTCTGGTTCAGTATTAGGAAAACTATCAGCATAATTAATCATATCAACAACAAAATAACAGAAACCACATAATTATCTCAATAGATGCAGAAAAAGCTTTTGACAAATCCAACACCCATTCCTATTGAAAACAATGGAGAGTATAGGAATAAATGGAACTTTCCATAAAATAATAAGCAATATCTACCTAAAACCATCAGCAAGCATTATATGTAATGGGGACAAGGCTAGATGCATTTCCAATAAGATCAGGGGTGAAACAAGGATGTCCATTATCACCACTGTTATTCAATATGGTAATAAAAATGTTAGCTTTAGCAATAAGAGAAGAAAAAGAAATTGAAGGAATTTAGAATAGGCAAAGAAGAAACTAAGTTATCACTTTTTGCAGATGATATACTTAGAGAATTCTAGGGAATCAAGTAAAAAACTACTTGAAATAATGAACAACCTTGGCAAAGTTGCAGGTTACAAAATAAACCCACATAAATCATCTGCATTTCTATATATTACTAACAAAGCCCAACAACTAGAGATAGAAAGAGAAATTCCATTTAAAGTTACAGTAGACACTGTAAGATATCTGGGAGTCTACCTACCAAAACAAACTGAGGAACTATATGAACACATTTACACTTTTCGACAAATAAAGTCAGATTTAAGTAAGTGGAAAAACGTCAGTTGCTGGTGAGTAGGCTGAGCTAATATAGTAAAAATGACAATTCTACCTAAATTAATTTACTTACTCAGTGTCATAGCAATCAAACTACCAGAAACTTATTTTCTAGAGCTAGAAAAAAATAATATCAAAATTCATCTGGAAGAACAAGAGGTCTAGAAAATATGGGAATTAATGAAAAGGAATGGTAGGGAAGGTGGCCTAACTCTACAAGATCTCCAATTGTATTATAAAGCAGCAATTATCAAAAACATTTGGTACTGGCTAAGAAACAGAAGGGTAGATCAGTGAAATACGTAAGGTACTCAAGACACAGTAATCAATCGTTCACAAATATCATGTAGAAACTTTCTTCTATCAAAATTCTACTTTGGAGGACAATTTATTTTTCTTGATCCATAGGCTAAATCTCTTTAATTCTTAATAGGAAAATGGGAGAAATTGTAGAAGCCAACTCTGAGGCAACATCTTATCACGTCCTTCACTGAATATGCTAATTCCTATTTAGTTAACCTGGAAATAAGGTAAAAAAAAACCCCACCATAATATTTAGGAAAGAAGATGGTTTGGAATACATTAGTGGTTAAATATTAAGCAGCTTTCAGAAGAATTTTCTTCCCTGTTCACGACTATATTAATTCTTTGGCATAGTCCCATGTGGGGGAGAACTTCTGAGGTCAGAACTGAGATGAAATTATAAATTTCACATTTGACCTGCCTTTATGTGAAACACTGTGCAATAAAAATTTAAAAAATAAATTGGAAGTGAACACCACAATCACAATAAAACATCACCTGTATAAGGAACACTTTGAAAGAAAATGGCTGTACTTCCATAAAATCACAGGGCAGAACAGCCCAAGAAAACAAGTTCAGCCCCATCTCTCTATGCCTCCCTTAACCATCTAAGTCAGTGAATGGTGTCAATATAATTCTCCTTTGAACCTCTTCAGGACAGAAGGTACCCCAACTTCCCTGAATGGCCCCTTTCAGTTATTTTCTGGCCTTACTATTGAGAATTTCTTCCTTAGGTTTTATAAATTGTCATTGGCATTTACATGAATGGATTCTTGCTCTGTCCTTAATAAAAATGAACAACAGTTGGTTTTCAAATATTGGAAAGTAGAAAGAAAGCCACCTTTTAAGATTTTCTTCTTCTACCTCCCTTATCCTTTTTTTTTCACCCATGGGTCTTTCCCCACCTCTCAAATTCTTAATTCTTTTGTTTATTCTGTATCCCCTCCAGTTTCCTTTTATCCCTTTTAATGTGGAGAACCTGCGGTGTGAAATCTCCTTTCATGCATGCAGATCTATGATTCAGTCTGGAATTTAGATTCTTCAGGAGTTGCTTGAGGAACTGAAATGCTAAGGGACTTGTCCATGTTCATATAGCTAGCATGTGGCAGACCCCTGGCCTTGTTAACTGAACCTAGGGTATGCTTTGCTACCTTCTTGATGAAAATTTCATGGTGGGGGGATGGTTTGAAAAAGTACTCACGATCAGGTTTATTAGAACCATTTTATTCACAAGACCACACATAGGAAGAAATAGGAATCAGATTGGTTTCACCCAAGTGACATTAAATGGGGCATATTTGGTGGTTCAGAATTTCAGGTTGGTTACTTTTCTGTCTCTGTGCATTTTCTAGTTTGCACAAATGGTTAATGTAGGTGATTTATTTCAATGTCTTTTGGCTCACACTAAGTTGCCATGAGCATCTTTATCATTTCCAGGACCATCTTATATGCTAGGAGCCTCCATCTACTTATCCACAAGTTCTCTTCTGAACACTTTCTAGTTGAGAAGATCTCTGCCATCCCTGGAGTCAATTCCTCAAGGATGCTCATCACCCAGGCTTTTAAAGAAACATTTCTTTTACATTATGCACTAAACCTACCCTCCGGAGTGGCATTTGTTTGGATTTATCTACCTCTGTGTTAAGAAGTTATATTATTATTTTGGGACATTTTCCAAGCAACTTGAAATTTCTGCTGTTGAAAACACTGCTTCTCATATATTGCAATGCATCATCTTTGAAGTAGTGGATTAAAACACAAAAGGTAAAACAGGATTGCTGCCCCCCGACCCTGCCACAGTACTACTGCTTGTATTAAGAAAAATAACACAATCTTCAGAATCTGAAGATTTGGTAAAGAGAGATGAGAACAAAGTAGACTGAAAAAGAAACAAAGATATATAAAGAAAATTTGTTACAATAAACAGGTAGTGAAGCATTTCTAATGAACATAGTTCTGTAAAGGACTTCCCTATCAGCAATATACCTGTATTATCTTAAACTTGGGATATTCTTGACGTCATTTTTCAGAAGTCTCCTATTGAGAAGTTTGTCTATTTAATGTTGGAAGCTGGTGTGGCTAAAATTTTTCTAATGCATCAGAACAAGCAAGAAATTTTTTTTTTTAAATCATAGAATTTCCTCCAGGGCAAATTTTTATATATTTAAATCTGGAACTCTAAAAAGAAGGAAAGTCACTTAAAATAGATATTTCAAAATGTGGCAATTATTAAAAAGACTATTTTTTTTAAATGAGGGGAAAGTTCCAGCAAGATTTCTCCTACATGTACGCTCAGTTTGTCCTTTCTTTTATGGGGATGCCAGTCTAAATTAGAGCGGTGATTGTGCTCTGCATGTTATAGGTTGGGCAATGATGATTCTAAATGACGTTGCCTACATCGTTACCTCAGTGTAACACAGGCATTCTTTGTGCTGTTTCACTGATTGTGTAATACTAGGCTAACTGTTTTGTAAATGCCATATTATCCCAGCTAATTTTGTGATTTTAATATCTGATTATTTATCATCAAATAAAGAAAACAGCCAAAATCTGAGATTGATTCCTAAGACAAAATGAGGGACAAATAGTTTATATTATTACAGTCTTGCAGTGTTCTCATTGGCTTAGTATTTGTTTCTGGGATAAGTCATCTTATCTTAATTACATAAATGTCAATGTTTCATAACAACTCATAAAAAGGCAAAATGAAGGCTAGGTTACATATGCAAACTAGGTTATTTTTGGTGAGGTAAATTTTAATTCATCAAAAATCCTGACTTTTCCTCTGAATGCTTCTTATGTGCAATGATTAAAAATCCTATTTAGAGATCAATGTCTGCTTATACCCTATTACGACTATTAAGGCTAATAAGCCTTTATATATCAGAGTATAAGACTACCAGATTTATAAAGACACATATCGGAGATTATTCTAAATTTTTTTTGCACCATTCAAATATTTATCGTAAAAGTTACCTATTTTAAATAAAATATCATCATTAACTCTCAGAATCATCACCAGTGCGGGCGGTGGGGGGAGCAATGACAAAAGAGTAGATTTTAGCTTTGTATATCTATATCTACACATACACATTTTCTAGTAGCTGTTATTATCATATAGAGTCTGTAAGTGAGAAAACAGTCTGAAAGGAGATAAGTGCCTTACCCAGGGTCACAAAAGTATGCGAGTAAATAACTGACGTGGGATTTGAAACCAAATGTCCCTGACTCCAAATCAAGTGCTTTAACCACTATGCCACACTGCCTCCATGAAAAAGAAGTAAGTAAAAAGGGGATGAGGTTCTGAATCTTTTGCTTTATCACAGGACAGTCACAGTTATAGGGAGAGTAGACTAGATGATTTTAAGTTCCTTCCAGCACCCAGAATCTCTTAGTCTAAAATAAATTTTGCTGAAAGACACACCCAAATTGCTCCCCCTCAGCTTTCTAGATCAAGGTTAAACTTCTCAGTCTGACATTCAGGGCTGGCCATCTAGTAGGCACATCTTTTCTTATCAACCTAAGTGACAGGACGGCCCACTGGTCTTGCACTGCTACCTCTGTATTGCTGCTTCTGCTGCTGCTTCACCCGTTCAAATCTTAAACCAGGGGTAGGCAACCTGCAGCCTTGAGGCCACACGTAGCCCTCTAAATCCTCAAGGGTGGCCCTTTGACCGAATCCAAACTTCACATAACAAATCCCCTTAATAGAAGGATTTATTCTGTAAAACTTGGACTCCATTAAAAGGCCGCACGTGAGGACCTAGAAGACCACACGTGGTCTCAAGGCCACAGGTTCCCCACCCCTGGCCTAAACTTTCTTCAAAGCTCAGTTCAAGCCCAATTTCTTCCTATGGTCTCCTAGACTAACCTAACCTCATGATAATTCTTTACATTACTCTGAATTCGTTGAGAATATCATACAGTCTGTACACCATCCAGTTACATGTGCCTCTTTAAAATGAATCTGAA
Organism: Notamacropus eugenii; assembly: GCF_028372415.1. NCBI lineage: Eukaryota > Metazoa > Chordata > Mammalia > Diprotodontia > Macropodidae > Notamacropus > Notamacropus eugenii. Next base: position 86,396,057 of record NC_092879.1, on the reverse strand, counting down.
GTTTTTCCTGTAAATGTATCTGAGCTTTCTAATTAGGCTGTTGGCTGTTCCAAATTAGAGATGATGCCTTCTGCTTCCTTCATATTGCTGGAAGGTTTTAGTATACTACTGAGAACACAGTAGGTCCTTAAAAAATGTTGATTCAGTGAAGAAAGGAACAGATGCTGACAGTAAACACAGAAGGTGAGATATGCAAAGCAAAGCCAGGCTAATTAAATGTTGTTCTAGTACTACTTCTCTTGTTAATGCCAATAATTTAAGTAAGGTTATGCATATTCATTAAACACATTAGTAGCCAAGAGCTTGCCTTGCCACAAGTACCTTTGAATTTCAAACACAGCATTTTGCCACCAGAACTGAGGCTCCCTGAGCCACAGTGACACCTGGCATCAAGCTACAGCATCTGACTTAAGTAAACACAATATTCTTCTTCATCACAGAACCCTAACCCAAACAGAAGGTCATAAATATCGTAATCTGTCTCTCTGTCTCTGTCTGTCTCTCTGTCTGTCTGTCTGTCTCTCTCTCTCTGTCTGTCTGTCTCTCTCTCGACATTAGTTACTGCTTGGTCTTTAGCTATAGCTAGCTGAATTAAGAGCCAGCTGTGATAGAATGAGACTTGTTCTGCACAGTGTTCAGAATTTATGCCTAAAGTGTACAGAACTAAATTTTGTCTTTGGAATCTTAATCTCTATTTTAGATGAATTAGTAACTCCTTAACGAGAAAAGTTTAAGTTCCACAGAGTCCATGTTTTAGAATTCTAATGTATATGTCCAGTTCTTTCAAGCTCTGGTAATATTGGTCTTCTGGCTATTTTTCCATTTCCTTTATTTCATGGATTAGTTGTATGTCTGATCATATGGATCATATACCCTATTAAGATTAAAATAGAAATTCCAAGTAACAACCCACTGGCAGTCTAAATAGCACAGTACTTGACTTCCCTCCCCATTCTACCCCAAAACATAGATTCACCATTCCTTCATGGCACAGGCAGATGACAAACTCAGATATAAATCATTTAAAGGTAAAGAAAATAGAAATTACTATGTCCAAGAAATATATAATCCCATCAAGACACTTAAAGTAAACTATTTATAAGCATTTATTTGGTTCTCAAATGAAGGCCAAGATGTCATTTTGGCATTTGAGTTTCTTTTGCCAGAAATATCCACACACAGCTCATAGTTGCAATCATGTGCTAAAATATGCTACAGAATCCATTTGCCAGTATCCATGAGTATATCATGATGCACCTAAAGAAGAAATACATTTGCCTTTTGAGCTGTTCGGTAATGAGACATGGTCATTGAACACTAGTGTGGACTGACAACCCTGGCTCCTCACTGTTGCCTCTTTTAATAAAGTTAGCAATGCATTGTGGGTGTGGCTAATTTGCAGAAAACTGTGGCATGAGGAACTTGGTACTTCTGTGAGTTGCAGTAGCAGAATAACAGCAAGGGGCCAGTTCTATATAGGGGGGTTATGTAAAGTGAAGGGTGCACGATTTTCTGGAGAGGCTGGATATACAGTAGATAAGCAGTTGGTATAATTTTGCCTACGCCTGCAAGACGCACTGGAAACTTGCCATCAGTTCTACTTGTCTCCCCTGGCTTTATTCATCACCCTGTTCACCTTGCCATGTCTAGCTCTGCTTTCTCCTGCTCATTCTCCACTGAGAGCAGACCTTTGCTGCCTTCTTCATGGCATGGACTGCTCTGCCCATCACTGTGGTGAAGCTTTTAGACCCGTCTTTCTCATTCTTCTCAGAATTGCACTTTAAATGTACGTGTGTGTTCGTCCTTCGTTGCCGAAGAAGACCACGCCATCAGAGAAATAATGATATGACTTATACTTGACTTTGTTTTGAGTGAAGGAAGGCTGTGCAGGTCACCAGCCTCACTTCTGTAGAGCCATCTGAATCCAGTGACCAGATATTCATCAGGATGACTAGAGATGACCCAGGATGAGGCAATTGGGGTGAAGTGACTTGCCCAAGGTCACACACCTAGTGAGTGTCAAGTGTCTGAGGTGAGATTTGAACTCAGGTCCTCCTGACTCCTGCTCTGGTGCTCTATCCACTGCACCACCTAGCTGCCCCATACTTTAAATGTATAAAAGCAAACACAAAGGACTACAAAGGAAAATAATTAGAATGAAATGCAGTTATCAAAATATTTTTTTTAAAAAATCCCAAATTCATGAACCCAAAGTGAAGAGCCTGTGATCTGGATACATTTTTCTTATTTTTGATGCTGCTGTTTTCTGTGCCTGCATTTTAGCCACTGCATTAGAACCCTTCAGGACAATTACACATCTCAGGCTCTTAAAATTTCTCTTGATCTCATCAACTTATGCTTTTATTCCATTTTTTAAAAAGGCTCTGGTATGAACCATGTGCAACTTTGGCAACACTCTCATCTTTCACAGGTTCCTCCGTGTTAGATTCACAACAGCAAAGCACAATTTTTCATGCTGAATCTTATCCCTGGCTATCCATAATCTCCAGATTAACTCCCTAACGAAGAGAATATCTCTGAACCTATCACCAAAGGAGTTGCCAAAAGGTTAGTTTTTCCTTGTTCTTCCTATAATAAAACAATAAGAATGGACTTAACATAACACTTAAAGATTTGCAAAACGTTTTACATTCATTATCTCATGTGATCCTCATAATAATCTTGTGAAGTAGATAGTGCAAATACCATCATCCCCAATTTAAAGATGAAGAAATGGAGATTTGATCATATGAAACCTCCTGTTCAATGCTATTCTGCTATTAAGTAAGTGGCAGAGTAGGAAATTAAAACCTGACCCTTGGAACTCCAAATCTAGTCCTCTTTCCACCATACTGTGAGTGCACTTTCCAGAAGGGTCCTGTTATGGTCTGTATTGAATTTGCTTCCTTTTTGAAAATTAACAATTGCATTTGCTAGCAATAAAGACACAGAACACTCTTTGCCAAACGATGGCTCCTGACTCTGTGTGTGTGTGTGTGTGTGTGTGTGTGTGTGTGTGTGTGTGTGTGTGTGTGTGTGTGTGTGTGTGTGTGTGTGTGTGTGTGTGTGTGTGTGTGTATCCCCTTAGCTGAACCAAAGGGGAGAGAATGGAAAAAGCGCCAGCCTTAGAGTCAAAAAGATTTGGGTTCAAGCTCCACTTCTGACCTACACAGATTGTATGACTCTGGATAAATTACTTAATTCCTCACCACCCCAAGTAACCCTCTAAAATCGTAAGTTACAGATGAATCAATGATCTATATTAGTAGAGGAAATCTGCATACTCGGAGTTCTTCACAATGATGATATCACAAATCAGGACAGCCCTGTCCCTCCAGCCTCCAACAGGCTAGCCAAAAGAAAGCACCATGTCATGTCAATTTGTATTGGCCTACTAATGTTTTTTAATATAGTATGTGTGGTACTGATGAAAGGAATCCTTATTTATGCTCAGCTTTGTGTCATACCACAAGTTTACATTTTCAGTTTGTTATTTTTATTATTAATTTATTATTATTATCATCATCATCGATACCAACATATGCTAATGGGTCCTATCCATAATCGTTTCTGTGGTTGGCAAGGCAACGAATTTCACCTCACCCACCAGCTAGCTGATGACCTTGAATGCAAGAAGTATCCATGCCCACAAACCCATGCAGTGCCACAAGTCCCTTTTCTATCTCATTAATTCATTCTGTTGCCACAGATCTCCCCTTTGGCCTCCTGGAACAGCCAGAACCATAGTGGAAGGTCTGCTCAGGACTCTGTCTAGCTACAGAGACTCTAACTGCAGGAAGGAGCTCACTTAGAAGACACTTGTGCTTGTGCTTTGTGATCCACCTTTGTCTGGAACCTCCTCAAGCCAAAGTGCCAAATTGGAGGGGGACTTTGGTGCCCTTTTACATTTGAGCCAATTCCCCATATTGGGTGAGATCCCCATACTGTGTGTTTCCTAACCTTTTTCCCCAGGAGCCTGATGGCATGAAACACCTTTCTCTCTGGTATCGTTTTGTACCATACTAATTAATAAATCAGCAAATGTTCACGAAGCACCCACTATGTGCAGGCATTGTGCAGGGGCTGGGAATACAAATAAACAAAATGGGGAAGGGGCAGTGACAAAAAGGACATATATACAAGTATGCAGAGAGAAAGATATAAACAGAATAAACACAAACAGAAAGTCGATCAATACAATATCCTGTGTGCCCATGAGCCAGGTTCCAAAGAATTGAGCCTTGCCTTGAGGTGACCTGCAATCTAAGGATGAGCCTCACATGGGGCCTTTTCGGTTATTAAAAAAATGCAAATCTTTGGGCACAACAAAAGGATAACATTGAAATGAGAAACAGGAGCAGTGGTCTCAGGCTTCTCCTGCCTGCCTTCTGGCCTACTTAAAGAAGGCTTAGGTTAGGAGAACCACAGCAAGCTTGCTTTACCTTGGGGGGGAGAACACTGTGGTTGACACTCCTCCCCCATTCCAGAATTGTTGCAAACATCCATACACTGCACCTACTTCATCCCCAAGAGGCAACAAAGGAGGCTATTTTTTAAACACCTATTATCTACAATTGTGGGACCTAGAATATTCAGAACATATTAGACATGAACTGAACATTGGATTGAGAGCTAGAAGATAGAAGACCTGGCTTCAAGTACTGGTTTTATAACTTAAGCATATGGCCTTGGTCATAACACACCCATTCAGAACCTCAGTCTCCCCGTATAAAAAAAAGGGAAGACTTTCCCATCTACCTCAGTTACCGTAATGGGCAGTAACTAAAGCTGACCTTGACCTAGTACTTTAAAATTTGCAAAGCACTTTACATGCATTATTTCATTTGGCTCTCAAAACAAATTAAAGATGGAGGGTAGGTGTTAGCAGCATTCACAATAATAAATAACATTTGTATAGTGCTATGTGTCAGTCACGTTGCTGTGTTTTACAATTATTGTCTCATTTAATTGTCATGACAACCTTGTGAGACGGATGCTATTATTATCAACCCCACTTTACAGATGAGGAAACTGAGGCAAACGGAAGTTGAAGTGACTTGCTTAGGTTCACGAGGGTTGTACCTATCTGAGGCTGGATTTGAACTGGGGTCTTCCTAGCTACAAGCCCTACGTGCATCATGGTGCCCACTGGCTGCCTCTAGGCATTATCATCTCCGATTGATAGCTAAGGAAACTGAATCTCAGAGAGGTGCAGTGACTCACCCTACCCAGGATCACACAGCCAGGAAGTGTCAGAGGTGAGGTTTGTCCTCGGGTCTGCCTGACTCCAAATCCATTGCTCTAATCACTAGTTACAGGGCCTTGCAAATAAAGTCATATATGTTTGAGTACTCTGAAAACTAACACACTCTAAAAATGCAAAGTACTATTCTTCTCAGTTACTGGACCAAACACATTCTGTTTCCTAAGATTCAAATCCATATTTACATTTCAACTTCATTTTTAAATGATTCCTGTTTGGGGCTAGCATAAACATGCCATCTTGAGTTTCACCAACCACAGCAACTGTTGTTTGAAAATGGTATTAAAGAGATGTTTCATTTCATAATTAAGTTTTAATTACATTTATACACTTGAATATTTAATGCCTAAATTGTGAAGGCTTAAGAGGAATGGTTTACCAGGTGGATTCCTCTAGCTACTCAATATTCTGATCAAAACCTTTCTACTCATCTTTCTAAAGCAGATGTAATGACACTATCCACATATTTTTGTCTTAATAATTATTTACTTTTTAAAATGAATGGTCACATTTTCCAAATCAACAGAACTTGTATCCCCACTTTAACAAAAATCAGAAAACGCCAGCCAAGTTCTATGAAGTCTTCGTCAATAATCTTAACTATTCTGTATTCAATAAGGTTTTACTGCATACCTACTACATACACTGAACACTGTAGGGAATCCCAAATAATTGAAGACATGATTCCTTGTCTGTGACAATCCTTAAACAGGTTATTTTTGCATCATAATAATGTCATTGACTTTGTGCCCTGTGACTCACAGGATCCCAGATTTAGAATCACAAGGGATCTTAAAGGTTATCCAATTCAATTCTCTTATTTCACAGATAAGAAAATTGAGGCCAAAAGAATGAAGCATCTTGCTCAGGGTCTCAAGGAAGTAAATGGATGAGCTGTATTTCGAACTTAGAAACTCCAACTCCAGTGTGTGGAGACCAGCCTTTCACAGGGGCTCATCTCCTAAAGACCATTTACTGGGGGCCCTTCAGTCTACATTGTTGTATGGAATCTCCATGCAAACCACGAAATGTGCCCATAAATAGTCACTTGACATGATGCACTTCTCAAAAGTTGCTTTTGAGAAATCCAGCTCAGCTGAGATCAGGTGACATTGCATGCTGAGGGTAAAACTCCAAAACAAATGGTGTACTGTCTCAAAAACAATCCATTTAAAATTGAATGCCATGTGCAAAGTCTGACCTTTGAAATCTCTGGAAACAGCCTAAAGGTTATTTATGCTGAAAACTACCAATTTAAAATGTATAGCTGGATACAAGAAAAAAAAAAGTGATAAATACTTCAAGAGAGCAGTTCTATATTACCAACCCATTAAAAACCCCACAAGTGAAAGCAAAATATCAGAAGGCCCTGAATTGAATATGAACAAAAATGAAATGGATGAAAATGGCATGAAAATTTCAGATCCTTTAATTAGAACAAATCGGTAAATTCATGATGAATATTTTTTAAAGTTAACGTACTCAGATTTATTATATCAGGTGTTGTGCTGTTGAGCTAAACAAAAATGAAGACAACATCCTTTCCATGTACTTCTATGTTTTGTTCACCTTCAAGAAAGAAGAAAATGGTATCATTTAATCCTGGCTTCACTTAAAATTAAATACACAGTTCGAATAGATGTTTCTATTTTGTTATTTACTTAACAAGTAGAATTGTGATTGCAGTCTGAATTCTAAACACATCTAAGTTGGTAGAGGACTACGAACGGATAAACTCTGAGAGGTCTTCCAATGACTGTCAATGGAGAGCTAGACAAGAATATTTAGGGAAATACAGAGCATTTATATAGAACCTTTGGGATCCAGAGTCAGAGGCTGTGGAAAAGACGTAACCAGAAAACAGGCATCTTAAGCAAAAGGTGGAAGTTGGCCAGCTCGACTGGTCATAACCAGAATGAAGAATGAGAAGGTACAAATGCAGATGAATGATGATTTCCAGGAATGGCCAGTGGTCCATTTGGTTGGAATGCGGAATGGAGAGGATCACTTTGGAAACAGAAATCCTGGGCTTCCAGGGTATGGATAGGAACATACCCTGGAAGCCCAGGATCACTGTTTCCTAAGCAAAGAGGATTCGTGGCAGCTGTGACCGCAGTTACTTTTGCAAGTCTTGCAGGTGGTCATGTGAAAAGCCCTCTGTGAACTTACAAGGAAGCACAGCTTCTTCTGGATACTTAATCTTCTTGATGGAAGCACAAACATCCTGGGAAATGGGAACCAATATTAAGCCCAAATTTCCCTGCCATTTATTAGCATTAGAGAAGAAAGAACTTGACTTTCCAATACTGAAAGGGAACTCAACTTGTAGAGCTCCATGGGATAAAAAACAAACAAACAAACAAGCAAAAGAAAAAACGAAACAATATTTGCCCCCCAGGTGAATCTCAACTCTGCTTGGTGTTGTGACTCTTTGCTCTACTATGTTAGATCTAATTGGTCCTCTGAAGAACATGAGAATACAACACATACAGCTTCTAACCTACTGGGACAGGGCAGTTTTTAGGATGTAGCTTTCCTCTAAAAGGAAAAACATAACCTAGCAACCCAAAATATTCAGTCATTTTTAGGATATGAACTTAGCACATCTCCTATAACCCTTCCCATGTGTCTCCTCTCTTTCTGTTAAAAGGAGAGACCGAACACTTTAGGGAGTCACAGACAGCATGAATTCTGCAGCTATTTTATCATAGTGCTAAGTCAACAGTTTCATGCATCGGCGGGAAGTGGTAAAGGGCCACTTTTCAAAAAGCAGCTACTGAAAGATCAAGTGCCTTCAGGAAATGTATCTAGAATCATTTTGCATCAATGCTTTCTCTGGGGCAAAATTTTCTCTAAAACTCGGAATATTTGGAGCAATAGAACTTCCAGAGAACCTGAGGGAACAAATAATCCATAGTGCTAGTCACAATAAAATAATTTTTATATTTTCAACCATATAATAAGAGGAAAGGCTGTGCCACCTGTCCATTTGTACCTATCCATGTCACCTTCCTGTCCACAGACCTTCAAGGGTTCCCTATTGCCACTGGAATTAAAAAACATCTCATCAGTCTGGCATTTTCAAGCCATCCACAATCTGGCTCCAACCTCCCTTTGTAGCCTAATTTCCCATGATTTCCTTTCATCCCCCCTACTAAGTCACCATTCCCCTGCTGCCTCTGTCTCATCTTACAAGCTGCTCCCACATATCCACAATGCACTTCTTCATCTTTACATCTTTAGAATCCTTAACTTCTTTCCAAGCTCAGCTTTGCCACCACTTTCTCCATGAAACCCCAGTTTTGTGCCTCCAGTTTCAAGCTGTTGGCATTCTCTCTCTCCTCAAATCATTTATCTGTGCACATGTTGCAGAATAGAAGCTCCCTGAGGGCAAGGGTTGCTTTCCATGGTTAATTGCATTCCCAGGACCAAGCATAGCATCTTGCACATAGTAACTGTTTAATGTTTGTGGAATGAATGAATGGATGGTTGGAAGCTACTAAAGCACAACTGGTTGTTTTCTTTCTCTTCCCTTAATTTTATAAAACAACATCAATTTTAATGGAAGCTGCATTCCATAGATTCAGTAGGAGGATAAACACAATGGAATTCACTTCACTCTGTAATTGAATCATTAATTCTGATCAGCAGCAAGTTTTCAAAGTCGAAGTTTTCGGAAAGAAAAGATACATTTTCTTAGAGTCAGCACTATAAAACATATGCTCTCATGCATTGCAGATGGATGCAAACAGTAGTAAACCTGACTTCTGGTGAATGATGAACTATAATGCTATATCTGGAAGTACTTTCCTGTTTAATAATAATATACCACATATGGCAAAATACTTGAGAATTCCAAGAGATGGGAATTTCTATCATTTTCTTATTACTTAGTATTTTAAGCTAGAGAGAATTCCACCTTGTTTGGCTCTAGTTAGAGCGCAGCTATAGCACTTTCTCACTCATCTTGAATACCTAGATGCTGGTGATTGACTCAGAAACAAAGACAAAAATATTCAAAGTTGCTATGTTCTCAAAGGTTTCTAGTTAGGGACTCATGGGACTCGAATCACTGTGTGATCAGAGACCCATCTTCCTCCTACTCAGTAAGTCTCCTCTGGGTTTGTTTTTAGGGAATGTTCCAAGGCCACAAGGAGAGTGCCACCTGGTGAATAGGATGGTTGTTTACATCTCCCTGAAGGGCCTACTACAAAGATAAAAAAGATGAGCACCTCTCAAGACAAATTGCTGTGTCACTCCAACTAAAGAGTATGAGACTGTGTGGCACAGAGGCCAGAAAGCTGGCCTCAAAGGTTTGATCTTGCCTCTGCCACGTGATGGCTGCATTAGTCGGTGATAGGGGACATGAAATATCTACTTTGCTTGTCATAGTGATACGCATGAGTATCTCATGCTATCTTCTTGGTCACCCCTGGTAGTGGTTGTGAAAGCACCCTTGCAGTAGAAGAGGATGTGAATCCTGAAACATCCAGGTGTCTCAAGAAGGGACACAATTTCATTCAGGTTAATTATTGTTGTTAAAGAAGCCAAAAGGCCACACAGAGGAAGGTACATTAACAGTACAATCACCTAATGATTAATAAATAAACCAATGCACCAAATTCCATAGAAATACTATTGGTTACATATGTCCTAATCTCAATATCTAGGTAGACAAAGTCATGGAGAATGTTTTGTAAAGGACACTCTGGCACCCATCACTGACTGACCATATTGCCATAGGCATGATGGAAGTAAATGATGAGATGATGTGGCCCATGGACATTCATCCTCCAAGCCCTCCATCCATTCATGTACTAGGGATGCCAGGCAGTGAAACAGCCCTTCTTAAATAGGAGCATTGGATGAGAGAATAGTAGGGGGTGGTGGTAGATAAAGTTCTGGACTTTAATCAGAAAGATGAGTTACAATCCTGCCTCAGACACTTAATAGTAATATGACCCTTGACAAGTCTCTTAACCTCTATTTGCCTCAGTGTCCTCATCTGTAAAGTAAGATTGTGGCGATCAAATGAGATAATATTAGTAAAATGCCTTAAAAGTCTCAAAGTTCTAGCCAAATGCTCACTATTATTGTTATGAGCACAATACAGGAGAAATAGGAAGGAATAAGCAAGGGACATGTGTCAAAATTCTCCCAGTCTCCCAACTAGATTGGTTTGATGGAGGTAACTCAGGATTTCCTGCTAATATGTTCCCTGAGGAAACAGTTGTCATTTTTTTTTTTTTACTACTGAGAACATATCTGGTCTTCAAGAGTTTTATTCTGATGGCAGAGATGCCATGTGTGCATTTTTGCCCAACCATGTTCTATATAATGTAATGCTTGATGGTGGTTCACAAACAGGATTTCCTTTTCAGTGTCACATTTGGTATCTATCACACCTTTTTTCGACAGCACATTGGAATCCTAGAGAACAGCACTGTCGTTTTAAGGATTTGGATTTCTTGTTCTGAAAAATAAAAATGTACAGCAGAAATGACGTAAAATGAAGATAAGCACTACTTTGTCATCATTTCATGTTAAAGAGTGGAGTGAAAGTGACCAACTCTGCTGGTCAGCTCTGCTACACTTGGTGCTCTGTATAAAAAAGAGCAATATGGTCTACCAAGAAGTCACTTAGATGTGGGCCCAATCTAAAGGATTCACAGCCATTACGGTTACTGTCTTTTGAAGAGACATCTATATTGATCCACTGCCTAAGCCCAGAGCATTGGATCAAACACTTGAGAGACTGTAGAAATTGCTCCTGTTTTTTACTAAGTAGTCTTGTGGTATGGGAGGTGGCAATAAGGAAGTAGGGGAAAAATAGCTGCTTTCCTCTTCTTTCCCCAGTCATTTCACCTTGTAACTCTCATGTCTTTCTCTCATGCTCAGGAGAAGAGGAAGATGGAGAAGGATCGGAATAGTAATTTTGTAAAAAAAAATTTTTCCTTCCCTATGAGGAAGCCATGAGTTAAAAGGCCTAGGCTGGGAGTCAAGTAATCAACCCCAGGCTTTGCATATAACAACAGCAACAACAGAAAGAGCTACTTACATTTATGTCAAAGAGCTTTCCATTCCTTAGCTCCTTTGAGTCCTACAAGAACCCTATGAAGTATTATTATCTTCAGTTTACAGAAGAGAATACTGAGGGTAGAGAGGGGAAGGGACTTGCTTAAGATAACACATGAATAACCTTGGCAAGTCACTTCACCTCCTTAGGCCTCAGATGGACCCTCTGGCAGGCTGCTGAAGCCCATGCAGCTCTTCTCGGAATAATGGCATGAAATGCACAAAATAAAATACACGATTACAAAAGAAAATGATTAGAAAGCAATACAGTCATTGAAATATTTTTAAAGTTCCCAGACTTCACATTAAGAATCCTAAAATTCATCTCAGAATTAAGAATCAGACAAGATGCTCTTATCCAGATTTAATATTCCATGAATTTGATGTGTTATATTTTTTAAACAACAAGGTTGAACATTAAGAAAATAAACCCATGATGGAGCTCCCAGTTGGTCCAACCATTACAGAAAACAGGTTGAAACTGTGCTTCCAAACTCACTAAACTAAGCAGACCTCAGTGACAGCATTACTAGGCCCCAAAGAGATGAAAAGCGGAAGAAAAGGATTCCTATGTACACAAATGGTCATAGTAGCTTCTTTTGGGAACTAAGGGGGTGCCCACTAAGGGCGAATGCTGAATAAATTATGGTATTTGTATGTCATGACAAAATAACAAAAGTGTGCTTCCGTAATGACCTGGGAAGATTTGGATGAATTCACATATAGTAAAGTGAACAGAAGATGGAGAACAAGTAATCCAATAAAAAATAACATCATAAATAAAAAGCAATTTTGAAAAAGTTCAGAACTCTGATCAATGCAATGATGAACCATTTCTCTAGAAGCTTTATGGTAAAGCGTGTTATCTACCCTCCGAGAGGGAGGTAATAGACTCAAGGTGCAGAGTGAAAGATGTATTGGGGGACATGACCAATGAAGGAATTTGCGTATTTGTTACAAAGACTTCATTTTTCATTTTGGGGGATTGGAGGGTGAGGGGAGCCAGGGATATGATACTCTCGAAAAAAGAAAGAAAAATCAAAGATAATTGGATCATTGAATAATATTTTTAACGTGCAGAAAAGAACAGAGGGACAGCAAGAATCACAGAGAAGCAGGACAGACAGCTTTGAGAGTTAGCATGTTGATCAGGCCATAGTAAGATTAGAAGTAGACTTGCATATCCCTTCCATGATTATGGGTGAGGAATGAATTCTTAAGCAAACAAGAGGTAGCGACAACTGCGAAATACTGAACAGATAATCTTTATTACATTAAACTGAAAGATGTTTGTATGAACAGAATTAGCATATCTAAAATAAGAAGGGAAGTGGTCAATGGGGACAAAAAAATCTTTGCATCAAACATCTATGATAAATGCTTAATATCCCAGATATACAGATGACTAACAGAACTATATAAGATCAAAAGCCATTCCCCAATTCAGAGTTGCTCAAAGGACATGAAGAGTTCCCAAAAGAAAAATTGCAAACTATAAACAATCATCTAAAAGAAGCTTCAAATCACTAATAATAAGAGAAAGACATAAAAACATCTTCCCGAGGTTTTACTTAAAACAGGCCAATTGGTAAACGTGATAAAAGGCAACATGGGGAAACAGATAAAGAAATGGATTGTTGGTGAAGTCATAAATTGCTACAAACATTATAGAAAACAATTTAGAGTCCTGTAAAGAAAATGACTAAAATCTTCACAGCCTTTGATCCAGAATTTCCACTGTGTAGGGACTAACCCCAGAGATCTCTAGCAAAAAGAAGGGTTTCATATATACCACAATATTATGTGTGTGTTAGTCCTTCGTTGCCGAAGAAGACCATGCCATCAGAGAAATAATGCCATTACTTGCATTTGACCACAATATTTATAGCATTTGGTTGTGTGGTTAAGTAGATGCCAATTTAGCCAACTAAGAAATGGCTAAACAAATCATGGTACAGGGCTACAATGGAATATTATTATGCTGTAAGAAATGTTAAGCATGACAAAATGAGAGAAGAATGGAAAAACATGATCTAATATAAAGTGAAGCAATTTCCTAACATTTAATATAGATTGCTTTGTTATGGTAGGTGTTGTTTATACTGTTTTCCTGGATCTGCTTACTTTGGTTTGAATTGGTTCACATAAATCTGCATGCATCTCTGTAATCATCATAGTCATCATTTTGATAGCACAGTAACATTCCATTACATTTATGCACCAAAATTCGCTTTGCCAATCCAATTGGCAGGAATCTAGCCAATTTTTTTTAAATTCTACCTCCACAATATGTTATTGCATTTGATCTCTTCCCTCCACTCACATAACCACTACCTAGTTCAGGCCCCCCTCACCTCTCTTTCATGGACTTCTCCCAGTTGTTTGCTCTGTCTACTCTTCTTTCTCCGAAAACCACTCTCCACAAAGCTGACAGACTGATATTCCTAAATCACGAGCGTGATCATTTCACTCAGCTGCTTGAGAAGCTTAAATGGCTCCCTATTGCTTCACGAGTATAACATAAATTCCCTTTGTTTGGCATTTGACACTTTCTACATTCTGACTCCAACGTATCTTTCCAAGTTGATTCCCCATCACTCCTTCTCACACGTACTGTGTGCCAGGAAAAATGGCTCCTTACAGTTCCTGGGACATTGCTTTTCAACCCTCCATTGACTGACTATGCCTTTGCACAGTTTGTCTCTCTCTCATACTTGGATTAGGCTAGTCAGGCACAGGGAATAGCGTGCTGGGCCTGAGTTCAAATTTAGCCTCAGACATTTACTAGCTGTGTGATCCTGGGTAAGTCACTTACTCCTGTTTCCTTCAGTTTCTTCAACTGTAAAATGATCTGGAGAAGACAATAGCAAACCACTCCAGTATCTCTGCCAAGAAAACCCCAAATGTGGTCATGGAGAGTCCAAAACAGCTGGAACAACTGAACAACAACATGCTTGGAATGCTTTTCCTCTTTGCTTCTGCATCTTAGAATCCTGAGCTCCACTTGACTCAGCTGAAACACCACCTCTTTCACAAAGCCTTTCCTAATTCACCCCCAATTACTTAGGCCTCACTCTTTAAATTCACTTTTATTCTTTGCATTTTTTTTCCTATTTACTAAGATTTTACATTCTGTAGTCCTGAGTGGAATATAGAGGATAGAATGACTGTTACCCCTTGTACTTCTGGCATCATGCACAGTGTCTGGCCCTGCAGAAACTTATTACTTGCCTGTTGAATTGAACTGGATTGGATTTAAGAGTTCAAATCACTATTCATACTTGTCACTTACTGAAAAATAATTCCAGATTTCTAAGAGGTCTAGATTTTCTTTTTGAATTAGCTAGGGTGTTAATTTCATTATAATGTGCTTCTAGACATGTGTGTCAGGTTGAATGGGAAATAGGGCTAGACAAGAGAAAGTCAAAGCCACAGTGGATGGAGCTTGGCTTCTATCTTTTAATGAAAACTATGGACAAGATGCATAGCCTTTGAATCATCATATATCTTCATATATCATAATTACATGCATATACATTTTTACGTCATCACCTGAAATGAATAATATTTTAATGCTGTGATTCCCAGAAATATGTGAAAGGACTTTTAAAATAAATATTTGATTTTCAGAAGGAAATGTTAGCTGTGGAGGCCAGGTATCAACATTCGAATAGTAGAATTAAATTTCACTCCATTTTCTTCTACTTTTAGAGCATACTTTCTCTCTCTGGGCCTAAAGTTGTTTTCTAAAAACATTCCCAACAGGCCAAGGAAGAGAAAAGGACACCAGGGATGTTTCCATCAAAGAAATAAAATATGCAAATTTCTAAACACTACATATCTGTGTTTGGTGGTTTATATTTCTTTTTTTTTCTCCACTGCATGAATGATGGTGGTGACTCTACTATGCTGCTGGTAAGACAGTAAATATTTATACTCCAACAATAACACAGCAAGTTTTGTGGTAAGGTTGGTGTTGGTACCGATTAGGCTCGGGTTGGTTGCCCTCATCACTGAAATGACATTTGTCTATCAAGTTATTACCGAGTTATTAATAACTTGGTAAACAAGTTATTAAATGAACTAAAATACTCTATAAATTTAGGGAAATGGTGCTAAGAAAGTGAGTAGAAGGCTCTAGACACTGTGAAATAGATAATATGACACCACTTTCTCATGACTCCACATAAGCCACATGGAAAATGAAATGAAATTCATACAGCTATCATTTTTGTTGAAGTCCCTTATGCAGACAGCACAAAGTAATTTTATGCCTTTTGTTGGATAATATTATGAATAATTCATTAATATCTCCTGGGAACTTGATGTGTTATTCAGGGTTAAGAATTCTTTTCTCCATAGTTTCCAAGTTTCAAGGATATATATTAAACTTATTACTTTAAGAATTCTTTGATCTTAGCAACTACGAAGGAAGTGGCTATTGATGTGACTTGTGAGGTAAATCAAAGCCAGGGTGAAAAGTGAACTTTTATTACTAGAGATTAATTTTTGTACCACAAGTATCTGCCATCAACAAAGTGAGCTCCCAAAGGGCAGAAGGAAGAGTGGGAATAAAAAATTTCATAGAACAGCAATTGTTCAGAAAGTTCTTTGTAGAAAACATCTCAGAGTACACATTTACTTTGTTAATTGTCAATTAAATGTAGAAATTGAGGAATTTCAGAGGTACTACCTAACATTTTCTTTAATATTCTAACATGCCAAATATTATGACAACTCACTTTACAGACAATTCTTGATCATTTCTGTGGATTTCTGGATGGAGCCTAGGATGTCATCTGTGTAAGGAGCTTCAGATATGGAAAATCCCTCCTTGTTCCAAATCAGCAACTTCTCTGAAGCACTAAAATTGTCAAGGAGTGGCCTGTGGCAACTCAATATCCTTTTAAGTTTGGATAATAGTATCCTTCTACCCCCAACAAAAAAAAATTATAACATTCCCTTATGCTATCTGCACAAAAATAAGAACTATGTCAATTTTATTTTTAATGCAATGTGGCATATGTGTCCAAGATTGCACTTGAACTCAGGACTTCATAACTCTAGGGCTGTCCCCTCTATTCCTTATGCTTTCTCCCACAGAGTTTTTATACCCACTCAGCTTTTCCCTGCCACTCAGCACCTGTATATGACTATGGCCTTGAGCTGATGGGATTTGGCAGCCGTCCACCACTCATTAGATCCATGAACAGGTCAGTTTCCTTGAAAGCCTCTCTCCTATAGTTGTTTCACAATCTTCCTTTGCTGGATTTTTCCTCCAATATGAGAAGAGGCAGGTAGAGGAGGATGGCGGGAGATTGAGAAAAATTACATTCACGAGTTAGAACTCAGTCAAGCAAAGGAAACATGTTTTCAACGAGAATGGGCTGCTTTTCGTTTTCAACTTTTAGAATAATATATACTTTCACTTTTAAAGGAAAACAAAAGCTAGCAACATCACACAGGCTGCATGTTTAAGCTACAAGGAAATGAAGGTACCATATCAACTGTAAGGTTGCAAGAAGTTACACCTATACTTTTCCTCCTTACTGACTGAAATTTACACAAGAAGAAAAAACTAAAAAGAATTTCCATACAGGAAACCAAATACCACGTAGGAACAAGACATGATACCGCTTATATGGCTCTCTAAAGTTTGTCATCTGATCCTTGGAGGCAAACACTAGAGTTCTTACTATCCTTATTTTAAAAAAGAATCTGTCTATAAATAATATTTATTCAAATCACAAGTCAAATCACATGAGTGGGAAGAAAGGAAAGATAGTGGCTTAAAAAGAGCTGTCGCCTCTACTACTGCTTAAAAAAAAATAAAGAGCTGAATTCCTAATGGTACCAATGAAGTCTTTGTCTGTTGTGTATGAACTATCATCAATCCAGAATGGTGCTGAACCTCAAAAAGTATTCTAGTAGCATTCAGGGAAACTGAAAACATAATTAGTCACAGATATCTCATTTTCACATTTAATAAATAATGTTTACTGGTGACAAGAAGCACTGTTTTTGAAAATGATCAAATAGCAGTTTATAATGCAAATGGCTCTCTTTGGTATTTGATAGCTTTTAATCAATCAATGAGCATGTATTAAGCATGTAGTAGGTACCAGGGACTGTTAGTTATTTTTTCACTTAAATAAGTAAGAAACATGCCAATGCTGTGGTGAGTTGCTTCTAATTGGATAAAGATTTCACACTCAAAGTACCAACAGCTAAATTCATTTCACAAGTGGTCTAAATCCTGTTGGATTCTTCTTGGATGCTATTTCCTTTCTACTACTCCAGCTTGAACACCACAGAACCATAAAGGTCTCTAACCACCCTTTTAAGTTTTTCTTTGATTTGTGGGTTGTCACAGCCAAAGAATTCATTACTTAATGATGAACACACTGACACTGTGCCTTGCTGTTACCACCTGGTTTGACTCTCAGATAACAGATTCATTATGTCTCTTGTACCAAGCTCAATATCTTTCCAGCCTGATAGAACCCTTCATAGCCTATTTATTATTTTAATATGTGTATTATTTTAATAAAAGATTTGATTTACTATTTTACAACATTTACTTTACCAGTCACATTACATATTATATATTCATAAAGTCTAGAGAAGAGATGATAGCTCCTTATTTCAGAATTCTTATTAGTGACATTATAATATTAAATAACAGTCATTGAGTAATTCCATTTTTACTCTTTAATCAACATACTGAGCTTAGCAAGTACAATGATTCCATCAAAACCATTGCATATGGAAAAACTATTTTCCCTAAGAGAGAATAAGATCACACTATTCTCCTACTCCATAAACTCCAATGGCTCCATATTTCCTCTAGGATGAAATGTAAGCTCTTCTGTTTGGCTTTTAAAGCCCTTCACAATTTAGCCCCAAACTATCTTTCCAGTCTCTGAATACATCATTCCATTTCCTGCATTTCACACTAGCCTTCTCTCTATTCCTGATGCAGGTTGTGTCATTTTTCTCAGTCTTTGTGCTGGCTCTCCACTGTTTTCGATTTTGTTGGGTCATCACTTCTGCTCTGGTGTCACTCTGTTTCATTTCAAATTCTGATCCCTTGGAGACCAGTTCCATTATGCCCTATCTTCCATTCTCTCGCTTTCTTATCTCCATTTCTCATTTAAACTTTGCCAAACTACAACTCTTGATTTCTCCCACCATTCAACTCCTCCACTCTACTCATGAACTGGAGAAAGTCTACAATTGTACTGAGTGGATCCATGACAAATTTATGCTATCAAATCTCAACTTGTCTCTCAGGATGTCAAAGCAATCTTTTTTACCCTTCCTAATTGATTTTCTCACTCACCAAAAACAACTCTTCCAAACCCTCACTTTTCAAGGCTCCAATGGCATCCTCTCCTTAAAGCCTCTCAAATGAGGCCGTCAGCTCAAACTTTATTGGAAAAAAAAGCTTAGGCTATCCTCCAAGAGCTGACATTTCTTTCTTCCACATCTGATATGCCCGACTCCTCATTTCAACTCCCTCCTCAAATATTATTCCCAACCATTTCCTTATTTACTTCAGTCTCTGATGAAAGGATGGTCCTTCTTTTCTAGGCCAACCCTTCTACAAAGCATCCTTGATCCTATCCCCTCTCATCTTCCCCAGCATATCCCCCCAACCATATCTCACCCAATCTTCAATCTCTGTCTACTGATTCCTTCCCTGCTGATGACAAACATGCCAAATTTTCTATCATCCTTAAAATGCCCTCATCAGAATCTACCACCACCACCACCATCATCTCTTCCCCTCCTCAGTCAAACTCCTTGGGAAAAAAACTGTCTCTACATGGTTCCTCTACTTCTCCTCTCACACTCTCCTTAGCCCCCAACAATATGACTTCCAATTTCATCACTCAACTGACACCATCTTCAAAGTGTTTAACAATCTCTTAATCACCAAAGCTAATGGTCTCTTCTCATCTTTGGCCTTCTTGATCTCTCTATTGACCACCTTGCCCTCCTTGGAAACAATGTTCTTTTCATGACATTGCCATATCCTGGTTTTAGGTTCTACTCTTGACCTGTCTGACTATTCTTCTCTGCTGATTCATTATCTATGTCATACCCATAAGGCCCAATACTCTTTGCTCTGTGTATTATCTTGTTTGGTGATCTGTTCACATCCCATGGGTTCAAGTTCAAACTCTCTGCAGATGACCATATGCAGATGTATATATCCACCACTAGTATCTCTTCTGATCTCCAGTCCCACATCATGAATAGCCTGTAAGGTATTTCAAACTGAAGGTCTTCTGGCATCTCAAATGGAACATTTCCAAAAGAGAACTTATCTTCCTCCATGCTCTTCTTTCCTGAACTTCTCTGTTAGTATTTAGGGTACCACCAGCTTTAAGGATACCACTAACTTTCCAGTCACCCAGTTTCATAAGCTCAGAGTCATTCTTGGCTCCTCACTTTGACTCACCCCAAAGATTCAAGTAGTTGCTAAATCTTATCTTTTCTATCTCCACAGTTCTTGAATATTTCCCTTCCTCTACACTCACAAAGTCACCAGCCTAGTTTATTATCTTTCTATGTGTCTTATTTGGTCTCTCAGGCTCAGGTTTCTTCTAGGTCCAATCCATACAGCCATCAAACTGACTTGCCTAAAGTGCAGTTCTGATAGTGTCACCCCTCTGCTCAATAAACTCTGTTGGCTCCCTATTACTTCCAGAACCAAACGCAAATTCCTCTGTTTGACATTCCAATCCCCTTGTTATCTGTCTTCTTCCTACCTCTGCAGTCTGAACACATTACTCTCCTTGAATCCTATGATTCAACCATCCTGGCCTACTCACAGGATAATACCATTCCCTTTTCTATGCCTCAATATCAGCTGCCCACCGTGTTTGGAACGTTCTCTCTCCTCACCTCTGCCTTTTGTATTTTCCAGTTTCCTACAAGATTAGTCTCAGGAAACACCATTCAGATGAAGTCTTTATCCATCTTCCAAGCTTCTCATGATTCCCCTTCCCAAATTACCCTGTATTTATTTTGTATCTACTTATTCATGTACATATTATAGCCTCAATAGAGTATAAGCTCCTTGAAAGTAGGAATCATTTCCCTTTTTGTCTTTATATTCCTTGTGCCTGCACCTGGCACAGAGTAAACAAGTAAGGCTTGTTCACTGATCCATGCTTCATCTTACATGCATGCCTTGAACATAAACAATTACTAATTTAACAATAACATACCTGTCACTTCTAAGTCATTTGAAATATTTCAGAAATATCTTTTTTAAAGACAGACCACTTAGGAAAATTCACTGAAATAGATTTACACATTGATTTCCTCTCAGGTGGAAATGATAAAACCGTTTACTGGCCTAGAAACACGAATTAAACTATTCCAATCATACAAAACAGATGGCTACATACCTTTCCATGTCATTTCAAAGTTTGGGAAATAAAAGATGCTTTTTATTACCTTAAGGGAAAGGTGCAATGTTAATATTGCAGTCATCATATTGAGTTAGACTGTGCCATAGCTAGAACATGGGCTAAAATGTCCAAAAGAATTCACATTTGAGGAGTTACTTTTCAGGCATTCTTTTTCATTTGTTTCCAAACAGGGAAAATTCCCTCTGACTGTGACTTTAAGTGTGTACCCAATTATCTTCCATTTAGTTAATGTTCAAAATATGTCTTTGAAGTCACCAAAATCTTCTTTCCTAACCTATCCTAAGGAATAAGGTATAGCAGAACTGAGACTCAGGGCAGACACGCTAAGCTTTGTCTACAATGCAACATGGAGTGAGACACAAAACATGTTTTTAAATGTTATTTTCCTTTCTAAATGCACATGATTTCGACATCAAAGAATTCCACTCTCCCTTTTATGTAGGGATTTTGTAATGTTAAGTTCTATGTTATAATGAGGACTGAACAACTCCAGCCAGTGGCCAAGAATCCTCCCCTCGCCCCAAGAGCCCACTTTCCAAACATATCCTTTAGTCTAGGTCTGAGACACATGGGATTAAGCTTCACATTCTGGATCTGGATGGTTATTTTAAGAAAATTATACCAAGTGCATTACTTTGGACGAGTTTCTGGAGTTTATTTCAGTTTTTGCTGGGATGGTGGTTGTAGTGGTGGGAATGTTAGTTATTATCTTTAGAGTTTATCAAAGAAAAAACTTTTTCATCCTTATAGATTCTTTGAAGGACCTAACTTTTGTTAGGTGGTACAATGGATAAAGTGTCAGGCCTGGAGTCAGGAAGACCTGAGTTCAAATCTGATATCAGACACTTATTAGTTGTGTGACTCTGGATAAGTCACTTCACCCTGTTTGCCTCAGTTTACTCATCTGTAAAATGAGCATGGAAAACTGCTGCAGTTGCTCTGCCGCAAAAATCCCAAATGGGGTCACAGAGAGTCAGGCACTACTGAAATGAGTGAACAAGGAAACTTTTCTAAGTAGCCTAACATCAATAAAGTTTGCTAAGTAACTAGAAATGAAATACAAATGCCAAAAAACCCATAAGAAGTCACATTCTCTTAACAGAAATTTATAAGGGAAAATCATCAGCAAAGAAGATCACACAATGGAGCAGCATTTCAGTCTCTGCCCGATAGCTACCACAGCAAGTCTCAGGGTAGATGAATGCCCTGTTGAACATGCCCTTGCTCACTTTTCCCTGCTCTGTTGTCCTCCCCCTCATCACCCCCCAAATACTGCTGGCGCCATACGTATATGGACAGTGAGTTTTGCTTGGAAGGAATGACGATGATGATGATTAAAGAGAGACACTTTCTACTTACTGGGGTTTCCCTTGGTGGAAAGTGGAAGACGAAAACCAGTTAGAAAATGTTACTTTGTAATGGTTTGGATGTTTAAGAGGAGAGCAGAAAAAACCCCATTTCACTCAATAACTATATGTATTATTAAATTTCCATGTATTTACTTTGCAGGAGAGTCAGGTACTTCCTAGCTAAGAATCCTCTACTATTGCTGAAACATTTATATCTTTTTAAGAGCACAGCTTTGAGTCACTTCATGAGCTCATCTCAATCTTCTCTAAATCTAACTTTGCTAGCTTCTATTACATTTAGGAGATGAAATATATTTGTTTTTATGTGTACCAGGAAAGCATGACACTATGCAGTTACATTGCCAGTGGGAAAATAATGATAATACACATATTTAAAATACTTCATTTTGGGGAGAGGGAAGAAAAAAAAGTGAGATTTGATTTACATTGTTTATAAAATACCAACTCTAAAATGATTTTAACTCCATGTGATAGCTCACACTGCTCTTCTCATTTGCTTTTAAAAGTTGTTCTTAGGTATTATGAAATACACGCCAGAATGTCAGAAGAGGATGGAAATTATTCCAGGAAATTTGGGAGGGAAGATTGATTCCCCTTAGTTCCATTTTTGTCCTGGGTGTTGAACTGGTAAATGAAAGCAATACTATAGACAATGTACCTAGATTTTAATACAGTGTTTGACAGTATATCCACTGTCCTTGTGGTGCCTGAGTTGTGAAGGGGTGGGCTAAATGGTAGAGTACAATTATGTGGATTCTGAACTGCCTGATTGACCATACTCAGAGTGATTATTAATGGTCAGCCACAGGAAGGAGTTTTGCAGTGAAGTACCCTAGGGTACTTCTGGGTACTCCAAACAACTTTGTTTTGCACTGTTTAACATTTTTATTAATGACTTGCATATAGATAGAGATAAAGCTATAGATGGTTTGTTTGTCAGATTGGTAGATGATACAAAACTTTGAGGAATAACTAACATTATGGATGGCAGAGTCAGAATCCAAAGTTGTCTTTTCATGTTGTCTCTCTGCCTGCAAATATGGATTTTAACTTAGTGGAATAAGGGCAGTTCTTGATGATGAAAATAGCATAGGGCATGGTCTTCAGCATATTTAAAGCTAAGAGCTATACGGAGCTCCAATGCTCATATTATAGAGGTCATTTTTCCTTCTTTTGCTATAATAATTATATTGGTTATTTCAGATCTCTTATCCTTTATATGCACACATATACATGTTCTATTTTGTACTAAATCCTACTTAAACCATGGTAACAAATATAAACTTTGAAATATGAGAATTAAGAAATTCCATTAAGAAATAAGAATTACACTTACTTTTCAAGTCAAAGGTGTTGTATTAACATATGCCCAACCAGCTATCAGAATAAGGAGTATTGAAAAGTCCTATTAGGTGACACAGAGAAAGGCCTTCAACTTATGAGAGTGGACGTAAATAATTTTCCTTGTTCAGTTAATAAACTCTCTATAGCCATGCTGTTCTATATTTTTTTTTTTTAGCAATAAGAGCATCTGGAGCCCACCCAGCATTTATTAGTTTCCTCCACTACACAGAATGTGTCAAATTTTCAACCTGTCAAAGCGAAATTTACTGCTGATTTGTTCTTTTTTTTCGCCCCTTTCCAGAGGGAGGGGAAATAGGCTAGAGGGAAATACACAGTAATCATAACTGTGAATGTGAATAGATGAATTCATCCATAAAACAGAAGTGCACAGCAGAATTGATTACGTGATTCAGACATAAAGGGTGATACCATAAGCAAATCAGGAGAGCATGGACTAGTTGACCTGTCAGATTTATGGATAAGGGAAGAATTTATGATCAAACAAGAGATAGAGAGCACAATGGGATGTAAAATGGATAATTTTTATGGCAAAACTAATGCAGGCAAGATTAGAAGGAAAGCAGAAAAACGGGGGAAAAATTTTACAGCAAGTTTCTCTGATAAAGACCTTATTTCTCAAAAGTATAGAGAACTGAGCCAAATTTAGAAGAATATGTCATACCTCAATTGATAGTCAAATGATATGAATGAGCAATTTTCAGAAGAAGAAATTAGAATTATCTATAGTCATATAAAAATGCTCTAAATCACTATTGATTAGAGAAATGCAAATTAAAACTACTCTGAGGTAATACCTCACATCTATCAGATTGGCTAATGTGACAGAAAAGGAAAATGACAAATGTTGGAGGGGATATGTGAAAATTGGGACACTAACACACTCCTGATAGATTTATAAACTGATCCAACCTTTTTGGAGAGCATTTTGGAGCTATGCCCAAAGGTCTATGAAACTGTGCATACCCTTTGACGCAGCAATACCCCTACTGGGTTTGTATTCTAAAGAGATAAAAAAAGAAAAAGCGGACCCATATACACAAAAATATTTATAACAACTCTTTTTGTGTTAGCAAAGAATTGGAAACTGAGAGGATGCTGATCCATTGGGGAATGACTAAACAAGTTGTGGTACATGATGGCAATAGAACACTATTGTGGTATAAGAAAAGAGTAGGTTGCTTTCAGAAGAACCTGGGAAGATTTACAAGAACTAATGCGAAGCGAAGTGAACAGAACCAGAAGAACATTGTACACAGAAATATTGTATGGTGATCAACTGTGAATGACTCAGCTGTTCTCAGCAATACAATGATCCAAGACAATTCAGAAGGACTTAAGATGAAAAAAAAAACTATCCACCTTCAGAGAAAGAACTAATGGAGTCTGAATGCAGATTGAAGCATACTTAAAAAACAAAAATCAACTTTCTTTGTCTTGTTTTTCTTCTGTCTAGGTTTTCTTTCACAACATGACTGATATGGGCATGTTTTACATGACTGCACATGTATAACATACAAAATTGCTTGCCTAATCAATGAGGGAGAGAATTTGAAAGGGGAGAAACCTGGAACTAAAAATATATAAAAAATAAATCTAAGAATGTTTTTACATGTAATTGGAAAATAAAAAAATAAAAGAAAGCATGTTTCACACGTCGATGGCAATTTAGGCAACTTGTAGAAGGAAGATAAATTTCTTTACTGTGTGATGATCATATCATCAATTCTATCACGCTCTACCCAAGATCTTTTCCAACATGAACTTTAATAATGCCATAACTATTACTCCAACTCCTCCTCACCGATTCAGATTATATAAGCAAATGATAGACACTGTTCAAAACCTCACTGCAAGTTGCAAAAACTTAGTACCTACTAAGAACTACTTCATTAACTAGTAAGACATGATCTGATGGCTAGAATTATAAGCTCGCTGTCTTTTATAAAATATCAGAGGATAAACTGCTGCGTAACAAACAAAGACCTCCCAACTCAAATATCCTTAAGTAATCAACCAATAAATTATTTTGGAATCAGAGCATTTTCAAAGACAAAACCATTGCCCCAAATTGCCTGCACATAATATTGATCTATAATAATAGCTAAGAATAATAATTTATATGGTGCTTACTATGTGCCAGGCACTGTGCTTACTGCTTTTACAAACATTATCTCATTTTATCTTTACAATAAACCTAGGAGGTAGATGCCATTATTAACCTCATTAACAGATGAGGAAACTGAAGTAAAGAGTGATTCGCCCAGAATTCCACAGCTAGTGTTTGAGATCAGATTTGAACTTGGTTCTTGTCTCTTGACCCAGTGCTCTATCTCCTGCAACACCTCGCTTCCTCCGTGAAAGTTTTGTAATAGACATTGCCATCTCATATTCTAATAATCATTAAACTATATGAAATGGGAAGCTTCTAAAACAGAGACCTAGCTGAAGAAATCTAAACCAGGTAGGAGCAGAACAAAGTCCATATATTTTATTATCTTGTCTACTACTGAAGTTGGCCCAAAGATGCTTTCAATGAACCTAAAGAAAAAAAAAAAGAGTTTACTTCCACCATTATATTTTTGTTCATTTATGCCAAAAGCAATTATTTTATCATGTGCATAATAATGTGCAGGGTGTTAAATATAAAAGGATAGCCGTTTGTCTCAGGACCACTTCTATCTGAACTCTGTTGAAAACATAAGAAAATGAGAGTAACAGCAGATGATTATATGGAGCATTTTAAGGTCTATAAAATGCTTTCTATGAAGCATTATATTAGAATATTGGACTTTAAGTCAGGCAAATCTGGATTCACAGCAGACCTCTTGACACTAGCTGTGTGATCATGTTCAGGTCACAATTTCTTTGAAACTTATTTTCTGAATCTGTAAAATGGGCATAGTACCCGCCTCCTAGGGTTGCTGTCTGAAAAACAATAAAAGATATTTAAGAGGCTAGGGGTGGGACTGAATATGTGATTTCAATGTTGTAGGGAACTCTTTGGTGAGAGTTGCTTAGAATATTGAGAGATGAAATAGATTTCTCAGTTTCATAAACCTATGATGTGCCCGAAATAGCAGACGAGTCTAGCTCTGCATAACTGAAAGGTTTGCTCTTTATCCACAGTGTTTCTCTATATGAGATACTATTGTGATTTTTAATATTAAAAGGGGCACTTATATTCAAAAAATTTGGAAATCACATCTATCTCCAATCTTTCAGAAAAAGAGAGCTGATTAATTTATTTTTCAAAGTACCTGCATTTATTTGGAAGGGTTTAGGGGGAGACAAAGATTATGTAAACCAAGATTAAGTTATCTGGTTTCCAATAGAACTCATTTTCCCCTATGCACCAAACAAATACAATCATAAAACAATTTATTCACTTACAACACCATTTTTTTCCTCCAGATGTATTCTTTTGAAGGTGACTCCTTCATAGCACTAATTATATGTACCTATGCTGAGTGCTGGGATTCAATTTAGGAAGACTGGCTCTGGTACAAAATAACTGGGCAATAATAGCATAGTTATTTCCCAAAGAAACTTGTTGTGACTAGTGTAGGTGAAGGAACCTATATGACTAAAAGGTGTGTCTTGTAGCACAGAAAAGCAGTGATTACATGTATTGATAAGAATAAAAGTCTTCACCAAAACACTACCTCCTCTCCCTTCCATGCTGCCTTCTACCTCCTAGAAAAAAAGAGCAGAGCACCTCGTGGTTCCTTAGAAGTAGAGTCAAGATGAGTCAGGCCAAGACTGCACCAAAGATGATTAGAACCCTTCTCAGTGTTTTCTTAGAAAGACAAAAGGGACCAGAAAGTATATGAGAGTGTAGCAGATCTGAGTTCCCACTTTGGGCACTGTGGCATTCCACAGGCCTACTATGCTCCTTTGATGACTGATCAGGAAGCCAGACAGGTGTGCTGACTCTGTGCTGTTGCTATACCCATTTGTCTTTCGAAGAAAACATTTTTTTCTTGGTGAAGAAAATTGGGCTCCTTATCTTCATAAACATGACCATAAGGTAAAGGGCAAGCATTAGTATTTCTGTCACATTGATACCAAATTGGAGCAGTAGTAAAATGACTTGTGTGGGGTTTGAGGAATCAATGAATAGATAGGGGGCTGTAGATAGAATAGCTTCAAAGCTCTTCTTCAATATAATTTTCTGTGTAATTCAGGCACATCAGTTAATTTGTAAGCTTGTTCACTGGGAAAATGCATGACGATAATTGTCATCTAACTACTCAAAAGAGCAGGAAGAGAACTCTGTCACAAAAGTTCTATTATTTATTACTGTGATCATCATTAGCACACATTAAGAACGTGTTTGGCATAACTTATGTGGGCAGATCAATTTTAATAGGTCATTATAGAATACATCTGTTGAAGTTGCCTGCATTTGAAAGTTTGGATTCATGGAAGTACAGACAGACTTGGAGAATCTTATCAGATGTTTGGTGTAAGTGCTCTTAAAAACAGGTTAGTTTCACTATCAAAGTTCCCCAGAGTACTGGGTGAACTCAGTAACTCATTTTTATAGAAAATATTTTGTAAGATAAGACAGACATCCTCTAAGTGAACTTGTCTTTAGTTAAATTCCATCTGCTTCAGCATAGCTCACGCTGGATTTCAATCATAGCCTTGAAGATAAGCCTGGGACTAAAATCAAGGGAGATACAGAGTTCTATTCAATAATATATGTATACGTACATACATATCCATCTATCTCACAGCTCCTTCTTGGGAGTTAAGTCCCACAAAAGAAACTTGAAAATGAGAGTCACTTTGATAGATTTTTTTGGTCAGATTTTATCTAGGAAGATAAAGCTTTGCTTATCATCAGGTCTTCTTTTCTCCTGATGACAATCTCTTTTCACTTGCCCTTGGTAAATTGTGTTTGCTATGACCTCCAGCTTGTTAAATATTCAGCAGCAAGTTTATGGACTTTCCCATAACCTTGATTAAAAGCCCACTGGGAACCTGAATGCTGAAACAAGAACTTTATTTGAAAAGCAACTTGAGTGCTCCATGCTGATTTCAGTTTCACTAATAGTCTGTACAATCAGCAGTCACTGGCATCAAGATGAAGCCAGAGGTAAAAATATGAAAAGCCAGTCTTTCACTATAAAGATTAGTTATTTTACTAGCAGCCAAAATGCTATTTTGTCAGCTTGATTTACAAACCAGGAGAAATGTATTTTTATTTTTAAGCTACTGGGAGGAAATTACGAAAAGATTTACAAATTCATATTATGAAAAACAAATATCAATTAAGAATGTGTGTGTTTGTGTGTGCACGCACACATATTGAGCAAATGTCAAGGTGTCTTAGAGAATTCCAAATGAGAAATCATGGTGGGACTCAAAAAGTGGGATGAACATGAAAGTTTATGCAGAAGCCAGTGTGGGTTCTGTCCTGGCAAATATGTTTAAATTTAAAACTTCCACAAGATCCCTTCCCTCCACTTGGGCCTTTGGTTTTTCTATCTCCTCCACGAATGGGATCTATTTGGGTAGAAATAAGACCAGGAAGTCTGCAAATCCCAGTGCTCTCCATTTGGCTCATCATGGCTCGTGTGTGATGCCCCTACTAAATATATTCATGACTGTGAAACTCAGTTTCTAGTTGGAGGTGGGAGGACAAATTTAATTGGCAAAGAGATCCTTGCCCCTTCTGATTTGGGAGACAGAAAGATGTGAGAGGCTAAAGGAAAGATGGTTCTCTTCTGTTTCCCAAGTAGGAAGAACAAATCATGCTGATAATTTTGTATAGATTTAGGCTGCACCAATGTGGAATGACGTATTTGCTTTATATCATATGCCATTTAAGGAGGTGGTAGGGGAAAGAAGGAGAGGTTTATTTTAATTTTAAAGAATAGTTAGAATTAGGTTCTAGTTGAAAGTATATCATAATTTCTCTTAATTTTTTTCCAGCACAGAGGGAGAATACTTTCTCAAATGTGAATTTTATGATATTCTTTCATTTATTAAAGCTTATATAACATTAATTTGCTACTAACAGACATTCTGAAGCTGAATATCACAGCAAGAAATGACAAAATCTGAATTTCGTAGAGAATCAAGCTAAACTAGACATTAAAGGGTTTTAAATAAAAGCAATTTAACCTTTCAAAAGTTTTAAACAAACTCTGGACCTATGCAAATGGCCAAAATTTCTTACTGGTTCTATGTGGACTGCTGAAGTATGGAGGCTGCAAAATGATACTTAGCATAAATTGGCTTAAAGATACAAGATCTTTCAGTATATAAATGACAAATGGCTCATTAATTCAGACCAATGACAATGGAAGTCACTTATTTATTTGTGTCTTCAGCCTGGTAAGAGTTTGACCACATTAGAAATTGAAAATTGGTTTTCAATTTCCATCAGAAACTCACTATGCCATGGCCAAATTAATGGCCTGAGCACAGAGTAAGAGCTTTTGTAGCATACCGTACATGCTACATTTCTCAGCAATTATGCTTTAAATGGAATTTGAGGTATTTTTTAAACAATTGAATTTGGGGAGGGCATAGTAGATCCATAATATGGACCCTTTATATTTTCATAGGCACTTAGGGGCATATTTTATAGATCATTGTAGGAATGTCTCAAGACAACCACTATTATTGAAATATATGTGTTGTATAAATAGTCCATTTAATTGCTCCCAATGGGATTCTATATACATCAAAGGGCATTCATTATCCTCTTTTACCTGAACTATGTATTCTAAGAAAGAGCACAATCATTACACATTATTACCAGGGCAATGCTGAACAAAGCAAATCTTTTCTAAGTGGATTTCCTAGTGTATTCTAATAGAATAAAGTATGTAACTAATTAGGCAGTCTATAACTCCCTCACTCCTCTTTCCCTCACACCCTCCAACCTTCAATGAAGGGACAATCAATCCGATTCTCAGCAACCTCTGACCCGAGTTGGGTTTTCATTAACCTGTAGAGAAAAGCCATCTGTAGCTTTTCAAGTCAGTAGAAGAACAAAAGTCTCAAACAATGACAACTCTTTTTCCCTCTTTGACTCTAAAGATTGTGTTGTTGTAACCAACATTACAGGAAAGGGAGAATGTAGATGGAAGACTGGCAATACATGGTACATTAAGAAATAATTAGTGACAAAGTAGTCATATTTCTCTCTAATTCTTAACAATGAGAGTTGTCCAGAAGTGGAATCAGCTCTCCCAAGTGGGGGTGGGTTCCCCCTCCTCACTTGTTGGGCATTTTACAGTGAGGACCCTTTGCATGTGCAAGTTGGACTGGATGGCTGCTCCAAAGGCAGGAAGATGAAGGAGGGAGTGATTAGGAGTTACTTAAACAGTCCCTCATTTTACAGAGGAGAGAGCTAGGGCACACAAAGTTTAAATGACTTGCTCAAGATTACCTAGGAACTAAGTGAAAGAACTGAGATTCAAACCCAGATCTGACTCCAAATGCAAATCAAAATGAACAATTCACAATCAATTCTAAAGACAATAAAACTGATATATGTTTATATCTCTATATAATAAATTTTTATATGTAATAAAACTAATACAAATTAATTTAACTGTTCATGAAAAGCCATTATAACAGGCGTTAAAATCATTTAAATTCAGAATTGTGTGAAATATATTTCAAACTATAGAAACACAAGTAGAATTATAGAATGTTCTACCTGGCCTAGGATTAGATCACATAATTTAACCCTTTTTTTTTAAATAAATGCACAAATATGCAACATTGAGAAGGGAGATGACTCAACCAACATCACATAATTCCTTAGGGGCCAAATGACGACTAGAATCTATGTCATTTGAGTCCCAGATCACTGATTTTTCTCACTGCCACCATACTTCCAAATACAATTACGTAGTAATATCTACTCATTTACTATCAAAAACTCAAGAGAGGAAATCTTCCATCGTCAGGCACTGTCCATCAAAGGACATGCCATAGTAGCTATTTAAAGGGTCATTTCCTAGCTTGTGCAATAATGTCTTCTTTTTGTAATCTATTCCCATATTGGCTTTCAGTAAAGTTGTAGATGCTAGAGTAAAGAGAATATGAAAGGAATATTATTGTTTGATTTACAGCATTTTTTCTCGAAATTGCAAATCACTGCTCTGAACAGTCTTCTGCATACCATAGCACCATCTTCATTAGACAATAAGTAACTCTTGCTAAATCAGGCCAAAGTCTGAATAGGTAATTCAGCATCCCACATGGATAGCAACTTCTCTGATAACCTTACAATAAAATAAAACAGATATCACTGGTCAAAACAGATTTTTATTGTCTGCTGTGAACTTTGTGAACAAAATGCCTTTTTACCTTGGACTGCCTTGCAATAAGTCATATTCAGTACTGAAATCAGCCATCCAGCCACAGAATTCTAACACTTTAAAGACACTGTAAAAACAAGATATAAATATGGCAGGCATATGCAAGAGTGTTCAAGAATGAAAGCTGGAAGTAGGAATGAGATATTGGGGAAGGGAGACAGCCCCATAAGCCCAAATAAAAGGCAATGCTTTCCCATAATATGATAGTCTGGACACACATGTGTAGTAAAGAGAAGGAGCAGCGGTGACTGAAATAAGACTATAAGAAAGACAAAGGAACTTTTTGGAGATGGTAGAGGTGAGGATGGTAGAAAAGTGTCAGTGGATATAGGTTGTGACTGAGAGATGAATGGCCCAGAGTGACTGAGGCAAGCCAGGAGTCATAAGTTAGGCACAAGGATAAAGGAATCCAATTCCAGAGGTCTCAACACTTGCCTGGACTTCATTTGAATAAATAAATCAAATACTTCATTTAAAAATCAAATCATATGTATGTTCATGTCTGTTCCTTCTCCTTTTATTCCCCTCTAGATCCACCTAAACCTGAGGTCACCCATCCTCTGGGGGAGCCACAAACTCATATGGAAACTATCTTTGATGTCTTAATTTAGTTCCAACAAAATATGAAATGTGATAATGAACAAGTCAATATGCCTTTTATGGCTAGAATAAATAATGTGTAGGGAGGGAGTCCAATACAGGGAAAGACTATGGAGACAGAAGACCTGAGATCTAAAAATGGTGGGGATGGTGAGGAGAGGGACAGTACAAATACCCATAATTTTGCCAGTTTCAGGAGAAAGGGGTTGGTGTGCAGGAATGGTAAAGGAATAAGCTTTTTTTCTCAAGTTAAATTCCTTATGACCAAATATAAGAATCGTTTCAAATATTAATAATAATAGCTAGCATTTATATACCACTTTAAGGGTTACAAAATACTACAAATATTTTATTTCTGTAAATGTGAAAGATTTGATAATATGAAGGTACAATACAAATGACAGATATTATTTTTTATTTTCTGATGAAGGTAATAGTAATAATGTGCTTATTAAACCTTATCTCATTTAATTGTCACAAAACCCTGGCAGGTAAATGCTACAAGTGTTATTACAATGAGAAAACTGAGCCTGAGAGAGATTAAGTGACTTTTTCCAGGGTCATACAGCTATCAATTGTCAACAACCCAATTTGACTTCAGGTCTTTATGGCTCTTTCCACTCCAGTTTGTTACTTCTGGTGGGTTCAAACAATTCCCTTTTCCTTTCTTTTCATTTCCCATGAAGTAGGTGGCGGGGCAAGTGCTTGGGAGAGATGGTCCAACTCACTTTTGCTGAATTGACAATACTGTTGACATAAGCGTGGCCAGATCTCCGCTTCTATAATAAAAAGAAGACCGAGGGAGTAATCCCTGTCCTGCCACGACCTCACAACACACAGTTGGGCAACTCCCTTACCCATTCTGGGACTTAGTTTATTCTACTGTAAAAGGAGCGGGTTGGATTAGATGATATCCAATGATATTTAAGGTCCCTCAAAGTTCTGACATTCTATGTTCTATCTTCCCATAAATATCCTATTATCCCAAAGTGGAAAGCTTAATTTCTAGCTTTATGTTTTGACTCCTAACCCATGTATCTGCTCATTCCTTAGTAAGATCCTGAAAGTATTTTTTGAAAATTCCACAATAATCTTTAAATTTTGTAGGTCCAATAAGCTGTGGCTACATGTTACTAAGACTCCAAATGAGACTTAGCCATCCTTGATTCTTTTATGGAAGCTGGCAAGCAAAAAACCTTAAGAGATGAAGTCACATCTGCCACCAATTCCCTGAGCATTTATATTCAGGAAGCATCACACTGAACAGACAAGTTTTCCTTCATTTTATGTCTATAAGACTTCAGGCATATAGCCTTCTAAAAATATATTGGGTCAAGGCAGAGAAGGGGGGGGGGGATAGAGTGCGATGATAAAATGAGATCTAAGAACAAAAAAGTCAACAACTCTTTACTGGCTTCAAACAAAACAGATAAACGATTAAGCAACGAGCTAGAGAAAGAAATCAGACTCAAGTGTAATCGGCAGTTACCCAGTTAGAACTCTCATAATAGACCATAGAGACACTGAATGGCTAAACAAAACTAGTGCCTCAAAACTCTTAGGACTTTAACCTCAAGACATTTGTTTATAACTCAAGATGCATATACCAACAACAGTTTCTCTTGGATTCATGCAAAGCTAGCAAAAGTACTCAGTTCAACATTATACACTCCTCATAAAATCTAGATTCAATCTGAGGCACATTGTTTCTTTCTTCTTCCTTCTGATTTTCTTGGCAGCATGTAATCCCCTTACCTAGTCCAAAAATATGCCAGAATCACCCAGTACAGGAACACTTGGTTTACACAAGAAGGATTCCTTCCTAATCGGGAAGTATATATTCCTCAACTAGGTCCTTATTTATTCACTCAGTTTTTGGGGAGAAGTGTTGACTACGGGCCAGGAACTTGGAGGAGACTCCTGGGAGGCAAAGACAAAAAGGAAACTGTCCTTGTTCTCAAGAAACTTATTGCCTATAGGGGTCATCTTAAGTCACCCTGATCTATCTATATCTTGCCATCGGACCCAGATGGCTCCAGAGAAGAAAGTGAAGCTGGTGACTTTGCACATGCCATGCATCAACTTCCTGATATCACAGTCCTCTTCAAAAATGAAGGACAAAGATCAGCAATAGCCTATAAGTAGGGAAGACATTTCTAGAATCAGGTCAAAGTGCAGATATAGCTCAGTGGGGCTAATACTGGGATCTAGAAAGTTTAAGTCATTTTTAAAAGACATGACTAGTTTCTAAGCACAGATCAGTATCACACTGTACACCAAGATAAAGTCAAAATGGGTACATGGTTTAGATATAAAGAATGTGACATCATAAGCAAATTAGGAGAGCAATGAAAAGTGAAACTATATGATCTATGGATAAAGGAAGAGTTTATGACCAAACAAGGCAGAAAGAATCATCAGAAGTAAAATGGATAATTTTGACTACATTAAAATAAAAAAAAAAAATTTGCACAAACAAAACCAAAGCAGCCAAAAGTAGAAGGAAAACATGAAACAGAGAAAAAAATGGCAGCAGGTTTCCCTGTTAAAAGTCTAATTTCTCAAATATATAGGAAACTGGGCCAAATTTATAAAATAAGAGACATTCCCCATTTGATAAATGGTCAAAGGATGTGAGCAGGCAGTTTTTAGAAGAAGAAATTCAAGCAATCAAGTCACATGAAAAGATGCTCTAAATCACTACTGATTAGAGGAGTACAAATTAAAACAACTCTGAGTTACCACCTCAAAATTATTAGATTAGATAACATGACAGAAAAGGAAAATGATAAATGCTGGAGGAGATGTGGAAAAATAGGGACACTAATATAGCAAAGACAACCTTACTTTTCCTTTAGGTGAAATTAGTATAATATAAATGGAAATGTTATTTTTTCCCAAGTAAGTCTATGGCAACTAAAAACAAATCATTAAACTGAAAAACTGCCACTATTTAAACTAACTATTCAACATTTATATCTGGATAAACTTTTATCTGGGATTCAAAAGCAATAAAGCAATGTTTCAGTGACACTGCTTTAGGACGGAAGTTAAAATCCACTCCTCCCCCTCCTCAAGTCCATCCTTAAAATCTCAAGCACTGCCAAGGCTCCAGCGGTCTTGTTACTATTTTTTAAAAGTCAGTTTTTTAAAAAAAAATTACATGGTTTTATTTCACATGAACAAATTCTTATGATTATCAGGTTTTCTGAAACTTAAATGAGTAGAATATAAGTTCCCTGAAGACAGAACCTGCCTCATTTCTAACTTTGCATCCCTAGCCCCCTGGCACAGAGTACGCAAATGCTAAATGCTTGTTGCATTCTTGGGACTTTCTTTTTTTACACTAACGGCTAGGTATGAAACACCTTTGCACAGATTATCCGATTTGAGCCTCCCCACAACAGGATCACACAGGTACTTTAGGTATTGTCATCATGAAGATTCTACAGATGAGGTAAAGGAGACTGAGGTGATGTGCCTGGGGTCCCACAGCTACTAAGAGTCAGGCTCCTTCCAAGTTCACTCCACTAGCCCTTCTTCCTCCACTCCTGTTGACATGTATTTGGAAAGCTACGTCCTTATTACTCCTGATGGCAGCAGGGTATTGTGGTAAGAGTGCTAGTTTTTGAGAAAGAAGAAAATAAATCTGAATCCCAGCTCTGACACTTCTCTCAGTCTTAATTTCCTTATCTGTAAGATGAGGTTTGCCTAAATTATCTCAAAGGTCTCCTCCAGGTTGAAATTGATGATCCTATGTGTTTCCTAGAAGGAAGATTTTGTATAATTAAGGGATATTTCTATTTTGGGAAGGAAGAGGAATTGAATCAGGGCAGGTAAAAGTCAGAGAGACTCCAAAGAAATCTGAGACAGGATATTTGCATTGGCATCAGCTAAAATCTAATTCAACATGGGAATCACCAAACAGCCCTAGAAAATGCAGCTACCGCTTTGGTCTGAGATGATTGCCTTAAGAAACCTTCCTTTTAACAAAGGTATGGATACTATTTGATCTGTTTGTTTGTTTTTAACTTAAGGGACTGTTAAACCATTTGCCATTAGTTTAAAAAAAGTACCAATTACCCTAGGTGAATTGATTCTAGCCTTCCTGTTTAATTGTTTTAAAGTAACATTGTCTTGAGTCATTTCTTTGAAAGTCACTCTAGCTAGTGCAAGTAAACACTGGGAACCCAAATTGGGCATAGGGGAAGGGAAAAAGAGGGATACATACTTCAGTTAGGGAATGTTTCACTGGTGTGAATTACAAATAGCAATTTGACATTTAAAACCCTTAACAATCTAATTTCAACCTCTCTGAAGAATGAAACCAATACTAAGGTTCTAGCTACGCTCTGGGACAGAGAGACTGGGTGCTGGTAGACACCTGGATGCTAGAAGTCCCCCCTACCCCGCTAAGCCAGGCTACTGATCTGTTTCTCCAAATCCTTATCTATTTCCTCTTTCTGTCCAGGTGGTCTGTAGTATATGCCAATGATAAAAAGACTTTTGTTTTTTTTCCTCCTTTGACCTTCACCCAAGTACTCTCAATCTACAATCAGCTCAGGTTCCTGCATGTTTTCCCATGAATATACCTCCTTAACAATGACTCCACCTCCCTACCAGTTTCCCCTATCCTGTTTCTTGTGAATTAAGGTATACGTATCCAGAGATACAGTTTAGTTATAGGTTTGATCCCATCAAAAACTTAGAGACAAATTTGAGGTCTAACTTACCTCCTCTTGTTAGGATCTCTACTTCCTCTCATTTTTGCCTGAACTCTGGGTACTTGCATACAGATGCTTGAAGTCATGAGTTTTACTACTGACTCCTTTCTTGGATTTTTGTTTCCTATCAGTTTTTGTATGTGGGAACCACAATTCTTCCTTCTTTGTGGTTGTTCTCTATAGTATCTTACTTTGGGGATATACACTACCTGTCTTCTCCTTCCTCCATCACTTTTAGTTTTAAGCCCTTTTGATTAGATATGCAAGACATCTGGGAATCTGCTCTTAACAACGTTTGTAAGGCTACTCCCACCTCGCTCCAGGAATCTGGCAACTCGACATTGTAAACTCTTATTCCTAAATCCCAATCCCATTCTCAGATATCACCTTCTTATCTAGTTCTTTATCTGCCACCTTACTGTTTCTTGTACATATCTTTTGTCTTTAATGGACAACATTGATGAAAAAAATGTAATCTGTGTTACTATGGTTTTTAGTTTCTTGCCCCAAACTTCACAATCATGGATGATATTGTTTTTAGAACTTTAAGGCTGGCTAAGCTCTTTGTACCCCTGCAATAGGCAAGTGCTTTGCAACTCAGACTTTTTTTTTTGTTGTTTGTTTGTTTGTTTTTTTTGAGGCAGTTGGGGTGAAGTGTATGCTAGTGCATGAGGCTAGATTTGAACTCAGGTCCTCCTGACTTCAGGCTCTATCTACTTTACCAGCTAGCTGTATGAGCACCTCAGGCATTTTAAAAGAAGCAATAAATAGACCATAGAAGTCAATCTTCGGGGATCCATAACCTGCATGAAATTAAAGGCTGGCAGTTCTAAGAGAAGCATGGTACCCTCACCAATCATTATTGTCTTCCCATTTTTTTTCTAGCTAATTATATTAAAGGTAGATGATCAATCAATTTGTACTACATGGGAAAGATTAATTACTCCAACTCCATGTGAATTAATTATTAGCATACAACTACAGGGATAAGCAAACCTAATGTAGAGGTAGGGAGAAGAAGGGCAGGTAGACAGATGTGCTAGCCTGGGCCATATTCCAAGATCAACACTTATCATCAGTTTGAAATGACTAATGATACAGTCTCTCATTTGGGTCTTAAATATGGTTCTTGGGTAACCCTACTGCTAGAGGAATGTACTCTTTTGAAATTACATTACAGATATATATTTGCAATCAGAAGAGGGAAGGAAAAGGTTAATAAACACCTCTTGAAAAAGGGTAAAAATGTTTCCAATCAGTACTCGATTCCACTGCTCTGACGTCATGACTACTAGCCAGCTGCAGTATCTTCAGAGAAGGTAACTTCAGGTACAAAATAATTATGTACAATATTGAGGTTTTGAAAAATACAGATAAAATAGTCTTTTATGGCCTTTCATTTGCAGGGGATTTTTCTGAAAGTGGTGATTTATGTTTGCTAAACCAAAGACTACATTAAGTTCCTGTAGAGCAATCTACCTATTTTCCACTCCTTCTTTGCTCTTCTTTTCCCCTTCCCCCCACAAGGCTTCTAAAGCAATATAATGGCTTCCCATGACCTGCCAAGAGCCTCTTAACACAACAGATTATGATGGAGTAATGAAGAAATTAAGTGGCAACCCCCTTCTCCCTACTTGATGATAGTGAGAGAACGAGAGAGAGAGAGAGAGAGAGAGAGAGAGAGAGAGAGAGAGAGAGAGAGAGAGAGAGAGAGAGAGAGAGAGAGAGAGGATATTCCTCATCTTAGAGAGACAGTATGATAAAGGGGAAAGAGAGCCAAATTTGAAGGCAAAGGACCTAGATTCCAGTCCCAACTCTGTTAATATGTGTGACCTTGGGCCTTCATTTCCTATCCATAAAATGAGGGTGTCAGATCTTTAAGATCCTTTCCAGTTTTAACACGTATGATCCCATTATAAGGGATTACCTCATGTAATAATAGGAATTTGGTTATTTTCCTTTGTGCTTACCATTTCATCAGTATGGGTCACTCCCAGTAAATAAACTCTCTCTACCTAGGCAGAGCAGCAGTTTTTTTCTATCTTGTATGGTTTCATAAAGTTGCCTGGGGCTCTGAGAGCTTAAGTGGCTTGCCTCAGGTTACACAGCCAGTAAGTCCCAGAGGTAGGGTTGGAATGGGGCAGAAATGTCAAATGTAGCATTCCATCCACTCTACCATAATGCTTACCATGACACCTTTATGCATATATGCATCTGATACATCTGAATACTGATGGCTCAGATACCTAATAATGTGGAAACTTTCTGGATTACAATGAGGGAATAACCTTCTAGAGATGGACCTGGAAAAAGCATCTTTCGATTTAAATCCAGCTTTAAATGTGAGTTGTATTACACTAAAATTTTGTGATTTCCTTAGTATAGGAAACTCTTGAAAAAGAAAACTCTACCAATACAAACTAGCATCTTCTCTGCAACTCACTGATTTACCTGGGGACACTGAGAAGTCAACTGACTTGTCTAGGGTCAATTGGTATACTTCAGAAGTAGGACTGGAATCCAGGTGATACCGTCTGGTTCTCCATTCAATCTATAATGCGGTCTCTCTGATCTTTCGGATTCCTTTCATAAATATTTGCTTATATGTAGGCACAGCTCTGGTTTGATCTGAATGCTGCTAAAAGGCCCTTGCCACCTTAGCAAATCTCCATGATAGCTTAACTTCTAAATGATAGTCTCTCCTGTGACTATCTCCAAAAGGCCCCTGTTAAATTTCAAATGTTTTACCTGAGTGAGGTGACACACTAACTCATGGGCACCCACTAGTAGGGTCTTGGCATGAGTTACTTTATCAGGTAGCTAGTGTTCTAGAATAGGACCGAGGGAGCATAAATGGGATACAGTTAGTGTATTTCAATAGCAAGCTCTGTGGCAGGAAGGAAGGTCCAGACCCGGCTAGGGCGGCGGAGAGTGTTCAAACATGTAGAGCTCAGGAGAGGTATGGGGCAAGAGGAAGGCTTTGTTTACTAGAGGAGAAATAGAGGAGAGGGCAAATACAAATTTATCCTGCTTTGCAACTGTATCTAAGGCCAGCCCTGATCATCTATATACAAATAACCATTTATGCCTATCTCTATAACAGAAGCTAGATCATCTGGTTGACTAATGTGCCAATTATCCAGAAAGACCAGCTCATGGTATTCAGAGTGTGTATTTTTCTTTTAGGAAATAAAAGACAAATTTGACCTACAGCTGTACTATTTATTTTTATCCAGATGTAAAGGGGGTGGAGGAGTTGATGTCTCCTGTAGAGAGACTATGAGACAGGAATTCATTACAGTTTCACTTCACATTAGAGAGGAAATTTAATATCCTTGGCAAAGTACACTGCAGTACAGATCACAGAAATTCTTTTATGTAGTTAGGAGTTTTAAGAAACCAGGTTTCATGTTTTAAAAGTAATATTTCTAAATCTCTTTGGCAACTTTAAAAAAAAAATCTTATTCATAAAAAAAGTTGTGTTGACACCTCAATCTGAGAGCCCACAAGAAGGCAATTTTCAGTACAATGTACTATTACAGGCAATTCATTAGCAAAAGAAAAAAAAACAGATTGAGGATGTGATACATTTCAAAATATGAAAATGGAACTGCATAATTAAGTTTAATTGCCCAAGGACAGCATTAACTGCCTCTAACAGTTTACATTCCTATTTGTGGTGCGATTGACTAACACTGCACAGCTTGTTGGCATCTGCTCCCAACCACAAACACCCCTGGTTAGTGCCCCAGAGAGGTTTCTTCCTGACAAAAGGACCTTAGTCCTCATTCCTACAAAAGGAGATTTAATATTTTCTCTTGTTAAACAACATCGACAGCATCCATTACAGTCTTACGTAGACATCTCAACTATATGTCATCCTTTGAACACATGTAACCAGAGCACCTCAGAGGTGAAATAAGGGCATCCTGTACTTGCAATTAACAAACTCCCTTGGTCAAGGTCCAATAATACTCTATATGGGGCTCATCTTTTGTCATGTGATAGTCAGCTTCCAATATAGCAAGCAAAAAGTTGTATATTTTTAGTTTTTACCTAAAACAATCATTCCTAGTCATTTATCCTCAATTTTTTATAAGCATTTTAAACAATGAAATTGATAAATAATTATCATAGCTCACATAAGCCTATCCATTCTCTTCAGATACTTTTTTCTTTGATAAATTTAGTAAAATGCCAACTGTTAATAATCATATTATTTCATTCTTATAATCATTACGTGGAACCAGTTGGCTTATATAGTAGAATATCTTTCATAAAGAACCTGTTAATTTGCAATTTCTCTTCAATTAGGACTAATACTAACCTTTACATTTTCTATTAGGAAAAAATAATTTTCTGACAAACAAATTCAATTGTGATTGGTGTGGAAACAGCTTATTCCACAAAACACTTTAAACACAGATGTGTGTTTGTCCTTCGTTGCCAAAGAAGACCATGCCATCAGAGAAATGATGACATGACTTGCACTTGACTTTGTTTTGAGTGAGGGAGGGCTGTGCAGGTCACCAGCCTCACTTCTCCTCCAGAGACATCTGAATCGAGTGACCAGATATTCATCAGGATGACTGGAGATGACTCAGGATGAGGCAATTGGGGTTAAGTGACTTGCCCAAGGTCACACAGCTCGTGCGTGCCAAGTGTCAGAGGTGAGATTTGAACTCAGGTTCTCCTGACTCCTCTACTGGTGCTCTATCCACTGCACCACCTAGCTGCCAAACAGATACATTTATTCTTAACATACAAGTATTACATTAATTATAAATGATTACAATATGTTCGTTAATGCAGAGAGTCAAAGGGAGGACCAATACTTAAGGATCATTTGTTAAATCTCTTGTTTCTGCACATACTGAGGGTAATCCAAATTGACTTTCTTTCAAAATAGTTTATAATTCAAAATATTCAAAATTCCCATTGACCTTGCTCCCTTGCACTGAACCTTAATTAGCAAATTTGACCACATCACTGTCTCTCACATTAGCCCTGTTTCATTGGAGAAGCCATTTTAGGCTCTTGCTTTTCATGGGATTTAGAGAGATCTACTTTGTAGCTTAGGCCTTATCTAAATGTTGCT
This sequence comes from Notamacropus eugenii, assembly GCF_028372415.1. Classification (NCBI taxonomy): domain Eukaryota; kingdom Metazoa; phylum Chordata; class Mammalia; order Diprotodontia; family Macropodidae; genus Notamacropus; species Notamacropus eugenii. The sequence goes on along the minus strand of NC_092879.1, from coordinate 86,353,768 downwards.
TACTGTCAGATAAAGATAACTGAAGATGAACATACACAGAAGATGGATCCCTTTTATATGGTGCTAAAGAAAGATGCATCTTTGATTATAACACTGTTTTTTGGTTGATAAGATGATGGCAGAGAAGATAAAAATGATGCTGATAGATTACATGGTACAGAATAACAAGGATAATTAACTGTTCATTACCTGAAATAATAAACTTGTATACAACTCATGATGAAATCATCCAAGATCTAAAAGCAACTGCATTCTAGCTATAGCACAGTATCTCATTGCACTGTTTGATATGTAAGCTAATAAAGTTGATGCCTATTGGAAAAAATTATGATTTTTACAACAGATGCTAACTTTCTGAGTATCAAGCATAAATGGTTACAGATAATTGGGATTTTCTGAACTTCACACTCTGAGAGCATTTAATAACCATTTAGTATCTCTGCAAGTATGAAGCTGTGATGATAAACAGATGTCAGACAATTTTTTGTGCTGTTTACGCAGAGGACATGGTGGAGGGACTGTTTTGATTTAGCTGTTCATGCACGTCACTCCTACTCATTTCAATCCTCTGCTTTAAACATTTGTTGAGGATGCCCAGCATACTTATAACTTTTGTGTGTGTCTGCCTTGAGCAGGTTCTGTGTTGCTGGTAGGGCAGCGTGCACACTAATGCTGCTCGAGGAATATCTGACAGTCATACTAGTAGGAGGAATAAAGCACTGTCACTACTGGTCTATAAACAGACATCAATTAGAAGGTAAAAACATATTTTGGGGAAAATATGACCTCACAAATTCAAAAGCTCTACATACCTTGCCAACTCTGCCTTTCTTAAAATGCTAGCCTGAACCACAAGTACTTGGTATGTAACTTCCTCCCTGAAATTTTGTTAGGCATCCCATGTTCATCTTTTAAAATTCTTAAAATGTTCACATCTTTTAACTCCAGTGATCCTACTACTAACTGAAGGACAAGACAGAAAGAAAAGTACCGGATATGCTGAACTCTTGATAAGAGTATTATTTGTAATAGTAGAAAGGTGGAGACAAATTATATGCCCAAGAATTGGAGAATCACTGAAAAATTATTGTATATGAATATAATAGAATATCACTGTGCTATGAGAAAAGCTCAGCATAAAAAAAATCAGAGAAACTTTGGAAAATCTACATGAACTGATGTAGAACCAAAAAAAAAGAATATGCAAAATAAGTGCAATAATGCAAATGAAGGCAGCATGATGAGACAAGAGAAATCAGGTCAGATATGACGTTCATTCAAAGGGCTGAAGTTCAAGGACATTTCCTTTCTACTTCCTCCTTTCCCATTCTTTCAATAGGAGAAGTTAGACTTCATGTCAGGCTATGTAAAGACCAAATCTGAGCATATTTTTAAGAAGCAAGATAGCACACAGTGTGCATTTATAGATGGTTATAAATAGTCTCTGAGGCACCAAAAAGGGAATTGTTTTATGGCACTTGATTATGTCTCATCATCACTGTAAAATAAATAGTCCTTCAAAAGAAATATGACTGCAAAAGACTGGCTAGGATATGAAGGATTGAGGTGTGTCAATCGATGCAAGAATTTTAAAATACTTCTAAAATGCTGTTTAATAATTTTGCTGCAATTTACTTTAAGTAAACTACTATCTATGCAAATATACTTCAAATATAAATAAGTTCAAGCAGACGTTATAAATTTACTTTGAAATAAAAATTTGCATCCTACATTTATAGTATTTGCAAATACAATGTGCCAATTGTCATCACCTGGTCCTTTGAAGTATTCAAATTTTCAAATATATACCATTGGTAATGGGTTAGTATCATAAGATTAATGAAAAAGCCCTAAAACTTGACTAGGGTTTTTTAGATGTAGGACAAGTACCACATACAAACTAAGCCCAGGATGAGGGTTGTCAAAAGGACCTCCGGTGAGGGGCTATTGCACGTTGGTTGTGTGCACACAGAGGTGTAGATGGGTCAGCACTTTCACCAGTCTGCTATCTGGTAGCTTCAGATTTTAAATAATTATCCTTGCTAACACCTATGAAAGCTCTGTCCATTCTATCCAACTGCTGCCATGACCCTCTAAATGCAGTGTCCTGGAACAAAGCTCTGGACATCCCATGAAGCCATGATGGCTAAACATTTAACTAGTAAAGCTGAGACCACAAAGCTTCACCGATGTCATCCCTTTGGTTGCCACATTCGTTTGTTTAATATACATATCGAAGGGATTTTTACCAGAGTGATATGTTCAAAAATTCATGATTATCACTCATAAGCATTATCATCAGATTGTCTTTATCATCAGCATTATATTTTCATTTTTTACCTGTGTCCGCCTTCCATTCAGTGATTCTACAGGGCTCCGTGTTTTGATATCCACACGGTGAAATCCTACATCTTGGGAACAGAGTAACTCACCAGTTTCAGGGTCAGAGTTGCCATCTCCTTCGGTACGATTGCTATGCGTACCTGTTTGTTCCTGGTAGTTCCTCCGAGCATAGCCAGGCCTGGCACTAGCAGGGGCACCAACTTCTGCCTCGATAGGTCCATTGTCACTGCCGCTCTCCTGGGAGCTTTCTGGAAGGTGGAATGTGACACGGCGCTGAGCCTGCAAGGAAGAAAGAAAATTATAGGGTTTCAGCATTGAGCATAGCAATTATTTAATGCATCCAATTTAGAAAATGGATCATTTCTGATATCTGGTGAAGACACATTATCTACAGTTGTGCACAAATTCAGAATTTTATGGACAGTCAGCTCTGTGTTTAAACCTCTCTTACCTGATAGCACAGCTGCCCCTATATTTCAATTGCACAAACCCTGATAACAACATGAAAGCCACTCAGTACTAAAGATAAATGCTGTTGGTCTTCACTGATATGTGATGGTTTTTGCAAATCAGCTTTGATATTGCCATCAACTTTGGAAAATGAATTTATTAACTTGCTTTTCAAAAATAACTTAATATTTTGCTTATAAGACGTTCTGGCCATTTGTGTATGTGTGTTCGTCCTTTGTTGCCAAAGAAGACCATGACATCAGAGAAATAATGACATGACTTGCACTTGACTTTGTTTGGAGTGAGGGAGGGCTGTGCAGGTCACCAGCCTCACTTCTCCACAGCCATCTGAATCCAGTGACCAGATATTCATCAGGATGACTGGAGATGACCAGGATGAGGCAGTTGGGGTTAAGTGACTTGCCCAAGGTCACACAGCTAGTGAGTGTCAAGTGTCTGAGGTGAGATTTGAATTCAAGTCGTCCTGACTTCTGCACTGGTGCTCTATCCACTGCACCTCCTAGCTGCCTTCTGGCCACTTATGGCACAGGGTGGAGTGTGTTAAATTTTATGGTTCACTCTAGAAGGTTAGAACATAAGTATTAACAAAAAATAATATCATCTATCAGCACAGTGAGAATTAAAACCCCAAATTATAATTTTTCATAATAGTGTAAGGGCAGTACTTTAGTTTGAAACTGATCTACAAAGAATATGATCTTTTTTTATTTGACAAAATATCAAGCTAGCAATATGGTAAGGGACAAGATAATGGCAAAAAAATCCCACTGTAATGATTAGTTGTAGAAGTAACTGTATACAAGTGACACCAAGATTACAGCTTCATGTCATTTAGCTCAGGCTGATTCCTTAACTATGGTGCCGTGAGAACTTTGATATTTGCTAGAAGCCAACTACTAGACCTACGGAAGCCGTGGTCTCAAAAGAAAAATCATTTAAGAAGATACAGTTGTATACAGCAGAAACTGAAACCACCACATCCTAAGCTCAATTCGCAACTAAATGGCTGCTCTCATTTGGATGAAGGTCAAGCATGGCAGGAGGAATTTAAATTGAGTTCATTGACTTGATATTTCACTACTTAAAACTGAGCATCATTGTGTAAGATCTAAGTATCTAAGATTAAGCACCTAAGATTTCTAAAAGTCAACAAAGCAAAAGACCTGTGATTTTTGTTAGTATTTGGAACTCCTTGTAAGGGGGACTCTTCACCAATGCAAACTGCAAGTCATCTCTGATTCAGCAAATAAGTCCTAGGACATTATTCCATTTCCTGACTTCATGCTTTTGTACACGCTGTCTCCCATGTATGGAAAAGTAGCCCTTCTACTATTAATTAAAAAAGCTCAAAAATGTATTCAGCCTATATTGCCAGATCTTCACTTTTTGGACAAACCATTTGGATGTTACTAGGAAATGCAGCTCCAATAAAGTATACTAAAATAGATGCCACCAGTTTGAAAGATTTACAAAGACAGGATGGTGATCATAAAATATGTATAGAATTCATGTGAAATTTGAAATTGAATCAACCCTTCATCCCTCAGAATCCTCTTTTTTACCTCTGGCTAATAGGTGTCAATCTGTTCAAAACTGATTTTCACTGTTTCACGAATAAGAAGTCACAGGCTCATCTTGTGATGAATTCAATGCTTTTGTTATGTAAAAAAACCATTCAGGTTCTTAATACTTTCCCAATGATTTCAATTCAATTATAACCTTTCATAGTTGCAAACCGTGTAAAAACCACAACTACATTTAAGATGCCTGAAATATAATTTAGCACTAGAAAATAATTTCTTGAATGCTAAATACCTAAATCATAATGTATACATTTTAAAGTTTAATGTATGTAAAATAAGTCATGTTGGCATCAAATGAAGTCCCAAGGACTTCTGTCAAAAGGCAGAAATTACTACGCATTTTACGTATTCAAACATAGAAATATCAATATTTAGTATGTATTTGCATCATTTCTACTTTTTCTTCTTCTTATTAAAATACATAGCACTGAAGCATCGCCACAGAAAAAATGATCATGGACTAACTCTTAAAGGTAAAGTTTAACACTTAATATTTAGTAAAGTGGTCACTACTTCAAAAAAAAGTAGAAATGTCCAGTGGGTAGAGAGTAAGGTTGTACCTACTTGGCACATATGGTATAATAGCTAAAATGATTTTTTTGTAGTTTCCTTTGCAGGGGGAGGGCCTTCTCTCTCATTATTATTTTTGCTGTGCCACTTAACCTCTCACTGTCCAGGCAACTCTCTAAGACCAGAAGTTGTAAGACACTTGTTGACCTATATTGGGAGAACTTTCCTCACTGGGAGTTCCATACATAGATAAAATGGTAGGATTCTATTGTCCTGCACAAAGAGGAAAAATTTTTAGATGATTTATTTCTTTCAAATATATGTGGAACTTTCTTGTTCAATGTTTTTCTATAAGCAGCAAAAATTACTTTGTCTTATATTATAGTCTATATACACATATACGCACAAAAAACTTCTGCAAAAATTTCTTAGAGGAAAATCTCACAGCATTGTAAAAATAAATAGTTAAAAAACAGGTGATCTTAATGCCTCATCATCAATATTTACAAGATAAGCAAAAAATAAATTATAGGGCTGAACAGATTATTAAACTAATTAGATCTAATAGTTATCTGGAGAGAACTGATTGGGAACAATGATGAATATACGCATCAGTAACAATAAGACATGAAGAAATATAAAGGAATATACACAGCGAGTCACAGGTTGTAGTTCATATCTATGTATGACTACATATACACACATACTTCAAAATAGTTTCTGGTTCAGAAAACAGTTCTGGTTCTGCTGGTTTCACTTTTTATCATTTTGCATATGTCTTTCTATAGTTGGCTGTATAATTACTATTTATCATTTTACAGAGCATAGTAGTATTCAATTACATGAATGTAACACAATTTATTCAGCTTTCCTTAACAATTAGAGAAAGGCTGAATAGTGTCCTATTTTTTTGCTATTACAGATAGAATAGAACTATAAATATTTTCATGTAAGTCTTTTTTAAAAAACATTTTGATATTTTGAGGATAATGTATTGGCCATGGAATGGTTAAGTCACAAAATATCTCAATATACATTACCATATTTGTCTCCAAAATGTCTGAACCAATTTGCAGGTGGAATAATTATGTTTTCCACAACCCTACCCATACTGAATTTCATACATTTTTGTTGTTTTTGTACTTTTGCTACCAACATCTTTGGTATATGTCATGACTTCCTCTGGCAGCCTGGCAAAACCTATGAACCCCTTCTCAGAGTAATGTTCTTAAATATGTAAAATAAAATATATAAGATTAAAAAGGAAACCAAAATACTGAGAGTTATCAAATTATTTAAAACTAAACAAGTTCATAGAACCACAGATTAAAGATTAAGATTAAAGATTAAGTTCTAGTGCATATAATGTGTCTTAAAATTTTATTGATTTATATGCCTATGGTTACAGAATTTGAATATATTTTCATGTAGTAATTGACTCCTTTTGTAAATCGTCAACGAATATCCTTTAGACATTGCTCAACTACAAAGTGTGCATGGTCTTATAGATATTCATCAATTTCTTATTGATTCTAGGTGATAGAGTTTGATGTGCTACTTTCCCCAAAGCATTCTCTTTTCAGGTTACCAATTATTCATTCTATTTGACTCACAAAGACACCCTTCTACTCCACAGATGAGACAGATCTATTCATTTTTCTTCAAGTTTTAGGATAAAAATTAGATGGCTGATCTTATTGATATTTATAATATTTTTAGGGGGAGGAGCTTTTAATTTAGATAATTTATTGAACTCTAACTTCAGAGCTTCTCAATCTAACTAAAGGATCTTAGTCTGCTCTGTTTAAGCAAAGGTTTTTAACTGGGGGCCCACAGACAGATTTCAGGATCATCTATGAACTTAGTTGGGAAAAGAAAAATTATACCTTTATATTCACTCACGTCTAAACTGAAATTTAGCAGTTTTTTTCCATTATGAATGTAGGCAACAAGCATGATTCTGAGGAGTCCATAGTCTTCACCAGACCACCAAAGAGGTTCATGATACAAAAATTTAAGAGATTTTGCTCCAAGAAATTTGGATATGTTCTTCTACCCCCACCTTTTATGGATGAAGGCCCTGAAGGCCATCAATGCTAACTGGCATACCCAAGCTTACCCAGGGAGCTAAGAACAAAGCTAGAAATCAAGTCTGGGCCCTACTGTACTTCTACCCATAGTTGTCTTCTCAGTGGATGGCAACGCTTGTGGATTTAGATATCTCACAGTGAAACTTCAAAAATAAAAGCCTCTATCTTTAATCAATAATTTTACTATTGATCCAAAAGCATATGCTGCCAAAGGAATAGCTTTTTAAGCCTTATAAAGTCAAAATGGTCATTTTGTTGCAATAGAAATCCTTTTCAATATCCTTTTGGCTCTGTTTGTACAGCTTATTTTAGATGAGTATTTCATTATGTGAATTAAAGAATGAGTTTGTGAACAGCAATAACCATCACTATCACAACCACCATAATAACTTGGATTTTGATTTAATCTGAAGAACTTGGTCCATATTAGCTTGCTTGTCCAACACTCCAGCTTTCCTATATTATACCACAGAAAGGAAGAGACTTTGACTATAGCCTGAATTGAGCCTATTACTTAGTAAAGAAGCTCAAACTTTCTTTGGAATTTAATGATTAAATTAATTTAATGATTCAAATTAATGATTTTACATACTTCTTTTAAAGCAACTTTCTGTAGTCTCTTAGCCTACAGGTAAATATTCCTCCAATTGGAGGGCTATTGCTAACAAAGCCCTTGCAGCCACAAATTGTTAGCTCATTCTGTAAGAGTAAGATATCTACATATGGACAGAGCATTGGTTATAAAGGGTGCCATGGGACAATGACTTGGAAGTAGAAATATATTTTATAGAAATCAAATGCTCTTTGTATAACCTAGCCATACTAATAGATTGTGCTGTCCTGAACAATAATTAACTCCACACCAAATGGATTCAAAAGACATTAGCACAGCCTTCTCTTATTCCATTGGTCCGTATACATGTTCTTATAATCATGTTCTTATGTGCGCTCATGAAGATGAAACATGGGCTCCCTTCAATCCCCTTCCCCAGAGGATTTGTGCTGCCAAATCCTGTACCTATGGATAGCAAAGATGAGTTCATTATTATGGAGTGCAGGTCTACAAAACAAACAGCTCCCTGGGGAGGGAAAGAAGCCATTATTCAGAAAGTCTCTGAGCTCCCAAGTCTCAAGAGAGCTTCGTTAGAATTCTTTGATATCCCTATGAACCAAGAAAGACACCTCAAGATCTAATGTTTGAATCCACCTAACCTTCTACTGCAACGGCACCACCAAACTTTCTGCTTTAAGGAATATATTCTATAGTGGAAAAGATATAACTGGATCTGTGTGGTATGTGTGATTCATAAGAGGTCTTATTTCCCTGGCTCAAAACAATGTTCTTATCTAGAACGCGGATTTTCGTTTTAAGTTTTCCCAATAGGCTCTTACGAAGTTGCCCCTCTTGAATTTACTAATGCTAAAACAAGTAACAATCACACTCCATCTGGAAGAATAAGTCAACACCAGGCCTTGACAAGTAGGGATGCACTTTTTCCTGAAGTTCTGAATGGGATTTTTCAACAGTTCATGAAAGACATCTAACAATATCTTTGGTAGAGGTGACTGAAATTAGACTAACTGAAGCTTAATTTAAGGTGGCATGGCAAAGTCGTGGCACCACAGGAGGGCTGGGCCCAAAGATAAACTCAACATGTTACATTAGAGCAATATGGAAACACCAAATCCTATGAAATTTCTTAGGGTACCTGCCTTTCTGAGGCACCATGATCACTTATGATTTCATAGTATCTTCAATGTGATATTCTGTGGGAAGGAAGTGAGGATAATAGTGGCAAAAGGTGCTTTTATGTAGCACTGCAGAGGAAGGAAGGAAGGAAGGAGAGACACAAGGAAGGAAGGAAAAGGACAGGAGGGGAGGAGGAGCAGGAGAAGAGTGAAGAAAAGAAAAAAGAGAGATCTCAAAATCAAAAAAATAAATATATGCTTTTTATGCTAAGTACGGAAAAAGAATTTACCCCTGACGTTAACTGGGATGGGGCAGGGGGTGTGATTCAGTTATTACTTTTCTATATATTATCACATAAATTAAATAAAGCCTCTATATTTTCCATAAAAAATGTGTTTAAAGGCCTTTAATAAGAGAACCCTGTAAAACTATTACCTTTAAATACAACTTTTTCAAACATTCCCCTAAAGATAGTTGATACATCACAAAGGACCCCAGACATGGAGCAATAAATTATGATGCAAGGTTTAAGAAGAATGGGAATTTAAAGTTATAACTATAAGAAGCAACTGGCAAAACAGCATCTCTGATGACCATTCCCTTAGCACTGATCCAAATGTCTCAAAATGAGCAGGCACTCCACAGTGCTGTTTCAGACTCCTAAACGTGTCTGCTATAGTTTCAACATCAATCTCTAAAAACCTTTTGCTAATCAAGACTTTGACTTCCCTTAGCAATCCTTGGTAACCAGCCAACTTCACATCCTTGTCACTTTCTTGTTTGATTGGAATATAGCATAAAAGAATTAATTCAGCTCTGTGGTTGAAAAACTACTATGGGATAAGTTTCGCTCAAAAGCTTAAGGAAAATATATTAACTGTCAAGTCTAGGCATGTTGTTTAGGTTGAATTAGGTTAGTTTTCATGCTATTATAAATCAGTCCATGGCTGAACCTAGTCAAAGGTTTTTGTGAGAAATTTATACCTCAAAGCAAAAAGGATGAAATAGCTTAGTGGTTAAGACGAAAACTGGAAGCAAGACTGAAAGGGATGGGGCAATCGCAAACTAAAGACAATTACTAGGATTCTAACTACATAACTAATTTAAAAAAATAAACACCCAATTTTAAAAGCAGGGATGTATTTTCTTCTCTCTGTGGTTTTATTTTGGGGAACATTTTTCCTAGACAATTGTTGAATATTTTCTCTGTAATATCTGTAAACTTTCTAATGATACTGGCCTAGTTTAAAAAAAATGTAATCTAGAGAGATCAAGTGGACATCCCATGGCATGACGTATGTAATGAAATCTTGTTTAGAGGACCAAACAACCCTAATTTCTCTTGGTTTTGCACTCAGTGCTTCAAATCTGCCTCTTAAGCATTTTATCAAGTGAAGAGACTCGAAAGACAGTTTCCTGAGTATTTGCGTCACTAATGAGAGAAATAAAAAGCAGTGAATATGCTTTTTATTATTTAATGAAAATAGATTACTAAATAATTGTTCATTGACATACAAAATACTAAAAAGCAGTATAAACTACCTTTTTAATAGGTAAACTAATCAAAAGGTATAAACATATTTGGGGTAAACTAATTTTTAAGGCAAAATGTAGACATATTGTATGTGTCAGATTTCCTTCTAATGCTTTTATTTTGTAACATATTGAGCTTTCAGTGTTTTATTTCTATGATGACATTACATCCATGCTTCAGCCACATACATCTTACTATTAATAACAATGTTTATCAAGGATATACTTGCATCTAAGAATCTTAAAACTTACCATCAATGCAAATTGATTACATTTCATAATATGAGGAAGAAGGTATGATTCCACATGGCTTATATGTAGGGGATTAAAAGTCAAAGGGCTTTTTTTAAGGATCAACATTAACTAAAAGAGATATGTGCTCCTCATTCCATAGCTACGTCTCCCTACGCTTCAAGTAAACCTGCTAAGGCAGAATGTCTTTGGGCATAAGGATCAGCCACACACATTTCATTAGTCTTAATACATATGATAAAAGCACCAAAGAAAATAGAATACAGTTTCACCTACCATAAAATACCATATATGTATGAAATTGCTTTACTGACATTCAACTGTAAAATTAATTAGTCAAAAAGCATATTATAACTGATTATTACATGCTAGTCAATACAAAGGAAAACAAAAATAGTCCCTGATCTCAAGGAGGTTGCATAGAATGTAACAACATGTACATAACTATATCTATCTATCCATCCATCCATCCATCCATCCATCCATCCATCCATCCATCCATCCATCCTTCCATCTCCTCTTCCCTTATCTGAGGGTGTTCTGCTCAAAGGAAGGTAAATTTTGATGGCCAAAAGCTACCTGGTTAACTTGGGGTTTACTGGCTAGATTTCTTTCTCAAAGACCAAACCTCAAACCCAATTCACTCTGGATCTCATGGACTGGATAACAATAGGTCTCTTCCCAAACACTACCTAATGGTTATTGTTGCGTCTTCCTGGCTCAGAGTGAATGCCAGTAGTAACTGTTTTTCTTTTGGCTAGCTACCCTAAGCGTCTTCCCCTATAAGTTTGATTTTTTTTATTAAAGGAGCCATCCCTTGACTCATTTCTTAAAGAAGCCTATTCACTGAATGGGTGAAAGTAAAAACCTGAAAAAATCCTTAGCCTGAAAGGGTCAAGGTCTCCCACTGCCTCCTGGGTCATCTCCAGTTGTCCTGATCGATATCTGGCCCCTGGGCCTAGATAACTCTGGAGGAGAAAGCAAGGCTAGTGACCTTGCACAGCCCTGCCTCACTTAAATCAAAGTCAACTGCAAGTCAGGTCATCATCTCCCTGATGTCATGGTCCTCTTCAAGAACAAAGGACAAACGATACACAAGATATATACAGTGTAGATGGAAAGTAATCGCAAAAGGGAATGTATTTGGAGGAAGGGAAAGGTAAAGTTTTTATGTACAAAATGGTATTTGAGCTTGGCCTTGAAGGAAGCCAAAGAAACTGAGGCCTAGGTGAGGAGGGATTAATTAAGTTATCACTCACATACTTAATGTTCTGATAAACTATCACATGAATGGGAAAAAAATCTTTTACAAGTCACTTCTAAAAAGGAAAAAAGCACAAGAAGAGGGTGATAGGATGATAAAGGGACTCTAGGTCATACTATGTGAACATCAGTTAAAGGACTTGGAATACTGAGTCTTGGGAAGAGGAGACTCAGGGAAGATATGATAGTGATCAAATGATAGAGGAATTGGATGTGTTCTGCTTGACTTGGGAGGGCAGAATAAGAATCAAGGGGCAGAAGCTGCTAAGAAACAAAATGAGAACAACTTCTCAACAATTATAACTATCCCCAAATGGATTTATAGTAAGCCTCTCTATTTTCTCCACTCATTCACAGATACAAGCACTCATGCACATGTGCGCACACATACAGAACTCTTCAAGACAAGTCTATGGGTATATGACTGCTTGTTAAGTACACTGTTTCTGGAATTTTTGGTTAGGTACAGGTGGACTAGCTAGCCTCTGAGGGGCTTTCAAATTTGGAGTTTGTGATTCTGTATAATATCAATTTAGAAACAAGCTTTTGGAATACATTGGTGGGAGGGATGGGAGAAAGACAAAGACTTCTCTTTGATTCTAGAAAAGTGAAGTAGAGTGGCAGCCAACCAGAAACTCTTGAACCGTTTTATATGGTTTCAAAGGACACTTTGCCTACACTTACCTGTTTATATCACCCCAAAAAATTCTGTATAAGAAACAGTTTTTCAATCTGACACTTCCATTTTAATATGGAAATAGCAAATTATCTACAGATTTCCATCTCTTAAAATAGCAGACCAGCTGTGTAGTCACACTAGTTAAAAGCAAAATGTTTGAGCTTAGCAAAATCATATTTGGGGATTTGTGTGCATTTTAAGTGACTGTAGCTGGTCGGAATTCACTTGAATTTCAAATGCAATAACATTCCCCATCTTCCTTCCCTTTCATATCTATAAATTAATTGTTTGAACTATTCTAATGAAATTTGGAATTTAAACGAATTCTTTCTTAAGGTGGATAAATTCGATAAAATAATTGAGAATTATGAGATAATATGTGAAGGCTGATTCAAAACAAATTTTTTAAATTAAAATTAGCCAAATATTTCAAAGAGATCATACCAATTAAAATGAAAATAATCCTCATTGTCGCTAGTTATATGAGACCTAAGGTTTGATAAAACTATTAACAAATAAAATATTATGAAAAAATGATACCATTTTATAGTCAAATGTAGTTTCTCACTTTTTAGAATTACATTTCTAGGAGTTATGCCAAATGAGTCATTAAAATTGATATTTCACAATTTCCTGCTGACAATGAAACAAGGCATTTTACAAAATGACAAAATCATAACACATCCACACTATTTCAGTCACAAGTGTTTGTCAAAATCGGCATGTTTCATTGCAATGTACTTTTTGCCAAACTGCCCCACTTCCATATATCAGCTTCAATGTCAATTTCAAGATAATGAGGCTTTTAAAAGCAACATCCATGACACTCATCCTACACTTGACGTTACAATCCAAGTATTCTCCTCCTGATACAGTGCATGAATCTTCTCAGCCCCATCCCAAACTGTAGAGAGAATCAGAGAGTCTCTAATTTGGAAGGGACCTTTGACAAGGCCACCTAGGCTAATTTCTAATTCTAAAAGAGTCCCATGTACAAGAACCACACAAGTAGCCATCCCATTTTCAACTAATGAGAGAAGATCTCCCAAGGAAGCCCATCCTACTTTTAAATGGCTCTAAATGTTAGGAAATCTAAATCTGACTACATCTATAACACTGGCTCTCTTAATTCTGCCCTATTGGACAAAGAAAAGTAAGTCTTCCTCTAGGTAACAGTTTTTCAAATACAACACCCCTATTTCCTTCAAACAATCCTCATGATATTGAGGTGCATAAAATATTCTGGTTGTCCTCTAGATGCTTTCCAGTTTGTTAATATTTATACTAAAATGTGAAATCTAAGCACCCAACTTTTCCTTGAAAAAGGAACTCTTTAACTGATTATTCAAAGCCTTTCATTGTTGAGATCTCTAAATATTAGAAACAGATTCCTTATGTTAAGGTGAATTCTATTTCTCTGTAATTTACATACATTGCTTCTACTCCTCTTCTCTGGGCCCATAGTATCAAAGAACAGCAGGGAAAATAGGGGAATCAGATCAAGTTGGAACATTTTTCAAAAGTCTAAGAGAAAAATTATCAGGAAATAACATCCTTTATTTTCTCTCTCTAACTTAAATTTTCCATGCCTCAGTTTTCCCATCTATCAAACTGGACTATGACTGTTTAAGACCTTTCAGGATCTTTTATAAGATATATTATTTACTTTTTAAAATTTCTGGGGAAAAGATGCTATAAAATATAATACAGAGAGAAAAACTAATTGTCAAATTTCAGACTTCACAAAAATGTCTGAAGAATCTCATTTCTAAACCCAGAAAAATATTTATTGTTGTTTAGTCATTTCAGTTGTGTCTAACTCTTCGTGACTCCATTTAGGGTTTTCTTGTCAAAGCTAAAGGAGTGGTTGGCCATTTTCATCTCTAGCTCATTTTACATATGAGGAAACTGAGACAAGCAGGGTTAAGTGATTTGCCCAGGGTCACATAGTTAGGTCTTCCTGACTCCAGGCATGGCACTCTGTCCACTGTGCCACCCAGCTGTCCCAGAAAAATATGCAACTATACAAATTCTTGAAAACAAAACCCTAAAAGTGATCCTAAGTATAAGCAGTGTTTAATAGCGCTGTGTATATGTATATATAAATGAATGAATGTATGCATGTACATGTACAAATAAATTATGAAACACAGCAGCAGTTTAAATAGTATTTTCCCTGCTGAAGGTAACAGAACAGCCAGAAACACCTTGATATTGTTTCTAAGGGGACACTACATAGAGGAGTCAGGGTGCGAGAGGGTGTTGACTAATCATTTTGGTTAGAAATGCTAAACTTAAAAGTGAAAGAAAAGAGTCAGCTACACTGGTTTGCTTATGATTTCAGCCTTCAGAAAAACTATGTGTAGCTAAAGAAGGCAAGCTAACCTACAGTTTTTTAAGGGTCCAAACCCACACTTAATTTCCAATGATGGAACAAGCATCCTACACATTTAGAAAGTAACAATGGCACAATTTCTAAATCGGGGCTCCAGACAATTGGAATGGAAGGATTGGGAAGACTGGAAATCAGTCCTTTGGCGAGTGAGGATGAAATCAGCATTAATGCTTGAATGCTATTGTGTGTTTAAACATGGAGATAATTCAAGGAAATATCACCCACGAGATTTTGTTTTAAATACATAGGCTTCTTTTGAAAGAAGAAAGATAATTATGCTTATAAATGAATGCTACTTAACATCTACTTTTGATAAACTGTTAGAAAAAATAACAAATAGTGAATTTCACTTAATAGTTTTAACTTCACCGAAGGAAAAACCCTGCTTCACATTTGATAATAGCACATTAAAAATTCAGATGGTATCTCTTTTAGTGGAGAGAGCCTGCTGTTTTCTTAGTCAGAAATCCAATGTCATCTTCAAAAATGTATATTTATCATTCAACAGCCATGTATATAGGTGTGTTTGTAAGGCAAATATCTGAAATTCCATGTGACTGATTTCCTACTGAATTTGATGAAGTAGGACATGAGGAATCCCTTCAAAGGAAAGTCAAAAAGGTTGAAAGCTTGGCAAAAATGTGCATTATACTGCTCTGGGCTTTTACTCATTTTTGATTTAGAGATATGCCAGTGGACATATTATTTAGGTCTCTTGGTTTCCTGGCCAACACATCAAAAAGGAAATTAGAGTTATTTCAGCCCCACAATGATTATGAAACAATATTTAAATATTCAATATGCAAGAATGTAATATCTACTCTTAAACTGATGAAACTTAACATAATACCAAACAATTATTCTTTTGTTGTCGTTGTGTGGTTTCAGTCAGGGCTGATTCTATGTGACTCCATTTGGGGTTTTCTTGGCAAAGACACTGGAATGGTTTGCCATTTCCTTCTCCAGGTCATTTTGCAGATGAGAAAACTGAGGCAAACAGGGTGAAGTGACTTGCCCAGGGTCACACAGCTAGGAAGTATCTGAGGCCAGACTTCAATTCCGGGAAAAAAGAGTCTTCCTGACCCCAGGCCTAGCACTCTATCTACTGTGCTACCTAGCTGCCCATAGTTATTTTTACCTTGATTTAATCCAGAAATGGGCAAATAAACACTGTGGCCTATAAGAATCAGACTAAATGGAGGTTATATTCAAATGGCCTAAATAATTCACCCTCTTGAGATTCAATTTAAAAGTACGTATGCCTACTAAAATATCACCTTTGACAGAAATCCATATTTCTGTGCATAGTAAGTGGGTGAAGCATTAGAAAACAGTAAATCACCTATGTAACCATGTGCTTTTGGTACATTAACAAAATAGTACAAAGAGTTCTAGACTTGGATGTAGCTGTGAACAAACCACTTTATCACACTGAGCCTCAGTTTTCCCATTAGAGATTCACTGAGATCATGTTTGCAAATTGTTCTTTATGCAAAGAATTATCAATCACAAGAAAGGGCAACTGTGACATTCCCTGTTGTTTCCAAAGTAAACTCTTCCAGAGATTAATACAATCTCACTATAGTTGATGGCATATGGAGTTTATTTATTAATTTGGGGGGAATATTATAGTGTATCATTGACAGCTAATCCCTCTTAGAAAAAAATTACTGGCAGCTCTTTCATGAAAACATATGTATTCCTTGTGTGATCATCTTTTAAAATAAGAGAACAGCAAATAAGTGAATATTCAAGGCTTCCCACGTCTGCCCTCTAAGTTAGTTCTCTTTGTCTTAAGGCCTTAACAACCAGGAGGAACCCCTCAGTTACTGACTTCTTTATTTAACTACTTTTGGGACTTCATTACTACAAACCTCCTGCAGAGAGTCCCAATAAAACTACAAATATGCAAATAGTATTAGGGTATTTCTCTAAGATTAAAGGTAAACATGCTGAAAATTATAAACCCAAAATATCAAATAAATTCTTGAGAAACATTTTGGAAATGCATCTCCTTAGAGAAAAGTGGTTCCCTAATAATAACACATTTAGGAATTTTAAAGGAAATTAAAAATCAAATAACATACCTTCGGCCCTCTCAGTAAATAAAAACAAGTCTTAGTTGAAGAAGAAGAGGAAGGGAAGGCATAAGAGAATATGCATTTATTAAACACCTACTGTGTGCCAAGCATTTTTCAAATGTTATCTCATTTTATTCTCACAATAACCTTCAAGGTAGATGCTATTAGAATTCCTATTTTAAAGCTGAAGAAATCAAGGAAAACAAAGGCTAAGTGATTAGCTGGGGTCTTACTGCTAGGAAGTATTTGGAGTCACACTGGAACTGAATATTTCCTGACTCCAAAGCCCAGTGCTCTATGCACTGTTCCACCTAACCATCTCAAGAGACCCAAATTAGGCTTGGCTAAAGTTGTCTTCAAGGGTTGAGCACTGAGTAGGGAATATAGGGAATTATATAGTACAGTGACTTTAGGAATTTGATTTACCTTAGAAATCCTTCCCCTTAAGGGATTCAAAGACCTCTAGGTTTTATAGCAACTGTTATCACATATACCAAACAGGCTTTGCTTTCCATCATCAAGCTCATATCCTACATCTTGAAGGAAATCGAACTCTAATAGCACTGTAAGGAAATAATCACCAGAAAGTCCTAAGTGAAAAAGGTTACTGTGCTGCCTCCCAATTGCAATGGCCCTTTTAGCACTAAATCCTGTTCCATCAAAGTGGACAATATGCCCAGTTAGGAGAATTATTTTAAAAGGAGTGACACAATTATGGCATATTGGGAGGATCCTCTAGAGGGATTTATGGAAGGACGTGAGGGAGAATCACAGAGAATGAGAAGTCATGGAGAGGTTGGAAATGGCACCAGTGAAGAGAGATTACAAATCCAGTTTAATACCTTTAAAAGGAAATGGACCAATATACCTTTATAATAAAATGCTACTAGTTTTATTCAATTGGAAATAAATCAGGTCCAAAGGATACCAAAATACGCCAAAAATGTTTGATCAGTATGTTTCCCCAAGGGAACAAGCTAAATTAACTTCTCTTTGATTTAGAGAACACTCTCCTATGCTTCAGACTTTTCAAGTTCATATCTTGGCTAAAGGAGAATGCGGCTATTTAGTCAGGAATAATGAAAGTGGAAATGTTAATAGTGTTACTGATAATAAAAATGTTATTTACTTTGTTTTTAATAATCTAAAAGTAAATTGTTATTCTTAAAAAGGTTTGAAAATACAGAATATTTAGTCTTTTCTTTGTTTTTGTATATTTCCAAAAAACCATGAGCTCTTAGTTAAAGAGCTAGTTTGATTACTAGAAGAAAATGAGATAGTGAACATGGACTTGCAAAATTGGTTTGGTTGACACTTTCTTCCTCCTTATATCATGCCCTTATCTCTTTGTGGTTCCTTCCTTTAAAAAATAATTTAGATAATGGTAGTTTTTACATCTCTCTAGAGAATTTGAAACTCTAATTTGAAAATATCTTTTCTCCATTTAGAATTGCTACCCATCTTGGTGATAACTTTATTTTCAGGCATTTGAACCCTTCCTTTTCAGCCAGATTTCTGTAACTTGTTTAGGTGAGACTAGTCAATTACTTTATTACCAAAGTCTCATTTAAGTGGTTCAAAAGACCCCACACTATGAATGTTTCATTCTTGAACTTGTGTATTTTAGGGGATTTTCAATGTCACAAAATTCCATTTAAAAGAGCTAACCACTAATGAAATAAATTATAGAACTAAAATTCTAGTCCTTCACAAAGAAAGAAGCAAATTATAAGGTCGGTATCCAAAAAGGGACTGATAAAATCAGAAGATGTGTGTATATGCGTGTGTGTGTGTGTGTGTTGGGGGTTTGTATATGTATGAGCAGTGGTGGAAGAGGCATTAATCTATGTCATTGGCTTCTTTGGAGCTCTCTTATGACCTTTGCATTTGAGTATCTACAAAATCCAAAAGCTAGATAGTGGGAACTTCTGTACCCCACCTTGAGCTGCCCATTTGTTAAAACTGTTGTACTTTCCCCCAATTTAGCAAATGGCCATAAAAAGAGAATCTTGTCTGATTAAAAGTTTTCCAATTTCTTGGACAGAATCTAGTAATAAGAGGTAGTTTAATTAATGAATAAGCCACAACAGGCAAGACTTTGTGTAGCAAATCAAAAAAACCCCATTCATTTGATTCAGAATTCTCTAATTCTGCAAAAGGGTAATCTTGAATTCTTTTCCTTTGTTTCAAATACAAAGTAGAAAGTCATTGACTTTGGGTTCATTTAGTTACATTACCCATTACCAAAATGAGTAATTCTTAAAGTAGGTGGTGGGGATGGAGGGAGGAGGGGAAGCAAGAAATTCACTTTGCTGGTTTGAAATAAGGGCAGTTTCAGTCCACTTAAAAGCATTTTGCAAAGAGAGAATCAAAGTAACAGCTCAAATGAGAGACTGCTTATTGGCCTATATCTAATAACACAGAACAACATCACAAAGCTCTTTTTGCCTAAATAGCACATCTGATGGAGGAGTGTTTAAGGGCTGTTTCTCTGAGAAAGATGAAGTAAGTATCAGGGCTTTAAACAAGATTCTGGCAGAGTCCCCTTTTTTGTGAGAACAAGCTACCATAATCAAGGACTGTGATAGAAGCCCGAAAGGGAAAGCTAAAAGATGATCCATAACCACTTGCCTTCTTGTGCTGTGCCTGGCAACGGCTATGAGTACCTTGCATCCAGTTGAACTATACACAACAGAGACTACAGCTTGAGGGAGACAGACTATTGGGGAGCAGGCCTGGCAGAAGCACAGTGATGACGTCTCCAAAAGACACAAGTGTCTCTGCGGAGGGTGTCTGAATTGCCCTTTGACACTGGGTGGGTGCTCTGGTCACATGTAAGCTCTTCATGAATTACTTATGCATGCCTACTCACTCTTCCTTCTAATGATATACTTGTTCCCCAGATCTATTGACAAAAATATTTTATTGCCATTTTTCTTATGCTATCTCATTAGAGGCTGTTATCCTTTGCTAGATGAATAAATGTAAACATACAAGTAGGAGATCAGAAGCTATGGTTTTGAGGGAAGGCAAACCCACAGATTCTTTTGAACTTGGGGTATGATTATCTTGAGGACCCACTCTTTGAGTTGGTGGGTGCCCCCAGGGGTTATTTGTGTCTTATTACAACTATTCTAACTCTATTACAAACACTGTACATTTGCTTTCATACTTAGGCCTCTGATTGCACGGTGTCTCACTTCTTTTGAAGATACTGAGGGTGTCAGAAAATAGAAAATCATCTTTTCACCCGACTTGCAGGAGGAGAATAATCCCCACCCTTTCCCAGTATGAATATAGGAGTGCATTTTACTTTGTAGTAGAGCATATAATAATAACTTTTATTTCACATAAAATCCAGCTTTGAAGAAGATGTAAGATCAGAAAGGTCAATTTCATTGGGGGGTGGTGCTAGAGTGGAGGGGACACACGGTACTGCATGTATGGGAAAATATAATGAAAGTGGAAGGTTAAAGAAGTCAATCTACATTACTATTTTACCTCAGGCTGCCTTCATGCTTATTTATATGATCTAGACTTAATTACAACTTTATTTACCAAAAAGATGGAGGTGGGGCCTTTGGTTCCCTTAGAATGTTTCACTAGAGTGAATATGAATGAATGCACATACAGTCATATGCAAGATTAATGTATACTTGACCTTTTTAGGAGAAATACCAGACTATAGGAAAAAAGATGATAACCAGCCAAGTAAACAATAAACAAAAAACACATATACACATAAACTATGTGTGTGTATGTATGTATGTAGCCAAACTATAGCAAACGTACATGTATAGAAAAAACCATCTTGCTAAATGAAGCAAACCAGAGATTAGGGAAATAAACTTTACAATTTGCACTAGAAATATAAAAATAAGAATTTGAGAGATTAGGTTTTCCATATGAGCACTGGATTTTCCTCCAGTGTTCAGTGGAACTTATTTACTGCTGAACTCCTATTCTGTAATTATTTACTTTGTTTTTGGATATCCCACTTAGAAAAGACTATTCTGCTGAGCCACTCCAGGTAAAATACATTCCAAAGCTTCAAAATATTCTGGACATTAAAATGCTCCAATATTTCACAGAGTTGCTGAAATAGAAATGACAGTATCTTCCTCAGTGTAAAGGAAAAATAAGTCATAAACCTCTGAGCAAATGCTGGATTTCATTTTCACAAAGTGATGAAAGCACCTCAAAAGCTCTCATCAAAAAGGAAAATAATGGCTTAAACTAAAGTATATTTTAAGCTTCTGAAAAGCAACACATCAGAGCTGTCAGCTTCAGATAATTTGTAGCAAGTAACTAAGAAGCAAGTGAGTAGCTAAGGTCTATAGGACTCCCCATAGGCTCCCCTGGGTGTCACAGTGGAACCGTGCACATGGGCCCTGCAAACCTTCCCTGGTAAGATGAGGTGAGGAGCCTCTGGTTGACTTTTTGGATCCCACACTGAACAGCTGCATTTGTGTCAGCCACTCAAGTGTCAGGAGGATTAAAGGACAGCTGGGGTGCTGGAGGGATTCTGAGGTTTTCTAGTACTCTACGTAGGCCCAGCCCTCAAATGGACAGTTTTACAATTAACTGAGACATGTTGGCTTTGACACAGTCCATTTGATTAGCTGAGGTGTGCTCTGAAGGACATGCAAAACCATCTGATGGCAACTGGATTTTGATCCACTTTTAAAAAATAATAGCCATGAACTTGGCTTTAAATTCAAGAAGCTTAGAATCAATTATTTTACTTTTTATTGACCACTTAAAAATGCCCACGATGATTCAAGCTGTCTGTCCCATTGTGTGGGTGTGCACAATGGAATGCATTTCACCTTAATGGCCGTGTGAAATGTTTTATGTTCCAAACCATACTGCACCCTATAGACTTGTAATTACTATTTGATCTTCCATGGTTGTTTCTTTCCTTGTCATCAATAAATTTCAATAATGAAACACCCAGATTTTGTATAAAAGTAGAAACTACCAATGGGTATGTTTTCCTGGATTCTGAAAATCTCCCAAATATTTCTAAATCTAGAGTAAGTCAAACAAATTCAAGTTCATATTCACTCACCCTCCTCCATCCTCCTGTCCTCACCTGCCCCTAAAATGCATTTTTCTGTGTGAAATCCAAATTAATTCAGTAGATATGGTTTTAAACAAAAGTCAGTTGGTATAAAAGACAACAAAGGAGATGAGAGAGAAAATAGCACAATCTGCCTCAGGCCAGGAGCAGCAGCACTGAACGATGTGGCACAACCATTTTTAGGCAGAGATTCTACTGGAGTGGCTGCCATCTAATGACAACCTCTGACATCAGTCAGCTCTTACACCTCTAGTAGTGTAGGTAAGGGAAAACTGATGAAAACAGAAATGCCCTTTCCTCATTCAGGCAGAATTGCCTCAAGTGTAAACCTCTCAGAAAACTAAAAGCTAGCTGAATGTAAGCAGAACTTCTAATAAACACATCAAAAACCAAAACAAAATCTGGGTCTCAGATACCAGATTCTACAGAAAGAAGTAAAGATGGAAGGAAGGACGACTATAAGGAAGCAAGGATATTATTTAATTAAAGAAAGTTCACTAATGAGGCATGTTGCAGACAGGCATAGACAATGCAAACAAGTGAATGAGCTGGGCCCAGAACTGAGTGAAAGGGAGGGATTGGGCTGGAGCTAACCTGGAAAATTGTATCCTATGTCTGAGTTTTCCACATTTTCTTGCTGCAAAAGAGTCTCTTTTTTTTAACATCAGCATTCTTCCACTGATGGATGGTGGCTTTCTATTTCAGAAGACTCAAAATCACCAATAACTCAAAGAATAGCAGAAGGTGTGCATGTTGGTTGTATGGCAGCTGTACCATGTTATCAATGATGACTTGCATGCAAGAAGTATTTTAAAATACATTATTAAGGAATTATGTGACAGAAGACATCTGTGACACTAGGAAAAGTTTTATTTTACTGTCTCACTGAGACATGATGGTTTAACCCTGAATTCCACATGCTGTAGCACTGAAATTTAAACTCCAGCAAATGACTTTGTAAAACTAGCAAGGATCCCTGAGATCTGGATTTTAGGCTGGAATAAACCTTCGAGTTCATCTGGACCAATCTCCTTATTTTAAAGTTGAGAAAATGAGCTCTAGACAGATGAAGAGACTTGTCAAAGGTCACACAAGTGGGTAAGTAGTTGAGCAGGGACTTACATCTAAGTCCTCTGATTCCAAATCCAGCATCCGCTATCCTTCCGCACCTCTGAGCCTATGAATATGGTGAATGTTTGTTATTTGAAGATCAGACTCCCTAGATTTGGAGAGGCTCATCATTAGAAGGTTGGTCATCAAGTTATGAATATTATTGGTCATAGGGCTCACGAAAATTGTTCACTACAATATTAAAGGTTTAATTGATGAAGAGAATATTCACACAAATGAAATAGTGAATCTTAGAAGTAGTTACATTAGTGTGACAAGAAAAGAATGTAGACTGGTCACTTAGGAAGAAGAAAAACAACAAATGGATTGATTGACCAAATTATATGTATACACCTACTGTCAGATTGCAACTCTACTGGAGTAGAAGCATGTCGGAATTCTATCTGAATCAAAGTGCTTTGCACTTAGCAGTAACTCAAATCGTTGGTCAATGAATCAACCAACAATTCTGTGAATGACATCTTGAATAGCCCAGAACGAAGAGTTTTATATATAGACAGCCTGTCTCTAATCGCAAGATAATTTCCAGCTTAAGACAATGGCTCCGTTGGGTGAGCGATCAGGGGAATGGAAGTGGCTGAGTGCTCAATCCCAAAGATCATAAGCAGTAGTCAATATACAGACTTGCATGGCCTATAAATCTCAATATTCTGGGTCTCATGCCATAGAACAGTGAAAACTGAGGCCTAAAGAGAGACTTGCCCAAGTATACAGTTTTGGCTCTTCCATTTCCTCACTATAAAATCAGCATCATATATGCTAAAGGAGGAAAACCCCATGAAACCCAAATTCTCCTTTGTGTATTTTCTCTTGCATGATTGTATTTTCACCTACTATGTCAAGTGGCAATACCATTGATTTTTAATTATAATAACACTGGTAAGCTGTGCTGTAATATTTTGTAACTGCAGGGAAAATATTTTGAAGAACAAATCACTTCATAACTACATGGCTTGGGATAAACAGTTAACTTAATGGAACCTATATGAACAGAATCAGACAATATTACAGCTCAAATGGATGGTTTTTTCCTTCTTTAAAAAAACTCTATTGGGTAATTACATAGCACATTTTTAGAGGCATGAAACACTTCAATGTTGTTAATGGATTTCGTTCTCTTTTTTTAAAGCACTCTAAATTGCAGCTTCTTTTCTGGCAAAGCAAGGCAGGCAATTGTGTGAATAAAGTAAATGAATTTCTAGTGTACCAGAGAGGCAGGGAACAAAGGCTCTGGCTTTCCCTTTCCTCCTCAGACAGGAACCCTTCAAGAGAATTCAAGTTTCAACAGGTACCAGGACTACTGGCTCAGAAAGATTTCCCTATGGGTGGGCTAATCTAAAGGGACAATGGCTGCTTCTTTTGCACTCTGTCAATGCTTTCCTGGGCCAGAGGAACTGGGCAGTAGTGGCACTCTAATGGCTGAGGCAGAGTTGAAAAATGCCCACAGGATCTTTGCTCAAAGTGCCTCCACAGCCCCTCCTGGGCACAACAGGGGTCCACTCTGTCCTTCCTCCCTGCTTTCCTTCATTGTAATGAAAGAGTCTTGAGTGCCACTTGGTCTGCCCTCATTCCATTTTGCACTGAAAAGTGTTACTCTTGAAAGGACTATAAGATTCCCTTCCATACCACCATGAAAGAAGTGACTGCTCTCTCTTCTACCAAATTCTGGTAGAGTCTTGAATCTATGCATTTATTCTGCTTAAAATTGTTGCTGTGTAATAAGAATTCTTAACCTAGGGTTTGTGAACTTATCATTTTGTTCATATGTGTTTTTGGCAATAATTTAGTAACTATATTTCATAGAAATATTTTCCTTTGTAATCTCACAAGTTTTTGCAGTTAAAATCAGAATTCTGAGAAGGGGCCCATAGAATTCATCAGACAGTGAAAAGGGGAACAAGACAGAAAAAAGGTGAAGGAAACCTTCACCAGATCCTAACTTTTATGATCATATGTTAGGTAGGCCAGACTTTTTAGTAATATAATTAAAATTCTTACCAACATATTGGATTGAATGCATATCATCCTTCAAAATAGTCACTTTTTCAAGTTATATGTGTCTTTAAGTTAAGAAGTTATACACATTATATCAGCTGTTCTTTCTAAGCACACTTTGCACATCATAAAATGTTTTCCTCACTACAATCCCATGAGCCAGTAGGGTGTGTATTATTACACTCCTTTTAGAGCTGAGGGGACTTGGACTCACAGAAGTGTCTGAGGACACCCAGCTAGGAAGTGTCAGAGCTAGGATTTAAAACCAGGCCTTTTCACTCCAGATACAATGTCATTATACCATTCTGTCTGTTCCAATGAACCATTTGGGGAAGCCTTTTATAATTGCCACCAGAACTAGTTTTATGAGCAAGATGGAAAAATCCTCTCAAATGCTGGGTAGGAAGGTCATTGAGAAGGTAGAGCAATGTAAAAAAAAAATTAAAGACATCAATAAACCATTTGAAAAATAAGATCAGTCTCATTACTTTGTGGTCATGCTTGGTCTTTATCAGGGTTTCTTCATATCTCACGGGCACATTGACTCTCTCTTTCATTCATTTCTTGTCATTCTATGAGGATTTTACCAGGTTCTTTTTTTTTTACAATATCAGCAGATTACAGACTCTATTTTCCACTTGACTTGGTCTCAGTCAACATCAATATTTCCCCCATAGAAGAAAAATATCCATTTGTTGTGTCCGTCATTGCAAAGTAATTTTGAAAGACAGAGTATGTCACATGTGACTAACACTTTTTAAGAATTAAATTAAGAAATAAAAGAATTAAATTTCATCTTTGAAACAGGACAAGGTATGTTCAGGATGTTGGCCCAATGGCTCAAGAATTTAAATAGCTTTGAAATAAGGTGGTAAATGAAAAATACACACAGAAAAAAACAAAATGAAAGAAGGGGGTGGAAACTTCTTTAAGGACTCACACAGACATGCTTGCAAGCAAACACACACACACACACACACACACACACACACACACACACACACACCTTAAACTCTTCTAAATACAAAGGAGGGAAATTAAGGTCATCAAGACATATTATTATATAACTTATATGTTGAATTAAACAAGAAATCTAATCTAGTTTAATTGTATGGCTCATAAGATACTTGGAGTAAATGAGCATGCAATCTTCGAAAACTTGTGACAAAGCTGGGATACACTATTTTCATGTACATGTGAGAATTATAAAGTAAAAAATTATGTATAATATATTGATATTATACAAACTGTTCAAATTGAATTAAAATAGTCAAAGAATTAGAAAGGCTACAATTAAGCCTTTAATTTAAAAGAGAACCCATATAAGGAATTCATAGAGTCTAGTGAATGGATCCAAAATAATTAATATGAAATTGAAAATATACAGCAAATATGTAGCTGGAGGAGATGATGAGGATGTCTTCAAAAACCCATGTTGCTCTCAAGCAGTTTATTTTGGTCTTCTGCTTTTTCCTCTTTCACCCCTCATCCCCACCTCCCCTCCATTCAATCAGTTGCTGAGTTTTGTCAATTCCTCGTCTACAACCTATCTTCCATCCATCCCTTTCCCTATACTTATATGATCACTACCCTTATACATGTCCTCAGAAACTCTCAATGGGACTAGTGTGACTCTGTTTCTATCCTTTCCCCTCTCCAAGTCATTTTTCACATAGTTGCTAAAATAAAGAAGTCTGACACTGTTACTATGGCTTCCTATGGCATCTAGGAGAAAGCAGAAAATGCCTCAGCATGGCATTACAGCCCGTCAGCTCCAGTCTACATTTGCAGCCTTATTTTGTATTACTCATTGTCACACACTCTCTATTTTACACAAACTGGCCTAATTTCTCTCTCCCAAAAGGAAACCCATTTCCCACCTCTGTCTTTACATGCACTTCCACCTCTGAAAAATCCTTAGCTTACTTCAGGGCTCAAGTCAGGTACCATCTTCCAGAAAACTTTTCCTCAAGCTCCTAGTTAGAGTTTTCTCATTTCTTAAGTTATATTGTATTAATCCATGTTCACATGTTCACATATATAACACCCCCCCACACACACAGTAGTAAGTTAGCTCCTTAAGGCCAGGGGCATTTTTGAATTGCTTTTTTGTTTCCAGGGCTCAGTAGACAGTTTGACACGTAGGTTCTTAATCAATGCTTGTTGAACTAATAAAGACAAATAAATTCAACATGCCTTCTATCTGGAATAACCCAAAATGGAGCAAATCCAAATAAGAATGATTCCATGGGACCTTTAGGGGAATGGAATCTTACAGAGGTGGGAATCATCTTAGTGCTTAAGACAAACAGACCTGGTTAGGGACTCCTGTCTCTTAGGACCAGGCAAACAAGGCCCCTATCAACATGATTACTCAAAAGCTTGAAATTAATTCACAGGTTCTTCCCCCCTTTGAATTGCAAAATATTTTGTACAAACTGCCAAATATGAAATAAAGGATCCTAATTTCCCCTGATTCCTGTTGAATTGTTTTCTCACAACGAGAGAAGATATTTCTTGTAGTAAATAAAGAAATAAAGTTCAATAATATGAAGAGAATGTGCTCTAGCCCTGGAGTCAGGAAGGCCTGGATTAAAATCCACCCTCTGATACCTAGAGGCTGTGTGATTGTAGTGGGATCATTCAATCTCCCTGAGCCTCAGGCAACTCTTTAAAACACATCTCTTACTTCGGTTTTAATTTGTCTGAAATCACAAATTCCTGATGTAATATTGAAATCAATTTATGATTGCCTGCACACTGGTATACTTTACACTCCCAAACTGCAAGCATCTCTAATTCACTCAGTTCACTTACATAGATCACAAGCCCTATGTCGGCGTAAGTAGCTTAGTAGGTAGTCTTTGAAGATTGCTGAGGTGTCTGACAAATGCAACATGAAGATAATCCTCTCTGATACAAACCAGACCCTTCCTTGGACAACAGACATCAGTACTCAAAGCCTTTGCAATTTGATGGAAGCTGCTGGAGCTTTCTTTACATAGCCTTAAAAAACATAGGGTCATCCCTCCACCACAATGAGGCATTATAGCAGGATGATGCCACTGTAGAATCTCGATTTTTATTTACTGTTTTTAGACTTGTATCCTATCCATGACCACGGCACAGATAATGTCCTAATGGTGGAGAAGAATTCAGTTTGCATACATAGGCAATGAGTCATCCTATAGATCATATAAATGTAGCACTAAAACCCTAAGGTATGTAGGAAAATGAAGGGTAACTCATTACACCAAAGAGATATAGGTAGAAAATAAAAGCACTGACTGAGGCAGGCCCACTACCCTGTACAAATCCAGAGTATCTCTCTTTGGCCATGACCTGCTGAGCCTCCAGATAAATGAATCAAGAAAAAAATTCACCACAATAAATTATGGAAAGCCAAAGGTTACTGGAACCCTGGCCAGCTTTCATATATCAGGGAAGCAAATTATCTGGCTGACTTAAAATGAATGTCACTATTCCAAAATGAAAAGTACTCTGGAGATATAGGGCAGGCAGGGTAGGAGAAAGACAAGAAGGAAGGGCAAACTCTTATATTCTACCACTTTTAAGCATGTGATCACAGCATAGAACATAAATGCAGAAGGGCTAGGGACCTGAGAGGTCATGGAGTCAACCTGTCTTCTTTTACAATTGAAGAAACTGCGGCCTAGGTTTCAAAGGAGTTTGCCCAAAGTCACATACACAAGAAGCTTCAGAGGGGATAATCTAACCACGTGCTCACATGGGCTAGGCAATGATATTATGATGTCATAATAAGCCAGAAAAGCAGGAATACTAATTCCTTTCAGAATTATCAAATGCTCTCCCTTCACTTTCGCTCCATCAGATTCTGTTGTTTTCCATCCTGTCTGTGGATAGAAATGTCTCAACAGTACTGAAATGTATTGTCACTGCAATGTGATAGTGTTATGGACATGGAACCTAATTAAGCTATTGTTTCTCATCACACATTCTCCATCAGCATCAAGCTACTCAAGTGGGTGTCTGTATAGGACATGCTACCTCTTATTTTTATAAATTTAGCTCAGTTTCCTATATACTTGAAAAATTGGACCTTTAGCAGAGAAACTTGCCACGCATTTTCCCCCAGTTTCCTGTTGTCCTTCGAATTTTGGTTTATTAGTTTTGTTTGTGCAAAAGCTTTTTCATTTCATGTAATAAAAATTATCTATTTTATTTCCTGTAATTCTCTCTATCTCTTCTTTTGTCATAAACTCTTGCCTTATACATATATCGGACAGGTACAGTTTTCCCTTCTCCCCTAATTTACTTATGCCAGTACCCTTTATGCCTAAATCATCTATTCATTTTGACTGCATCTTGGTATACAGTGCTGTATACCTAGTTTCTGCCAAACTGCTTTCCAGTTTTCCCAGAAATTTCTGTCCAATGGTAACTTCTTACTCCAAAAGCTTGGATCTTTGGGTTTATCAAATGTTAAATGTCTATGGTCGTTTACTACTGTGTACTGTATACTTAATGTATTCCACTGATCCAACACTCTAATTCTTAGCCACAATTATTTTGATAATTACCACTTTGTAGCATAGTTCAAAATCTGGAGTTGCTAGGCCACCTTCCTTAAAATTTTGGAAATATGAAGATAAAACAAAACAAGATAATAATTAAAAAAAACCCACCAGGCTTTGTCCTCAAGAAGTTCTACTGTGGAATAAAGTTAAATGCCTACTGGGCGCAAAACAATGTGGGCAGGGAAGGGCAAGCTGGGGAGAGAGAGCTGCTAGGGAGAAAATGTAAATTCCCAGTTCTCAAAGAATCCATAGTCTAGTCTTAATCACTACATTTTCTTCAATTTGTCTTTGTTGCCATAGAATCTCATTCATAGACTTCATTATTTAATATGCAATGAGCAATATTAAATAAAATTGGGCAAGATATTACATATGATGGCATTTCCCTCCCATCTAAATTAGGTTGTATTTTTTTTTAATTTCACTTGCAGCACTCTAGGGAAGCCTGATGATTTTATTACCACTGCTGAATAAAGAGACAATATGATCTTCTACAATATTGAACTAAAAAGAATGGATATTTTAATACCTCAAGAAAAAGTTCAACAAAATGTCTTTCATAATCTCAGAAAGCACGTTAGATGAACATTTCCTTAAAAATAAAGCCACCAGGTTTTTTTTGTGCTATTTATATTCCACAAAGAAAATAATTATACTTAGAAGTGTCATGCAAAAGTTGCACTCCATTTTGGTCTTCATTTTGAGATAGAAAATATTGCAGTATGAGTAAGGGTGAATTGAGATCTATAATATTGTTATAGTTTCAGCATAGCATCTGTTCTTCCTCTTCCTCTCTGCCCTAATTTTACATATGCCCTAGGATTTGATGAACATCCATCATGAACTCAGGTCTAAATTTCTAAGCAAATCTAAGTTAATCTCCAAAAGGGCAGATGCATTTAAGGGTTAGGAAGCTGTAGTTCATTGATTTATGCCAAACTCCATTCTGAGGTGGCGCTTAGGAAGTTGGGTACAATTTCAGAAATCAATCTGACCTTCAAAGTTGGCCCTCTAAGTGGTTTGGGGTGAATCTAATCTGAAAATCGATCTCATCATTTTGGATACAGTTCTTCACACGTATGCAACAAGAAGGCTATTTGAGTACAGTCGATTGGTATTTTAGCCCCAGACCAACAATACCACACTGCAGATACATAACAGTTATAATTAAATGAAACACACTGCTTGATTACTAAGGTTCCAACAGTTTGCCAAACAGTTTATCTTTCAACTACTTCAGCTCTGCTACTGGAGGATCAGAAGACTGCATGCCATGGCTCCAGAAGACCTGAATTTAAGTCCTAGCACTGATACCTCCATGTGGGCGACTGGAAAAGTCACTTTTGGGTCCCAGTTTCCTTATCTGCAAAATCAGAACTCATACTAATTACCCCATAGAGCCAAAACATGGGAAACATTTTGTAATCCTAAAAGCATTATCAAAATGTGAGTTGCTGCTGTTGTCATCATGAAATTTACTTATAATATACTTATAAAAACATATGTATACATTTCTTCAAATCTCATAATGTAATTTTTGAATTTCTTTCTAGTGTTACAATATACAAAGGTGAAGCTTAGAACTTAACCCTTTTTAAATTTGATATTGAATAGAAGAAGAAACAGAGTCAAGTGTTACAATCTGCTCTAACACTGCTGTTGGGGGATGTTAAACAACATAGATGAGTAGGTGATGACCAAGTGGCTAAAAATGTCAGTTCACTTGACTGGCTTCCAATCATTGGCAAGAAGGTAATAAGCTCACAATTGAGGCTTTCTGCAGAGGCCCTGGGCCCCTTCTCATGGGTGAAGTTCCAAGAAAGGGCACATCATTTGCTTTAGTAGATAGCAACAGAAACATATAAAGTGGGGCCAAGATCCCCCAATATTCCAAGACAGTAAAGTATTAGCATGCAGTAGAAAGCTTCCAACATTTGGTCAAGGACTAACTTTATTTATGTGCAATCTCATGAATTCAATTATGGAAAGGAACATTAACTACAGATTCTCTACTTAAAAGTGCTTGTACTTGCTTTTATATAGACTCCTTTCTGTTGATGTGCCCAAATTATTCAATTAAACTAAGGAACATAGTAGCTGTCCACTACTGCTGCAAATTCTGCTTCCTGCTTTCCTAGCATGGATTTCGGTGGATCAATACTGAATGTAGCACCAATTCTCTGAAGCAGGCCCTGCTAATTTATTAACTTTTGCTACTGGAGCACAAAGAAATGCACATGCCAAAGGGGTTACTTAGAGTCATTAGCAGAAATAAAAACTATTGTTATAAAAGGTTGACAAGGTAATGGGGATTTCAGTTGTGATCTTAAATAGCAGAGAACTATCCTCATATAACATATGGATTGGCAACCATAGCCAACTGGTTTCTTGGCTAGAAGATAAGAGTACAAACTAGGTATACCTGCTATGAATGCAAAGGCAGATTTGGGAATGCATTTGGTCTGGATAGTTTATTTTTGCAATTTTTCCTGGATCGCAGAAATGCTCAGGGACTACTATGACCTCCAGTATCTCACGACGTCTTCCTGACTCGTATCCTCCCTTTGCCATCTAAAGAAGGCTTCACAAACAGACCACTGGTTTTCTTTTCTGTAATGTCTGGATATTCAAATGTGCAAAGAAACGGCTGTTTCGTAAGTATGTAGAATTCCCACTAGCCTACTTGGTAGAAATATAGGCCAAGAGATTTGTCCAGGATAACACATCTTGTAAACTGCAGAGGCAGGGAGCAAATGCAGGTCTTTTGGACTTGAAGCTCAGAACTCCATTCACGCTATAACACTGCCTCTATAATGTTTGAATGCTAGACAGAAAATAATAAATAATATTTAGTAGACATCCTATGCTTAAGTCTTGCAGCCAACTTGCCTTTTTCAGGATGGCTCAACTAAGAAAATAAGAAAATACATGAGAATAGTGTTTGTCCTTTGTACAACTTAGACATTTTATGCTAAAAAACAAACAAATCAGTCAAAAAGATTCCCTAAGACTCAGTATCTATATCTATCTATCTATCTATCTATCTATCTATCTATCTATCTATCTATCTATCTATCTATCTTTCTATCTATCTATCTTTCTATCTATCTATCTATCTATCTATCTATCTATCTATCTATCTATCTATCTATCTATCTATCTATCTATCTATCTATTTCCACCTAAGCTCAATAACTACAGAATCCAGTCATTTCACTGGCTGCAAAATAGGATATTAGGTTTCAGAAAGTGCAGGATAAATGTAAAGTATCATTCATTCCATCCAAAGCAAGAGTATTTAACCATTTCTGTGTCAAAAACCCCCTTTGGTAGCCTTGTAAAGCTGATGGACCCCTTTACAGAATACTATTTTAAATGTTTTAAAAATATATGGAATTACAAAGCAAACTAATTATATTGAAATACAGTTTTATCTATCTATCTATCTGTTCATGGGCTCTAGGTTAAGAACCCCTAATCTAGAAAACTGAAGAATTTTGGAACTGAGATCATAGGATCATTGATTTGAAGCTGGAAGAGACCTTGGAAGTCAACTTATCTTTGCATTTTACAGCTGAAGAAATAGATGGGGAATGATTTGCCTGAGCTCATCCACACATTATCAGAGTCAGGAACTGAACCCATTTCCTCTGCCTTCAGATGCAACACATTGACCCATGCTGTCTTCCACGGCACAGTGACAAGAGTGTTAGATTCCTAAATGATTTTAAACTAATATTTTCATTCTTCCCCATTATCCCATCATTCATGTTAACAAAACTTAGACTGAATGTGACCAAAATTATCTATTGTGTCCAAACTTTTCTTTATATCTTAAGAAACATCAAGAATGACACTTGGTGCCTATTTGACCTCAAATAATATGAATCCCTGAAGTGTAGAGTTTCTTTGGCTTAGCAATAGTCCTTAGTATTGACATGGGTCTTCTCTGCAATACCAAAGGTCTCAATGACAAGTCATGCAATCTACTAATAGCTTAACTGTCCTAAAACCAAATTTGGTTGTCTGTCAGCAGTGTTTCCAGCAATGTGACCTGTATGTAGCTAGCATGGGAATATAAGCACTGATAACTATGCGAAAATTAAGCCATCAGTATAGCCCTATAGGATTTCTCATATACTTTCACACACATGAAATTAGGAGGCAGGATGATATAGTGGACAGAACGCTGAACTTGGGGTCAGGAAGACCTGAGTGGAAACTGCCTCAGTCACTTCTGCTCTCAGCTATTTTCTTAATAGAGTGATCCTAAGCAAGTCCTAGGGAGACACTTTCTGAGTCTTTGTCCTCATGCATAAAATTAGGGACAAAAATATCTGTAGAACCTGGTTCACAGGGTTATGGTGAAGCTCCATGGAGATAATGTATATGATGAATTTTGTAAATCTTAATGTGGAATTTAAAAGTGAATTAGCAACAGTTGTAATTGAGCTTCATAATAACCCTATGAGGCAGGAAGGGAAACTGACCCAGAGATGTTTGGTGACATTCTAGAGGTTAGAGAATTAAAAACTAAAGATCATTCCCAGTCCTCTTTCTAGTAACAGCACTTTGGATTAGGCCCACCTCAGTAGTTGTCAGGCTTGAAAAGGTCTTTAAATGGCTGCCAAAGTCAGACAGTATTCAGCTGCTGCATCTGAACACTCACAGTTTTTATATGCTATTTCAATGGACAATGCCAGACCAGTGCTCTACTTGGACCTGACAAACATAGAGCTGTCCATGCCAAGGCCAGCATGTGCATGCACTCAACAGAGTATATGAAGAAAGTCTCTGTAAAATGAAGGTGTATGTGTGGACTTCAAGCTGGTTGGGCTGCTGGTGTTGGCAGTGAGCCATATAGGCCACAATGTTCTAGGTCAAAGGTTCAGGAGTAATGAGACTCAATCTTCTTGCTACCAGAGGTCTCTTGACCCACACCTCCTCTCATTTAATGTGACCTTAGATGTGGTTCTACACACTGGCAAACTGGGCCACCCTCTTTCTGCTCTTTCTGCATGAAATTTTGCCTCACTTATTTAGGCTATAGAGCCAAATAGGCTTGACAGAAAACTCAGTAGACATGTAAAGACTAAGAAAGTCTTGCAGAGCTGCTAGATTGGAAACCCACTATTACCCTCTAGAGGGAAAAAATCAAATCAGGGTCCCATCAAACCCTCGTAATTATACTTCCTACTCACAGAGGCAAGTTGAGAGGTAGGAAATTACACTTTTCAGAACTGAATCCCAAAGCCTCTTATTCTGATTTGTTTGGCAGGGTTGGGTATTGAGACTACCAGTTCGGCAGTTTTCTTGGATCTGCTTGGAGCAGAGCTGCAGCTGCAGCTGTAGCAGTAGCAGTAGTACCAGCAGCAGTAGCAGCAACAACAACTTATTTGGCAGAAAGAGAGAAACACAATAATGAAGGTGTCTATGCATTGTAACCCTCAGATTACAAGGCCAGGAATGAGCTCATTTGGGGGAATATTTGAGAAAGAACTGTTTGCAATTCAGCAGGCTTGGAGAAAATGAATGAATTCACAGCTGTTCACATTAATGAACAACAGATCTGGAATATATTACTAAATTCAAAAGGAAAATTTTGCATATGTTGTCAGAAATTTGACTTTGATCTTTATAAGTGTTGTGATGATGGGAATAATCAATTAATAATTGATTAGGGCCTTTTCTACATTTAGCAGACCTCTGCAATAGGCTGTATTTTTTTTTTTTTTAGTTTTTCAGATACCTCAATGTACCAGTGAGCCATGGAGTCCCTATGGGATCACTTTAATAGCTATTTGGTTGGAGAACTGACCCCAAAGCAAGGAATTCTGGGTTCAAGTTTCACCTCTGACATACACTGATTGTGTGCCCCCAGGCAAATCACTTAAGCTCTCAGGGTCCCCAAAGAGTTTCCTCACCCAGGAAGTAATTTCCTATACCAGGAAAATCACAGGTCCCCATCCTATCCCATAGAGCCATACATACTGTTTCCCCAAATAGAAAGCAAGCTCCCTGAAGGTGTTTCTATAGTTCCAGCATATACTCTTTTCTTCTATCAGATTCCAAAGTTGATCTTCTCAAATTCTAATCACTAGGTGGAGACTTCAAGTGACTTCTTGGAAAACTTTGTTAACCTTGCATTATCTTCTGATTGGGAGACCTCAGTTTTATTTTTGTGCTACTTACTGTTAGAAACTGGTAGTTAACAGTGTAGAAACAGAAAAAGGTTTATCAATTGACTGTAAGATAATTAGGTTGAAATTTCAAGTGTTTTAGGAAATATTTATCAACATATGCAAAAAGGCAGGCTTGGTTCCAAGTGAATAGTAGCCTCAGGGTGCCAAAATTTCAGTTTTCCCACCTCCCAGTAGTTTGGAGAGCTCCACCTTACCATGATGGAGGTGGATGTTTCTTGTTACTTATTGGAAGTGAGATCTTCACACCATTTAGAAAACTCAAGAGTGACAGACAGCTGATTCCATTAACAGATGGAGTGCTATTGATCTGTAGCTAGCAGAAGAGAAAGGGGCTCACTGTCACTCTTAAGACTTTCTCTCATTCAGTTCCATCTTGTTCTACAATGCAATTGACAAAGAGGCCTATGCACTCTGGACTCAGACGAATGCATTTTGCCTTTCTACAAATGCCTTGTTTATTTCAAACAACAAACTGTGATAAAAGCCTGAAACATATTCCCTTTTAGATTTTTACTTAGAGATACAACTAAGTTTTAAACAGTAAAAGGAACTTCAAAGTGAACTAAATCCAAAAGAGAACTGTCACATTGGATCAAGAATCACTTGAGGTCTAATACTATGGACTTGAGAACTCATCTGGAATTTGAAGTAGTTATTTATATGCCTTAGGTTCTGAAAAAAATGAATTTTATATACAATCAAGGTTATATGTACCCAGGGAAAGGAAAATAATTTCTAGTCTTCAAACTGGAAGGAAAAAACAACAACAATGAGAAGGAAGTACAGCATGAAATGGAATAAGCAGTTCTTAAATTCAACTCAACTGATTGGTCCTAAGCCTGAGACATGGAGAGATGAAAGACAAAAAGTCTGAAGGGAGTTGCTATTTCGAGAGTGTCACAAGCAATCTGAGACTTCCTAACATTATCAAATATAGAAGCAAAATAAATCCCAACTATAATGTTCACCATTGATGATACTCCTAGGCATCTAGGTGGCACATTGGATAGAGTGCTGGGCTTGAAATCAGGAAGCCCTGAGTTCAAATCCAGACTGAGACACTTACTAACTGTGTGCTCCTGGGCAAGTCACTTAACCTCTGTCTGCCTCAGTTTCCTCAACTGTAAGATAGGGGATAATTAATAAAAGCACCTACCTTCCAGGGTTGCTGTGAAGATCCAATGAGATAATATGTGTGAAGTGCTTAACACAGGGCCTACCCAACACATACAAGACTCTTAATAAATGCTTGTTTCCCTGTCTCCCTTTTCTTATTCAACTTAATTCAGCTCAGTGAGCATTTATTAAGCACCTACTATGTTCAAAGGATCTATGTGAAACAAAAATCTATACTACACATACTGACCTCTCTGGGAATCTACTATGCTGATTTTCTTTAAAGGCAAGCCATTTTATTAATGTATTTCATTTGTTAGAAGAAGTGTAGGGTATGGATAAAATGAAACCTGGATTAAAATCCTGCCTTTGGTACTTACTAGCTATGTGATCAAGGGCAGGTAGGTGGTGCAGCAGATACACATGGAACTTGACATGGAGTCAGGAAGACTTATTTCATGAGTTCAAATATGGCCTCAGACACTTACTAGCTGTGTGACTTGGATGAGTCCCTTCACCTTATTTGCCTCAGTTTCTTCATCTGTAAAAAGAGCTGAGAAGGAAATGGTAAACCACTCCAGTATCTTTGCCAAGAAAACCCCAAATGGGCCCACAAAGAGTCAGACACGACTGAACAACAAGAAGCTATGTGATCATGGCTACATAAATAATCATAACACCTACCTTCAAGTGTTCTTGTGACGGTCAAATAAGAATGAATGTTAATTACTCTGCAAACCTTAACCTGTTACATAAGTGTTCGTCATAATAGGCAGTGATTCTCCTGGCTGTTGTCACTGTTATTTATAAGATTCAGTGTAAAAAGAGTGCCTTTCACATAGATCGTGCTCAATAAATGTCTGTGGAGTATTAGTATATTGGTCAAATGCCTTACATGTAAAGAGTTCATTAAAGCACATAACACATTCACAAGTGACATACTTGACCGTCTGCTCTATTCTGCCCAGAGATCTGTCAAGTCAGCATGTCCTACCTAGCTAAAGGACCAAAAGTGGGACTGACCCCTTAGGCGGTCTAGGTTGCCCTAAAGCAGGATGAAAAAGCATAAGCCATGGGGTCAGCATCCTTTTGGATGTACATATCCTTTTGGATAAGAGGAGCTGTGACTGATTTTCTTTTCCTTATCAGAAGGCTAACAGACCAGAAGTGAGTGCAGATGGCAGCCTAAGACCCAGTTTATACTGATGGACTTCTCCTGACGTTAGAATCAGCCTCTGCCCTGCCCCAGACCTTCCACTCCTCCACATGCAGGCTCCATAGTTTCAACGAAATAGCTTGAGCAGATAGACTGAAGGTGACCTATACTCTCCAGTTCTAAAAAAGCTCCTGATATGGTGTGATAACAAGGAATGGGAACAAGAGCTTGACATGTGTTGAGCAGCTTTCTTAATTCATCTGTTTATGTAAATCTAATTACACTGAATATTAATGCTCTTTTCTCCAACACTTTGCACTGACCCTAATTCTTAGATGTATAACATGCAATTAACAAATGATAGTGCCTTCTTTATACCTAAATTTGCAGGAGGTTAACATGTCTGTACTAAACATCTTTTATCTGCGACCCCAATCAGGCTGAGTGGATTGAAATTCTATCTGGCAGGGAATGCCTAGTGGTGTTGCCCAGTACTATGCTAGACACAGCAAAGGCATACACAAGGAATAGATGAATGCTCCTTCCCTCAAATAGTTTACCATCTACTTAGAGTACCCTCTGACAAGTGTCAATGCCAATTCCATGTGGTCTCTAGATTCCTCATTCAGGTGCTTCCCCTTCAGGAACTCTGAAAATACTCCTCAGCAAAGACAAGGCCCCGAAGTAACTGAGATAGAGAGACATGTGTGCTCTCTTTTATCAATATGGAAATTCCAAACACTGGCACAAGGCTGTCCAGGAGAGTCATGCAGGTAGTATCACAAGAACCTCTGATTATCTCTCCTAGTCAAATCCAGTACAGTTCTGGTGACTTCACTGAAACAGGTAGCAAAGGCAAAATTTAGGAGGGCAACTGTACTCCATTAAACTCCACAATGGTTCAAATAGAGGTGATTGAAAATGTCCCAGGGCTCTCAGATCATTCTTTGCCTTCTTTAGGCATATTTTTCAGTTTTGATGCTAATTAATGACTTGATTTCTATACTATAATGGCCTTCTTAAGCCTTCATCTTTTTCCAACCATGGTTTTTTTTTCCCCTTTGTGCTCTGATGAGGTATGGAAT
The DNA here is from genome assembly GCF_028372415.1 of Notamacropus eugenii. Classification (NCBI taxonomy): domain Eukaryota; kingdom Metazoa; phylum Chordata; class Mammalia; order Diprotodontia; family Macropodidae; genus Notamacropus; species Notamacropus eugenii. The sequence continues at coordinate 86,314,550 of NC_092879.1, read as the reverse complement.
ATACTTGATTACATGTCTTAAAAAAAGCATTCAAAAGTAAAGTTTAGCTGGAGTTAAGATTGCAGAAAGGCAGCATATTAGTAAATATTTCAGCTAGGCTTGCTTTCAATCTATGCCCCAGGTGCAGAGGAGCAAAGAATTGTGAATGGAGAGATGATTTTCAATCTCTAAACTTTTCTCTGAAATTTTATTTTTGTGTCTGCTAAAGAGTTTTGGAATTTTAAATATTAAATCAGGTGACACTCAAACTCTTTAAATATGAAAAAATGCAAAATTAACTAGGTTTGTGAAAAGACTTACAGAGAAAAAGAAGAAACCAAGTATATCCAAAATGACAGTTGGTCTATTACCTTGTTTCATTATTCTCTCTCAGTTTACTATTAAAGTATATTACTTTTGATTGCCTTTTCCTCAATAAAAGGAAAATAAATTTCCCTGATTAAGGCATGGCTGGACCTTTCCTAAAAATTGAAATTTTCTACCGGATAGACAATACATTAAGCTCACAGGATCAAATATAAAAGCCTCTCTTTGATTTTCATACTCCTTCGTAACCTACCCCTCTCTCTCAGCTGAACCTGGAGCACTCATATCATAGGTGAGTACTTGGTGACTTCAGAGATTCTGTTGTCCCTGATCCCTGTACCAATCACTTCTGCAGTCTGCACAGGCAGTGTAGCTTAGTGGATAGAGTTCTGGCCTTAAAAAGTCAGGAAGACCACAGCTAGAGTTCCCATCTTTGATATATACCAGGGTATGGGACTCCAAATAAATTTTTTAATCTCTCAGTGCCAGATCTGCTCTGGGAAAAAGGAGTTGACTAGCCAGAGTTCCTATACCAATAAAATCACAAGTGTATACACAGAACAACAACAATGACAACAAAACAATTTTCCCATACAAGCACATAGTATGTATAAGCTGCAAACGTTACTCTCAGGATGATGAAGACTGAACCATGTCTGTCACAGGTGAGGGGTTTGGAAGCATCCATTCACATGAGTTACTGAAAGAATGCTGTATGGATTATGGACTTTGTTATATAGCTTTGTAATAAAATGATTTTGGGTGGTAGGTTTTGTTTTGTTGTTTCTCCCATGGGGAAATGTCCCCTAGGTCTTGAGATCAGAACTTGAATTTCCCTTCTGTTTCTTGAACCCATTAATGCAACCCTCAATTCAGCTAGTAGGAAAAGAACTCTAAAGCTTTGAGTCCACTACTAAACAGATCCAAGACCTAAGGAAGGAGCAGCAGAACAGTTAAATTCAGCGTGTTTTCTCCACTTAGAAAACTGAGGCAAAGGTTAAGTAACTTGTCCAAAGTCACATCTAGAAAGTGTCTGATGCAGTCTTCCTGATGCCAGGACCAGTGCTCTATTCACTGCTCCATACTGCCTCTAAATGGGGATTATAGGATTATGGACTTAGGGCTGGAAGGGATCATATGGATCATATAGTCGAGACTGATTTTAGAGATGAGGACAACATGGCTAAAAGAAAACTTAAGTGATTCACTCAGGGTAATGACATACTACAGCTAACACAGGGCTGTTGGGAACCTCAGATCTAATGACAATGCCTCACAGCCAAGGATATGCAAAGGGTATGATGTTATCAGCACAGGGAACCTCCCTCACCAGGGCAGACACAATGTACCTCAAAGCGTATTATGCTAATTTTTTTCAAATATTGATTAGACCTATTGTTGCCATGCAATCCTAGACAGAACTTCTCTGACCTTGGAGCTGCTATTAGCCTACGGGTCTCCACAAGAATAATGAAGTGTCTCTAGTCACTTGAATGACATTGGCAATATTTCACTGTGGCACATCTTCATGCTTCCGACCACCTTCAGCTGATTTTGCTGTTGCCTCAACCCATTTGTGAAAAATAGCTGTATTTTCCCATGACTTACAAAAACAAAAAGTGGCAGAATTTCTGAATAGCACCCTCTTCTGACCAAATTGGATTCTGTAGAGAATGATTGCACTATAGCCATGTCCTTGCTCATGGCTGTGCTAGTTCAAGCAGAGAAGAGATGATAACGATGATGGTGATGATGGCCAACTGACAGGGATGAGGTGATCAGAGGTGCCCTAACATTCCATCACCCTAGAATCTTGGATATTGCCCCTTCCCCCCACCCCTCCTTCAGGAACACACAAACATTCTGGCAGTTGGACAAAAAAAAAGGAAACGTTCACAGACCTCTTTCTCATGCTCATATAAAAGGTGCAACAGAAAACGCAGAGGATTCATTTCTTTCCTCTTCCAACGAGAATTGTATTCCCATCAAAAAACACACATTTCTACCTATGATCAAAGCAAAAAGCATGTTTCCTCTTATTTTTATTAACTACCTGTATAAAAGCCTCTGAAGTATTTGCTTTGTTCTGGCTGTGAAGCCCTTGTATCAGAGAGTTAGGAACCAAATGAAGACAACCACTTCAGGATAGGGACACTGGATCTTCCTTTGGTTGCTAAGGAAATGCCCAGGAAGAAATAAATAAACCCAAATGACCACATCCCTATCAAGGAATGAAGGGGATGGGGATGCTGAATTTAAACCTATCAAAGTCCAGAATACACAGAAATAACAAGTCATCATGTTCTCCAAACAAAACACTTTAGAAAACTAAGTAGACTACTAAACGCAGAATGATAGTATACCTTTTACACCATTAAGAAACAAGAAGGGATCCCAGTGTTCAGTATACAAGAAAGAAAAAGTTACGTCCTGTAATGAGGCATTTAATAGCACCACAAGACACTGAATCCTGCAACTTTTTAACCTCATACACTTAGACTAGATAATGTACAGCTCTCCTTCAATTATCTAAAATTTCATGAATACAATTTCAAATTTTGGGAACTTAAAAATTCAGTCTCAGAAATAATAATCTGCTGAACTTCTGGCATTTTGCCTCCACCATCTCACACCTGGTGTTACCGGCACCTCAAGTCTTCATTGCTTCCCAACATGTTAGGGTTAAATCTTGCCAACTGTAAAGTGTGTGGTAATGGTGAATATTTTTGCCAGGTTCAACGCGCAAGCATGCCCCTAAAGAAGACATAATCCTTTTAAGGATCTGTAATTTTGTCCTTGTGGGTATTCCCTGCACTTAGCTTACTATCACTCTGAAAGTTGCTATGACAGAGTAATTCAACACTGTGCCACCTATCTGGTGATTGTCCTTCCAAGACACACAACTGTGACTGAGTCACTTCTCCCAGGTTGGGGGCCTTTGAAATGGTCTCCAAGTTCAGTGTTGTTCTTTTTGAAGCTATAACCCAAACAGTGCCCTGTTGATGTGGGGGATCATCTGTGGGGTTCTTGTTTTGTTTCAGTTTTTAAAGGTCTTATTTTTAGGAAGTCTTTTTTATCCTCCCAGCTATTAAAGTTCTTATGTGGGCAGTGTGGTACAATGGATTTGGAGTGAGAGTGCCAGCCTCTTCCACTTACTACCTATAGGATTTGGAGTAATCCACTTTCTGTCTCTCTGCCTCAATTTTCTTCTCTATAAAATGAGTGTGTTGGATGAGATGGCCTTCCAACACTAACTTTGGGATCCCAAATCTGTATTTTTGACATGAGTAAACTCCACATACTTACAGGTGGCCATCAGGATTGAATTTGGATTTCCTCTTTTTCAAACTAGGAAGAGAATATCCTCTGTAAATTGAGTACAACTGTAATCTTAATTCTACCTCTCCTCAAACTCTAGATGAAAAGTTAGTGGGAACTGACTATAGGGAGGAGAGTGGAAAATATGCCTCATTGGGAATCAGAGGACCTGGCTTTGAATCCCACCTCTAATATCTGCTACCTGTCTGACCTTAGGTAAGCAAGTCACTTTAACCACCTCAGCATTCATTTTTCTCCTCTACAAAATGAGAGAGTGAGACTAGATGACACTGAAGGTTCCTTGAAGACACGATCTCAGGTCTATGAAAGCACTGATGGCTGAATAAGATTTGCCATCAAGTTACAATGTAAAGTGGTGTTCCCTTACAAGTGCCTCTGTACAAGTACACAGGGCAGTCAAGTAAAAATGATGCCAAGTGTCAGAACAGTTTCTCTGTCCTTGTGTTTTTGTTCATAACTTTAATATTCTGGAAAGGGTGGTGGCAAGGGTACATACACACACACACACACACACACACACACACATGTACATACCCCTGATGGGTGAGAGCCTCTGCAGGCTCCCTGTGATGTGAAGCAGGGAGGGGTCAGTGAGCAAAGGCACCCTCTGACCTCACAGTCACCACCTGTGACACATATGCAGGCAGAGCTTTGTGAGGTCACTCTGTTCTGGGCAATAAAAGCAGCAGGCTGGCATCTCCTCATCCATACAAGGAAGGCAGTAAGAGCAGCACAGAAGCAGGGCACAGAAACTCCCAGGCTCCCATAACCCAGTCACCCTAGCTGTGACAACAAGAGTGAAGCCCTTTAACAGAAGACAAGAAGTGCTGACACCTTCAGAAAACACCAACAGGCCAAGAAGTCCCAAGAGAAAGATTAAAGAATTTTAAGAGGTGAAGAGATCTGACCTCTTCAAAGGTCAAAGCCAAGGCTGAAGACAAGCCATTAGAACTGAAGAATTACAGGCAGGCCTACTGTGAGCAGGACTTGGGGGCCAAGTGTACTTTTTACAATTCTGAAGAGCGGAAGCCTGGAGGGAGGGAGGTGAGGTTCATCCTGTTTGTGGTCCTTGGTATGTACATCAGCCCATCGTTTATCACGGGCATTGCTCTGGCCCTCCTTCTGGCTCCCTGGATTAGTGCCAAACTGTTCCACTACTGTGACCTCACTGATACAGCCAACTGCATGAGTATCCTGATGGTCTGTGAAGAAGATGACTGCTACTTTGACATGGATGAGGAAGACAACATGCTATCAGTTTCTGGCAAGGGCTGCCCTTGTCTTCACTGCTATGAGTAAGAGCAATATGTCACCTATTTGTGTATGACTTACTATACCTTCATTGTGGACTGCTGGCCCGGGGAGTTGTGGGAGTTTGAGTCCTCAGATCTGCATCAGAATTTCAACGACATTCCTTAGACTCAAAGGACTACAGGGCAGATCCTGATAGGACTTCTGTGGTTTCTGTTCTAACCTTAAAGGACAAGAAAGTCCTCATGGCCTCACCTCACGACCACTTTCACTTCTCACTTTTCTTGGTGTCCCTTAGGGAATTGCATTAAAGTGGACAGAGGAAGAACCTGGTGTGTTGGCTTGTTTAATGTGGTGGGAAGGGGGGAGAGGGAAGCTGGGAGATAAGTGAAAGGAAGAAAAAAGGGGGATCCAAGAGGAGGAGGCAGAGGGATCTAAAGATGGGAGGGGGAGGAGCACAGAGGCAGGGAGAGCACAAAGAGAGGGGAAAGGAAGGATCAAGACTAGGGGGAGTGCAAGGGGCAGGTGGGGGGAAGGGAAAAGAGAGAGGAGGGAGAAAAAAGGGAAAAGGGAAGGGAGGAGGAAAGGAGAGGGAGGGAAAGGGGAAAGAAGGGAGAAGTAAAAGGAAGAGGAATGGGGAGGGGAGAAGGAAAAGGGGAGGAGGAAGGGGAGGGAGGAGGGAAGAAGGAAGAGGGAGATGGGAGAGAAGAGTAAGGAGAAAGGTACATAGAGAAAGAGTAAGGAAGGGAGGGGGGAAGAGTAAGGGAGAAAGTGGGTGTTGCATTGGATGGGGGGAAAAGGGGGAGTGTGGAGTCAAAATCCTCATTAGTTGGTGAGGATGAGAAGGTGTGGGGCTGGCAAATGGATGCCAGGGTACCTTGTGGAAGGGGTGCACTTAAGTCCTGAACATAACAAAGGATGCAGTTGTGTCTAAAAGGAAGGAGGGAGGGTGCAGAAAGAGAAAACGAGAAGAGGAGGAAGGAGAAGGAAAAGAAAAAGGGGAAGGAAGAAGAGAAAAAAGGAAGGCTACAGAAGGAAGGTGAAGAGAGGGGGCAGGGAGAGGTAGAGCTATAGAAGCGGGGAGCCATAGCAGAGGGTGGGGGAGAAGTAGAGACGTCTCTTAAGCATTAAGAACCCTAGGAATCTGAGAAGGAGGAGGCTGGGGGACGCCAGGGAAGCGTGGGTCTGAAGGGCGAGGAGAGGAGAGGAAGAGAAAGAGGGAGACAAGGAGAGGGAGGGGGAAGAAAAAGAGAAGTAGAAGAGACGAGGGGAGGGCAGGAGGAAGAAACGGGGAAGTAGAGGAGTGTGAAGGACAGGCAGGGGAAGAGTGGAGAAAGAGAAAGAATACAGAGGAGGGGAGGGGAGCTAGGAGGAGCTACCGGAAGGTTGGGGGGACATCAAAGCGCCCGAAATCCGTGAGGAGGTGGCGGTGGAGCAGGAGCAGCAGCCGAAAAGATACCTTTGATCTCTGGGAAAGCTGGGGAGTTCTGCGCAGGTGCATCCTCGCCTCCCACCCACCCCGACGGCGGAGGTAAGTTAAAGAGTTCGGTCCTGTTGGCCGGATCAAGTCAAGGAACCGCAGCAAGGGAGAAGTATTTAGGGTCACGTGTTCCGGGGCCCAATCCTTTTCCACGTGCATTTCATGTCAGTTTCCAAAACAAACCACAGCCGCCTCCTCACCGCGGATTGATTAGGGACTATTTCCTGGTCCTTATCTGAGCACCTCACTCATACGAAAATGGATGCTGCCAAGCAAGCTATCTCCTGTGGATGTTAAACATGGGCACTGATATATGCGTGAAGCAACCTTGACTTTCCTCGACTGAAAACAAAACAAAAATAAAAACAAATCCCCCCAACCTTTCCTCTAAACAGTTATCACGAGTTGCTTATGTAAGTGCGGAAAAAGCCCCAGGCCCTTACTCAGCCATAGAAATAAAGACACTCTAAATGATATATTGTTTCTCATTGAATGAAAACTGTAGCATTTTACTGCTGTTTCAAGGAAACCTGTATATGGAATTAATTTCTACGCAACCACCTTCAATTCCACTGTTCTAGATATTCCATATATATGTATATATGTATACATATGCACACACTGCAAAACAAGTTTTGGCATTTTTGTTTTAGAATTGACTAACAAATACTTTATGAGCAAAGAGACAAAAAATTAACCTTTCATCAAAAGATGTAATTAAACAATTAACCTTTCATCAAAAGATATAATTAAACCATTCCCAACAGAAAAAGGCAAACTTCACAATATCTGAATATATTTTCCAATTCTCTGTAATAACAAAAGGAATACATATCAAAACAGCTTTGATGTTTCTCTCAGATCCAGCAAATTTGTAATGATGACTCTAGATCTTTACTATTTAATTGACAAAGTGTATTAAGACTAGTCAACAAATTAAATTCATTCATTCAGGAAATATTATTCAGCGCTATTAGTACAGAATGAGCCCCGAGCTGGGACATTGTTACTTTATGTCCTATCCTCATCCAACTTTAAAGTCTGGTAAAGTATTAGATTTTAATTAAAGATGATCTTGATAATACATTTTGAGATTAACCAATGTAACTAAGCTTTATTTTTCTTTATCTGTCAAATGTACAGACTGAGTTAATTAAAGGTCGTTTCCAGATCCAGCTCTCTATGAACTTAGAATTCTTTATCCCCGAGGAAGAATTATTTTTGTCCCTTGAGACTAGTATTTTATTCTTTAGAAATTTTATTCCAAGGACACATTTCTAAAAGCAGGACAAACTAAATGGGATGTTCTGAGACTTGTAACAAATAATTAAAAATGGCAATATTTCATTGTCTAAATCTGAATCACAGAATTTCAGTTAGAAGGGGCCTCAGTGGCCACTAGGCTTATGTAGTTTTCCAAAAAAAGAATCACAATTACAGTATACCTGTTGAGGAGTCATCTAGTCTACGCTTGAATTCCCCCAAAGAGAGGGAAAACCCACTACTTTCAGAGACAGGGAATCCCAACATTCCATTTTGGGGGAGCTCTAATTGGTACGGGCAGTTAGGTGGTGCAGAGTCAGGCCTGGAGTCAGGAAGACTTATCTTCCTGAGTTCAAATCAGGCCTCAGACACTTGGGAGCTTTGTGATCCTGGACAAGTCATGTAACCCTGTTTGCATCAATTTCCTCATTTCTAAAATGAGCTGAAAAAGGAGATATTTACCAAGTATAGTTGCCAAGAAAACCTCAAATGAGGTCAGGCACAACTGAAACAACTGAACAACAACCATCATTATGAAGTTTTTCCTCGTATCATACCTAAATTTGTCTCTTCAACTTGCACTGAGCCTAGGATTCACTCAGAAGTACAATTTAAGACATAATCTCCATAGCAGCAGCCACTGGTTCTTAAATATTCTGGGGATATTTAAGAAGTGTTAGAAATATAGATCACAACTGGTATCTATTTCAAGCAAACACTTCAGTTTAAAATTAGGTTGCACCTATTTTATAAGCTTATTTCATTCCTTAACTTTGGATGCTAGTAAAAGAACCAAGCCACTGAGCATTCCACAGTGAGCTCCAGTAAAGCCACCCTGTGTGGGGAATCCCTTCTTGGCATTTGTGGCAGACAAGAGGATTTGAGAATCCCTAGACATCTCTCTCCAAGAGGCATCACAGAACAGAGCTGAAGGCTAATGAAGGTATCTCAGAACAGATACAAGATTTCTCCAGGGCCTCCAATCCTACAGTCACACCCCTTCTTTGCTGTGTGTACTGGGATGCTATCTCTATTAAGCCTGAAAAAGCTGCTCACTTTGCAGCAGATTTCTCACATCCATATTTGGGTCTCAGATTGACTGAAGGGATGCTAAATCTTTCTTCTCAAATTTTATTCCAAGCACATACAAACCTCTTCTGATTAAACACTTGGGTCTCCTAAAGCAGTCACAATCCCTAGCCTTAAAAAATTCAGGTTGAATTTCCATATCAATTGTGCTTTCATTAGATTATAGCTCAAATTTGCGTTGTAAGATGAGAATCCTAAGATCACATTTTTAGAGTTGAAAGGAACCTCTGCAACCCCCTAATTTTATGGAGAAGGAAACTGAGGTTCAGGGATGGAGGTTACTTGCTCAAGGTTACACACAAGTAGTAGTAGAAGCTAGAGGGCTCTGACTTAAGAACCCAGTGCTTTTTCCACATTCTGCTTTTTTTCTCTCCCCATAAAAGGTCTCTTATTTGGAATTGGTGTGAGTTTAGAAGATACAAAGTCATAAAAGTGAAAAGGACCTTAGTGATCACATCCAGTTCCCTCAAATGAGGAGGTCCAGAAAGGTGAGGGTGAAGTGACTGGCCAACGGAAGAGCTGGGACTAGGGGATCCATGTTTCTTTGGGCTCTCTTGTGATACTACTTGAAACTTTCTTGGGTAGTTCAGTTCATTCACTGATCTCTATTTCCAAAAAGTGCCATCTTCAAAAGATCCTCACATTCTTGGTTTCAGTCCCCTTGGTTCTGACTCTGCCACCATGAAACTTAGAAAAGACTTGAATATCTATGTGTTGGAGTCTTTCCATTAATCAAGCAGCATTCTTTTGTCATCACTGGGAGTATTCTCTTTAGCCCATTTGTCTGCTTTGACAGCATTTACTTGATAGTGACACAGTTTCGAGGGGGTTATTAACCCTACCTCCTAAAAGTCTTTGGCTCTCATACCTCACTGTGCACCATGGCACGGCAGACACCTTGGGTTCCCAAAGTAGGAGCTCTGACAGGCTCTTTTCTGTCTGCAAGGCTGTAAGGCCCAGTGACATACATAGTCTAAGTAAATCAGGAGAGGTTTATCACCAGGCTGGCTACAATGTGCTGTGTTCTTTGACCTTAACAATTCTAGCATACCACTGGCTAAGTTATACAGAAGCAGTGTTCTGCATTGATAAAGGAAGTATCCATATTCAAGAAAGCACAGATCCTTGAAGTATTATTAAACCAAAACACATTGCCATCAATATGTTTAGTTAAGTGAATTATAAAAATGAATAATAATACTTCAAGCATTATTAAACAGTAGATTAAAAAGTTAGGTTCTGATAGTTTAAAGCATCAATCATGACATGTCATTTTGCTTTTTGTAGTTGTTGCTGAACCATGTCCTTTGTTCTGACTCTCTGTAACCCCATTTGGGTTTTTTTTTGAAAAGGCACTGGAGTGATTTGCCATTTCCTTCTCCAGTTTACTTTACAGTTAAGGAAACTGAGGCAAACAGGGTAAAGTGACTTGCCTAGAGTCACACAGCTAGTAATTATTTGAGGCCAGATTTGAACTCATGAAGATGGATCTTCCTGATTCCAAGCCCAGTACTCTATCTACTGTACCACCTAGCTACCCTATATTTTGTTCACCACATGACATTTTATAGATTTGTACATCTATACACATATACACAGATGAAAGTCAGTGTAGTGTAGTGGATGGAAGGCTGGCTTGCTTGGGAACCAACTGTCTTTGAACACATTAATGAGAAAGACATTTTTGGACATGCCCAATGTGGGAATCTGTTTTGCTTGTTTGCATCTATTTGCTGCAAGTTTTTTTAATTAAAAAAAACATTAAAAATACAGAAACACCTGTCTTGCTTTTGATGCATAATAGCTTTGTGACTAAGATGAATTAAATTAAGTTACAGGTGAGATTCTAAGTTGCACTCATGGGATAGGGAGTGTTATTTTACATCTGCATTAGTGGGGAGTTGGCATTGATGGTTCTTTATACCAATGTAGTCACAGAGCTGTACCAAATCACCCCCCACACACACACATACTGAATACATACACATTTATAGCTCTTGTGGTGAAATAAACTGTGGAAAACTCAGATCCAACTGTTCGCCGCTTTCCATCTAACGTTCAAATCACAAAACATTTTCTATACATAAGTTGTATTGAATCATTCATTGGAACATGGGCTAGGGTCCCAGAAATCTAGATTTTAATGACTGCCAGTAGGTTTTTTAAAAAATAAATACTTACTGATATCTTTTGTTTTTACATAATCTACTTTCCCCAGTTTTCTCTTTTTTCCTCCTAGAGAGCCATCTTTTAAATCCCGTAATAAAAAAGAGGGGAAAAACAATTCAGCAAAACTCATCAACATATAAAACAAATCTGACTTTTTCGAATGGAAAGTGTCTACTTAAATTAAATAGTGCTTCAGTACATTCCAGTCAAATTTGCACTCTATTTCACTTTTAGTCACAATCCAATATTTTATTTCAAAAAAGAAATGCTCCCATCTGTCTCCTTTTCATTGCTGCCAGCAATGGATTATGGGTGCCATGAAGCGCTGGCTGCCGCTACATTATCCTACTCATCTCATTTTCTATATAAGAATTGCTTATGGAAGCAAGAGTCTTGACTGGTGCAGGCTGTGGGCTAATTACTGCTTTAGTAATTGCTAACCCAGCCAGGGGGATGGGAAATCGAATAGCTTTCTCTAGTAGGTGGTAGGATCTAACAGATACAAGTACCTTTCTGGGAAGATAGTTCTCCCTTGTTCCTCCTTCCTGGGTATTTTCAACCACAAGTTATGCTGGCCAGAACCCCAAGAAACCCCTCCACAGAAATCTCAAGGCTGGCATTTTTCTTTAATTAGATTAGTTCCCTAAAATTGTTTAGTAATGACTATTGAAGGCACAGCAGAGGAACGCAAACACTATAATTATAGTATTTGACAGTCTAACAAATTAGGCACTAGATGCCTCTCCATTTATCAAGCATTGCCTCTTTTCTCTTGTCTAAAAGATACACTTCGAATGCTCTGCCATAAGTCCTCCCTGAGAACTGCCATGACAAGGAGCTCACTGTTTTCCTGGCTGATTCCACCATGATCCTCAACCACTGGCACTCAGTGACTCCTGAAACAAATCTGACCCTGTATTGACTTCATTAGGCAGGGGCTCTGTAGTTAATTATTGCTAGCTCAAATCACTCGGTGCTTCATTAAAGGCCAACCAATTAGAGGAATTAAATGAATGATCCTGCTGACCTTTTCTTCTCTTGCTTTGGAATTCCCTTAGTGCTGATAATTTAAAACAACAACGAGGGTGATGACGACAACAGCAGCAATGATGACAGCAAGGACAACTTTTTTTCCTATTCCTAGCGTTCTCCAAAGTGGGAATGGTGCAGCACACTATCCCAATGACTGCACCAACCAATGAAGACTGGAAAGAGCCTAGTTTCTTCTTTCTGCCTTTTGCTCTATCCATCTCAAGAAGGTGAGGCTGCATTTTCAGATTAGCTTAGCTGCTAGAGATGGAATTTGGGAAAATTCAATCAACCTCTATGAATTTCAGTTAAAACATATGTAAAGGGGAATCGTGGGCAGCTAGGTGGCACTGCCAAAGGATAGAGCACTGGGCTTGGAATCAAGAAGACTCATCTTCCTGAGTTCAAATCCAGCCTCAGACACTTGTTAGCTATGAGATCCTGGGCAGGTCCCTAACACTGTGTCCTTCAGTTTCCCCATCTGTAAAATAAGCTGGAAAAGAAAATGGTAGACCATTCCAGTATCTTTGCTAAGAAAACCCCAAAGGGGGTCATGGAGAGTTGAACAGGACTGAGAAACAACTGAACAACACAACAAACAAAGAAGGGTGATAATTACATATCCCTGCCCAAAAATGGTGCCATGAGGAAAGTAGTTTGTAAACCTTAAAGTATCATCTGAATGTTATTCTTTTATTTTTGAGAAATAGTATATTCTTCCTAGTGTCTACTGAAAATGGCTATCAGCATAATACTTCATCCATCCAACGAGGAACATAGCTACATGAAAGTATAGCTCATCATTCTGGAAAAATTTAAAGTACTACAAACTGTCAGTTATCATTATATTGTTAGAATTGCTTTTTATATCATGCGTAACTATCCACTGATATTTACATCAAAGAAATGTGTCTTATGTACACATACAAAACCTCCTTCCCCAATACCAATATGTATGTATTTAGCAATATACCTCTTATTTGAGAAAGAGAGAAGTGAACTTATCTTCAAATAAGTGAAATAAATGATAGTTTATGTTTTATACCTTTCTCTTTAAATTTAAAATTAATTGCATCTTTTAAAAATGATACTTGTATAATGCTTCTTCACTTTTTCCTAATCATCCTTTGTTGTTGTTTTCAATGTTATATATTGTTCTCAACCTTCCCAACACTTTCAAAATGGTCAAACTTAGAAGCATTCATCACCATAGCTTCACCTTTGCAATTGGGGGTAAATTAAACCATGCCTAAGAATCTAATCAATATGAATTTCAGCGGCTTGCCATCCTTCGGCAATGTAACCAGGGAGACTGGAGCTACTACATCTCCAGTGGGCTGGCTACTCACCTTAGCTGGAATGGTGCTTAGAGATGACAGAATCACAGATTTACAATTCAGAGATAACTTAAAGATAATTTAGTCCAGCTCACTAACTTACAGATGAGGAAAGTGAGGCACAGAGAGGCCAGATGACTTGTCCAAGATCAGACACATATTAAGTGGAAGAGTCAGGATTTGAACCCAGGTCTTCTGAATCTTAATTGCATACTCTTTCCACTATGTATTCCACATTGCCTCTCTATGTGGGCTGAGGGGTAGGAGAGGGAGGGAAGCACGCCCTTGATTTTATAATTATCTGATAGAAGATGAAGGAAATAGGTTTCATCTCAACTTATATTTTGACTTCTATTTTACTTCTACTTGCATTCAGCAGCACAGAGAGAGAAATCATATAACCAGCACATCCTTTCCATATCGATGCTTCCCCCCAAAACCAAAGACTCACACATGAGCAAGTATCTCTCTCTCTCTCTCTCTCTCTCTCTCTCTCTCTCTCTCTCTCTCTCTCTCTCTCGGCAGTATGTCAGAATTTAATATCACTGAAATTCCTCACTGTCATGTTACTCAAGCCTCACTCCTTAGAGATTTCAGAGATTTAATTACACTGGTAAACAAAGCAGAGGATCAAAATCTAAGGTGAGGTAATTGATCTTAAAAAAAAAAAAAGAAAGTTGTATTGAGTCCATTCAGAGATTGATGCATAATAAAATGCAATAGTGAATATTTAACAAATTTTGGTGGAGGAGGGGGCATGCCCATGGGACATGGTGTTTACATTTTCCCACATTATAAAGAACTGCAAAATTAGAGCTCTCTCTCTCTGTCTCTCTCTGTGTGTCTCTGTCTTCCCTCCCTCCCCTTTCTCCCTCTCTTTGAACAAATACCTCACAGACTTTTTATCTGAGTATTTTATGGAGGGGTAAAATACTTAGTCAATATTTCAGTCAATTTCAGCCTTCCCTGATGCCCCCAAATGGTTAGTGATTTTTCCCTCCTCCAATAATGCTGGAGCTACCTAGCTGTGCCCAAGAGAATGGAAGCTCCTTGAGGGAAGCTTCTGTGTTACTATCCCCAACATCCAGCATAGTGTATCTTTCATATATATAGAAGGTGCTTAGTAAATGTTCCTGGAATGAATGACTGCTTTTTCATAATACTATATTCTATGACAAGAAGAAGTTATTTTAGTGATAGGGGAAGGAAATAGGTATAAGGAAAAAGGCACAGAAATAGGAGGTGAGAGAGTGTCCCCCCAAACTTGCCAATGGTCTGTCTGCCCTACCTAGAACTCCAAAAAGAAGAGGTAAGAGGATGGGGAAACACAGCCAATTAGATAGGTTATAATTTCCTCATTAGACTATTCAGTATGGAGGTGGGGAAAGGAAAAGGAACTGGATTCTTTGAGCACATTATTGACCACAGAGACGTCCTTGTAGGTGTTTAGTCCTTTTTTTACAATGTCCGGTAACTGTATAGTTCTAAGTTGAGAGAAAGAACACTCCTTTCTTCTTCAAGTCAAGTGTATGGACAATGTCAGGGAGAGGAGAGAGAAATTCTCATTTTCCCCTTGTCAGTGGGGTCTCCTCTACAGGCAACTCCCAGTTTACAATCTCACTCACTCTTGAATTGGAACTCAGAAATTCCTTTGGGGCTTAGCTACTTAAAGTTTCTAGTGGTTTCCCTTCTTGACCCAAAGAGGTTTTCTGACCTCATAAAGGAAGCCTGGGATCTTTTAGTTAGTTTCCACCTTCTTAACACTTTGTGATTACATTTCTGGTTTTCTGGTAGGATATCAAGAGAGAATGGGAGTAATTCTTTAAAAATGGACCTGCCTCATATATAT
This sequence comes from Notamacropus eugenii, assembly GCF_028372415.1. Classification (NCBI taxonomy): domain Eukaryota; kingdom Metazoa; phylum Chordata; class Mammalia; order Diprotodontia; family Macropodidae; genus Notamacropus; species Notamacropus eugenii. Next base: position 86,299,438 of record NC_092879.1, on the reverse strand, counting down.
TAAGATCCTCAGTTTCACTGATGTGCAAAGTCCCTCCATCCATGCCCATCAGTACCCAGCCTGAGACTCAGGAAGGTTCAATGATTTGCCCAGGTCCACAGAGCAATAAATACCAGGGGCATGCACAAAGTGAGTGCTTATATTGATTGAATCATGGTTTTCCTGACTTCCTTTCCAACACTGTATCCACTTAGTGCCACATGCACTATATAGGCTGTTACATTCGATAAACTGGAACGTCCCATTCCCAAGCCATGCTAGCTTAATGGCTAGAATTTCCTTGGGATGATGAGCTAGCTATATTGGAACTGTGGAGGCAAGATATAGGCCACCAGTGATTAAAGAATCACCTTCAGTTCAAGTCTGTTCCTATTCAAAAACATAGATGGTACAATGTAATAGAACTATCATCAAGATGAATTCGTATAAGGGGGAGGAAAATCACAATTATTCTGTGCCTCTACATTGCCTTTAAATGAAAAACACTGATTTTGCAGTATTAACAAGGTGTTATTGATACTCTGCAGTATCTCGCAAAGCAGTATTTTTCAAAAATTTTCATTTCTACAATGCAGCGGAGTTAATAAATATGCCATGATGCAAAAGTGTTAGCACAAGTCAGAAATGATCTTTTCAATGATTTTCAACTCAATATAGATATTTTCCCACCTCTGTGCATTCAAGTGTATAAACACTATTTGATTCGTTTGCCAACAAAGGAAAGTAATGGGAAGCACATGTGTGACTTTAGTTTGAGTTAATGGAATTTGCTCAATAAATAGAGTCTTTCTCCATGTGTGCCAAGGGTGAGGCAATTGACACAAAAATAACACCGTCCATTTCCTTTTCCTTCCTTTGTCTTCTTTAGAGGGGTAGAGCTGTGGGTCCCAATCTTTTGGGGTGTAGGGACCTCTTTTAAAGGAGAAAACAGCTTTTGGGATCCTTGCACTTTAGCAGGTAAGCTATTGGCATGCATTTATTAATTACAACATGACAATGATGGAGGCAACTCTCCAAAGACAAAGGCACCCTGGATGCTTACTTCTGATTAGGACGAACAATATTACAAAAGCAAGGATGGAAACACTGTCATCAGTGCCTCTGTGTCTTTGGAGGCGAAATATAACAAATATCTGTAGCCATGAAGACCCTTTTATAATGACAGAATACTGCTCGTATTTTTTATTCGTAGAAAAGAAAAATTCCTAATAAATTACATGCTGAACCTTGGCTTAAAGAGAGTAGTTGCTTTTTTATTGGGGGGGGGGGAGATATGGTTTTATTAGTGTAGTGTGGATCAATTATTTTCTTTTGTTCAAGTATTTTCAAATAAAATTCTCAGTTTTTTTGTTCACTCAAATGTTCAGGTATTTTCATTTGGGAAGATCTTGTTTCTTACTGTAAAGTCAGAATGACATAGTGGATAGAATGCTGGGCTTGGTGTCAGAAAAATCTTGGTCCTCATCTCACTTCCAACACACCTTACTAGCTATTTGACTCTGGGGAAGTCACCTAATGTCATCGAGACTCAGTTTCCTCCCCTGTAAAATGGAGATGATTCTACCTGTAGTAGAAATCTCACAGGACTTTTGTGAGGCTTGAATAAGATCTTGTTTTATTATAGCCAAACAGCTTTGAAAACTTCGAAGTGTTATATTGGTTAGCATCAGTGAGAATGAAAGTAACAAAAAAAATGCCCACATGTGCCCTGGAACTTCAAATTTACTAAAGAACATTTATTCAAAGGCCCTGCCAAAGCTATTCTTTTTCTAAACTCACAAGTATGTAAAAAAGTAGATGACATATACTTGCTGGCAAGACTCTTACTCTCTGGAACAGGACCCTCAAGTCTTATGCAACCCCAGCAAAATGAAGTTTGCCATTCCTTTGTCATAGATCCTGTCCCACAATTTGTTATTATAAACCACTCCACCTTTCCCTATATGACAGTGTGTTTGCCATATGCCATGGGAGATTGAGTTGCTTTTTTATGAACAAACTTCATTTGTAAAGGAAAACAGGTTGTAATTGTTTTTTATCAGTTCCTGGATTTTTAAGTGCAAAATCTGTTTCCCAGTACATTTTTATACATTTTATATTATATATATGTATATATATATATATATTAATCATATCTTCTATGTAAATTACTTTGACATGTATGTATAAAGGATAATTAATAAATGGCAAGTAATGTGTTTTAGTAATGTGCAAATTAAATCCCATAGATTAACATTGCATTCTCAAATAATTTCACCTAAGAAAATCTAGAAATTTCCATTGTTATTTTTAGCCTGTGCAATGCTTCCACTCATTTAACTAGTTAATTGTAGCCTGCAAATAGGAAACTGATTTTAAACAAACTTGACAACTTGGGTGGACAATTTCTTCAAACATTTAATTTTTTGCTTTCACAAATGACAAAATTCATTTTGTCCCCTAAAATCAATGCATTGCTGGGTTTACCATATACCACAGCTCTCTCTAATATGCTTGCCCTTCATGATTCTGAATTGTTAAATGCATTATTTAAGAAATGGAAATTTCCTAAAGCCAGAGTATGAGACTGTGGAATAAGAGGTCAGAAGTCAACACTTCTTTGCTTGGTTCTTTGCAATAACCTTGACAAAGTCTCAACTCACAAATGAATCTTTGAAATGGGATTTCGGTGGAGACAAAGTAAAATACATGAAGAGCCACACTGCTATTTTGTTCCTTTGGGTCATGAGGCCTTTCGTTTTCCTGTAAGAAACGTGTGCCGACTTTCTCTGGTCCCCACTGCTTTTGCTTCTGTAGTCTCATATTTTCTGTATGTTTCAGCTAATGGACACAAAGCCCTTCTCTTGCCCCAATTTGCTGTTAATACTCTGCTTTCCACCTCCCTCCTCCCAGCTACCATTTATGTGGAGCTTTAAGGTTTTCAAAGTACTTTATAAATATCATCCAATTTTATCCTCACAACAACTCTGGGAAGTAAAGGAAGCAGAGGAAGAAACTGAGACAGACAGTGGTTAAGGGACTCACCCAGGATCACATAGCTAGTACCTTTCTGTGGCTGGATTCAAACTCAGGTCTTCCTGACTCCAGGCCCAGAGCTCCATCTACTGCACTACCTAGCTGTCTTTGATGAACATAAAATGCCAAGAACTAAGTACATATCTAATGCAATACATTATAGAAATTTACTCCAGAAGATCAATGAGTTAGCAGTATACCGAGATAAAGTACATGGAGAAATCCTAGTGTGGGGACTCCATTAACATAGATCAACATCACATACAGATGTGATCACAGGTCACATCTGGGACTTATCTACTAAGTTCTCGGCAGGGGTCTGAGGCACAGAGAAGGTCAATTCGTTGTCCAGGGCCACACAGCTAATAAGGGTCAGAGGCAGACCTTAAATCCAGATCTTCTTTACTACAGACTCAGCACTCTAAGTACTACTCCAGACTACCTCTTGTAAAAGAAGCACTACAATTTTAAAAAATAGGGACAACTTTGCATGGAGCTGTGGAGAGATTTTGCCAAAGATCCATTTTGCTAACAGTACTGCAAACTAGGGGACATTTTTTTTTCAGTCATCCAGGTAGTGTTCATACAATAGTCTTTGTATGCCAATGGATCTCATGGAGGTACTTTTATAATACCCTGTCCATTTATTGTAGTTTTAGAGATTGCCACAGAGCAATATTAATGAGTATTTAGCCCTCACCTGTGCTAGGTTCATTCATTTTTACTGGACTTGCTACAAAGATAACCCACCTCCTTCTCCCCTCCCCCACACACAAACTTAATTGTAGTTATGATTAAGAAAGTATATAGCACATTTTTCTATTATAAGATGATTGAATTGTGTACTGGGAAGAGGTGGGAGAAAATAAAAAGGCTAATTACTACAAGACTCAACTTTAAAAATACAGCATGCAGATTATTTGCTACTCACAGACATAAATCTGGCTCCTGCTGAGCAAACAATGTAAACATGAAATTTCATTTAAAGAGTTATTTCCAGTTATTAATTGTTCTGAACTAAGTCTACACTGGCATTTTAGTAATCCCTGAGTGGCATCTCAGCCAGTAGTGAGGTGTGGCTACTTGAAAAGCCTAGCATAAATTGGCCACATTAATAGAAGATCTGTTATGCTCAAACAGTAAGAAGTAACAGCCTCACTCGAGTCTGTGCTGGTTAAAGTTTAACAAAAGTGATACTCTCCTGGACTCTAGACACTGCCATGGACACTAGGAGAGGGATATAGTGTCCAGGTATAGTATCTATATTTTATGTGGTTCCCCAAATTTCCAGGGGCTGTTGACTTGGAAGGAAATTCCTTCTGCCAAGAAGCTGAGCCATGGGGAGACCCAGGAGTTGAGATGGAAGAGAAAATGAACTACAGGTCTCACCAGACCCATATGCTTCTCTGTGGTCTATCAGAGGGTACAGGAAAATAGGGAGAAACAGGATCAGTTTACCAAGGGGAAGGTTGTCTCCCTTTGCTACACCCACCACCTTTTTACCCATTCAAACCTTCATAGTTCCTTTTCTACTCCCTTCTTTGTATCTCCAGTACAGTACCTGGCACACACTATGTGTTTGGCAAAGGCCAATTGACTTGACTTGACTTCCTCTTTCCCCTCTGACAGGTGGGAGGAGAGGTATCGGGGAGATGCAGAAACATTTCCTGGTGTATTGCTGTAACTGTTGTAGCATTAAAGATTAGCCACAATCACGCCTCACCATCAGGAATATATGCATGTATAATTAGAAGTCAAATAGCTTTCAATGGAAGCTTTGTTGTGACTTCCTAACTTAATTTATTCATAATTTTGTTATCTTTAAAACTAATGGGTAAGTTGCATCACTCTTAATTGGTTAGCAAATATTCTCCTTGAAAATAATAATAAATTATTCTAAGAGGTGACGAAATAATCATTTTGCTGACACTAATGGAGGTAATAAGTCATCCCGATCATTTTGCTGTCATCGTTATCCAAAGGAAGTGCCCCAGACTTATTTATTTTGTTGATGGCAAGCAAACTCTCTTGGAAACAGGAAGAGAATAGTCAACCCAACACAGGTCGATCTTTAACACTTAAAGGTACATATGTACAGCCTAAGACAACCAATCATTTTTATATAGCTTAATTTTGTGACAGCAGCGGTCCTGTGTCTCTCCTGATATCAGCCTAACTTGGAACATCTGGCTTGGACCAGATAAAAGTGGATTGAACTGACTTCCCCACCTTTTATTAGTTATCTGTCTGATAAATGCTTGATTTTGAGCCATGTACATGCTTTATTTTTTTCTTTCATTGTGCTCTTAATTCTGTGGTATTCAAGAATGGGTTTTTACTACAAGGGAATGTGAAAATTTATAGCTCTTAAAGAGCATACTTCAATGATTGTTAGAGATGTTACAATAGCTACTGGTCTGGAGAAGTCAAATGTTTCCAGAATCATTCAAGCCCAAAATAAAACAAGATTAATCTCATTGAAGTACAAAGATTAGAATGGTTGAAAATGAGAAATAGAACAAAACAGAACACCAAGAACTGAAAAACTGGCGCTTTAAAACAACCTAATTTATCCTTAAAAAATCAAGCTAAGATCTTCAGTGGGTCCTGTCAGCTGCCTACAGTATGGTGCAGACTTTTCAAAAATGGAAGGAGTATAAGAAGACCAGTTTTAAAAAAAAGTAAAACAGTTGCTAACTATTTCTGTGAAGAGGCAAAGCATGTCATAGGTGATACAACACAAATTGAGCACGAAAGGTGGGAAAATAATAATTTTTGCTGATTTCCAAAATGGACTTGGAAAAACTGACTGTTCAACAAAAGTCCACTTAGTATTCAGCATGATTAAAGTGTGGTGACATGATGAAGGACTAAGATGTGTCATAATTTTGTGAATTCAATACCAAATCATTTGAAACAACTGATTAGAGCAAAAGTAGAACATATTTCAAATTAAAAGTTTTTAAAAGATGCAAAAAGTTCTAAGGTGTAATTTATGTCAATACATTTAATCATTTTACCTTGCTGCCAACAAAAGTTATGTCTTTGAAACGACATAAAAGATATCTCAATTATCATTTTTACATGAGACACCATAGAGACCTAGTCTTGGTAAAGATCACTATATCTGGGTATTAGATGCAATCTTTGGCCCCCTCAGTCAAAATGGCTTGTAGTACTTGAAGTCCCTCATTAAGGCAAGGGTGAGGTAGGAGAAAACAAAGTTAGGTTAAAAATCCATCCAATTATTCAGCATTCATTCATTCATCCAACAAACAACAAATTAAATGGCTACAATATGCAATGAACTTTTCAGGCACTGAGCTTATTAAAATAAAAAAAAAATGGCAGTCCTAGGAACTTACATACAGGTAAGATCATGAGAGGAAGGGAGGCATAGGACACACACATATTGTAAGAACTACCATATAATAGGGACAGGAGAGTGGTGCCTCACCGGAAAGATTGAGAAACATCTAAGAGAATTTGGGAGGAGGTAGCAACTCAGTTGAGCCTTGAACAAGGGGAAGGATCCTGAAAGGCAGGGGAAGGTATGAATTCTAGGCACTAGGGATGGCTTCTGTTAATGCAATGCTACTCATTTCTACAAAACACTTGAATAATATCTTTAAAGATTAAATTCCTTTGTATGTGTTTATACCCATTTTTTCAGTCTCTGATATTTTGGATGAGATCTTTTCTCTTGATTTTTCAACACCCTTAATATAGTTACTTAAGCCATTTATTCTGTGTCAAAGCAGGAATACATATGCTTTCAATACTGGGAGATTCAGTTACTTCTTTTTCTGTTAGTTCAAAGTGTGTTTTAGCACTTTTGTGGCAAAGTTGGCAGTGCCAAGTTCCATTTTAGACACACAGAATATTTTTGATCTTTACTTAAACTTGGTGTTCCAGAATGCACTCATCTGGAAGATAGAGACAGCACTGACTTAAGTGGTACATAAGTGGGGTGTATGCATTAATTAACGTTTTTTAAAATATGTTGTATTCTAGACAAAAAAAAAATCATGGAATGACTATATAAATACGTATGAGTTCAGTATAAATTCATATCTTATTGTGGTTTCCAGTTGTTTTAATCAAGGGGAAAGAATTAGAAAGAATTCCTTGGGAAGAATTTCTGGAAATACACGTGTGGCACATAAAGGTTCAACATGAAGTCAAAGGCTGGTTAAGATTAAGTGGAAGCTATATTTAATTATTTCAGTACAAAATTCACTCAGTAGTCTACAAGGCCTCATTATTAGAAAGTTATTTTCATTATTTCTGTTGACCCTTTTACAGTTATTAAGTATATAGCAATTACGGGAGCTCAGAGTAGAGGGTGATTAGCTTTTAAAACAACATTCCTTTAGTTCCTCCCTGACATTACTGAAATCTGCGTAGAGAAAGGCTGTAAACTTAAAGAGAAAATAGTCATTTATTTGTTTCTTGCTATCTTTTCAGCATTGGAAAATCCAACTCATTAGAGGCATAAAAAATGTTAGTTGCCTTTTCAAGGGAAAAAGTAATATTAGAAATAAGGGTCAAGCTTGAAAAGCTGAATTAGCTACATGACTTCTTGATCTTTTGCCAAGGCTTTTCATTTTTCCCCAGCTGAAAATAACGTTTAATTGATAGGGGAAAAACCACAGCACATGTATAGATATCATACCATGCCTGGGTAAACTTTACAAGTGAAAACAATAGAGTCTAGCAATGTCTATACAGATACTGCTGAAATCCACCCTTGCAAAGATGTGGAGGAAAAATACTAGGCACAGCCAGAGCTGACAGATGTCAGCCTGAAGGGGAAGGTATCCATCTGTCCAAATGTCTCTGTCCTACCTGCTTTAGTGCTTACAATTCTCACCAGTAGGATCAGATACTACCATGGAGGAATAACCTACTAAGCCATCAGCAAGGTTTCACTTATAGCATTAGCTAGATGTCCCCTGGGAAAGCAGAGAATGGGACACCCAAAGTATGAATGCACAGAATTCATTGTGGTAGGAGGAAGGGCAGGGGCTGGACCATAAAACACTGCTGGGGCAGGGCAGGGGCAGGTAAGGTCCCACAGTGAGGGGCCTTGGTTAGCCATGGCATCATGGGAGGGTATCAGGAGAAAGTGAAGGCGTACAAAGTGGGGAGGATATAGGGTGCTAAACACTAATAACAAGGACTAAACAAATCTAAGCGTTGACCAGAAAGGAGATGAGGTATTGTTGTATTTGGGGGAACAAAACCACCTCAAAGAACCATGTTGAGTCACATAAAACAAACTGAGTGGTCTCCTGCAAGTCTGCTATGAGTATACAGGAAATATAGGCTATTTGTTTTTGTTTTGTTGGTTACACCAACTTCTTTAACTCAGTTTAATTTGTTTAATGAGGGCATTTGTTTGGATATCAAAATAAAGAACGTCCTGAGATTTCCAAATATGCTTAAAAACAAGCTTGTATAAAATAAGCTGCTAGTACCTTCTCCTCTAAGGCTACCTTGTATCTATTCTGTATGGATTTTGGACATCCCTTCTGATATGCATGCTGTCTACCTCATCAGAACAGAAGCTCTTGGAGGGAAGGGACTACTTTAGACTTCTTTAATCCTTAGCACTTGGCCATTCAGTGCCTGGTACATAGCAAGCACTCCAGAAGTGGCTATTGAGAAACTGCATCTAATTCAATTTTCACACAGAGAAAACAGGAATTTACTGAGGTATTTTATACATATATGTATATATGTGTGTGTGTGTACTGTTCAGTTATTTTTCAGTCATGTCTGACTCTTTGTCATCCCTTGGGGTTTTCTTGGCAGAAATACTGAAGTGATTTGACCTTTTCCTCCTCCAGTTCATTTTACAGATGAGGAAACTGAGGAGAACAGGATTAAGTGACTTGACTAGGTCTACTAAACATCTGGGGTCTGATCTGAATGCAGGGGTGGCACTCTATCCACTGCGCCACCTAGTGGTGCTATATATGTATGTACGTATGTATGCATATCTATCTGTATATCAGTAAATTCTTATTTATGTTTATACCGAACACCTAGACTATTGTCTTATCCATATTAAGAATGACTCAATAAACATTTGTCAAATGCACTAAACCCAAATTTTTAGAATCTGCAATTTGGCACCTGCATTTGAATTTAACAAAATGTATGAATTGTATAGTATTGATCTTAAAATGTTGCAGTCTGCATGCCATTCCAAGTTTGAGGATGTGCTTCCTAGCAAATCTCAGGAAATGTCACCTCTGGATGGCATTACTTAGCTATATCCCAAGTAATCAATATTTTCTAATCATACTGGACTATAATGAATATAAAATCCTTTTCTTGATCATTAGAGTGAGCAAGTGCCCATATTGCACATATTATATTCCCTGAGAAGCATTTGCAATCCAAAATTACTTCGAATGAGAAAACTGGAATGGAAAAAAAAAGAAAAAAAAGGAAAAGAAAGTGCTTTGATATCTATGGGCCTTCAGATACCACAGTTCACTAGCTACCCAAATTGTTTTCAGGCAGTTTGGAATATCTCATCAAGTCCTTCAGATAAAATTTGAAATATGGCCCCAGCTGTGAAAAAAGATAGTGTTTTATGTGCTAGACCCTGAAATGCCAGCTCTTGTGTTTCACGGCTTTCTAGAAAGAGCCACTGAGAACTGGCAATAGACATCCTACACCCCCTTCCCAATAAAAATCTCCTATGACTGGATGATATTGTGCACAAATATAAAAACTGTCCTTGGTAGACAAGCGGAAAGCTGTTGCATGCAGACAGCCCTAGCTTCTGTCAAAGCATCTCCAGGACTGAGAGATCTCTGCTTCCCAGAGGACCTTGCTCTGGCTAGTCCCATTTTACCCCTTTGGAAAAGAATCCCACATAACCTCAGTCTTCCCCAAGCTTGCAATGATTGTCAATAATGCAGTATCACAGACAATTAACACAGCCATTTATTCTTTCTGCTTTTTTGGCTAAGGTGAGGAAAATCAACTGAGGAGGTATTATCATCCACATGCCTTTTTTGGGTTAAGCATTTGTTCCGTGCTTAAAAGTCAATTACAAAGTACAGAAAGTGACTGGAGGCTTGACCTAGTCTTAAAAGGATATTATTCTAAACATATTGCTTTTCATTATTCTTCACTAACATGTCCAACAAATGCAGTTTGGGAGCTGAGAGGAAAACGTGTAAGCCATTATGATGATCGTTTAAGGCAGTTTATGTTTATAGGTTTAGAAAAAAAGGCATTTGATTTTCTTTTGGCCTGAACCTTGGAAGTCATCATGGTGGGAAACTCCCTACACTAAGGCAGAAGGGTAACTCATCTGTAAATTACTTCTTAAGAGGGCTGTCTGGGGGCGCTGAGGCACTAATTTCTTTGCCCTTGCTCACACACAGAACTTCTAAGTGTCAGAGGAAGGGCTTGAATGCTGATCTTGGGGGTGCCAAGGCCAGGCGTCTATCTATGCTACACAACGCTGGTCCCATATGCTTCTCTTTTCAGTTACCATTTTTCCTCTGCCCTTTTCTGGCCACCTACCAGCTAGCTATCCCTGGACCCTGCCTGCCTCCAAGTGTGGGTGTTCTCTTTACCAAAATACTTGGCTGCTTCTTTCACCTCCTTAGCTGCGTCACAGGAAAAAGTAGGAAAAGGTGTTTTAATAATGAATGTTTGGGGATTTGGAATTTACACAATATGACTATGGACAAGTGGATATATATATATATATATATGAGATACAGCTGTGCATACAGAAATAGAAATTATATATATGCACAATCTAGGGGGGCATATTTATATATGTACACATGCATGTCAATGTGCATATATTAAGCATCTATGTGCCAGGCATTACTGTGTTAGATACTCTTCCTCAATGTTTATATGGTGTATGTGACAGGCACTGTGCTGAGTACTTTGCAAATCTTACTCATTTGATTCTCACCACAATCCTAGGAGATAGGTGCATTTTGCAGATGAGGAAATAGAGGGTAAGTGACTTGCCAAGGGTCACACAATTATTAAGTTATCCAAGGCTGGACTGGAACTCAGGTCTTCCTGATGCCAGGCTCAGTGTTCTGTGCACTGTGCCACCTGGCTACTACAAAGACAAAATAAGACAGTGCCAACCCCTCAAGGAGCTTATATTCTATTGAAAAAGATGAGATATACATGCATAATATATACTATATGTCTGCATGTGTGTGTACAAGTAGAAGGTCTTTGGAGGCAGTTTTTCCCCCATGTCTCTCTGCAATCAGTAATATGTTAGTATAAAAAATATGAGCCTTTGCTTTCATCAGATGTTTGGGGATCAATAAAGATCTAAAGACCTTTGCAATTTCCTGAATTAACAAGGAACTACGATGAAGAGGACTATAGAATTTCATCAAGGAACTGTATGAAAGAAAGAGAAGCTTTCTTTAGTCACAAGGCAAGAGTGAGGGATGATGAATAAACACCTCATGTAATCCACTAGTACCTGTGAGATATCTAGAGAAAGTGAGGAAGGTCTCCAGCAAGACAAAGTGACCCCCTGGGTGAGCTTTTGGGACAGTAGAGATGTCATGGGCATGGGCAGCTTGGCTCACATGGGTAGGCAGGGATGTGTTGAGATCTGTGTCACCTGAGACTGACAGATGTTAGATGGCTCATTTGCATTGGAGCCTTGTGGACTACAAGCGGTTAAGTCAGGCTGCCCCTTATTTATACCCAAGAAGCTTCTTTGAAAGTATCTGAATTGAACTAAACAGTAGACACAATAGATGTTGGTGATTCACTTCAAAGCAACACACGTTTTTAATGATCTGATACGTACAAGGGACTATTCCATGTACCTGATTTGATGAATGAACCCCATTTAGGGGTTTTCCATGCATGTGTATGTGTGTCTAGATTTTGTGTGTACACTGATAAATGAGTCTGTTCAGATGTACACATTAACTCTATACTGATACATCACAAAAGGGGAAGAGGCGCTGATAGTCAACTTGCTTGACAGGCCTGAGTCCTACTCCAACTTTCTGAGCCCCTTGTTTGAATACATTTGGATGTTTTCCTTTCTGCCATTAGCTGTAAAAATGTCTTCTCTATTGCAAGTGGCCCCTTTCCTTGGTGCCTTCCATGTAAATGCAGACATTGTTTCTTGGAAAGCCTTTGCTACAATGGGATTGCCCATTCTGCAGTAGCCACTGGGATCTTTATGGCTAATCCTGAACATAATGCTTTAAATCAATTTAACACCCAGCCAACTTTATACAGCCATTACAGAGATGGCATCATACCATCAATAAAAATGATACACAGCCTGCTCTGGAGTTATTCAACAAACAATTCCCCCAAATCACCTTTATTACAGAGTGTGAAACTGGTTTCAGAGACAGTTCCTTTAATGGCAAAGATTTACTGGGCATCACATTCGCAAATGCTCACTGAGGAAAGGACAGAAGGGCAGTGTCTGAGACCTGCGTGTCTACACACCTCATTTTTTGGGTAAAGAAGAAGAGTTATTTATCATTGTAGTCAATGACCACCCTGTCTGAAGCATGGTACACTTGGAGGAAAAAAACCCAACCCTAAATCACCATTTAAAGTGGATCTCTCTGGATAACTACAGCTAGCTTTCATAAATAATCCAGCAGGTTCCTGAAGAGCATCTGCTAAATGCTTCAGGTTAAGATGGGTCAAACATAATAGGAAGCAAAGAGGAAAAGCAATTGTTTGTGTGACTGATGTTTCCCAAGAGTGTGTTAGGATAATCCTTTAGAAACCTTTGAATGACACCTCCAAACTTGGCAGTGGTGAGTTTCAGAAAAGGGAGGGATGTCCTGCTTTATACTATGAGAAAATTAAGTGATGGATGTGGTCCTGGATTAGATGGAAATGGGAGTACTTGGAGGCATAGCTTTCAGCCTTAATAATGATGACAGTATCTAGACTGACCTCACCAACTGCACGTCACCCTTTGTTGTGAGGCAAAGGATCCTGGGCTTGCTCACTCATGCATGCGACCCAGTGTTGAATCAACCAACCAATAGCTATTGGGTAATTCCTTTTTGCATAAGGGATGTACTCCCTCCTCAATGTTTCATCTTAGAAACCCTCAGTTTCTTTAACTCATGCCATATCCCATGGGGAGCCTTCCCTGATCTCTCCCTGTTATTAAGCAATCTCTGACTCCTGAACTTTTCAGCTATGTAATTTTCTGTTTGCTTCTACCTAGTAGAATATAAGCTACCTGAAGGCAAGAGCTATTTTCCATTGTCTTTGTATCCCCAGAACATGTGAGCTACTCAATAGCTTTTCGTTAGGTTGTACTGGATCCAATTTAAAGTTGTGATTGGTTTGCTTTTGAATTTATACCTCCAGCTCCTAGACTTTATCCTCATGACTTTCTTTGTGTCTTCAGCACTTAGAAAAATGCCTGGCATTGTTAATAATGGGCCAAATAGATGTTGACTTACTGAAGAGTACCTGGTACATAGTAGATGTGGAATATATGCTTATTGATTCATCATTAAGAATACTTCTCTGGCTACAATGCAACTTGGTGTAGTGGATACAGAGCATTTTATACATTTTTATTTGTTCACACACCTGGCAACTACTTGTTCTCAGGAAACATCATCACTTTTTGTAGAAAACTTTCAAAGTTTACACCATAATGGTGATATGCTAAAAATGCTTCACTGCTTGATAAGATAATTCCCTGTAGGGAACATTTCCATACTTCTAGTGACAATAATTGAGGCACTGGAGTATTGAACATTCCACCTTGAATGTATTACTTTGAATGAAATAAAACTTTCTTTAATAATGTTCTTTTCATAAGCTTATATTATTCACATTTCTCTCAAGAACAAGGATAATAACTCTCCAAATGGTTTACTCTTAACTCCGATCAGGGGATGGAGGTAGGGTTTATGGGAGAGGAGAAGGCAAGGCAGTGGATTATGGTTTGAATTTTTTTTTTTATGGATACCCATCGTGTAATTCAGGTCAGGAAGTATTTCTACTTCCGTCTGAATAGAAGGTATCTTCAGGTTGTGCCCTTGACATCCCTCTATCTTGCACTTTTATATTCATCCCACACAAAAGAGTGAATGAGAGCTCCAGGCAGGAGTGGGGAACCTGTGGCCTCAAGGTCACATGTGGCCACATCCTTTTATTAAGGGGATATGTTCTCTGAAGTTTGGATTCAAAGGGTTGCACTTGAGGACCTAGAGGGTCACATGTGTCCTCGAGGCTGTAGGTTCCTCACCCCTGGCCCAGGACATGTAGAAACACTAAGAATCATTGTCATTATACCCCACTTCTGGTCAGAAATAATAAAAAAAAAAAAACCGATCCACTGTGTAGAATAAAGTCCAAGGAGTTCCACAATGTTTTATCTTGCTTATTCAGGTTGCCTTCTTTTCTCTACTATGTAAACTCTCCAGCTAGTCTGGTCTACTGACTCTTTGGAGAATGTCTCTTGTGCTGTCTGAGCCTTTGTTCAGACTCTCTCCTTTTCTGGGTTTTTCTCTCTAGCTGGCCACATTATACTCATTTCTCAAATTCCATCTCCTCTGAAAAGTTTTCCTACAACACTATCTATTCTCTCCTTCCTTCCTTCCTTCCTCTCTATCTCTCCATCTTTTCCTCCTCTCTCTTTCTCCTCTCTCTCATCTCTTCCTCTCCTCTCCTCTTTCCCTCCCTTTATCTTTTCTTTCTCCTCTGTGTTTCTCTTCTCTCCCTTTCTCTCTTCTGTCTCTTTCCTCTCTCTGTCTCTTTCTCTCTGCAATGCAGGGGTGATCTGGACTGGTGATTTCATCAGTATAGGGTACTTCCGGTGTGGAAACTCCCTCTAACAATATGGATTGGCAACTGCTCCATTCCTTCTAATCTTGAAGAGTCCCCTGGGGGCATTGAAAGGTTAAGGGCTTCCAAAGTCTTTGAGCTGGAAGGGTCCTAAGATATCATCTACGGAAACTCTCTTCTGTGACTGCTGAGAAAACTAAAAATGTAAAGTAGCCTGTGACCTATCATCGAACATGTATACCTTGTCTCTCTAACTATATAATAAGGTGAGGGGTCATCCCTTACCTCCTTCCTGTTATTTGTTATTCTTTGTGCAGAGCAGAGCCTCAGTAGGTTACTTTGCAGCCACAATAGCCACAGAGCCATCATTTCTGTCTTAATGTTGTACTGAACAAAAATACTCAAGGTCTTATCCTCTTTCGTCGCAAAGTGCTCTGAAATATCCCAAGAAGCAGGGGATTTGGACAATATTAACATTAATACTAACTTTTGATGAGGCACAAAAATGAAATTGGACTCATTCCACTACTCTACTGGAAAGAAGAATAAAAAATGTTCCGGAGAGAGAGAGACTGTCTGCACACAGCTAGTATCTTAATAAATTATTCGGATGGGGCTTATAGATTGCAAAAGTAATTATAGCCACTTAAAATGATCCTCTTTTCTTAACAACATTTTCCAACGAGGAGGAGGCTGGGAGGACAAGCGTATGCAAACACGCCTAAGTACAGGCTACTAGGAAATAGCAGGATTATTCCCTGCTGGTATATTGTTGTCATCCAGTACCATTTGAAGAAAGGACAGTTGAGGTTAAAATCTATTTTCCATGTTTAAACTTCCATCCCTCATTATCAGTAGTACAGTGAATATAATGCAGGGATTTTGTTGTTCCCTTGATGGTTCAAAGCACAGACATGGAGCTTGGGGAATGAAGTAAATAATTTAATTATTCTTATTCTGAGTGGGATACAGGAATGAGAATGGTTTTCCCATAAAGAAAAAATGATATACTTTCTCAAAAGTTGTGTCAAACATGCCTCCCACTATAAGTTTTCAATTTAACCACATAAGGAAAAATTGGTCTTATCTTTCTTTCCTTAAGCAATTCAGCTGCATAAGCGGTCAATGTCCCATTGTTACATTTATGTGAAATACAAGTAAAAGGTTGAATAGTACCATCTTAAATTCTCATTGCAGTGCCCCACCTCCTCCTCCATTTTTACAGGAAGTCAAACAGGCACTTCATTTTATGGATGGACACTATCCAGTCCTCTGTGGTTGGCCTGAAGTTTTCAAACTTTTTGAGATCCTTGAACTTTGCATTTAAAAAAATCTCCAGAAACTCATCTTACTTCAAAAGAGTTGGGCCCTGGGGACAGCAGTGAACGGCAAGGAGAAAGGCATATACCAAAAATGATTTGGGAAAAATACAATTGTTTGGGGGAGAAAAGTGGTTATTAATAAAGATTATGCATATATAATATGAAAGCTCTCTTCTTCCCAGAACCTGACACCTAATGGCTCCCTACCATTACAGTACACACTTACAGAATTGGGAAAGACCTAAGCCCAATTATTCCATTTTTGGAGCAGGAAATTAAGACCTGTACACTTTCAATTTCTTGTACTGATATAAGTGCTGGAGATACAATATCAAAAATGAAACTGTCCTTGAAATTAAGGAGTTTAGAAGACTTACATTCAAACATGGCAGACAGCATGTATACATATATGTATAAGTAAATGCCGTACAATAAATACAATGTAATTTAAGGGGGCAACACTAGCAGCTGGGGGATAAGGAAGTGATTCATTTAGGAGGTAGCCTATAAGTTGAGCTTTGAAAGAAATTAGGAATTTTATGTACAGGTCTTTGGATATGTCAATAAGAGGTTACTGGTAACTTCAAAGAGTGCACTTTTGGTTAAGTCATAAGGTTAGAAACCAGACTACAAAGGGTTTGGAAAAGAGTGAGAGGAGAAGAAATAGAAGGAACCCTCTAGGCACTCTTTTTCAAGGATGGGGAAGACCTGGGTGTGTTTACAGGCAGCAAAAAGGAGAAAAAGAAGACTGAAGATATGGGGGAGGATATGATGGGGGATGGGTCCATTTGTCAGAAAAGGCAGAACAGGATGAGATCAAGGGTACATATAGAAGGGTTGACCTTAATGAGGTGCAAAGTGACCTATTCATCAGAGCCTGGAATAAATGAGGAGAGGATATATGATGTCATATGAAGGGGTTTTAAGATCCCTTAGGTTTTTTTGGACTAGTAAATGATCTCTATTTTCTCACTTAATATATGTCTCAATGAGAAAACGTCATTAGCTCAGCTGCCTATGTGAAGTTACTCATGCTAGTTGCTTCTTGAAATCAGAAGCTAAGACTGGGTGGATCAGCTCTCATGGAATGTATTTGTTCATCCTATGACTGAGGGAGTTTCCATTTCAGTGGGATTGTTCATTTGGCAGAGTGAGAATGTCTGCAACTGTTCCTGAAAGGAAAATAGAAATTTGGAATTTGACAGCAACTCTTAACAATTGCTCAGTTGAAAGGCACATTGGGGATGTAGATGAGGTTCTGAGCCCTGGAGTCTAGGGTATCACATTTTAGCATAGCAGTTGTTGAGCTAGTTATAGATGGTACCAGACAGGGATTTTAAATGAATGCCAGAGATCAGATGGCATTGACTAGAAGCACAAACTGCCAAAAATTACTAGAGAGGAAAATGGAAAACTGCCTATATTAGTTACAACTGAATGAACACATGCACATACACACATATATGTATATGTGTCTGTTTACATATATACACATATATGTATGTGTGTGTTTATATATAACAGATAAAATTCAATACATCTAACATTTTGGCAAACCTAAATACATGGCAAGATGATATATAATATGTTAAAAGAAGGCTCAAGTAGAACTAAACCACCTTCTTTTCCCTTTTTCTCTTATTTATATGTATATATATATATATATATATAGTAAACATTTTAAATTTTGACTTATATTACTTAATGTACCTCTCTCTATTGTATTCCCTGCATTTCAAATGGGGTTGACCATGAATATGGGTGATTTTCAAGAGTATCCTCAATACTGCATTCCATATGGAATGTAGCTATCTGTTTCTCAGAGATAGGCTGGATGGATTCGGACACTTCAGGGTACCATAAGATGCGAGAGGATCAGAGGGTTTCTTGCATCTTGCTAGCTGGCTTGAAGTTCTATATGGAAAAGAGACAGACTACATCATAGTCAGAGTTTCATGGCATATTCTTCTAATATATCCCTGTCTGAGCCATCATGGCCTTTTGTTGTGTGGGATACCAAAAAAAAAAAAGGAAATCACCTTATTTGGGATAACAGCATCAAAACTAGACTGTGTGGTCAATTTTCAGGCTTAAGAGAAAAAAAGCAAAGCAACAACCTTCTAGTTTGAAAAACAACAGCTATTCTCGTGTGGTAAAGGCAAAACATGATCAATTTTTATTTTCTCTAGATACTACTATTCACAAAAAACCCAGAAGTATAACCTTCCAAAGAATGACCAAAGCAAGTGGTTTATTTTTCAAGGAGCATATTTCTCTCTATTTTCAAAGAAAGTGAGAACAACCTTAAAAGGAGATTTCTAAGAGTTTTAGAATCTTCCTTGGGCATCACAGATGCCAGTCATATCAAAGCCTGGAATGCTTTCCATCAGCTCAAGGGCCTCCTTCTTCATTAAGAACTTTCCTGCCTTCCTCTCCCTCCCCAACTCACATGAGTCATTAGTCCTCTTGTTCTCTCTTTGAAATGATGTTGTACCTATTTGGTACTTCGGGTACACGCACATCTCTCCAGCACATGAGTTTTCTGGAAGGTGCTGCTTTCATTTCTTTCTCAATTTCCAGGGCCTAGTGCATTGCTCTGCAAAGAATTAATGCTTGATAACTGCTTATTGAATGAATGAATTACTTCTTTCTTTCTGGACTATTATAAAGACTGGACCTTATTTTAATTTGAACTTTAATTGATTTATTTCCCTGTAGAGAATTTGAGATGAAATACTGTGACATTTTCATCCTCTTTGTTTGCCCATTGCAATTATATTGCTGTGATGACAACTGGTACTTGTTCAACAAATACTCAAGTGCCTTGTCTGTAGGTGACACTGTGCTAGGCAAAGAGGTGGAGACTGGACTACACTACATGGCTGCCTACTGACAAATACCATGCAGCTAGGGAGAAAAGAGATGCCAAATAGGAATTTCTTAATAGTGAAAGGCAAAATGAGTGCTAGAGGAGAGGTCATGGAAATCTTCCCAGAGAGAAGGATGGAAGGTTTGGCTGGACGTTGATAGGCCTTTCTATAGGAAGGCAGGTAAAGGCACAGGAAGAACCAAACCATTGAGTCAGGAATTAATATCACAAATTCTAGAAATAAGGAGGCAGACAGTGAAGCAAGAGTATATTGCATGGGACTAATGTGGAGGAAGCAAATTGGATAACAAGATAAGGTGGAACAGTTGTGGAAGACCTTAAAGAGCAAGCTTAGACATTTTTACTTGATTCTGTTGGTGATAACTGACCATTTCTTAGCAGAAGAGCAATACGACAACATTGGTGGCTTAGGAAGAAGGAATATAGGAGATACAGAGAATTAGATCAGAGGAAGAAGAAACTAGAAGCATGAAGACAGGAGAAGAGGGAAAAAGAAAATCAGGAAATCACCGCTATAAGATCTGGGGTAACACAGAGTTTCAAAAAACCAGAGTGATCAACTCTGCTTATTGTTGCAGAGAGGTAGAAAAACATGTCAGCTGAAAAAAAGGCTATTAGATTTGGCGAGCAAGGGAGGAGGGTTACTTTTAAGTAATAAGTTTCAATGTTTTGGGTATAGGGGTTAGAGGGTCAGATTGCAAGAATTTGAAGAGAAAATAAGTGGCGAGCAAAGGAGATAAGTGGGTATAAATAACTTATTTGATAATTTTGGAATAGAAAGGATGAAAAGAAATAGTACAGCATGGTAGCTAGGAAGAATAGCTGATTTAAAGGATTTCTCCTCAAGACTGGGGAGTTGAGAGGATCTCCAAATGGTAGCCAGGTGGTACAGTGGTTAGAGCAAGAAACTTGGAGTCAAGAAGACCTGCCTCATGTACTTACTGTGTGAGCTTAGGCAAGTCATTTTATCTTGATCAGCCATAGTGTCCTCATCATTAGAATGGAGATAATAATCACATTTATCTCCAAGAATTGTTGGGGGATCAAATGAGATAACAACTGTAAAGTGCTTTGCAAACCTTAAAGCACTATATCCATGTTAGCTATGATGATGATGTTTCCAAAGACATGGGGAAGAAGCCAATGGAGAGCAAAAGACAGAATATATACAGAGAGGGTGGGTAAAAATGCGGAAATAAGGTGAAGGGGTAATGAAGTGATAGATCAGGAGTCGAACAGGAGGGATTTGCCTTAGAGAAGGCTACTTCCTCCTCAGTAATTAGAGTAGAATTAGGATTCCAGCAACTTTTCTTAAAGCTATGTGACTTTGAGCAGGTCTATTATTTCTGGTCCCTTCAGTTCCATCCTCTGTAAAATGATCAAGGTCAACTAGAATCAGAGTGTCTTAAACTTTTTTTTACTTGCTACCCCTTCACGCTTCTTAAACTGTGGGTCGCAACCCCATATGGGGTCTAGATCACATCTAAGGAGCCATCTTGATCAAAGTCTATATTTTTAGGAACGTGAAGGAAGCACTGAAGTTGAATATGGTAGAAAAGCTGAGTATCAAGGGATGTCTGTGTAAGAAATGGAGTGGCTCTAAAAGTATTAATAGACTGGGTGAAATGGGACAGATGTAGTGCCTGGAGAACCAGGTCAAGGTAAGAAAAAAAGCAGATTGTAGTGGTAGGGATAACTTGGGTACATGATAGGGAAGGTTATTGTCAGAAATGGTGAACTCCATTTTTGAACTCTTAGAGATGAGCTAGTTCAACATAACTGAAAGGTTCAGGGTGGGGCCCTCTTGGTGCATTCTGGGTGCTTGATGACTTGTTCTGTTGAGGTCTAGAGGGCAGAAATAGGAGTACAAAGAAGTAAATTTCCTTCTGATGTCAGAAAATTTCCCAACAGACAGAGCCATCCCAAAGTAGAATAGGTTGCTTGAGCAGACAGGGAGGAGTTCCCCCTCATTGGAGGGCTCCAAGCAGAGCTGTTGTACAAGCATTCTTTTTTATGATGTGTTGGAGTAGCTGGGGTCCCCTATAACTTGCAAGTTTTGTGTTCTGTGGTGAATGTGAAGGTTTTTGAGTCAACAGTGTGAAAAGAATAAAAGATATGCTCTCTCCTTAACTACAGCAAGGACACATTGACATTCCGCAGCATGCCTTCAAGTATAAAGGGAAGGGGAAGCATGGAAACAGGGCTCTTCAACTAATCTGGCCTCATTTTATTTCTGATTTATTTATCCATTGGGTGCTACCCATTGAGTTAAAAGCATTAAGTATATATTTTAAAGTAAGGTAAGAAGTTGTTAAAAGATACCACAGCATACCCTGGGGTGTAACGTCCCTGAAATAACATGGCAATGAAGTAATTGTCGGACTAAACCAGGTGCATTGGTAATGGAAAAGGGAGCTTGTGGTTATTTTAATCTGCTCATAGCAATGTTGCTGGCACTAAATTGCAACTGTGTGAGAGAGGAAATAGAGTAGCACTGAAGAAAATGACAAATATAATTGCAAATGCTTTAGCTGCGTGCATATGCTAGATGACTATGTCCCTCTGCCTGATTCTGTAATTCTACAACAAAACATCTCTCAAGAAAAGGAGAAGGAAAAAGAAAACAAGAAGGTGAAAAGAGAATGAATGAATCATATTAGAGGGGTTTTTTGTTCCAATATCAACATCTCCTTTGCTGGATCATCATCCAGATCACTTCCTCTCATCATACATATCCCTCAGGGTTCTGTTGTGGACCATCCTGTCTTTTCCCTCTCTATTGCTCCAATCAGTGATCTCACCAGATCCCATGGATTTAATTACTCTCTATGCTGGTGATTCTCAAATCTACCTATCCTGCCCCAGTTTCTCTGCTGACCTCCAATCTTGTATTTCTAACTGTGTATTAGACATCTCACAGTGGATGTCTAGGAGACTTAAAATCAACATATCACAAACTCAACTCATCTCCTTTTCCTCTCGTCCCTACTTTTCCCATTACAGTAGAGGGCAACCTTATCCTTCTAGTGCATCAGGCTCACAATCTAGGAGTCATTCTGGATTTCTCACTATCTCTCACCCTCCACCTCCAATCTGTTTCCAAGGCCTGTTGATCTGAATTTTACCACATCTTTCCAACACCTCCCCTTCTCTCCTCTGACGTTAATAAGATTTTAATGCAGGCCCTCATCATTTTATGCTTGAACTACTGCAATAGTCTACTGATAAGCCTCCCTGCCTCAACTTTCTCCAGTCCAATCCAGCCTCCACTCAGCCATCAAAGTGATTTTCTTGAAGCATAGGTCCAACCATATTATCCCTTTCAATAAACTCTAGTAGCTCCCTGTACCTTTATGATCAAATAGAAAAATCTTTTTGTGGTATTCAAAGTGCTTCATATTTAGGTTCCCTCCTACCTTTCTGTCTTTTTATATCTCATTCCCCACCATGTGCTCCTTGATCCAGTGATACTGGTTTCCTTGCTGTTCCAAGAACAAGACACTACTTCTCTCAGCTCCAGACATTTTCTCTGGCTGTCTCTCACACCTGGAATGCTTTCCATCCTCATCTCTATTTACTGCTGTATCTAGCTTTCTTTGAGGCTCAATCAAAATACCATATTTTATAGGAAGTCTTTAATCAGTTCCACTTAATTCCAGTGGCCTTCCTCTGTTAATTATTTCCTATTTATCTTGTACATACTGTTTGTACATATTTGTTTGCTTGTTATCTCCCTCATTAAATTGTGAGATTCTTGAGGGTGGAGACTGTCTTTTGTCTCTTTTTGTATCCCAGAGGCTTAGCAGAATGCCTGACACATAATAGACACTTCATATATGTTTACTGACTGACTCACTCCATGTGGGTTACACTAGATCGCTTCTGAAGCTAATTCTTTTCTATGATTCTTCAAAGTATACAGTTAGAACTGGAATTATTTAACTGAACTATTTAAGACTATATTCAGGAATCTCTCAACACTAAAAAAATCATTATCTAATTTGGAAGCAGAGCTTTAAGACTACACTTTTCCCCTCCCCGCCCCTGAAAAGGGGTGGTCAGAACTTTCTGCACTCTCCAAGAAGACAGAGTTATAGTAAATACAACACCTGCAAAGAGTGGATTTTTGCATCTGTCTCCTCATAGACCCCATGATACTTTATACCTTCGTATTAGACACAAATTCAATGTCTATTCCAGTGATAAAAGCTTAGAAGAAAAGATAGCACATGCAGGAGGCAAGGACAATACCACTGGAACTCTAGCTCTGTACTTCACTTACCCAGAAGGATCAAAGTCACTTTGTAAATTCACTTCAGGCATAATCAGGAAAAAAAATTTCAACTGAAAATCTCAAGCAACTCAATCCTGTCCTCTTAATTTTAACATTTAGTGAATGCACTATGACAGGGTGGCTATATTCTCTGAGCCTCAGGACAACAGACTCCATCCTGCTCCGCAAAAAAGGGATGCATTTTCTCAGTTGAAATGGGCCCATGGGATGATTTTCTAGTCAATGTTATCTAAGATAGGGTGAATGCTTTCTAAGAGCTAGACCCATATTTATCCAAAGAACCAGAGGAAGGCTCACTTAGCCTTTCTTTTTCCTTTAAAAAAAAATCAGTACATCTGTGCTGGGGATTATTTGGGAAAGAAATAATTAATTCCCTCCTAAGTGTGTTAGCAGCATAGGGTAGGCTTCATTTATTTTCTAATTAGCTATAAAGTACTGCAAAACAATCAATTCAATTGTATATGGCTATGGAAGGCAGTTTTAGTCCAATTTGGGAGGGCAATTACTGAAGAGCTCTTTGATCTTTCAGTTGGCTGAATGAAAATCTAAGGAGCTCATTTGGGGACAGTATGGTATTAGAGATAAACATTCCTTCCTTCCTTCCTTCCTTCCTTCCTTCCTTCCTTCCTTCCTTCCTTCCTTCTTTCCTTCCTTCCTTCCTTCCTTCCTTCCTTCCTTCCTTCCTTCCTTCCTTCCTTCCTTCCTTCCTTCCTTCCTTCCCTTCACTTCTTTCTCCCTTTCCTTACTTTTCCTTTCCTCTCTTCTGCCTTATGATTTCCTAGGTCTAGAGAATGCCCTGATATGGAAAATCTATCCACTGATATGGATGATCAATTCTTTTCTGTGCTGTAGTCTTAAGAAAATTTCCTTGGGTTGTAAGATGACCCAGGGGACATCAAAGGTAGGACTTGCCCTCGGGCTCTTCCAACTACAAGGCTGGTCCTATATTTCATTGAACCATGTAGCCTTTCTTCTCTTTTTTTCTTTAAATTGTGAAAGATAATTAAAATACAAATCATTATTTCAAGGGGTAAATTCAATTTCTTATAAAAATGTGCACTAAATACAAAATTAATGAATATTCTTTCCCAAGTTGAGCACAGATTTATAGCTTCCTAAATTAAGTTTTTAAAATATCTTTTAAAAGGCATGCATTCAAACCAATGAACCCCAAATGCAAAGGAACTTCTCTATTATGACAATACTAAAAGACAGGAATAGCACTGACATTACATAGAGTTAGCAGGTAGAAGTGATATAATTTGGAAAACAAGACTAGATCTCTGATATTTCAAAAAGTGTGAATAAGGAGCCATGTTTTAATGTGATTCTACCATGCACATGTACTGGGTATAATTGGGATGTGAGGGACTTCATCCTGACATACCCAAATTCTTGTATCCAATTGTGAGATGTATATCCTTCAAAGAAGATGCAATATGGGAGCTTGTATATGTATTTCAATAACATTATTGCTTACATGATTTCTCAAGACTATCACTTTCACATTCTTTTAGGTTGAATTTGATTTTTGGAAGCATCAAAAAGCAATTCAGAAGTCAATGTGGTAAATAAAGTGGGTGATCAAGCTAAGAAATGCAGTATTAAGTTAAAAACAAGGTATAGGTAGAAAGTAATGAGTCTTTTTTCTTGTATGGCCACCCTAAAAACAAGCCCAAAAAAAGTTACAGATTACTTTTGACCAATACCTACATGTCTGGCAAAAAAATGTTATCCAAGGTAACAATGAGTGATATTCTAAAGTACAAAGACCTGCCTCAAGAGGCAGGAAGTCCCTCTTCCCTCTCTCTCGCTTTCCTTGCTTGAGTAACACATAGAAGGAAGTGACAACTGGGCACATTAAAAAAAATGAAATTAAAACCAAAAAAGATATCTAAGTGTATAGTTTTTGCTTTCTTTTAGTCCCCTCCCCCTACCTAAACTTTTGTGTAGAAAGTTAATATATAAAACAAATACAGAAACTTATATTCTGTTGTTGTTGGAGAATTCAATAAACAGACATTTCTCCAAAACATGATTAAATGGATTTTGTCAATCACCCCTTGGTATACCATATGTTCCAATTTCATGGCCCAAGTATTTTAGTAGGATGAATTCCCTGAACATGAGCATACATTCTATTTAGGATCCAGTTTAGAGAAGTACATTATTTAAAAAGTAATACATAGCCCCTACTTATAGATTAAACGGGCTTTCCATGTTTTTGTCATTGTTTCAGGCTTCACCAATTTAAGCTTTCTTATACATCTCAGTCAGATTGAAGGTAGAACTTGGTCATGTTCAAGGCAGATACAAAGCTTCTGCTCTGTGATACGCGTAATGGCATCTTTTTATCTTTCCCCCTCTCTTAACTTGGGATACTTCTAGTCACTCATTTGCCTTCTATGGAGGGGGGTAAGACCCAAATTCACATCGCTCTGTGTTAAGGTGATATTTGGGAACTAATACCAGTGTCACATGAGAACAACTCAGAAATGATTTTGAGACACCTCAATTTCTAGTGATTTAAATTTCTTTGATGATGAAAGTTTACTTTGACCTTAGAGACTTTCCATCATTCTTATATTGGTTATAACCTTCTAAGCCTTACACAGAAATTATTGTCACAGTGAGGCCCACATTGGAGCAATTTCCTCTTTGAGAGCTGAAACCCAGTGTCACTAAGCAGTAAAGGGTGGGAAGACTGGGCTCACACTTAAACTACCATATGCAAATGGAAGCGATATGCATGGAAAACATTTCTTTGAATCTTGCAATATCAGGTCAAATGTGGAGCTGCCAAGTAAAGATGTCTTCCTCAAGAAAAGCAAGGGGGGAAAAGGGCTTACAGGATTCTTCAAATTTCTTCCCCAAATAGCAGAGTGCCTCCCAAACCATTTGGGGGCCATGCCCGTCATCAAATGTATTACTCAACTATATGAACGTTCTGATAATTTTTAGAAGGAAACGATGATTGTTCATATCTTATAGTTTTCTATATTTGAGCAGAGCTTGAAATTGATGCTCTCCAACCCAGTGTCCCAGAGAACATCAGTTTGCTACATAGCCACGTTTGTTTTCATTACAGGAGTCTCCCCTGTGACCCTCTCATATTTCTCCAAGGCTCACATTCATTAACTTGGGAATTAACACCCAAATGGTCCCTTTTTGGTGCTAAAATTTATCATAACTGTATTACTGGGGCATTCATAAAAGAATTCTGTCAGCAGCATGTTGTTTCGGCACAGTAGGATAAGAGAGCGTTGGTGGAAAAAAATAAATAAAACCAGACTCAAAAATTGCTTCTAGGACTGTGTAAATGGTAGGAAATAGGAAGACACCTCAGCTTGAAATTCTTTTAAAGCAGAACTGTAACGTATGTCATCTTAAGCACTTACAATTTTAATGCCACAGAGCAGAGATTAAACAAAAACAAAGCATTTTGAAATCAATTTGCTTGAAACTTTGCAGTCTTACCTTTCCTGGTTTTTTCGGCTCTGGTTTCCTCTGAATTAGGATTAAATGGTAGCAAGAAATCAAAGCAAAGAAAAAAGAAAAAATCAGCATCAATTTGGTTTGACCAGCATTATTATTCCTTTAAAAGCACGCTCACATTGCAATGGCTTCTATTTACTTACATTGTCTCTCTGAGACTGGAGCAGGAAATAGCAGAGCAAGCATTAACAAGCATCAGGAGGCTGGGGTTCGAGGCCCAGCTCCACCACTAGCTAGCCACATCACTTGGGTGTCAACTTCCTCATTTATTAAATGAGACGTTTGGACTCCAGGTTTGCATTTATTATCTCACAGACTCCTTCTAGTTGTAATATTCGATGATTTACTCTAACAGGGTACTGCCCATAGAACATTTGACATCATGCCAAATTAGAGGATCCTATAGGATAATACTCTTAAAGCTATAAGAGACCTTAGAGACCACTGAGGGTAAGCCTTCATTTTACAAAGGAGGGATTCCAAGGCACAGAAAAGTAAGTGACTTGCCCAGGGTCACAATAACGACTAGTAAGTATCTGAGGCAGGATTCAAACCAAGGTCTTTCTGTCTCTGAGGGCAATGCCCTATCTACAGTACCCTGCTGCCCTCACCAGCTATCCTAGTTTAGTTACTAAGCTATAAACATAGTATTATCATACATTTGCCCCAAATAGATAGCTGTCACAAGGAAACCAGTCCCTTGATTAAAAATCATAATTTAAGTATTTAGACTTTATTTCTGACACATGAACATGTTTGAATTAAAAAGAAAAGTAATTGCTATCAAATAAAAACAAATTAAAGATATTTAACCCAATTTCATTCAACTCTAAATTACCTGGGTTGGAAATACTTGAGTTGGAGTTAGACCAAGAAACTTAGCTTATCTATACATAGAAAAACACCTCTGAACGCAAAAGAATAACTGTACCTAGCATTACTAGTTGTTGTTTTTTCCTCCAAATACTAAGTTCATGATTAGGACCACAGAAATATTTTGCCTACTGTGCCATGCATTCTGACACTGACGTAGACAATAGCCAGATAACCTCATTTCTATCCATCAGTGCTCCCCATCAGCCTTTGTCTCCTATTGTTTATCTCTGAATCCTGTCTTGCCTATAGAAACACATGGAACCCCTGTGAGTGCTTTAGGTGGGTGGTGAGAGAGCACTGGGGAAGGGGGACAGTTGAAAGGAAGGTGAACAAGATGATAGATGATGAAATAGATCCATCTATTCATACCATATTAAACGCATCCACCATTTTATTCATAGGCCAACCCTTTGTTTGCTGTGCTAATGAAATAGCATTAAACTATCTTTATATTGGTCAGGTAGAAAACTGAAGCAAACACATATACACACATACCCTTTAAGTCACAAATCTGCCATATGGGGGCAGAGGGAGTAGAAAATGATTCCCACACAAAACATTTAACAAATATTCATACAGTCTGCTCATACTAATCAAATTTACCATTGATGACCTACAGCTGGAGGGTGATACTTTGAGTAATATCTTTGATGAAAAGTGTCCCTAGATCTTTAATAACCTTAACATAGCAGAACCTTTCCATTATATGACTGATAATGACTAGAAGAACTCACCAGTGAAAAAGGTTTGCAAAGTTCCCTGGTGTTAATTAATGCCAACAGAGCAATGAGAATCACAGTTCCCAAGTGGTTAAAGTGGGAAAAATTCCTTTACCTAAAATCTTGATATAAGTCTCATTCTGTAGCACTAAAGAGAGACTTGTTAAATATGTCCTATTAAAGGTCACTGTCAAAATCACACACTACTTGGGCACTGGGCAAGCTGCCACCCGGAAATTGCCAGTGAGTCAAGTGAAGATCTGTGAATGTTGATTATAACTGTGTTGGTAAATTATTCAGTGAATTGTCATGAAGTTTATGACTAAGCCACATTTGAGAGCCAGTATTTAAGACATGGATGCCATTTCTACCATCTGATCCAAAAATCCTTCTCACAAACCAACCTTTTCATCTGGGCCCTAAACTCTCATTCCCCACTTTGTTATTTATGTGGTCATTCCTCATGCTTGGAAAGCTCTCCCTCCTCATCCCTGCCATCTGGCTTCCTTCAAAATTTGACTCAAATACCCCCATCATTATGGGACTCTTGGTTGTAATGGTTTTGTCTTTATACATCTTAGGGATGAACTGGCACAGGTTCAAGTTTTTCACACACATGAACATGTACATGCATGTGCATATATATACACATATAAACCCAAACCCAATCAATACAAAGGCCTTTCTCTTTCACTGTGCCACAGAGACCTGGAAAAATCTATTAAAATGTGCGGCCTTCTCTGCAGGACAGTGGGGCAGCCATCAGAGTTTCAAAAAAGCCCAGAGATCTCCTGAGAAGGATGCAAGGATGATAGTAGCAAAGATTCTAGTTTCAAAGCAATTTCAAAACAGAAACACTGAAAGATATAAATTCTATTTTAAAGATAGAGATTATTTATTCCCTGAACTGAAAAACAAGTTCTGGTCAGACCAACTATAAATCCCCTAACATACTGTCCGCTATAAAAGGAGCAAATGAGGAAAGGAGCATAAGTGAACATGCCTGAAAGCTAACACTTAGTGGCTTAGCTTCTTCTGTCATATTCCTGAGTTAAGTAGCTTAGCGCTTTCTTATTAACTTCATGGTGTGAATAAATCCTAACTTCTACAACCGAAGGGTGAATGTCTTCCAATCTATCTGTTAATTTCCAAGCTTGATAGAGCTAAGTGGATGTAATTAATTGATGAAAGAGTGGTAAAGGATACTGGATGCAGGAGGGAGAAAGGAGAGAGAAGTCACATACAAAATGAGTTATGATCTAACTGAAGGAAAAGCTTAACTTTCCAGGCAGCTCTTTGTTATAGCTTTATTGCAGATGTGATAAGTAATGAACAGACAATGAGATATTATTCATATAGAGATATACAGCAAGTATAGTGTATGCTGACCACTAGATGGGCAGAGGATAGAGCACTGGGTTTGCAATCAGGAAGACTCATGTTCATGAGTTCAAATCCATCCTCAGACACTCATTAGCTGTGTGACCCTGGGCAAGTAATTTAATCCTGTTTGCCTCAGTTTCCTCATCTGCAAATGAGCTAGAGAAGGAAATGGCAAATCACTCCATTCTCTTGGATAAGAAAACCTCAAATGGAGCCACAAGGAGTTGGACATGACTAAAATTACTGAACAATAACAATACAACATAGTGAGTCTTCAGCTGGGACTGGACAGAAATATGGGAAGCCAGGAGGAGCAGATGAGGAGGGTGAGCATCTTGAGGAATGGGGGATAGCAGCCTGGGAAAATTTTGTGAGAGGAACAGCAAGGAAGCCAGTGTCACTGGATGACAGAGTAGTGCTGATGTCCAAGAGTATATTTACTATCCAAGATTAGCTTGATGAATGATCAAAATGTTGAATAAATGGCCAACCCCAGAATACACTACCTTGAATTGGCAAATTATGCCTTTAAAGATATCTTAATTGCACCAATGCACACTGGAGCCATTTTATAACAATATAGCCAGAGTTGCTGTCACCCAGCTGCTGAGTTTATCAAGTACCTCTCCCAACTTTGCCAGACCTGTCCTTGGACTAGAGACCTCAATGGTTCTCTCCATGTTTCCTGGTCCTAGACAAAGCTTCCATTCTCTCAGTATGGCCTCCTAGAGTCCGTAGTCATGATCATGACCCAGAATAGGACTTTTGTGAAGTTCATCCATGGTAACAGATAAAGAAATTAAATTGATTTGATCTGGCTTCCCTAGCATAGGTTGGTCACTCCTTTACTAAAGCACCAACATATTTAGGAACATAAACTTGGAACATAAGCCAGCAATTTTTCTCTTGGCTTCATGTCTCTTTCATTACTTTCCAAGTGGCCAAATTAGCCATGGAGAGACAGATACAACTGAAAAATGACTGAACTGAACCTAGCTACTTTCTAGAGTTCTGTCCTTGTTAGTTATCAGCTTAGCCTCACAAACTTGAAAGTGTTTGCTATACATTTGTCTAATATTTGGGAATAAGATTCAAACAGCTTTGTTCTTTTAATCTCTGATGGATTTATCAGTGTAATTATGAAGCAATATATCTGCAAATGCTTCACCATTCCTGTGAACTTAACAGGGCAGTTGAAAGCATTTACAAAGCAATAGTCCCGTGCTCAGAGAGCTCATTATCATTCTGTTCCAGAGCTCCACAATAGAGTGCCTCCTTAGAGCTCAAAGACTGCCTAAGAAGAAGGCCCCTTTTCTGCTTCAATAATAAATCCTCGTAGGTAGGAGCCAAGGAAGAGTGTATTACCACTACTTAATAGCATCTCCATCTGAGATGGTAATGGATCAGGAAGGCAGAATTAAGGACCAGTACTTTGTTAGTTAGTGGTTCAGATCTGTGGTTGAATTTCTGCTAATTTAATAATGACAACTCACATGTAAAGAGCATTTTATGATTTACTACTGTACTAAATTATCCCTTTGGTGTTTTGTTTAAATGGCAAAGAAGTGGTCCTTGGTTTTACA
Organism: Notamacropus eugenii; assembly: GCF_028372415.1. NCBI lineage: Eukaryota > Metazoa > Chordata > Mammalia > Diprotodontia > Macropodidae > Notamacropus > Notamacropus eugenii. The sequence continues at coordinate 86,268,050 of NC_092879.1, read as the reverse complement.
AAGTTTTAAAAAAAAATGAGACCTCAAGCTGGGAGCTTGGGTGATGAGTGGCATCTTTTGTCTAAGGACCTGCATAGCTGGATGCAGAAAAGATCACTGATGGAAGCTTAGCCAAGGGATTCGAGAAGATTGTACAGTATGGTGTTAAGAAGCTATGACACGTATCAGAAGAGGAAGTACCCAAACCAATGGAATTATGGGCTCTTGACTTTTATGACTGACTAAGCACTTTGTAGTTAGTATAAGTGATGTTAGCTGCATTTTCAAGATGAAGAAACAGGTTCAGAAAGATTCACTAGGTTACCCACAAGTTAGAATCAAGGCTTCCAATGACTTCAATCCAGGGTACTCTCCACTGTATATGGTATGCTGATAACAGTGGATGCTGAAAACTACCTAACATGAAATCCCATTTCGGAAAATCTGACTGTGACCATCTAAAGACATTTTCTGGACTAAGAAAAACAAAAATATGCATTTGGGATACAATTATTTACATTTTTCAGATGGGAATATTTTGTTGAGCTCCATTTACCAGATAATGTATATGTAGAGATCTAGAGTATTATGTTTTACTTCCCTAAGATGAGAAATATACATGTGAAAATTTCCATAAAACATCTAGAGAAAATTCCAGCATGTCAATTTTCAAGGTGTTAAATTTACTATTTTATTTTTCTTCTTTGGGAGAGAAAGCTGTATTACTGATGAAGATTTTTTTTTGTAGGACAAGTTTTCAAGATCTTAAGACTTTTGGATTATAATTGAAGACCTACCTAGCTTACTTTTAAATAATAAATACATGGAATATTCATTACAACATTTCATAAATGCTATGTAGCATTTGTCTGTCTGGTGTGCAAATTTCAAAAGAAAATGCTTGTTTCCCAACCACCTGCCAAAGTAAGGTGCTCTTGAGTATACTACTAGATGCCTTGAATAAAAATGTTTGTGCCCTTTAAAGGATAACCATGATATTGTGCACGTAATTTTTGAAAGTTTCAATGGGGGCAGAGTGCTGACCATGGTATGTTACATTTTAAATAGCCATACTTCAGGCATCAATTTCATTTTTATAAGATAAGAAAAGACTTAGAGCACTGATATGACCAGAAATTATAGAAATACTTGTCAACTTTTGACTGAATAATTTTATCTGAGAAATCAAGGCTACACACAAATACAATCATTTGGATTATCCATTCAGTCTCATGCCTCCTCTGTTTTGTTTTAACTACATGAACAAATTAATTGAGGGATATAATACTTAGGTCAATTAATTTCTACTTTGAATCACTAGGAAACTCCCACATGTCCAGCTGCATATTTGGTGAACCTGTCTGTGGGGGGTCTTCTCCTTATGCTCCATTAATTATCAACATGCAACCCCAGAGTTCTTCAAAAGGAAAACATATGAGGAACCTAATAGTAAGAGCAGTAATAGTTAAAATAATAGCACATTTTATTTTGAAAGGTAATCTTTTATCATCCATTTGCCTTCCAAAATAAATTGGTGAATTTATAAATTCATGAAAATGCAATTAGGGATCCCTAGTTCCTGATGCGGCTTTTCTTTCTTTTCTTTCCCCAGCCCCACTCCTGTATTTGAGGGTTGTTTCCAAAGCTTCACATCAAGATACCAGACAGCAATTTAGTATTTACTAGTGCACTAAATAACAAATAAACACTTTTAATCTGTAATGCACTTATCACGGTTGGTTAGTAATACATTCATAGATATTGTTTTACTCATCATGGAATCTGGTTTATATTTTATGTTTCAGCAACATATATTTTGAGAATAAATTTTTCACAGTAAATGCTATTCTCAGAAAAGGAAATTATTATTATTGATCAGCTCTGTTATTTCCTTAATTTAGGGAGCTCCTGATGAGGAATTCAATGTATCCATGAAGAATGGTACATGCTTTGTAATTTATAGTCTTCAAGAGCTGCCTAGGCTACGTAGGGGTTAAGTGGCTGCTCAGAATCAGACAGCCAACATGTGTCAGAGCACAACTTAAATCCATTTTCCGGATTCTGAAGGCAGCCCTCTATCCACTTAGACCATGTTGTGTCTAGAATAGACAAACAAGGCAAAAATAAATAACAATTCATATTTATTTCACATTAAAGGTTTGCGTCATATTTATTGAATTTATTATCTGAGAAAGATTAAAGAAAAAGATAGAGGGAAAGAGAAAAGGAAAGGACAGAAAAGAAGGGAAAAACGAAGAAGGAAGATATCCAGTGAATTAGAACGCAGTACTTAATTTTTGTCTAAGACAGTTGTCCAAGACAATGAGATACTAAATGACTTGCCCAGGACCTCACAGTCAGTATGTGAAATCTGCTGTATTACAGTAACCTCTGTATTAGAAACACTCGGTAATTTGCTGTCGTTCGATTATCTCTTGGGCTCATTAGTACAAGAAAGAAATTTTGTCTTTCTAATTTTTAATTAAGAAAAAATCCAATGTATCTTTTTGAAAAATAAAAAAGAATCTCATTTCTAGTTCTATTTGACAAACATCTGTTAAACTTAAAAGGTAACTACCCCCTAAACCTTTCTATCCTGGATGATCCAGAGTTCTCCTTTCTATTTGTGTTTTCAAAGCTAGGAACATACTTGGGTTCAATGAAAGCACTGGTTATGGTGGACATGAGTTCTGTGATCAGAATGAAAACAGCCAACAGTAATGTATTTTTTCATTCATCCTGGAAAACTTGGAGCAAGAACAAGAGAATGATGTCACTCTATGACCTTGGCCACATAGTGAAGTGATACATAGTCTTGGATGGGGGGCAGGTAGCACAGACCATTGTAAAGAAGGCTGACTTTGAAACTGAAGAACGTAGGTTTGAATGGAAACTCTCCCATGTCATTTGTGTGACCTTGGGCCCACCACTATACTTTCCTGAGCCTCTGTTTGCTCATCTGTAAAAGCAAGATTTGGGCCAGATGGTCTTGAAGGTTCTTTTTAGCTCTAGGTCCTTCAATCTTTCACTGCAGAGTCAAAGTCAAATGATTCTCATTCATAAAATCTTACAGGAAAAGGAGCTATTTGCAGGATGCTTCTTTCTCAATATATTGGCTCTCAAGTTCAAGCAAAATTTCCTTTTAAATTCTTCTACAGTTATAGAAAGACACCTTTATGTGTTTGCCTTAAAGACTTTTGCAATTGTCTGCTTCACTGCTTATGGATAATTCTTATTCCTTTTGAAAAATCACACTGAATGTACATTACACTTTTTCTCTGAAAGCTTATAGAAATTCACCCAGAGAGCATCAGAGAATCAGAGAGGCTATAAAAAAGGTAATGAATGGACCAGACAAGACTTCTCTTATTAACTGCAAACAAAGGGATCTGAGCAAGTAACTTCAATGCTCTAGTTTACTCATCTGTAAAATAAGGATAATAATATCAGCTCAGTTCATTTCCTAGGGTTATTGTCAAGAAAGTGCCTTTGAGAGCTCAAAGTACTATAGACATGTGATAATACCAGGAGTTAATAGGCAGGAGCCCTCCTCCTTGTTCCCATAAACCCTTGCCATATCAGATCATCAGAAAGATTGATGTCGCAGGTTGCAGATGAGTGATGTTGAGATAAAAAACTGTATTATGCCCTCTGCATAGCGCTCCGGGGTGGCCATGCTAGGATTTTTGAAATAGAAATAGTTCCTATACACAAAAATGGAGCCATTTTATTGGCATAAGCCGCAGGTAAAAGTCAACTATAACCTTATTTATTTCAATATAAATAGTACTTGGGCATAAATAAAAGCAACCCACTGATAACGGTTGCCACCTACAGCATGTTTGACATTCTATTAACTTTTTCCCCAAAGTTTTATTTTCTATCTCACATTCCTGAACTAATCATGGGTCAAGCTCTCCTCTAATTAAGTCCCAGAAGTCTCACTTCCTTGGTACTATTTACTGCTTATTTCCGAGGTAGAAGCTTCAACATCAAAACTCTCCCTTCGGAGATCACTTTATTGTTTCTCCAACTGTGTCTAGTCAGAGATGTTGACAAATCCCCCTATATTTCATCAAAGGGTCATCAGCCTTTTCTCCTCTTTCTAGGGCATTTCCAACTTCATACTAAGTCATCTGGCAAAACCAGACATCAAGCTGAAACCAGGATGATTTTCCTCAGGTGAACACTCACCTTATTACAGACTTTGAAGGCATCCTAAGCACTTTACACAAACAACCCTGTTGGGCTGGTTGTTACAGGTATTACCATTCCTATGCTACAGATGAGGAAACTGAGACTGAAAAAAGTTCAGTGACTTGCTCAGGATCACAGTGGTAAAATTTGAACTCAGGTCTTCCTCAATCCAAGTTCAACACTCTATCCATATAGAGTGCCTGATAGCTGCCTGATTAGAATGCCCTATTAAAACATAAGCTTGTTAAGTACAGAGGCTGCCACATAGCTGCCTGATTAGAATGCCCTATTAAAACATAAGCTTGTTAAGTACAGAGGCTGCCACATAGCTGCCTGATTAGAATGCCCTATTAAAACATAAGCTTGTTAAGTGTAGAGGCTGTTTCATTTTTTTTTAAAATTCTATTCCCAGAATTTAACAGAGTATCTGGAAAATTAAGGGTTAAAAACTTAATGAATGAGATTTTCTTTCATTCATTCATTTACTCATTCATTCTGCTCAGCAATCAAATTGGAATTCATTTAGTAGCCTAATTTCAAGTACATTTCATTCCCATTTTTACAAAATTAGTAAAAGATGAATCGTTCAGATATATTTTGGTGAGGATTTTTAGACATTCAAAAGAGATTACCTGAATCTGTAGAACAGGCATCAGATGAATAATTGTGATAATTAACTAGTCATCATTTTTTTCCTTCTACATCATTTCTTGTTGTTGTTCAGTTGTTTTGCAGTAATGTTTGACTCTTTATTACTCTGGGGATTTTTTGGCAAAGATATTTGAGAGGTAGGTCACTTCCTCCTCTAGTTCATTTTACAGATGAAGAAACTGAGAAAGAGTCACAGTGTGCATTTAGGGTTAAGTGTCTGAGGCTGGATTTGAACTCACAAAAATGAATCTTCCTGACGCCAGGGCCAGCACTCTATCCACTGTGTCAAGTAGCTGTCCCTTCTTTACCAAAGGCAAACCTTAAGTACAGATCAGTGTTTTATCTACAAGACTGCCAAACTACTAGATGATTTATATCGTTTTAGCTACAGCACATTTGGAGAGCACAGGGGGAAGAATTATAGTGAAAAGATCCCCAACTTGGGGTATTATTTTCTATTTTGTGAGCCTCTTGCTACAGATGGATAAACACAGCTTTTTGTAGCCAAGCAAAGTCAAAGATTGATCACTGAATTAATTGTCAAGGGATTCAATCTGAGCAGATAATCCAAAAAAAAGACACATTCTGTAAAGTGGGCCACTTAATATTGTAAACCTTCCTTCCTTACCTGGCCTAGAAGAGATGATCATAGGATCATAGACTTTCAACTCGATGACCTAGTCTAACCCTCCTCATTTTATAGAGGAGGAGCTTGAGGTTCGCACAGGTCACATGACCCTCCACTCAACTACATGTCATGATTTGTGTCAAATCTCTTCCGATGCTCAATCTTTTGCTTTGTAGCTTTTCACATGGAAAACACAACATTTAAGGGAAAATATTGTAAAAAAAAATCCTTTCTTCCTCATGTGTCTAGGGTCTGAGCTTATTTTGGTTTATTTTACTTGTCACCTGAAAATGGCTATCTTTTTGTCCCTCTGGCATTCTGAGCTATAGTGATATCTCCACAAATGAATCCTCTGACAGCAAAGCCATTTTGTTTGCTTGGTTATTTTATAAGAAAAAAAAGTTTAGGATGGTTAGGCAGTTGGGGAAAGTTCAGGCTTTCTCAATGATGGGTACTGGCACTATTATGGGTACAGGCCCTAGGCCTGGCTGTGGCTGTGGGAAGGGTAATCCTTCTGGGGCTGTCATAAACATTTTTTCCTGAGTTTTGAGGTAAAGCCAATCAGATGACTAATATGTGCCTGAGAAAAATGATGGGACATTCTTCCAATGAGCCAGGGTACCTTAGTCTGCTTTGATGGAAAGAAAAGGGTCAGAGCTTCTAAGAAACGGAATCAAATGCTCATATAGAGCACGGCCCACACCCCTACTTATGCCTAAGATGTTATTTCTCCACCTTATTCGGTGACTGACAATGAACTATGTTATTGGAATGCATCTCCTTCATAAAAAAGAAGGATTACTATATATTTCTTACTCTCAGAGAATTTCCAATCACTTAGTAAAAAGCTACGGCAAAGATTTATAGCCAGTAGTAATTAGTGATATGGGCTAATATTTACCACAGCTCAATGTAGATATCCACCAGCTTGGCAGTTTGGGGTTTTATTGAAATGAAAGCAGTCCTCCTGAGTGATCCAAAAAGTCCAGAATCATCAAAAACTCCATTAAAACTGCAGAAGATGGGGCCTGTGAGGTATTTTAAAAGATATTCTGTTTCCCTAGAGACCACACTAGCTCAAGCAGGCACTTCCCCACTATTTAGCTCACAAATTGCCTTCAGCCTTTCAGACTTATGCTTTTCCCACTATTTTTATGCATCAGCCATGTAGAACAAGGGGTGGTGGTGGGGGATGCTTTGCTTGTCCACAGTGGAGTGCTTATTTTCTCACTTCAGTTCAATAGAAAACATACTGAAGCCTTCATTTATCTCTAACTAGATTTACTTTGAGTTTTGTGGGAATCTGCAGAGATCTGGCGCTACAGGTAAGAAAGACGGGCAACTGTGCTTAGGGTAGAATTTGCAAACCAACTATGTAAGTATTTTTTTTTTACAAATCCATGCCACATTTATATTATAAAAATGTCTTTGCATGGCACATATTACATATTTTATGATGATTTATCATGGGTGATCCTAAACCTAGCATTGGAAGAGAGCTAAAAAGTCATGGAATCTAACTTTCTCAGTTTATGGGCTCCACTGAGGTAAAGTGACTTACTCAAGTTCATATGGGTAAGAAAGTGCCAGAGGCAATATTTGAAGCCAGGTCCTTCCATTCCAGAGCCAGGACCTTTTCACCATGCCATATTGCCTTCTTGTATTACAATGAAGGCTTAAAGCTCCCACTAAACCCTATAGGATATACCTTGGCTAAGGAAGACTAATTGTTATCTTGGATCTGGTACTGTATATAGGCCATTTTTATTTTACTTTCATCTGCTTTTTGAAGAGAGAAAATGGTAGGAGAGGAAGGTAGAATAGTACAATGGGAGGGTCACAAGACTTCAGAGTTAGACTCTGAGGTACCACATCATACCTATCAGACTGGCTAACATGATGAAACAGGAAGATAATAAATGTTGAAAAAGATGTAGGAGAGTTGGAACACTAATTCCTTGTTGGTGGAGCTGTGAGCTCATCCAACCATTCTGGAGAGCAATTTGGAACTGTGCCCAAAGGGCTACAAAAATGTGCATATTCTTTGACCCAGCAATAGTGCTTCTAGGGCTGTATCCCCAAGAGATCATAAAAATGGAAAAGGGTCCTACATGTACAAAAATATTTATAACAGCTCTCTTTGTGGTGGCCAAGAGCTGGACATCGAGGGGATGTCTATCAAATGGGGAATGGCTGAACAAGTTACTGTATATGAATGTAAAGGAATACTATTGTGCTATAAGAAATGATGAACTTCAGACTTCAGAGAGGCTTAGAAGGAGTTATATGAACTGATGCTGAGTGAAAGGAGCAGAACCAGGAGAACTTTGTACACAGCAAAAGCCACAGTGTGTGAGGAACTTTTCTGGTAGACTTAGCCCTTCACAACAATGCAAGGACCTAAAACATTCCCAATGGACTCTTGAGGCAAAATGCCTTCCACATACAGAGAAAGAACTATAGAATTGGAATTGCAGAATGAAGCAGACTATTTTCTTTTGTGTTAAGTTTTGTTCTGGTTTTTCTCATGGTTCCTCCCATTCATTTTAATTCTTCTATGCAACATGACTAAGGTGAAAATTTATTTAATAAGAATGTATGTGTAGAACCCATATAAAATTGCACATCATCTCAGGGAGGAAGGGGCTAGGGAGAGAAGAGGGAGGAGGAGAAAATCTAAGGCTTGTGGAAGAGATTGTAGAAAACCGAAAACAAATAAATTAATAATAATAAAAAAAAATAAAAGAAATACTTCAGTTAGAAGAGATCTGGATCTAAATCCTACCCCCCAGATTTTCTAGTTGTGCCATTGGGAGGCAAATTATTTGGCCTATTAAATGGACTCTCAGTTTCTTCCCTATAAAATGGGGATAATAATTTTTAAAACAATCTATTTTACATTTTGTAACTATAATACCATATAATGATGATGGCCCTTGATTCCCAATGTCGATGTTACAGACACTTAGCCAAGTTTCAAGAGTGGAAACTATGAGGTCCAAATCTAGGAGTTACTTCTGAAAACATATTCTCTTGCACTACTGTTGTATGTACACAATCAACTAAATGAAAAACTAGAACATGATTGGTCTCGTTTCCTCAGAGAATCATGTAGGTGGAAAGAGAAAAGCCCTTGGATGCCAGAAGCATGGTTCAACCAGAGAAGTGAGTCAAAGAGAACCAAGAAGATATAAAATTGTTGTTTAGTCATTTTTCAGTCAGGTCTGACTCTTTGTGACCCAATTTGAAGTTTTCTTGGCACAGATACTGAAGTGGTTTGCCATTTCCTTCTCCAGCTCATTTTACAAATGAAGAAATTGAGGCAAACAAGATTTAGTGACTTGCTCAGAGTCACCCAGCTAGTAAGGGTAAGAGATTATATTTGAACTCAGGTCTTCCTGACTTTAAGCCCCCTGCTTTATCCACTGTACCACCTAGCTGTCCATAAAATAAGATAGTCACCCCCGAATACAGTTAATTGTTTTAATCAAAATAAGATTCAGCCAGGGAATATCTACAAGGAAAGCAAGCTGAATTTATTAAGGGCTTTAAATTTTTCTAATTCTACTAAGACATAAGATTTAAGGCATGACATTTAATGTGAAATCAGGAGTATAACCAAGATATTGATTTCAACCCCTTAAGGTCAGAATATTGACCCAGATGGCCTCTTTTATCACATTAATTCTAATTATAACACATTTGGGTATGATTAGCTTTATTAGTAGAAATTAGCTTTGTCAGCATCGTTAGATGCAATAATTAATAGAAATTTTGATACCATTCCTTTGGACTAAAGTCTCCTTTGCATCACAGGCCCAATTATTAAGTGGCTAATGAAACGGTATGCATCACACTCTTCTTTATATTTATTCAACTGGCTACAATAGACATGAAGCAAGAAAAAACAAACCAATCAACAAACAAAAACCTTTTCCAGCTGCTATTACATAGTTAGAATGTAAAACTTAACCACAGAAATCATACATGATACAAGCCACAATAAAAGTGAATCACAGGAGCTAATCAATCAGTCTGTCACAGGTTCGGATGAAGAACAAGCTTCCAATTAGGGGCATCCCATCTTTTCTTTGGGGGAATGGCAGCCTTTGCTACTTCAAGTCCTAGCAGAATAAGGCTAAGTGAAGTTATAGCTACCCTAATAATGCTACCTAAATACTGTCTGCATGGCACCTTGATCAATTCCATCTCCTGTCTTATTTTCAGTTATGTTAAGCAATATCAAAAGAGCAGGGCTTTATCGTCATTGTCTCTAAGTAATACCTGGACACAGTGTGGGAAAAATTCTACCATTTCAGTAGATCCCAAGTCAAATCACGGGTAGGAGAAACTTACTCAGACACAGAATTAGAATGCATCAAAAGCAGAAAAAAAAAAGCTTCTAAGACCATGACCCTAACAACTGCACTATACTCTCTCTTCTTTAGGTAATTCCTCACAACAAGCCTAGGAGGAAGGGCACTGAAGCCTTATCATCCTCATTTAACAGATAAGAAAACTGAGCATCAGAGGGAGGAAATGACTTGCCTTACAGACAGACAGCTATTGAGAGACAGTCTCATTTTGAACCCAGATCTTGTGACACTAAGAGTAGTAGGTATAATTTGCTATAGATGTGTTTAACAAGAATGAGTCAATACAATGCAAATGAGAGAGAGGAACATTTAGATAAAAAGAAGGAAGCTGTGCTAAGCGGTGGGGGAGTGGGTTGTGACTTTAAATTTCTAATGAATTATAATAAGAGTTTTCTTAATAATAAAGTTTGTTTCCTGGACTGTAAGGATCATTTAGTATATCTTGGTGGGATAATGAGGTCTTCTGGCACAGAGGTAGATGTGTAAAACCTTTTTTCAAAAGAGAGGTCTTAAGGTCCATGGGACCTAAGTGAGCAGTGTGTTTATTAAAGAAATAAATTTGCCATCTCTTAGAAAAGAGATGTTATTTGGAAACAAAAACTTAGCTCCCTGTAGACTGGAATCCCACTGGGCAGCTTTTTTGTACGCTTTGCAAACTTTCAAATAACAGTAAATCGGTTGTGTGCTGTAGCCATTAATGATTCCATACAAAAAGAAAAGAAAAATTGAAGGAATTATGTTGTTATAGCCCTGCCATCCAACTTTCATGTGACATTAATATATTAATGCCTTGAGAAGATGATTTTGCCTTTCATAAGCCACTGCATGCTATTTCTTTACCTTGGAATTCCTTTATTTCCAATTGTATCTGGCAGTTTATATACGGGGAAAAGAAAAATGGTATCACGTATCTCTTTCCACATTTTTTCAACTCCACATTTATCCCCATTTGTCCTCAATAAATATTACCAAAGAGTCTTTTTTTTAAAATCACACAGCAAGGTGGAAACAATTTCCAGGAACTCTGTGCAAAATGTGATTTAGCTTGTTTACCTCTCTGTTTTCATTTACATGTAGACTTTAACATTAAAATCAATGAAACCTTATCATGATCATTTTAATGTTTGTTCCTATGGATAGTCACATGGATGTACATACACTTTTGTTTTTGCTGCTTTTCAGTTGTTTTAGTCGTTTCTGAGTCTTTATGAACCCGTTTGGGGTTTCCCTTGGCAAAGATACAGAAGTGGTTTGCCATTCCCTTCTCTGGCTCATTTTATAGATGAGGAAATTGAGCAAACAGGTTTAAGTGACTTGCCCAGGGTCACAGAATTATTAAATGTCTGAGGCCAGATTTGAACTTAGGAAGGAGTCCTCTTGACTTCAGGCCCCACATTCTATCCACTGCAATGCCATCTAACTGCCATGCATACACTAAGCAGCATTTTTCTGAAGGAGTGATCTGGATTAAAAACACATACACATGCTCTTTATTTGTAATTTCCAATTTCTTTGTTGAGATGTGAAAACAAAATGCAACAACAAAGTGCCTGGCATCGAACTGTGGTTGTCTGACCAGAAGACAATCTAGAGCCACAAATGAATATAAAAAGGCAGACGTAAGTGGTTGAGACAATCTCCCAGACGAGAAAACACACAACTTCTCCTAAGGTGTCTCCTAAAAACTGGCCTTGTGATTCTCTGTCAATGAAGCCACAAATGTATCAGGAAGATATTCTAGCTTTGAAAATGGATCCAACACTTCTAGAAAAGTTGAGCATTTATTTAAAATTCAAGCTTTAAAAGTGGAGGGGCAGGGAGCTCCAATTTAATATTTATGACCCTCAAGTCTATTCTCACTGGAAAAATAAAAGGTCTGACTTATTCATTTCAGGTGTGATTGAACTGATCTTGTGCCTAGGGATGCAGAACTGTGAACAGGAGGATAATATATAAATTCAGTGAATGGACAGAGTACTGTAGGTAGGGCTACATGAAACTATACACGTAGACATTTGGGTCAGTTAGGACATGAGCTGAAGTTCTGAACCTTTCTTCAGCTGTCTAGAGATCCACTAATGTGTACTCCAAGTGATACAGAGGTTCTTGGTTACAAGAAGGTCATAAAAATGTCTTGAGAGTTTAAGGAAGTGAACAGTATCATTTAGCAGAATTGTTCCTGCATGGTCTCTCTCCTGATACAGTTGGAGTTAATAGAAAGATTTGTTTATTTGGATGCCAAACCAAATTCGTTATCGAAATGATGAATCACGTGCAAGGCTGATTGAAAAATCAGTCTGTTGCTCACATGCCGAATGGGTTTAGACACTTGCATCTAAGTCATACAACAGGGCTGGTGCTTAGTGTAGGGGACCAGTGTACAAACAGTACACTCTATTTGTCAATTAACTACCAAGTGGAAAAAATATTGAGTGGGAAGTAGCAATTTGGACAAATATTAAGTCTAACAACAACCACTCACTGCATTCTTGCTTATTACAGATACTATTGGCAAGCTACTCATTTAACCACCCATTGCTCCTTGTTCTATTCTTAGGGATGTGCATAGCAAATAATGACAGAAGGATGGCCAACTGGCCAGTCTTCAAATAAACGGTCTCTGGTGGGCTGAAGTGAAATGATTGAGTGTAAGGCAATTGAGATAACCACCTCCGCAGGTATCCTGAGACCATGTGCCAAGGCTGGGAATGAGAGTAGAAAAAGCATCAGTATGACAATGTTCGCATCTATTGGGGGCTTACTGATCTTGACCAAGGAAGTCTAGGTTCAGTAGGCAGAGCCTCCAAAAGTATCCAGTTCTACAAATGGCAGCTGAAGCCACAAACCCAAGACCATTGTTTTCGTGTGCATAGAGGAGAAGCTGGTGGGGAATGCCTGTGTCCACAGTCTGCAAATCTTCCTATGGCGTGAGAGAATACACAGAACAGCAATATATATGTAAATACCTAGCACAATTCAATCCAATACGGATGTCTTAAGGAACCCTGTACCAGATACCATGCTAGGAGCTAGGAATATAAATAAAGGCAAAAGCATGGAGAGTGTTCAAGGGAAATTTACTGAAGTATTGAAAATGAGGTTTAGAAAGAAGACATGCCAAGAATTCGGAATCACTGAGAAGGGTGAAGGAGGACTGAACATCTATGAGAGAGACTTATCTATAGAATGGTGATAAACCATTCATCTGAGCTGAATAAGGAATCCAAAATTGCACTAGGCAAGATTTAGGTGAGAAGGAAGAATTCCCTGTCCATGAGATTTGCAAGAGTCTGAAATAAGCTATGCAGTGGAGTGGATAAGGCAAAAGACTCAGGGAGACCAGGGTTCAAATTTCAGTTCAACTAGCTGTGTGACGCTGTTGTTGCTGCTCAACCATTTCAGTTGTGTGACTCTTTATGATCCTATTTTGAGTTTTCTTGCCAAAGCTACTGGAGTGGTTTGTCATTTCTTTCTCCAGCTCATTTTACAGATGAAGAAACTGAGGCAAGCAGGGTGAAGTGATTTGCCCAGGGTCACATAGCTAGTAAGTGTCTGGGGCCAGATATGAAGATGATTCTTCCTGATTCCCAGCCCAGTGCTCTATCCACTGTGCCATCTATCTGACCCCATCTTTCCCCTTATGCCACCACAAAAATGTATAACTTTCTATGCATATAATTTCATATAAAGGAATGCCAAGATCATAGATTTGCAACAAAAAAACAGCAAACAAATAAGCATGATCCTATTGAGTGAACTTATTTCCAAATATGGAGGCAAGGAATTGTACCCTCCAAGTAGATATGAGCTCATTCATCACAAATGGATGTGGATAGGGACACCTCCACGTGCCCTCCAGCTGTTGGCACCGAACTAAGATTGTAACCTGAGTCAAATCAATATCATGCCAGTTACTACTGTTTGTATGATTAACTTCCCAGCAAATGACAAATTACAACATCTCAGATGGATCATATGATCACTGGCTAGTTGGCTAAAGGATTTGCAAGGCTTCCTTGTCTTTGCTGTGGAAGAAACAAAAAAATGAGATACCCTTTATGTGAACTACCAAAATGTTCAAGTTCTACAATTAATATAGATGCTGTGGAAGATTTTTAACAAGACAGCTTTCTAATGGGAGCTCATTTTCTCTTTGGGGACTTATTACACTCCACCAGGATATTCACCAGAGAAAGGAGTAACTTATCCTGACGGTGATATTTCTATCATAAAGGAATAACATGAGGTATGCATATTCTTGTTCTAAAATAATGGAACTGTTATAAAACACTGTTGTGGTATTCCAAGATGTTACATTACTCTTCATATCCACCTGAAACAATATTGGCTTAACATTTTCTGGAAAACCAGAAGTGATTTTACTTATATTTCTGGACAGTTTTGTATAATATTAGCACTGTAATTAATAATCAATAAGCGCTATTGTTTTCAGCAGAAAGGGATGGTAGAGTTGGAAAATCACTTTTTTGCTATCAGAGAAGAGCTTATGACTCTCTACAGATAATTAGCTAAATGACTTTGGGGAGGTCTGTTAATATCTCTGGGCTTTCTCCTACTTAACATGTGAGGCAGTGGATTATATTATCTCCATGATCCCTTGTAGTCTAAAATTCTAACATCTTTGATAGTTTTCTTACCATCTGGCACGCAATATGGGACACCTCATGGCCCAAAAATATTCACAGGTCTTCCAAGGATCAAATCAACAATAAGATTAAATGATATTTACATACAGGCACTTTACGGTTTACAAAATTTTTATATAAACTTAACCTTACAACAACTCTGGGAGGTAGATACAGGTATTATTCCCCACATTTTATAGATGAGGCAACTGAGGCCAGAGAGATGGGTAAAGTAATTTGAGCATGGTTACCTAGCTGGTTAGAATCCGAGAAGTGACTTGACCCAAGGCCTTTTTTACTCCATCTAAGTCCAGCATGCTATCCTATGCTGTGCTGTGAAGGTGGGAGGCACATGGGCATTGATTTTCAGGAATACTAAATATGTATTGATCCATATTTGGGCTCTTTTCAATATGGCATCTTTGCTATTTGTTGAACAGTTATTAATATTATGCTCATGTTAGTCTAAGGATGATATTGTCTGTCACACTTGAACTGAGCATATTTTACACAATCTGTACATTTGATTACATAAAAAACCTCTCTAAGCTTCCTCAATCCCTGACTAGTGATGGGATTGGTATGGAGCACCAGGAATGGATGAGAATGCCTAGAGCTGCCACTCTCACCGTACCAACTCCCAGGCTACTTGGAAGTCTTTCTGTTTTTCCTCACTCTTCTGGAGTCCATGCTCAGGTCTGAGGGGGGGGGGGGGGCCCAGACAGTGCACTACTTTCTACCTGGTCTTACTGCCAGTCTTGAGCACTGCCTATACTCCATGAAAAGCCATAAGCAGATTTCCCAAGGGGCCCATGGCTTCCCCACCTCTAACACCCTACCCCCCAGGTTCAAAACAGGAGACTGAAGAGTCACTCCTACAATGACAGAACTGGATACCTTAGTAATTTGCCTTCTCCAGAGTGAAAAAAATCTCTTTGAGAAGCTGACCCAGCAAAAGGAATGAACCAAGTTCAGCCATAGCATGTATCTGTTATATGCTCTTCTGGTTGACAGAGTCATATTAGGCTAAGCTATTTTGTAAGGATCTTACAGTACACAAGCCTCTGATGTCTTTGTGCAGTACAGATTACTACTGAAAAGCATATGCTGTCTTCTTTGCTTGCAGAATTGAGACATGTGGAGTTCTAAGTAAATGATTAGATTGTAGAGATTAGCTGGATCAGTCTAACCGAGGAAACAGTGTCAACAGAAAAAGAGAATCTGTGTTCCTTAAAATGTTAAGTTATTCCTCCGCTTGTAGGTTTTTAATTAAAATTTGTACAAGTCAATATAAGGGGAGAAAATATTAACTAAGCAAATGTGAGAAGGATATAGAGGTAAGGCGAATTCTGGCAGACCTTAATTTGTACTTGGATTCCGGAACATGGATTAAAATACTCTTACATTTCTGTACAATGCAATCCAATAAAATGTTTGTTGCTATTGAATCTTTTCAGGTGTATCCAACTCTGTGACCACATTTAGGATTTTCTTGCAAAGATACTAGAGTGGTTGGCCATTTCCTTCTCCAGCCCATTTTACAGATGAGGAAACTGAGGCAAATAGGGTTAAGTGACTTGCCCAGGGTCACACAGCTAGTAAGTGTTTGAGGTCACATTGGAACTCAGGAAACTGATTCCTCCTGGCTCCAGGCCCAGTGCTCTATCCTCTAGGTACAACTTAGCTGCCCCAATAAAATGTTTAATAAGTGCCAACTACAGAGAAGATACTTCTTCAATAGTGCCCTCAAGTAATTAATATCCTACTAGAGGCCTGCAATATTCAAACACATACAAACATACAATAGAATTTTGAGAAGGGAGAGAGCATGAGCATCATTCTGCCTTCTACAGCACAGGCTATGTAATCTCCATACACCAACAGTCATGGGATTTGAAGAGACATAAAGCAATACTTCAAAATAAAATCTCTATAAAAATTATATTTCAAAATGATCGATACCCTGCCCTCCTCAACCCCAAGGCTGAGGTGCCAAGAAGCTTCAGTTTTTATCAACAATGCATTGCTTCCCTTTGTTTTTAAGTACTCATTCAAATGACAAACCATTCTAGTATCTTTGCCAAGAAAGCCCCCAATGGGCTCATGAAGAGTTGGGTACAAGTGAAAATGACTGAACAACCACAAAAACAACCTGTTCAAACAGGGGCAGAGTTGGATTCTTCTTCATGTGAGCCCTGGTTCTCTCTAAAAACCTCTAAATTGGTTCTTGCCAAGGCTGGCCTCTTCCTTCTCACCTCCCGCCTGAGGAGGGGGAAAATCAAAAACTATCCTTGAATGGCCCTGCTGCCACTGACAAACTATAGAAGCAACAAATAAATAGATGTTGCCATTTTCTGTATTAATGATGATCAAATTAAGGGCAATATGGAATAGCAAGGAAAATTCAGAGTTGTTTCTGAAGGGGAAAAATCAAAGTTTCTTCTTAGGGTTTTCCTCAATAGAAAGATCCCCACAGCTATTGTCCACACACCGCCCCCCCCCAACTTTCCCTCAGAGAAGCTGTGTTGAGGTAAGGTCAAGGTGAGCCAGACTAATCGGCAGAAACTGAGAGGCAAATAGCAATAGATCTGCTCCTGCCACTAGAATCCTAATAGAGGATCAATAGCTCAGAATCGGGGCAAGCCAACTGTCCAAACCCTCAGGAAGGCTTGGGGTTACCTTTGAAAATTCAAGGAGTCAATGGGAATCCATCATGTTTGGTCATCTGTCAAAAGTGTGAACTTGAGAGAAGGAAAATGGGAACATTTTGTTTGCATTTCTTTTTTCTAGTAGCCACGTCTTTGAAATGCTCTTATCTTCGGTTAACAAAAACAGTTTGGGAGATTTTATATAACAAATGAATTATTTTTACTTTTTCCAGTAAAGCAACTAATCTATACTTGTGTGCATGTAAATATTTTCCCCTGAGAGTTGCATAGGGTTAGGGGTCCAGTAGGATTTAGAGTTCATTGGGTTCCCTTTGTGATTCTTAATATATGCAGTTTTTGAGATGACCAGCTCACCCTCTAAAAAACAAGGAAAAACATTAGCTGCGTGAACTTCTTCATGGTCCACTTAGGAAAGTAGCAGTGTTATCAAGAAAAGACATTGGTAAGTGAAATTTGAAGAAAATTAAAATTTTAAGGAAAACTAGAGAGGAAGAATGTTGTATGCCTTTGCCAATGCAGTAGGAGAAATGAGACTTTTTTTTTAATCTTGCAAGTGGTTTTACAAAGAAGACTGATAAAATAAAAAAAGAGCCTAAAGATTTTCAGAAGCTAAAATGATAATGGAGCTGTTCCTGATGACTCTTCAACTACCTGATAAAATTACCTGGTATTTAAGATTTTATGTTAACCAATATTTTAAGGGGATTCAATCATACTTTAATAGTGTAGAGCTCTGCATATGATATCAGAAGGAAAAAAGAAAATATTTATTTCCCATCTGCGAACAGGGTAGCCTTTAAATTACTTCAGCAGGATTTATTTGAAAGCTAACTAATCTGGAGGTGTGAAGAAGTAAACCAAACACCACTCCCACATCATGGAAGATTATTGGATTTTCTGAATTAGCCTGTCTCTTCAATGGGTGGCCTTAGTGATAAAGTCTCCTTTTTTGTCTAGGAAATTGGATAAAGTCATGACAGTTCTTTCATCTAGTCAAAATGTCAAAGGAAATACTTCTTAAGTTACAAAATATGCAATAAAGGACAAATACACGATAAAGAGATAGTGGAAATGAGACTAGATTCAAATGATTTCATCCCTCAGCATCCTGGATTTGCTAAATGTCATGCTTTCTTGGGAAACCAGTAGATGGTGTAAGTCTACTTTAGAGTGTCAAACACAATTATGTGCAATGTATGATATTTGTGATAGAATGATCGTTTTTTCCTAGATCAGAGCAAACTGCTTTTCATTCAGGTGTGTATATGTGGCATTTTGATTCTGTTTTCTCTACAAAGGAGAATGACTTCTATATTGGAAATGACAGAACAAAAATGCCTAAAAGGGAGAGAAAAATAGCTCTCAATCTGTCTACCCAAGAGGAGTAAAGAGATAGTAGGAGAGTGCCTTGCTACCCTTGATAAATGCAAGGCACCTGGCTCAAATGAACCCCATGCTCAGGTGCTGAAAGACCTGGCAGATGTGATTGCTGATTAGCTGTCAGATTACTGTCAAATTAGCTACTAATCTGAAACATCATGGAAAATGGCACAGGGCTTAAAAGATTTTTTTCAGCTGTTTTTGAGTTGTGACCAACTCTTCATGACCCCATTTTTTTGGCAGAGATACTGGAGTGGTTTACCATTTCATTCTCCAGCTCATTTTACAGATGAGGAAACTGAGGCAAATGAGGTGAAGTTCCTTGCAAAAGGTCACACAGCTAGCAAGTGTTTGAGGCCAGATTTGAACTCAGGAAGATGTCTTCCTAACTCTAGGCCTGGCACTCTAGCCACTGCAGCACCACTTAGCGAGCTGCCAACCAAAAGATTTGAGAAAGACAAACGTCCTGATTTTTTTTGAGGGCAGAAAATAACATTTGTAAACTATAAGCTAGTGAGCTTGTCTTTCATTCCTGGGAAAATTCGTGAAAAGAACATTAAAGCTATGATTGATGAATATCTACATTAATAACATCAAGGATAGAACATGACAAACTAATCTCTTCTCTTTTGACAAAATTGCTAAATGTAGATGGGGAGATGCTGAGCTATAGCTTACAAAGACATTTACAAATCTTTTAATAAAGTAACTTGCTGTTTGTGGGGAGAAGAGGGAGAAATGCAGATCAGATAAGAATACAATCTGATGAATTCAGAAGTGGTTGGATGGTTAGACTCAAGGAGAACCTGTTGACTGTTCAATGTTAACAGCAGAGAGGTCTTCAGTGAATAATACCAAGGATCTCTGCTTGACCTTATCCTGTTGAACATTTTGATTAATGACTTGGATAAAGGCATAGAGCAGGGGTGGGGAACCTTCAGTCTTGTGGCCCCCTGTGGCCCTCCAGGTCCTTAAGGTGACCCTTTGATTGAATCGAAACTTCACAGAACAAATCCCCTTAATAAAAGGATGTTTTCTGTAAAACTTGCACTTGGTAAAAAGGCCACACCCAAGGGCCTAGAAGGCCAGACGTAGGCTGAAGGCCACAGGTTCCCCACTCCTGGCATAGATGGTATGTACACTCAACAGATCTTTGGGTGACACCACGTTGGGAGGGAAAACTGACACACTAGATGAAAGAATTTGGATCCAAAAGGACTTTGACATGGAAGAGCACTGGGCTGAATCTAAGATGAAATTCATTAGGGGTAAAAGAAAAGTCTAGTACTTAGGTACAGTTTTAGTTCCATAGCTATAAGATGCAGGGGACATGGATAGATAGAAGTTGTTCCTTAAAAAGATCGGGGGTCATTGTGGACTACAAGCTCAGTATATATCTCAGAAAAGGCAATGACATCTTGAACCACATTAGGAAGGACAAGGAGGTGATGGGCTCACTGTCCTCTGCCACTGTTAGACCTCAACTGGAGTACTGTGTTCAATTCTAGGCACCGCAGTTTACAAAGGACATTGAGAAACTGGGATATCCAAAGGACTGAAACCAGGGAAATGAAAGAACTTGAGTTCATGATGTATAAGAATGGGTTAAAGGAACTGGGAATATTTAACCTGGATGAAAGAAGACTAAGAGGGTACATGATAGCTGTGTGAAGGGCTGTCATGTGGAGGAGATATCAACTTTCTTCAGTTTGGCCCCAGAATGCAGAACTGGGAGCAAAGAGAGCAAATTTAGTTCAGTGTCTGGAAGAGTTAGGGATGTCTCAAAGTGGAAAAAGCTGCCTGGGGAGGTGATGAGCTCCCCCTACCTGGAAGTGTTCCAGGAGAAACCAGACACTTGTCAGGCACAGTATGGTACTGATGGATTCCTGTATGGGCTGGAAGAGATGGTCACTGAGGTGCCTTCCAGCTCTTAAATTCTATGATTCCCTCCATGTGTGTGCACATGTGTGCAATGTATGCCTAAAAGAATACACCATGCATGGGATTTTCTTATAAATATGAACTATTAAGTCTCTAATTTAGTTGGAGGTGGTAGGAGTCATTGAAAAGAAACTTAGATCACTCAGTTTCATCGAGGTTATTCCTGATTGTCAGGACTTGCACCAGATATCCCTCAAAGCTGACCAGGATCCTACATGTCTCCAGCAAACCTGAAGGAAATTGCTTTCCCCCAGACAATCCCATAAGACCCTGATCATTGATGAGGAAAGGGAAACCAATCAAATAGCCAAGGTCTGAGAAACAGTTTCCTTTGAATTAGGATGGCAACGCAAAGGGCCAGTTTTAGAATTTGTATGACATGGACCATTTGGGGGTATTTTTAGATATGTGGGAAAAGAGATGAGGTGAACGAAGTTGTACACAGCACCATCTAGTGTTTGAAAACTGCACTGCACAATGTACATCCAGGTGAAGTCAACTTCAGTTGCAGTTTTCAGATGCTTATTTCTCTAGGCAGAATATTATTCCTATTGAACAGCAAAGGGCAGGAGGATTTAAGGACTCATACGTCCTTTCTCAGAAGAAGTGAGGGTGGGATGGAAGAGGTGGAACAATATGGTTGGCTGAAGGTAAGTCAGTTTAGTAAGAGTTCACATCTGCAAAAACCTTTGAGGTTCACAAATACTTTCCTCCTAACCACCCCAAGGAGGGATCATTACCATTATTTGACATCTGAGCAAACTGAGCCTCAGAGGACTTAAGTGACCTGCCTATGATCACACAGAAGTAATAATTTATCCACATCTCCCCCCCTGACACCTACTTCCAGAATGCTTTACACTGTATCATGCAGGCTCTGCTCTCTAGATACCAATCTACTAATGCATTCCAATAGAACATAATTAGGTTGAGTCAAATAACTAAGATGAATCTGAGCACATTCAAATTCTTTTGGGAACATGTACGAAAAATGTCTCTTACTTTTTATTTCAGGAACTAAGTACTACATCCTTAGACATAGGAATGAGGGCATTTAGTAATTCATAGGTCAATAATGTTTATGACAAATGAAATTTTACTCTTCTGACTTACCTATGTGTATGTACCTATGTGAAAATATGAGTAAGGGGGGCAGAAGGCATAAAGTGCCGATGGGCTTAGAATCATGGAGACTTAGCTTAAAAATCTTAATAACTGTGTGACTCTGGGCAAGTCACTTTACCTTTAGGTGTCTCAGGTGATACCCTACTATTTGCCTACTAAGTCACTTCACTAGGCGGGCAGTTAGATGGTGTAGTGGACAGAGCACCAGTGCAGGAGTCAGGAGAACCTGAGTTCAAATCTCACCTCAAACACTTGACACTCACTAGCTGTGTGACCTCGGGCAAGTCACTTAACCCCAATTGCCTCATCCTGGGTCATCTCCAGTCATCCTGAGGAATATCTGGTCACTGGATTCAGATGATTCTGGAGGAGAAGTGAGGCTGGTGACCTGCACAGCCCTCCCTCACTCAAAAAACAAAGTCAAGTGCAAGTCATGTCATCATTTCTCTGATGGCATGGTCTTCTTCAACAATGAAGGATGAACACACACTTTGCTAGGGTTATCCCTGACTGTTTAGACTTGTAATGGGACAGAAGGTTAGACCCTGCACAGATGATCTAGTCTGATAAAATTTCCTTTGTTAAAAATTTGTTAAAAAGCTATGTTTGTTGAGGTCATCTATAGATCATAACCTCTGAATGAGTTACAGAGCTCTGAGTAGAGCTTAGAGTAGTACCTTTCCAAAGGTGTCCAAGATCCCCAGAGCCTACCTAAGAGGAAAGATGACTACAGCATAGCTTAAGAGTAAAATTGAGAAAATTTAGGATGGCTGCTTGTGCCTCTGCAGTAGGGATGTGTGTTCAGAGCATCCTGTGACCAAATTTAATCATTTGGCAGGGATGTTGTCACTGCGGAGTACCACATGAGACTCCCATCTTTTGGGACGTAGCAATGACATGTACTTGACTAGCCTACTTCATGTACATGCCAAACTGCAGACATGCCCTATCTAATTCTCTGAAATTTATGATCCATCTTGCAGAACTCAGTGAATATAAAATAAAGACGATAAGCTTAATGGTACACACTTTGTGAAAATGCAATATTGCATTTCTATAAAAGTACATAGGCCAAACTCAAACCTGATCAAGTCTCTGGAGGTCTAATGAAAGCAATAATCAATGTGATGAAGAGTCCAAATCAATGCCATTATTTCTTTCAAGAGATTTGCTCCCTTCATTAATATTCCTGTAGATTTTCTTTAACTCGTTCACTTGACCTTAACCAACCATTTGGTGTAATGGTAGTGGTATTTCTTACATCAAAAATTGATTTTATTTGTTTCTATGCAACTTAGCAGCTGTTCCCTTTGAAGGTGAGTATGTAGAATATTAAGGCCTTATATACAAAAGAGCAAAATAAAGGCACCGTCCCCCAAACCTGTTTGTCTCTATTACTTCAAGAGGGAAGCAAACTATAAAAACTACCTCTTTACTTGATTCTCTTCTATTAGATGTCTATTGGTATATTTTAGAGGGAAAATATCTTTCCTAGATGGAAAATTACTTTTTAAAGGTAATTTCTTATTCTCACACCACTCTTCTAGGGTAAGCAAAGTTATCTATGACCAATGGACTTTTTCTCTGTTGGAAGAAGGAAATATATATTGAAAAAATGCCTAAAGCTGTTGTCTTCATTCACCACCCTAACAGAAGTGAGAGACTGAAATAATTTGACTGTGAATTCTCAGTTGTCACTTTTGGTATGCCTTCTTCATATTACACAGTTGTGGCAGTATGAAATTGAGGGAATCTGAACCAGTGATGGATGTCCTCCATTTCCTGGCTCCACTACAAAAGCATAGCTAGTAATGGAGAATACAAATGTTGCATCCCTGAGACATGTGGTTTCTTGGCTAGACACCGTCAGTTATTGGTTAATTATATTGGCAACTTGTAGGAACTTTAGCTTGAGTTAAAAAGCAGCACTTGGACTTTTGCCAAATGAAAGGCATGGAATATGTTTCTAGGTCTCTACTACCCCTTGGTCACTGGAGCAACATCCTTCCTAACAAACTTCAGTGTGATTCTCTATATGAGAAACCAGTGAGTACCAAACTGTGTCTGATGGCAATAGACTTTATGACACAGAGTAATGGCAATATGAAAAAAAATTAAGATAGAGCAAAACAAAAGAGAGAGAGAGAGAGAGAGAGAGAGAGAGAGAGTAAGAGAGAGAGAGAGAGAGAGAGAGAGAGAGAGAGAGAGAGAGAGAGAGAGACAAAGCAAAGAGAGATACAGAGATAAAGAAACAGAGACAGAGAGACAGACACAGAAAGAGAGAGCAACCAAGTAGAAATTCTCTGACTCTCAATCTAGGAACCATAAGAAGAAAATGTCACTTATCTTAGGGTTTTTTTAAAAATTTACATATTGTGGCAAAAATATTAATGCATATTTCCTTCCTATTATTATCATGCTGGGACCAATATCTTTGTACTTAAAATTTTTGAAAATACTTATTCAGCATAAATACATCTATTTCAGAAATAGTCTTGGTTTTTGGCATGAGAAGAAATGTCATCTAACTACAATTTCTAGTGCTTGCAGTACGTTGACTTTACTTACCCAGTGTAATCCACAGTACATTAGTTCAAAGCAATAAAGTCATCGACATATCTAGATTTCTAAACTTGAAAAGGGCTTTAATTCCTTTTGGTGTGAAATGGTACATACTGAGTCTCACTTGGTATTTTAATTACAGAAACAAAAACACCATCACAAGAGTTATAATATCTAGGAATCACAAGATCTGGATGATTATCCCAGCAGTACCATTGCTACCTCTGTAACCATGGGGAAAAAATCATTTAACCCCTCTGGCCTCAGTTTCTTTTTCTCAGAACTAGATGGGGGTGATGTGGTGGTATTGGACTGGTAGATTCCTAAAGTCCCTCCTAGTTTTATCATTTGAATATCAGATGGGCTGGGGTTGGAGGTAGCTGTGCTACTATGTTTTTCAAAAGAAAAGAGTGAATAAGCCAGGCAGTTTCCCCTCCTTATATATCAAAGATAGGGATCCAGTAAATGAATGAGTTAGAGCACAGGAGTTGGGAAACTTTTTCTTTCTGGTATTCTCTCTCCCCCTGAATTTATGTCACTTAGAAATTAGAATGAGGAAAAAGTAGAAGTTAAAATCCATCCTGCTCTCCCTGCTCCCCAGGTAAATAAAATGTCTATAAGGTGACAATTACTTTAAAAAATGCAAAATGAATGGCAAATGTATATCATGTCACTTTCATTGAATAAGATCACACTAAGTGGAATATGCAAAATTGCTCAGAGTATCATTATCACAATTCTTATTTTGCACCATCAATAACACCACTATCCTGATGTTAGTCAAACCCTTCAGGGAGCATTATGAAAGTTTTCAAGTTCATGATTTGATCTTTCTTCTCTAGGCTCCTAATACCCGTTGACATTATTAGTAACTTCCTTATGGAATTACATAGTAATCTGGGAACTGGGCTGCTACGTTTCAACATTTACATATCACAATCACTTAGCAGGGAAAACAACAAATTTAACCACTTCCATGTTGAGTAATTTGACTGCTTGCTTGTGTGTGGACTTTTCCAAGATGATAAATGTGGATGTCTTGGTAAGATGGGTGAAGATGTGGATTATAGATGCTACCCTCAGTCTATGACTGCCAAAGATACTAAGTTTATTTCTACCACCAAGGTTTTGATTATATTGTCACTGGATTTCAATGACTATAAATGAGATAGTGAAGCTGATGACTTGTGCAACTCTGCCTCACTTAAATTCAATCCATGCAGGAATCAAGGATGTGACTTGTGATGTTATTGGTCCTCTTGGAAAATGTAGGATAAACAACAATTGCCAGCTCCCAATCTCCATACCTCAGGAAGTCCTCGACCTTAATCCTCCTCTCACTATGAAGATCCTCTATAGCCTTCATGGTACAGCTCAAATTCTCCATGAAGCGGTCCCCAATGATTTCCATGCATTGATCTCTGCCCTCTGGAATCTTCTAAATTTATAGTATGTGGGATACAACTTAACAGTTACTGTCTTTGGTTATTTTCTAAACTTAATATATGCTCATTAGGTTGATTTGAATTGTATCTCCCAAAAAAGATCTGAGTGATTACAGAAAAGGTAGGGGAAGGATGGCAATGTTAGGAAACATTGTAAAAAAAAAAGAAATTTTTAGATAGTTTTACCCAGCATGAGAGAGAAAAAATTCTATTCAAAAATGACTATAAAATGTATAAAATATCTGGGAATCAATCTGATAAGAGGCTAATGGACTAAAAGAGAATTCTACCTAGTTGGCATGTTTCCAAACCAGCCAGCAATTAAGTGAAAGTTATGAGAACTGGGCTCAATTTCCAGTTCTCTTATACTTTTGTACTGTGACTTAAACCAGTCCCTGGACCACACTGTGCTCAATGTCTAGATCACTCAAGCATAAATAATAATATTCTCTTTTGAACAATGAAAGATCCACTAAGAAGAAAATGCTTCTGTATGTGCTCTAGACTGTAGCTGGCATATTATCTGTTTCTCCTTTTGCTACTCTTTTCTCAATAGCTCAGTTATACTGGAGTCTATAATTGTGACCTGGTTGATTTCCTCATCCCTCTCCTTCATGATTTTGTAAGCAGTCCAATTTAAAGATCAAGTCTTTAAAGATAATCTGTTTAATGACTAAAGAAAGATATTTAAAGATAGTCTACTTAAATGTTTTACTGATGAATTCTACCCATCATTTAAATGCCAACTGTTTCCTCCAGAACATTGTGCCTAATTTCCCAGGTTGGGGACAACCCTCTTTCTCTGATTCATGTAGCATTTCTTTAACACCCTAATGACCTTAGGTAATAGGATTATTATCATCTATATTTGCGTCTAATGATCTCAAAGAAATTTGTAAGCTCTATGAAAGGTGAATAGTGCCTTTCCTAAACTTTATATCACCTCTACTATCCAGCACAATATTTTGTACACAGTAAATACTTAACATACCTTGACTGATTCAATGAATAAATGAATGGCACTCTTGGGACCAAATTAAGTCACTGCCTAGAAAGCAATATGGGATAGTAAACAAGAGTGTTGGTTTTTGAGTCAAGAGGATGAGGGTTTGAATTTCAACTCTGCTATTTGTTATTTGTGTGACCTTGAAGAAGTCATTGACCTTCAGAACTCAATTTTTTGGGTTTCTAAGCAATTGGCCTTTTATTATTTTTGTATGATTTAAGATGCCTGGGTCGCTGGGATTTTTCTTTCGGAGGGAGAGAGGGGACATGTTTGTTCCAGCATGTATTATGTTGGTTTCACAAACTGCATAGCATCAAATGTCAATTAAGAAATGAGAAGTGTATGTAATATATATATATATTTAGTTTGGTATTATAAAATATTAATTTTAATAAGAACAATAATAGTATTTAATATTTATATACTTCCCCACATAAATACACAATATACTTGATTCTCCTAGAGCCCAAGCATCCCAAGAGCAAGTTAGGTGTTTTTGAAAACTGCGTTACCTTACCTAACTTATTAGAATATTGTGTGTTGCTGTTTTACCATAAAGAATGATAGCTTAGAGAACTGTAAGATTTAATAGAGCTCCACAAAATCATTTTGGCTTCGGATAGAAATGATTCTATCTGTTTATTGGCTGTAGGTTAATATTACTCGTAGATCCTATTAGAAATGGGGAAACCAATTCTGAAAGGTTAATGAATTACAGATTCTCTGCTAAAGGGATTCACATAGGCTTTTCTGCTCTCTTTCAAGACAATCTCTTGAGGCCGTTTTTCTTTAATTATCCTATCTTTGTCACTGTTATTATTTTTTTTTTACTTTCAAGAATAGTACAATTCATAAAGTGGATTTTTAGAGCAACATTCTTCCTATTCATTGTGGAAAAGATCTGCTTGTTTAACCTTTCTGAAACAGGATGCTCAGATTTTCTTCTCTGTATCATTCATGCTGTTTGTACTACTTTGCTTATAATAAAGGGCAAGAAATGACAAAAAAGCTGTCAATGACTCAAAAGTTATTAAAAAAACACATCACTTCCCCTGCACAGACACACAGCCACTGCAGACTAGACATGTCCAAAGCAAAAGGGCCCACACACGTCTGTTTCTTAAGTTAAATTGTCATTAAAAGATACTAATGATGCAAACCATGCTAGGAAACAACATTGCATGTCAATGTCAGTGCCCTAAATAAACAACCCTTGAAGTTGCAAGATGAAAAAGAAATCCTTCTCAGCCTCTTCTCGACATTAGGGATGCTGCCTTGTCACATTGTCTTAGAGGACAAATTGCTGAAGAGAAAGATAAAATTGGCTGAATACAAAGAAGTGGAATTCACTAGAATTAGCATCAAGTTTATAGATCTTGACACACACTGAGCCCAGACAGAAACAAAAATATCCGAGGGAGTGTCACAGCACACGTATTCTGCAGTACAGACGTCCAGATCAGGCGTTCCTTGTGGTGATGGGTTCAAAATGGCCAAGAGGAGTTGGGGAAGATTCAGAGAAGTGACATGATGGAAACGTGGGTGATACGAACCTCTGGACCAAAGGTGATTTGTGTGTTTGTGTTATAAAGTAATGTTTTACATAGCCATGTGTAAACATGAGGATGGATCAGAGGCCAGATGTAATTTTATTCATTGCTAAAGGCCTCAAGGTAAGTGTCACCATATTCAATCCAAAGAGCCATTAACCAAGGGCATTTCCTTGGCAGCCACAGAAATGTCTTACAGTGTTTAAATGCAACAGGAACATTGCATGTCAGCCTGCTGGGATATCTTTATCTTATAAAGCTTGTTAAATTCTTCTGTCATCAAAGTTCAGAATCAGAGATTGGAAGGAACATCTGGTTTTCTTTGCTTCTCAGAATCCTCAAGTGAATTCTTAGAATTCTTCTGTATTTTGCTTTTAATCACTATTTTATCACCAACTGGTTGAAAATGCATTTCTTACTGCCTGTCTTTTCCTCTCTTGACTCTGCTTCAATATATGGTTGTCCTCAAGACAAAGCTCACTTGAAATTGTTTTTCTCTAGGTTCTAATGACATGTTGTCACCAACAATTATTCTAGGCATCCTATTCAGAAAGGAAGCAAGTCAAAAAAGGAAACATGGAGGGGAGTGGGAAGATCACAGGCTTGGGAAGTGAGAGACCTGCCATAAAGTTCCAGCTCAGCCAGGGGTTGTCTATGGGTGAATCAGTTTGCATTCAATGTTTGTTAAATACTCAGTATGTGTGGCAAGTTACACTGACAGCCCCTGACCTCATGAGCATAGGGCAAGCACACAGTAGCTATGATAAAAAATAATATAGGATAAACACAACAAAGAAGTATAAAACAAAGAGCTGAGTGAGGTTCAAGGGCTGGGGGAAGGTCATTATTGACCGGGTGGGATTCAGGAAGGTTTCACAAAGAAGGCTTCATTTGAATTGGACAGATACCCTGGATAAAATTCAAAAGTTGAAGAATGTGGTTGGGGGTGATGGGGGAATGGAAAGGCATACCAGAGATAGGCAAGAAATAGCATGAGTAGAACCATGGAGGCAGGAGAACAGAGGGTGTATTTAGGAATGATGAGTAGTCCTATTTTACTGAAGCATTGACTATATGGAGAATATGAAATAAATTTGTGAAGATCAATTGGTACCAGACTTTGCAAGGCCATCAATACCAGACAAAGGAATCTGTATCTCATTTGGTAAGCACTAGGGATTCCATGAAAATGATTGAGTAGCAGAGTGACACGGCCATATATCCAGGCATAAGGAAGGTGACTGTGACAGCAATGAGGACTAAATTAGTGGTAGACAAGTGTAAAAGTTACAAGACCTGTTAAAAGGCTATCAGAGTGTTCTAGAACAACAGTAATGAGAGTCTGTATTAAGCCTATGGTAGTTTAAACTGAGAAGATATGATGCAATTCAAGAGATATTCTGGAAGTAGAATTAATAGGACTTACTAATCAACTGGATACAAAAGATGAGAGAAGAACCTCCAAAAGATAATGCCCATGTTTCAAACATGAGAGACTGGGTCAATGATGATGCTACATGTAGAAATAGTGAGGTTGGAAATCAGCTGAATTTCAGGAGACAAGGAGCTCAGTGTTGGACATGTTGAGATTCAGGTGCCAGCGAAAGAATTTTCTGCAGAAGCCTTGCAAGCAGGCAAAGATGTGGATATGAAGCTCAGAAGTGATGTAAGATTGGATCTCTAGACTGGGAAGACCTGCTAAAATGTGGCAATTGTAGCCATGGGAGCAAGTGAGATTGCCCAAGGAGAAGGTCAAGATTGAAAAAGCAGTAGCACTATATAGACTCTTGTGAGGCCCATCTTAACCAAAGTATTCCTTTTGGGGTTGACCTCTTCCCTCTTTAGTAGCTTAGAAACTCATGATGTCCTGGGTTATGTTTAGTCTCTGCTTGCCCCCAGGAACTGAACTCCCAGAAACTACCCTCCTTAGATTCAACTCGACCAGCATCAAGGTCCCTGGAAAAGCTTGCTTTGGGCCTCAGACATCATCAGCACCCTCAGTAGCCTCTCTCTTTCTCTTTCTTATTTGTATCCTCAGTGCTTAGCACAGTGGCTGTCACAAAGTAGGCCCTTAACAAATGTTTACTGAATTAAAATTGATTTGAACTGAAAGTCCACACAGACTTCAACCATTGCCCTTCAGTACCAAGACTTGCACCAAGTAGAAAATATTCTAGTTTCTGATCTCCATGAGTGTGATCTTCATTGTCACTTTCGCCACCTTGAACTTGAAAGCTAAGTTTGGGGAATGGGGAAGAGAAAGTGAGTTTAGTTAACTTCCTCTGCCACATTTAAAAATGGGACATATGGTCCAAAAAATTTATTCACCTTAGTTTAGGGCCAAATGACTTTTGCAGAGGTATAAATTATATTATCTTTGAAGTGCTGGTTCTCAAAGACATTTCTTTTAGAATATTAAAGGAACAATTTACATTTTAATGCAGTTATAAAAATCCCTTTCAAAGCAGCAATGCTGACTGATAGTGAACTAAGTGGTATCCACACTAGCCAGAGAGAGTTGCTAAGTCAATAAACATTTATTAAGCACCTACTATGTGACAGGCACTGTGCTAAATTGTTGGGAATTGACTGATTTGTAAACTTCTTTCACACAAAGCATTCATTTCTTCATTTGAGACCTGTCTCTTCTTAGCCTCTGACCACTTATCTACTGAGTAATGTCTCTTAGTCTTATCCATTTGTATGGATTCTTTATAGACCATGAATCTGAGAAGTTTGTTATGAAGACTTTTTCACAATTAATTATCTATTGTATGAATCTAAGTTTATTTATTTGGTTGTGAACTTGGAAAAAAATTGGGCCAGCTGCTTGCGAACATCTTGGGTTGAAGTGGTACTGGTTTTGAGAGATATGCAGATTGTTTTTCTGCTAAAAAAACCAAGTTATTGGAGAATATTATCAACGAAGAGAAAATGCTATGATCTTCTCTGGTAAGCAGTCCAATAACTCAGTAAACCAGGTGCTCTGCCTCACTCTCATAGACTGGCTGATGGAGTATTTTTCTGAGGCTCCCTCTGCTAAATTCTTTTCAAGTCAATGCAAACTGACCCAGTGTTCTAGTGACAGTGTCATTGTGGGTGACCTGTTTTAGGTTATTATCTTCGATTTTCAAGAATTGTAGAGTCTACCACAAAAAGGCAAGAGATGGTAGGAGCATAGTGCTATAGTCTAGGATGTATATGAATGGGAAATGTCAGCAGGAAATGACAGTCCAAGAGAAGGCCTATCTACTTCAAAGTTCAAATAAATAGAAAGCAAAATCAAGAAAAGGTGTTTCAACTTCCAAGAGGCCTGAGACCAACTAAATTGCTCCAGTACTACATCTTTGACACTGAGTGTATTGACATTAAATAGAGCCATTTTATATCAATACACATAGAATGTAAGACTCACTGTGCTCTCAGGAAACAGACTCAGTAACATCAGAAGGTGTGTGAACTCAACTTTACACCAGGGAATGTCATACCCTTTTAAACACAGAAGACGATTCTCTTATGTGGGCAGTGAATTTACCCAAGATTCCTGGTGGAAATTTGGCATGGTCACACCAAGGAATCACTCTTCTGGAAAGGTCCTCATTTATCTTCCCCCTCAGCTCTGCCAACAACTTGCCTGTAGTTTACACTGGCAAGGATTTATTAGAAAAAATTTTGTAATTGCTACTGTTAACAGAGACCAACTCTGGAGTTTTCTTCTAGGATTTTCATTAAGTTTAGCTAGCTTGTAACTAATCGACTGAAACACTTAAGTTATTATACGCTAATGTTTAGCCTATACTTTGATGCCAGTCCGAAAAACAGAATACATAATTTTTCTGGGTAATTAATGATTTTATTAATAATTCTAACATATTACCAATAAAATGGGTCAGTGACACTTTCAAATGCCAAAGATCTCTCTAGGAACCCACTCAACGTTTACATGCCCTTGGAAGGATGGGTATTCCTGAGGGTGGTAATTGACTCTGTAATCAAAGTGAAATATTTTACTAATGTTCATAACATCTTACTTGTGTGAAATAGGGTTGTCTGCCGTAACTAAAGACAAAATGTTGATTTTAATTAGTGATTGGAAAAGAATTTATCCAGAAAGATCAACAATGATAGCTATTTTGAGAAATGTTGCCCTGAAAGACAAACCTGCTCGTCATATGAGTAATGTTATTATTAAGGTTATTATTTTGGTCTATCCTCATAGTGTTACTTAGGTCACTGAGAGGTGAGTGACTTGCCTGATCTCACACAAGGGTTCTCTGAGACCAGGCAAATCATCCTGAATCTAGTGTAGCCTCCCTATCTACTAGGCCATACTGCCTCTTTATTTTACAAAATATAAATATGAAAAATGCAAAGGAATTTTTTCAATCAACAAGTTTTTCTGTTACTTGTCACATAAAAAGAAACAAGTTTTATGTTTAAGATTTCTTTTGTGTTATAAAAGGGTGAGTTTTAACAATTTTATTTAAATTAAATATGAGCTAAGTAAATTAATTTCAGGGTTTTTTAAATGAAATGTGGCAGCTTTGTTTTTTTAAAATGAGCACAACATTTTGAATGAAATGCACCTTTATCCTCCTCCTCAGGACTCATTCCTGTGTAAAGGGCATAGAGCTTATTGGCCACTTGATGTATGGGAGTTTTCTGTGGTTTCTTTAGATGATGCCTGAGATCCTTCCCAGCTCCAGATCTGATATGCTAGACTTCTGGAGAGTCACTCTTGCATGGTGGTTGGTTTTGCACATTGTGACTAAATGGCAGCTCAAAAGCTGAGAGGAATCATTGCTGCATCCACGTCTATAAAAGTTATCATTCCCATAAGCTCCACACATCAGAGTCCAAAAGATTCCAGGTTGTGCTGTGTGGGCTCCTTTGTTCATTTACTGGAAGTAAACACACAGAGTTCCCTAAATCAACCTTACAAGCCATTAAAGGCTGGCTGAAAACATAACACACATAAGTCAGGGAATTTGGAAAGAGGTGAAAAGCTGTCTGGACAGATTTAGTTAAGTTAAATTTTGTTTTGACGTTAGGCACTGCATGTGAATCATGTGAAACAATACAGACCCAAATTTATGTGAGGAAATGATTTGTTTCAAAAGTTTAGGATAAATACCTAAACATTTCTGATTTCCTCCTGAAATCTAGAAAGCCTCAAGCCTACAACTGATTCATCAGAATGACCATGGATATAGATTTGTTTCAAATTCTATAAATATTTGCAACTATTCCCTTCATCTAGTTAGCAAATACTGAGGTCATATTTATCAACTTTTAAAAAGCTGATTGCCAGTCCTGTGGTGCACCATAGCTCTGAAGGCATGATCGCCATCTGTTGTGACAATGGGGATTTCTCAGCTCAGGGTGCTCACAAGCCTTCTGGCTGTGGACAGTTAGCCATCTGCCATGCTGCCATGGTCTATTAAGATGCCATGGGACTCAGTGGAATGTCAGGCCACACCTGGGAAATGCAATCTGGAAACAGGTGTTGTTCTTCTGTGACTAGAACTATAGCATTCAGTAACACTGACATTATGAAAGGACAAGACTGGCTGGGGCTTGGGAGCCTGGTCACAAGGGTATAGATTATGATCAGCACTGTCCATATTGAACTGAAAAACCATCTTCACAAATGATGTTTGTGCCTCAAGGTATGGAGGTTTATAGTTCTACCTTCCATTCACACTGAAATAGAATTAGCAAGGGTAAGTCAGTGTGAGTATTTCTAGTTTTATGGATACAATAAATTAGATTTTTGGTAGGACAAAAGTCTTTTTCTTTATTAAATGATGAAGTCTAATTTTGTTGCTATTTTTAATGCTAATAAAATAAAAATGACCACTGGTTAAGTGAATGGCAGGCCTTTGTTGGAATCAGGAAGATGGGTTCAAATCTTGCCATGACACATTGCTGAGCGATCATGGAAAAGTCACTTAAATTTAAGAATGCTGACCAATAAAAATTCTAGAGCCCCCATAGTGCAGAACGCTATCCACCTCCCAGAAAGGCACAATGAGACATGTTTTAGACACAGCTAATGTGGGAATCTATTTATGCTGGGCTGTGCATATTTGTTACAAGGGTTTTGTTATTCTTTCTTTTTTTTTACAGTGTGAGAAAATGTAATAAATAAATCCTTGTTAATTAAGAAAGTAAATTAAGCTAAAAAGCTTTTAAAAAGAGCAATGAATAGTAACTTAGCTTCTTGTTATCCTTAGTAACTTTCTAAGACTATGATGAGATGCAGATGAATTTCCAAAAGGCATTAGGAGTAGGATTTTCCACACTGGGAATTCGCTATTCTGATGAAGTCTGACTCAGATCAAATATTTTTTGAATGTCTACTATGTGTTAAAAGTACAATTTCCATACAGTGTTCTGGGCAAATGTATCTCATATAGTTTTCTAAAACTCTAGGGCAATGTTTTGACCAGTGAAGCTACATGTAACTGTACACTCCTAGTGCTCTTTGAAAGTAAAGTTGTACTAAATGAAATATTATATTTACATATATTATATATTTATATTTAACTACTGCATTCATCAAATCATGTATAAATGAAAGTATACCCCCTCCCATCCAATGTCTACCTGGCAGAACTTTCTTTCCCTTTCTACCCAGAGAGGTGATAGTAAGGAGGCTGGGAGACAGAACACTGCAATGCTTGATTTCCCCCCCCTTAGTGAGGGAGCATTAAAGTATCTCTCTTCCCCTCTTCCCATGCCATTTAAATCCTGTCATTTCCCCTTTCTGAAGCCATACAGCCAACCAACACAGAAGTCCCTGTGGCCACCAGCAACACTCTTTGATTGGGGAAAAGATTCCCTGGGATGAGCTTAACTCCCCCATGAAAACT
This sequence comes from Notamacropus eugenii, assembly GCF_028372415.1. Classification (NCBI taxonomy): domain Eukaryota; kingdom Metazoa; phylum Chordata; class Mammalia; order Diprotodontia; family Macropodidae; genus Notamacropus; species Notamacropus eugenii. The sequence continues at coordinate 86,233,020 of NC_092879.1, read as the reverse complement.
ATTATTACCTTGTTACCTAAAAAGTTTTGCCTTTGCTATGGCAATATGTCACTATGCCTGGCTACTCGACATTCCTACTTCCCTCCATCTTCCCCATACCCAGGGTCATCCGTTCCCAAAAGATCCCCAAATATATTCTCCACCAAACACTTCCCCGCTGAAGTTCTGGAAAATCTGATCGAAACTTTCCCCTAGGTTACAGTCAGCTCACATTTCCATAAAACACAGACTTTTGCATATTACACAGTGCAAACATAACACAAAAACCACATCCTGCTCTTTCTGTCAAAAGCTAAGTGCTCAGCACTTTGTAGATGCATGAATTATGAAGTACATGGTGCAGAATGGGGTTTTCTCTGTATGTAACTGTGGCGCTTAAAAGCATTTTCCAAGATACCATCTGATTGGGAGACTGAGGCTGGCACCTGGAGAAAATTAATGGTCATCAATACTTTGGAAGTAATCATGTGGTTTCCTTAACCTGAGGAATATTATTGAGAAACCGCTATTGCTAAAGAGAAGTCCTACTAGAGACGACTCCATTGAATGGGCATGCAAGTGTAGCCATTCAAAACACTGCTTAAGGACGCTTGCACATTGGCTCATGCAATCGAAAGAGGGCGGTTTCTCCAGTTAATATCTTCGTCCTTCTTTGCTGGTGAGCAGAGGCTTCAATTCTGCCCCTAATGCACTTAACCTCTGCTTAGACTTGCTTTATTTATAAGCAGTCTTAGAGTGTTGCCAGTCCCTCTGTTGGTTACTGGAGGTCACTTAAGAATTTCAAGAGTTTATTTACTTAGCAAAAAAACAATGATTAGCCAAACTGAATTTCTTAAGGGGAACAGGGAGAGAAAATATAAGATTTTATGATAGGAAGTGCTACACTACATCTTTTCAATTAAAATACTGAATCAATCATGTTATTTGCTACTATTCTAAGATTCTAAAACTTGGGTTTAGTTTTGTTTGAACTGTGTGAAATTTAAATATATTTTAGCACAGATACCTAACCTTCCTTGTCAGTTTTATAGTCAGATTTTGTTGACTGTGCTTTCCTCCTTTCTATTCTGTGGGTTTTTGTGACACTATTCTTGCCTGATTCCTCTCCTACCTGTCTGACTACTCCTAAGTCTCGTTTGCTGGTTCGTGGACCTTAACATATCCCCGATCACCAATGACTTCAAGGTCTATATATTCTGTTCATTTATGCCCCTGACATTCTATTCCAAATCGCCAACTGCCTATTGGATATTTCAATCTGGGTAACCTAGGTACATCTCACACTCAACAGAGCCAAAACAGAATTCATTATCTTTCTTCCCACCTACCCTCCTACTTCTCTGCTTCTGTCAAGGGTATCACCATCCTTTTAGTTACCCAGATTTATCACGTGAACATTATCCTCTTTTGTTGTTGTTGAGTCATTTTTCAGTCATGTTTGACTCTTTTTGACCTCTGTCCTTCACTGTCCCCACAAGTCAAACTCAGTTATCAAATCTTGATGTTTCTACTTCCACAGTATCTCTCACATCCACTTCCAGTCACTACCTTAGTTCAGGCCCAAATCTCCTCTCACCTGGACTCTAGCAATGGCCTTCTAATCAGTTTCCTTGCCTTGTCTCTCACCACTACAATTCATCTTCTACACAACTTCCAAAGTCATTTTCCCAAAGGGAAGGTGTGCCTATGTCACTCCCTTACTCAGTAAACTACAGTGGCTCTCTATAGCACGAAAACAAACAATTTCTGTTTAGGTCAAGACTTTACAGAGCTTCCTGGGATATTTCTTATTTGAAAAGAAACTCACATAACATTAAGGTCTAGGAATTGTCCATTAATCTATATCATATGCTCTTTAGTTCTCATTGCGGCAAAACACAATCTTGAACCATAGATGCCCGTGTAAGCAGTGTAGACATGAATAATTGATGATTATCAGCAAAAACTCTGATTTTGCCTGTACTCAGATTCTGAGTTCCATAGGGCTATTATCACGGAGTTGTAGGCTAGGTTGTGGGGAAGTGGGAAAAGACCCTGAGTAGTTAATTTGTGTCTTACTTTAATGTTTTTGGTACAGTGAGTTTCTGCTCAGTGACCACACCTATTTTTTTGGAATGTAGCAGTGGAAAAAAGTTATTATATAAAGAAAAGAGACCAGCTCTATTGGGGAATATACTTTTTTGAATGCCACTGCTTTTTAATGGCTAATTTGGATTTTATTTAAAGCCCTTATATGTCTCTACACATTCTTTCTGGAATGTTAGAGAGATAAGCAAACCTCATATGATTCTTATATATGATTCCCTTAGGAAAGAGCTACTCTTTGCTCTAGCCTTAGCTCTGTGGGAGTGTGTACCTTTAGGTATGAGTTCTCACAATTTTTGGTTAAAATAGTAAGGGTATGAGCATGGCATTCTGCCTTATTTTTATCTAATCAGGATAGACTATACACTGCATTCACATCCAGATAAACACCCTCAGGGGCACGCTTCTGAAAAGGGGCACCAGTGGGGAGAAAGACTTGCCAAAAAGTAAATGGTACAGAACATAAATTTGGAAAGTGTGAAGATCTTGACTATCCCTCCTGAAACCCTCCTGAATCAGACCTTTCTTGAGGGTACCCTCAACCTTGAAGCCAGCGATTTCTGGTAATAAACATACTATTGTTGACATTCATATGGTCTCTAGACTTTGACTTCTGGGACCCTGGATCTGGTCAAACATGGAATTTTGAAAGCTGATAGTGGCAAACCTATCATGGAATGTTACATTCTTAATGCCATGAAAAAAATGCACAGCAACTCACACTAGGTAGCATTATAAAATGGGCCAATTTGCCATTTTTGACCACATCTGTATATCCTCTTGTTACTGTATAGATGTGGGAATGTTAGCTCTAGTGAATGATTATGGGCATCTTGGCCCTTGTGCATTGGAAATGTACTCTGGGAGATCTGATTTATCTTCTTTGGTTGATGAAATTCATACTGGTAATAAAAAGCTGACTTGGAAATCCCAATTTTTTATTTCCAGTTGTACCACTAAAACATTTTCTAAGGATCTTAGCAAAATTGCTGATCTTTCTCTAAGGAAATGGACACATTCGTATTGATTTTCTCCACTCAAAGAATAGCTGACCTATGCTTTCATGTTACCCACTTTATTTCCATACAGTTAAATGGATGCCGTGGAATTCTATGGGGGCACCGTTTCTACTACTGCTCATACAAGTCTCCAAACCCCTCCCTTATAACATGACTCATAATTTTCCTCTAAATATCAAGATAGAAGGGTTAGGAATGGAGTCAAATATGTTCATAGGAAAATTGAAAGCTAATAAAATTTTCAGAAATCTTCATCATATCAGCAATTTTGCCTATTCTGACAGTGTTGTTTTCATACCCAACATTGATCTTTTGGTATCGAGTTAATGAACTATTTTCCAAATAACACAGCATTAACTTCAAAAGTTGCTGGAGACAGAGAAGATACATTTAATTCTGTAAAGGTAGCACAGTATATGGCATATACGTAATTGACAACTTTATTTTTCGATACCTGTGCAAAGTAGCATTATAATAAGGTGTTTCCTAAACTCTACAATTACATACTAAGGGGTAACTTGGACTAAGACAGAGTCCATAGACAACAAAAGCTTCCAGTTACTGGGAATAATGAATAAATAAAAGGATCTCAGGCAGAAACCATTTGAGATAGACAAAAGGCTAATGTTACTAGATCTCATCTAATATAGGTAAAGGAATATGAAAAATAAACTAATTTGTCAGAACTCAATTGAGCAGATGGTATATCTCACATGAATCATCAGGATTAAATATTGTCCATCCCTGAGGTATTTTTGTACCCCTGGCACTAATCTACTTCTATTTATCAATCCAAGACAGCAGGATTTTACTTGGTTAGGTCAAACTGCTGGACCTTGGGAGAAATAGGCTGACATCATCAGGCTCTCTTAAAAGCAATTGTTCTCGTTACTTCAAGAGAGTCTTAGATGTCAGAAATCTGTCTGTAATTTTCTGAGAGGCCTTTGTGGATACTGATTTAGCTGAAAGTGTTAGTTTGTTCACACCTCAGAACAGATCCCCAATGATTTTTATTAGCTCCTGAATCAGAAATGACCTGTAAGTAAAATGTCTAAGTCAGTATGGGGAGTTCAGTAAAACTGAATTAACTGAGAGTCCAGTAATTCAACATTTTGATCTTTTGGAAAAAGGTTCTTCTGAAATCTAATTTTGCTTAGCAAGCCCTTTCTTCCTAAATGAGTAATGTCATACTACAAAAATGTTCTACAGAGAATACTTTAAAATACTTAAGAAGACAAAGGCCCCGCACATACTTCAAGAGTGTTCATTGACATAATAAGATACAAATAGGGTGGTACTGACCCACTCTTGCCAGTGCAAATGCTTTGAGCCATTTTTCCAGTTATAGTATAATAATAACTAACATTTATACACTGCATGCCAGGTACCACGCTAAGTGCTTTACCTTTATTATCTTCTTTGATCCTCACAACAATGCTGGGAAATAGATGCTATTATTTTTGTACCCACGAATAAACTGAGGTAAACAGAAATTGAGTGACTTGCCCAGCATCACATAGCTATTCAATGAAGCTAAAATTGAATTTGTGTCTTTCTGACTCTGGTCCAGCACTCTATGTAATGTACTACCAAGCTGCCCAGTGGTGGTGGTGATGTGCATTCATTCATTCACTTTAGACACATAGTCTGTGTCTATGAAAGAGTGAAATTGTCCAGACTCAATGGAACCCAAAATTTTGCTTCATCAACCAGGTAGTCTATTCAACTGAGCTAACTGGTTACAGAGAATGGAGACCAGAGACCTTTTAAAAGGTCTCTTTTAAAATGTTCCTTAACAGCCACCATGGAGTTTAAGTTAAATGAAAGAAAGGACATGATTAGCCTAGTCTGAGTTGTGCTTTATACTTGAAAGTAATAAAACTGTATTGCTGTATAAACTTTCTGTCATTTGAAATTGTTACTTATTTAGATGGGTGTCCACCTTCATTAATGAAAATTTGATTTAACTGAATTCAGTCTATTAAAAACAGCAGCTCTACTTGGAATGAGATTCAAGAAATAAAGTTCAAAGTAATCTGGACTAAAGATCAAAGCATTCCTTTGAAGAGTCATTCTCCAGATTTTTCAGTCCACTGATCCAGGAAGTGACTTACATGTGGCTAAAATAGGTAGGTATCTCTCTTGTATAGGATGAGAGATAATGGGAATCTCAAAAAAATATTGACCTAAATTCCATCATTAAAATATCTATTTCTTCCTTCGATAAATTATCCATTCAAAGTATAAATAACCTTGGCAAATGAGTCAATATAGCAAATATTCATTATAATATTTCTCATTTACTAATTCTTTCTCATACCTGAGCAGAAGTCCAGATGTCCACAGCTGTCTCCTGAATAGCTGGCTCCCTCAGTGGAGTAAGTGGTCTAGTAGCTGGCATCAAGTGCTTTTTAAGAAAAAAAAAAAAGGAAAAGTATATTTTGTTATTGGTGAATAACAAAGACTATTAGCAATGGCTTGGAACAAATGTATCTCAATAAATGTGTGTTTGCAATACACAAATACATTAGTAACACTTCATAATAACTTTTATTACTCTGCATTGTGTCTAGAGCTATTTCTTTGCTTTTATCTTTGATCACTCTCGTGTTATGATGCTAATGGTCATTTTCAAGATCCAGTTAATTCAGTAGGTAAAGGAGCTCTAGATAATATTTAGACATTCCCCTTCTATAGGGAAGTCATATGGCCTAAGGGATAAGGAGCAAGACTTGAAGCCAAGAACACTTGGTTTTAAGGCCCACCTCAGTACTGAAGGCACCCTTCAAGACAAGAAAGTGTTGGCATTGGTAGAGCGAGTGTCCCCTACGAGCTCCCTAAACCAACGAAACTCCAGGTCTGATCCGTATCTGGAGGCTACCCTAATGGTGCAGATTTTATGGGGTTGGCATCATTTCAAAGTACAACAGCACTGCCCAGGGAAGGCAAGGTGTTAAACTGTAGAGCTCTTGTCAGAGAGCAATATGAAAACATTGGTTCCTTATTAGATATGAGGATACCAAAAGCCAACTCTCCAGAATCCAATGGACTAAGATACTAATGGGATTGCTTCCTGTGAGATAATAATGAGCACTAGCATAATCAAATTTCTTCCTAGCAAAGGTAATTACACAAAGTATACCCTCACTTAAAGCCATTAATTGATGCTACAATGTCAAAAATGGGTTCTATGGGTTGAATGATGTCACAGTGGGGCTTCCAGACTTTACAATGAAGCTTGGTTATAATCTATTAATGATCTTATCATTTCTTGTGAAATGGCACCTGGTAGAGCAATATTACTCATTTGATCTCTATCTGTATAGAGGATGTCCTACTATAAGTAATGAAATGATACAAAAAGATGAACCCACATGAAATTTGAGGGCTTTTCCAAGTGCACAATGAAAAGTACCTCTTTAGAATCTCACATGCAAATTCACTAAAGGTTTCTAGGAAATAAAACAAACAAAAGTTTTCAGAATTCTTTGCTTTCTTACCATAGGGTAAGTCCGGATAGTGATTACATTTGGATCCTTTAGAATGTCAGTAATCCCGAGCTCGCTGGCAGCCTTTTGGAGGAGGGAATAGGAAAAAAAATACCATACTGTTTAGTTATATGCTATACACAAAACAGTGCAACAAACCATTTAAAATACTGATAAAAGTAAAAAGTAGACTAGCTGGTATAAAATTTGGTAAGGCTTGAGAACCCATAAACAGATAATTTCATGCTATCATTTATGTTTCTGTCAAGTACTTTCCACCTGAGTCTAATTTCAGTTTTTTATTTCCCTCCTTTTTACTTCTGTGAAAATTTTATCTTATTAAACAAGAAAACAACGTGTTTGAAACTGATGAGAACACTTTGATACTGGTCTGTTTTCTTAAGATTTGTGTCCTATTTCGTAAGGGATGTGTAGGTGTGAAAACAATTTAGCTGATAAAAAGCAGTTGCCACAAGGGGTTAAAAGAGTCAAGAAACCACATTTGCCAACAAATGGTTAATCTCTGTTAAACGGACAGATATGGGAGCCAAGGGCAACGCCAGTTGAGAGCACAAACAAATCTGTAGAACACTACAGAAAAGAACATTGGAAGGAAAGGAGAAAAACCAACTTAATGAAATAGCAAGACACAACAAAAATGAAAGAGAAAGGTCTAAAGAAAGCTCATCAAGAGACTCTATTAAATCACACAATGCCAACTACAGTTATAGATGAACCTTAAATGATAACAGATATTAAGCACAACGTATTTGTCAAGGCATCTGTAATCATTTTCGTTATCAATGACAGAAGAACTCTTACATCAGACTCTAATACCTCAGGTCCCAAAATGCCACAAGAAGTAGAAATGGCACTAATGAAGAGAAGATTAGAAATAGCAGCTAGATCTGACCACAGACATGACAAGGAAATGTGTGAATTACCTCTAAGTAACGGAGCAATTGTTTTACAAGATATCTCAGGGAGGAGAAACAAATGGAATAGGATAAGTCACTGATGAGATTATTACTCCCCAAAAAAGTCCATTGAGAGAAGATCATTACCTAGTAATCCATGTGCCTACTTTTTCATCTTAAAAATCTTTATGAATCTGATTTATTTATATACCTAGTATAACAGAAAGCATGTTGGTTCAGATATCCCATTTTTGATCGTTTCCTTCCTGTCTAACTTTGAGCACACTATCTCACTCCAAGATTAGTGCTTATTAATATATGTTTACCACCACTGTCATGGTGGTTATCTTCTGCAATATCCAAATGGCAAAAGTGTTCTCCAATAAATGGTGGAGTCCTCTACATGCTTTTGCTTGAAGTTGATATTGGACTGATGACATCAAGCTCCAGAACATGATAGCTCCTCCTCCAGGATAGCCATGATCATTTAAAACGTAGATCAACCTAACAATTCATACAAGAAAAACTAAACAATGAAAAATGCCTGTTGACCTAATTATAATATGGTCAATCCACTCACTTCATCTTTCAGACTTTATATTTTGGATGGGAACTGCAGATGGACAATTATTTGGGCCTGGAACTAAACAGAAAGAGGAACAGTGATTGTTGGGGAAGGAAGTAAAACATTAGCTTCAAAGAAAAATGGAGTTTAGAGGAGGGGAAGGAGAATGCTGGTTTACCAAAAAGAAGATTGGGAAGTTGAATCTGATTAGTACTGATCAGAGAGTTAGAGAACACATTTTCAAAAGAAAAATTAGATGTACCAATGGAGCCTTCAAAAAGAAGCAGGCAAAAGGAGATCCAAAACCTGAATTATGATTCTTTTACCTAGCTTTGAATTTCCACTGTGGCCTCCCCATTTGTATCTGTGTCAAGTGAGAAGGGAAATAACCAGAGAAAAAGAAAATGGGAATCCACTGAATGTTTCCTCTACCCCTTATCCCCAATCTCTCAGTGTTGAAGCAAACCAAACCCAAAACCAAAAGCAAACCCTCTCCACAAAGGCCTTGAACATTTGACCCACCCAAACACCCACCACGAGCCTGAGTAAAAATGCAGAGTTGAGTTGTACTCAATTAAGTGGTCAGTGGACATGCTAAACAAAGCTTCTAGAGAAATAATAAGGCAACCATATTTGGTTATTCCTACACACTGGTATAAGGCAGCTAGGTGGTGCAGTGGATGGAGCACCAGGTCTGGAGTCAGGAATACATGAGTTCAAATCCAACCTCAGACAATTCCTAGCTGTATGACCCTGGGCAAATCACTTTCATCCTATTTGCCTCAGTTTCCTCATCTGTAAGATGATCTGGAGAAGGAAATCGCAAATCACTCCAATATCTTTGCCAAGAAAACCCCAAATGGGGTCATGAAGAGTCAGACATGACTGAAAAATGACTAACAGTCACGACAATACACTGAAATGATAAGAGCAATTTACAAAAGTGTTCACAAGTATATGGAATTGTAACACAAAGAATAAAATACTTCAACTGCCCACGTGTCTATCAAGACAGAGAAACAGGGAAGGCAACATGATGGGAAAGATAAGGACAGAAGGGATCCAAGTTTTCACCCTATCCCTGCTAGTTATCACTTGAAGCTTCAGCTTCCTCCTGTAGGTAAACTGAGGACATTGACTAGGTCAGCTCCAAGAATCCCTTCAGCTCTAACATTCTATTCTAGGATTTGAAGGTGCTTTCTTTTTACTTCCTTTTTAAATGCCTACATTTCTTGGAATATAATATTAAGTGAGTTTTTCTAAAGAACATTAAGTGTAGTTTGACAGTGCTATTTAAGGTGACAAAGATCACATCCAGGGTTCTTAGTGAAAAGAGCAATAACTCATGAATTAGCTATGAAGGAGCTTTAAGAATAAAAAAAAATTACGTTTGTGTGAAGCTTTAAAAATGACTGTGTTACAGGAGATTCCCAATCAAATCCCAAGAGAGGGCCATGTGTGTACTCAGCTTTTAGAAATTTGTATTTTTTCCCAAGTCTATTAGAGTTACATTTTCCATGCATACTTTAAACATCTGATTTAAACATACTCTGTCAACTGTGAACAGTTTGATGGCTGTTGGAGCTGTCTTCTGCCACCTACATAATACTGCATTCTAATGCCCATTGCATCAAGTAGAAATAACAGTCTAGATGGGTAAAGGTTTAAAGTTATGGAAACGTGGCTTGTTTTGGAGTTGTCCAGCTAGGACATCATTATAATTTATCAATGCTACTCAACAATGCATTGGCTACTAAATGGGCTTGATTAGGGAAATGGCAAGAAAACTTGTCAATTTTCTACAAAACATACCAGAAAGTTTTTCAGTTTTTGCTGTTGTTTAGCCCTTTTCAGTTGTGTCTAACTTTTTGTGACCCCATTTCAAGTTTTCTTAGCAAGATACTGGAACGGTTTGCCATTTCCTTCTCTAGTTCATTTTATAGATGAGGTAACAGAGGCAAATAATGACTTGCCTACGGTCACATAGCTAGAAAAAGTCTGAGGCTGGATTTGAACTCGGGAAGATGAGTCTTCCTGACTCCAGGCCTGGAACTCTATCCACTGAGTCTCTTAGCCACCCACCAAAGGTAGGGAAAAACAGATGTATTATGTCCTCACCCAATCCTCCTCTGCAACCCAACCCCCCAAAATAATAATTAGAATGTACATCCATCAAATAAGATCTTCTGAAATTGGGGAAAGGGATAGAAATCTTCCATTCCTTCCCCAGCTTAGGAAGTTGAAATACATTGATTATCTGAACTTGACTGTAGGCAATGATTTTCGCATCTTTAGTTCTTTCTGTCAGAGGAAGAAGCCAATCTAGATATGTTCCTTCCCTTTTAAAAACCAAACAAAGAACAAAATTCTGCTTCTATCTGAGAGCACTGTGAAGGTTTTCTACTTTCATGAGGTACTGTTTGTTGCTGTTTGATGGTGACAAGCTGTGGGTACAGACTTGAAGCTTCCACATTAGAACATTAATCCAAAGACTGTTCCTGTACAAGGAGTAGTTGGAGCTGACCTTTGGCAGCAGAAAGGTCAAAAAATCCTTTCCACTTATCCCATGACTTTTCAAATCTTTTCTGAAGTGCTTACAGAGAAAAGGTATTTAGGCCAAATCAACGTTACTTTAATTGCCCTGTTCTCACCTCTCCCTTCTCATAGGGTTCTGGGACCCTATAAGAACATGGGTGCATACTTCTGCATGCTAAGATACTAGAGTGATTTTTTTTTGCCTTACTGGTTCAACTGCCATCTCTATTTGCAGATGATATGCAAATCTACTTTTTTTTCCTGTTCCTCAGTCTATCCTTGGAGCCCAGTTTGAGTAATTTCCTTTGTAAAATGTTTTACATAGCTCAATGCCCAGATTGTTTAGATGGGAAAAATGACAAGTCCGTGTCACACTGGACTTTCCAGCAGAATATCAGCTGTCCTGGAGAGGTATGCATATTGAGGTGAGCACAAGCTGAAATTTAGATTTTGGCTTTTAATGTTGCATACCTTGGCTACACCATGTGAAAAAAGTTGGATATTAAATGTACTCCAAGGAAGAAAGGGGCAACATCAGGAAATATTGTTTTATCTTGTTTTGTTTTTTTTCAAATTAAGAGGCTGAGCTCCCTGCCTCATTCAGTCTGGGATTATGGTGGCCACTTACAGGCACAATCCCACTGCTGATCAGCGTAGAAGCTTTGTCTAGCTCCATGTCTGATGTGGCCCAATCCACCCCTCCTTACTGGCCTTTTACTCCTGGGCACTCACCATACTGGTGCAGAACTTAGTGCATTCATTTATTGGCTTTAGCCCCTCTGCACAGTTCAGAATTCCTGAACTCAAGTGATCCACCAGCCTCAGTCTCCCTAACAGCTGGGATTGTTGGCTTGAACCAGCAGGGCTAACCAGCTTTTGTTAAGAAACTTAAGTATACTCCTTCAAGCTCTTGAGCAGTAGAATATAGTTGTATGATTTTTGCTTCTTGAAATACATTCAATACTTTAAATACATCATATTTTGCTTCCTGAAAATTGATGTCAAATTGTCAATAGAAAGGGAAAGTGCCTTATAGGAAGCATAGAATCTCTGTTAAAGCCTCCTTTTACTGAGGCTTGCATTTAAGCGATGTTCAGTGCCAAGAGACAGCTGGATCTGATGAAAAAGGAATTCAAAGACTTTGGGTGTCTTTGGAACTCATGTGCCTAAGCACTTCCATCAAGAAGTAATAAAAATAATGCTATGAGAGAAGCTGATTCATCCAGCATTCTCTTGATGAGCTCTTCTGAGGACAGACGGCATAGAGATGATTCTGGTGCCTTTTAAGTAGAGACGGAGTTGGTGATGTTCACTTTATGGCTGTAACTTCTCTTCTCCCTCTAACCTTGACCAAGCCTTAACAGGTATCATGGTGGGAGAGAAGAAAGAACATAATCTGTATTTCTAGGTCCAGGAAGCTCTCATCTATACTACCATCCCACCAAATTCTCTGAAGATTTTGGCAATAAACTCTCTGTTAAGAAGAGGGGATAGAAATTGATCATGTCCTGCTGTGAAGGAATCTGATGGCAAGATATTATCATTAAGCAGAAGGATCCCTGTGAGTTGGATATTTCTCCATTTCATTAGAGAAGAGAGGTAGTTTGCATAATTGATCAATCAACAAGCATGTATTGAATACTATTATATTCTAGGCACTGTGCTAAAAGCTTAAGATACAAAGACAAAAGTGAAAAGGGGGAGCCAACATGGACCTACATAAGTACGTGCAAGAATATACAAAAAATAGACACAGCAGGAACACTAAACAAGATTCATGTAGAAGACGGTATTAGGTTGTATCTTGAAGGAATCCAAGGAATACAGGTAACTCCACCTTTGGAACTGTGGTTCAAATTATCCTAGGTGCTTCCAAATACCATCACTGGGACACTTGGAGTTTGTGGAGGAGTGAAAACACATTCATTTCAACCCAGAGGTTAGAGAGTATGTCTGCCTCCCTAGGCTTGCATAGACTGTGGGGTCTGGTGACTTCTTACTGAGTCAGTCACAATGGCTCGACTTTCCCATAGAAGTCCACCAGCTGATTTTGTCATGGTTTTGGAGATGAGACAGGCCAGAAACTGCATGATTTACTAATGTTTCCTGTCCACAGAGTAATTAGGAAGCATTTATCAGAATTAAAGGGATGTGCAAACCTATGTTTATCAGCATGCTGGCACAGAGAGGACCTTGCACATCTAGAAGACCTTACACCCCATGATTAATCCCCCTTTTTTGCTTGCAAATTGGTGTCAGCAACACAAGTCTACATGTATTCATGCTATTCATGCAGTTTCTTTCTCTGCTTCCCAAAACCCAAATCTTAGCATCTGGAACAAAAGCTAAACATGAAATGTGGTATAATTAGTTGGGAACTGGATCGAAAAAACTGTGTAGAAACAATTTTGTCAAAATACATTTTCAGAGCTATGCGGTAACACTCTATAAATACAAGCTAAAATTTATTTTGAGATTTCTATCCCCTCTGGGGCCAACAACTGGTATCCATAAAGTTAAGATAATCCTGAAATTATGAGTATCAGAAGATTGTCTACATCTAGACAATAACTTGCCACAGATTTAGAGCAAGACTGGTCGTCTAGTCCAACCCTCTCATTTTATCAATAAAATAACTGAGACTCGGAGATATTTATACTTTCTGGTACTTATATGCAGTTATGTAAGATATGCTATTATATACTAGGTTTTCCAGAAAATCAGTAGCAGTCATGCTTGTATAGTTAAAGCAGTACCAATCTCTTCCTTCTCCTGACCCCCCAAAGTGGTTAAAGGATAAGAATCAGAAAAAAAATAAGTTGTCACTGGAATGAAATCTTATGATGGCTTTGTTAGGTGAGATCATGACTTATGTGCAGAAAATAATAAAACAGTACCCACTCAGGAGTGATGAGATTATCTCTTAAGAGTTAAAGTATAAGGAACTTGTCTTAACTATGGACATGCCCCTTTAAAAAAAAAAAAGAAATGAGATCTTGTTAATAGATGCAGAAACTCAGTGAATCTCTCATTTTATGGATCAAGCAATTTGAAGGTGACAATCCCCAATGAATTTCACGAACAGTGAAGGTACTAAATGACCCAAGACTCCTCCACTGCAACAGGAAGAGTCTAGGGACTTAGAGTCCTGGCATTTTCAGACTTCTTTAAAATGTGAATGGCTCTTCCCTAGAGGAAGCTGGATTAACTCCTCTTCAAATATCTGAGGATTCAGGGGAAAGCACTGTACCTAGACTAAACAGGCTACTAGGACCAATCCAATTAAAAAGGGGGAACCTAGTTTCTGAACTCAAAATCACTACTTAGCAGAGACAGAGATCTACTGCAGTCATGGCATGATAAGTTCACGGTCCTATCTTCCCTTAAAATTCCTCCCTGTTTCCACATATCCATTGCTTTGTGAATATAAGCTCAACTTTAAAGCATGAAAAATCAAAAGCCATTTATGTAGATTCATTATGCTATTAATTAAAATGATTTCTAGTACTAAAAAAGAACTTTGCTGATGTGGTATTGCTTGTTGCTAAGTGTAATTTTCATTTCTAAGAAGCTCCAAACCATGCATAAAGTTTGTAAAATATCCATGCCATACTAAAATGAAAAACACACACACACATAGTGATGAAAAGTAGAATAGGAGTTAGCATATCTTTGGGTTCTACTCTGGGTTCTCTAAAGCACTAGATATGTGACCTTGGCCTCAGTTTCTTCATTGGTAAAATGATGGGATTGACCTGCATGACCTCTCAGACTCCTTCTGCAGCACCAAATCCTATAAGCCTCTGATTTCTTCTTCCTGGGTTTCATTTTCCTAATGTATTAAGTTGGATTGGAACTAATTACTAATACCTAAGATCCCTTCTAGCTATGAGATGATATACTCCTATATGTACAGGATTTCCCAATTACTTCTGAGAGCCTATTAGTAATCCTAAGGGATGAATGGAAAGAGTTTCAAAGTTCGGTCTGGCCCAGGTTGAGCAGCAGTGGCCATGGAACAGAAAAGGGTTTAAGCATGAGTTGTCATCATCTCTGTTTTCTATTAAACCACATTGCCCTAGGAAAATATGACATGTTCCAAGGCTATCATAAAATTCAAGGTGAAATTAAAGAAGATAGAAAGTCTTGGGCCTTTCATGTTTATTCTGTATACAACAGTATGTCTGAGGTTTTAGGAAACTGAGAAATATCTTTTCTATTTTATAGAAAGCCATAAAATATCCACAATGCAATATTTGTGAAGACTAAATCAAAACGCAGAGAATATTTTCTTTTTCTAAGAAAATGTAACTTCTTAAATCATGATTTCTAGCACTACACAAAATAATGAACTTGATATTAAAAATAGATTTAATCTAGGATGCAATACCTTTCATTTATACTGTATATATGTTTATGTAGACATATGAATTGCTTAAAACAGGAAACTGAGAATTGTGAGAAAGGTAGAAGTGTTGGGATGCTCATTTAACTCAAGGGCAATAAGATATTCTGGGAAAGTGCACTTAATATAATTATCTGAGAGAAACATTAGTCCTTAAACTTGACCTAACTCTAGATAAATATAGCTGTACTTAAATAACAAATTGCAAAGGAATTTTCTAATGAACATAAAAATGATATGTCAGTTCCAAATGATGCAGATGATTTCATTAGTTTTGAATAATCTAATCAGCTTGGCTTTTATTTTCATTCATTTATGTATTTCTTCATTCACCTGCCAAGTAGCTTACTTATTAATTTACCTATCAGTCTATTTATTTATTTTCCAGTAGGTTAGATTTTCTAAGTCACAGCACATTAGACTGAAAGTTTGAAGATACAGGCAATGTCCTTTTGATTTCATTAGTGATGCACTTAACTGCTTTATTACACTGAGGGAAAAGAAATGTCAATGTATTTGTAGAGTCTTTGGAAATAAACACATTTTTATTGGCGCTCCATGCTCCATTGTCCAAGATGAATCTGAACTCAGTATAAATCAGGTCCCCCTTGGCTTATATCCAAGGGCATCTAATTACTGAAGTACTGAAAGGAACAGTTATATAATGGTCTCACCTACCAGAGCATGAAACCCTTGGAGAGCTTTAGAGTGGTGCACACATAGATGAATGGTACTGTGCAAGAGTCTGGACAAATTGAAGGCCCAAGAGGCATTTAAACTGTAGGCCGTCTCTCTGAAGATTATGAATTTGGGTGTTTTCTTCAGTTCCCTTTAATGATAAAGACTGTCTTATTGATTAAATGTCAATATTTGTGCCTAGGATGAGAGATGAACCTTATTACAGCTCCTTTTAAGATCAAGGTCTATTGTTCCTTTCTGTCGACCTCAGTCTGGGCACAAGCTGTCAAAAGACACAGGCCTCCCTCAAATGGCAACCAGTACTGACAAGGAAATGAATACAGATGAAATAGCTGTGTTAAGGGAAACAATGGAAGATAAAACGTTTGTTCTCCTGTTTGGGGTGATTACTAATATATCAAGTTTGTGTCTGATAGCAAAGATGCAGACCTCTGGAAGTATCTGAATTTACAGGATTTTTCTCTTTTTAGTTGGATGCATGGTGCTACACTGACATGCTGAAAAGGCCCCCAAATAGCAATAAGACTTTTGAAGGGACAGGGAAATAAAGGCTGCTTTTTTCCTTAAAAAATAAAACAAGTCAATCCAACAAAAATTTCATGTATTTAAAATAGCATGGTCAATGTCAATATCACCATTAAAACTTAATCACAATGGTGAATGATATATATATATATATGTGTGTGTGTATATATATCATATATATATATGTGTGTACATATATCATATATACATATATACATATATATATGAAAACATAACAGTACTTTCCATGTGAAGGTTTTGGGATTTTCTTTTCTCTATTTGAAATAAAATAGTGCAGGATAACTAAGATAGGAATTATCTTGGATAGTTCTCTGTTCATGCTTTGATGTGTCAAATTTTTTTTTAAAGGGTTATCATTTTACAGTTTTTTCTATACAATTAGGTCTTTGAAAATCTTAGCCAGTCCTGAATGCAAAAATGTCAAGGTCTCACAAAACATGAAATTTTACTCTGATATTTGCAGACCTTCAGGAAATTCAAGAGTCAAAAGTGCCTGGCGTCATGTTTATTCATTCAATCAATTTCCAAATCTACTAGTTGTAGAACTCCCATAATTCCATCCTGTCCACAAGAATGGCATGAGACACAGTGACAAATGCTTTGCTAAAGTCTAAATTTATGTCTAGAATATTAACTGATCTACTAATCTTATGGTCCTTTCAAAAAATTGCCAATTCATGGAAGTATAAATGACACTGACAATGGGTGGTTTGTCAAAATTATTAAAAGGAAACTCTCCAACTTGGCAAATATTTGGACATAAAAAGGAAAATTCTATCTTCCAGTCTTTAAACTCCTCAAATCAAGGTTTAAATTTGTAAATTGCTACTTCCGTGATTGTTTCCCAGAATATGACATTTGTTTAATGTTCACATTGATCCAACTTTTATGGAATATTGGGCAATTGAGACAAAACAATCTCTCTCTTT
Source organism: Notamacropus eugenii (assembly GCF_028372415.1). NCBI lineage: Eukaryota > Metazoa > Chordata > Mammalia > Diprotodontia > Macropodidae > Notamacropus > Notamacropus eugenii. The sequence continues at coordinate 86,215,832 of NC_092879.1, read as the reverse complement.
ATTTTCCTTTCTAACTGGCATCCAAAGCATGTGAAGTTCATTTATCTCACTTTTCAATTGTTAAACATCCCTGCTCCCAAAATATTAAAAAAAAAAAACCAACTATAGGCAGTATAGAATTGCCATTGGTACTACTATATTCTGTGTTTAGGCTATACCATGGAAGGATGCAGAGCTAGTACTATGAAAACCAATAGTAATGCTATTGTACAGTTGTCATTTTTCATTTTGGCACCCAGAAAAAGAAGTGAGAAGTGGTACCTGGGGAAAGTAGCTCTCAACATGCCCTCAAATCAGCTATTATATGAAGGATATGAAGGGAGACAGCAGCATTGACCTGTTTTGGGGAGAGACTATGGACATCAGCCTATTTCCTGTGATGTCTAAGCTTGTTCAAGAGAACCCTAGGAACATGAGGCCATTTATGGGAATGACATCACCCACAGAGAAGCAGGGTAGGAGGCTTATTGGGTATAAATGTGTGAGGCTTCTAATATACAGGACCTTGGAGATAAAACCTCAGTTGTTCCCACCCTAGTTATAGCATTGATGCTAAGGATGTATAGTATATCTTTCTTCTGAGTAGTTGAAAGCAAATTTAATAAGACACAGTCTGAAGAACTCATGAATTCTTATAATACTACCATTATCTTTATATAATCTGTTCTACTTAAGCAAAATTTGAGAGGACTTTGAAATTTAGATTAAAAATAGTTTAATTTTCCTTTTTAGTTCCCTTGAATTAAATGTAGAGATAGCAGCATGGCCACATTAATGTCAACTGTTTAACACTGTGAGCAGGACAGACCAGAATGAGTCACTGGGTCTTACTATTTAATTGAAAAATATATTTTAAAATTAGCTAGAAATACAAAATCTATACGTGAATTAATGTTCTCATGAGAAAGTGGGTTTTAATTGAGCAACTTTTGTTTATATTAATGACAAACTACATTAAAATCAGAATAATTTGTTTTCAAAGCATATAGTGACAGAATATATTGGAATATAGTTTTTCCTACAATGATAATTTCATGGATTTTCTATGAGGACATCCTATTGTGAGGACATAAAGGAACTTAGAGTTCATGTAATTTGACTTGAATTTTATAGAGGAGGAAACTAGAACCAGAATAAAGAAATGGCTTATGTCAGACTTTCTTCCTGTACCATGTGACTCTTCTTATTGGAGTGATTTGTGTAGTTTGTGTTTGGTTCTCTCACGCAAAACAGGCGAATGCATCAAGCTCTGCAAATGGAAAATAGATGTTTTAAGTGATTGTTCTTCCAGTCATGGGAAGAGGTGATTAAAGGTTTTTTTTTTTTTTTCCCATCTATAATTTCCACCATTCTTTTTGAAAGCATGTTAAATGCACAATGCATTTATCTTCAGGAACCTAAATAAAAATGCAAAATGTGTCTCCTGAAGGATGGTTATGTCATATTTTTGCAAAAATATTACATATTCATGATATCAAAGTAGCGGTCTATTAGCAGCATCATCCCGTTGAATACTAATGCAATTCAGCACATATGCTGGTTTTCAAATCCTACATTATGCATGAACTGTGCTACTTACCAACATTGTATTATCATGTGCCTGCTACATTGGCATTACCAGTTAACACAGCATGGAATAAAAGGATGGATTGCATATTTACAAGGTTAAAAAAGCTTCTGTTACGCTTTCACTAAAGATATTCTAAATTCGTGCCTGAGCTATGGACTGACTTCGGTAGTCATTCATTCAATCAAAGATTTTTATTTATTGAGCAGCCCTTATGAGCATAATGGCGTAGGGATACACAAAGATCAGTTAAATATAGTCCCTGTCCTCAAAGACAAAATGTCAATATTTTCTGAAAGGCAGCACTGAAGAGAAGCTACAAAGCTAGCCTTGGATTCAGGAAGACTTGAGTTTGACCAATTGAAAACAATATAATATTATATTCTAGCATTTCTCAGGCCTTGAAAAATAATATCTCATGAAATAATAACTGTGATTGGCCAGAACCTAAGCAAAATGTTGCCACATAATTGGTTTTTATTTAAAAAAAAATGACTATAATAGAAAAGGAAGTAGTTTAGTCAAGAAGAACAAACCTCGAATGAGTAGCTAAGAGCTTTTACCTTTCCTTCTCATACCTCCATTTCTACATCTATGGAACTAGGGGGTTGGGCTTTTGCTGCTTCAACCTCCCCAACAGCTCTAGTTGCCATGTCTTTTTCTCTACCCACAGAATCATGACCTGAGTTCAGGTGCCATAGTCTGTCCCCTGGCCTAATGCAATATCCTCCTAATTGGCCTCCTTGCCTCCAGGTTCTACCCATTCCAATCCATTCTTCCATGAGCTGCCAAAGCAGAGGCTCGATTATGTCACTCTCTTCCTCAATGAATTCCAGCAGTTCCCTATGACCTCTAGGATCCAAAGTCCTCAGTTTGACTTTCAAAACCCTTTACAACCTGGTTTTACATTACCTTTACACATATTATTAAGTATCCCTCCCTTTCAAATACTCAACACTAGTCATATTGGCTTTCATACTGTTTGTAGACAACACTACTTTTCCGTCTCCAACGCCAAGAGCGTGCTTCCTTTCTTCCCATTGCTTTTCTAATCTCTAATTTTCTTCAAGACTCAGCTCAAAGGCCATTTTCTACATTAAGTCTTTCCTTATCCCACCAGAGGCTAGTGCATGCATATGGACATGCATATGTTTGTCTATATGCACACACTCCCTCTGTCACACACACACACAGATTCATACATATTGTCTCCCTCCTTAAGAGAACATGATTGGTTTCATTTTTGTCTGTAATCTCAGCACTTGGCCCAGTGCTTGGCTTGTAGTGACAGCTTAATAAATGCTTTAGGTTGATATAATTACCCTAAGTTTGAGGAGAAGGAGGAGAGATTTCAGAAATAGTTTAATAGATATGTTTAGCTTGTTAGTATATTACCCTAAATGTTTCATATGTTTGGATATCTAATCTCAATCTCATATTGACATGAAAGTATAATATCTAAGGTACTGAGGGCAAAGGCTTTCCTTTCTTTTTTTCCCTTTTCCTGGTTTTGCCTTTGTATCCTCAACATCTTACATAGCTTTCTGCACATAGTAGATGCTTGATCATGATTGTGGAGTTGAGTAGAGAAAAATTTAAGGGATATTTATATATGAAAACCAGTTTAACCCCTAAGACATTGATGAGGCAAAGGGAGAAGAAAAAATGGTTAAATTCAGTGAAAATACTAGAGAATTTTGGCACAAAGTATTAGAAAAATGACTGGTTGAAAATACTTTTCACTTGATAGTTCTGATTCTTTGTAGATGTGGCAAGAAAACAGAGAATTAGGAGAATGTATTTCTTTTTTTTACCTATAGCTTTTTGGATCCCTATGCAGGGAAGATCCTGGATATATGTGTGTGTGTGTACGCATATATACATATATACACACATATTAATATATATATTAATGTTCTGATTCATTAGAAGACAGTTTGATTTATAGAACTCCATTTGTTTGCATAAGTGAGTTTAGAAAGGTTAGTTTTAAAAAGTGACAAATGTTCTTCTTGTTGAATCTGGATTGTGTTCCTGGAATAATGTTCCTACAATGTTGCACATGGGTGGAATATATGCATTGGCAGATGGTGGAGGAATGCAGAGGTTCAACAGGAAAGATTCGCCAAGCTTAACTTTCCACGTAACTCAGCATGGGACCTGGAAAAACCCATAAATATGTGGTTTTTCTGACCTTCACTAATTCCTGTGGCATTAGTTAATGGGGATCAGCTAAAAAGAAGTTATAGCAGGAGAGCTACTGAGAAGTCAGTCCTAGGCTAGGCCTGCCATTTTGGAAGCAAAAGCACCTCTGTTCTGGAGTATGCTTCCTTGTTGAACAGAAGTACCACTGTGCAAGCAGAAAAGATGGGATAGAGATCACAAGTCATGGACCTGGCACTATCAGGCATCCCACTTGAGCCAAGCCTCTCTGGCTCATTGATCTCATTTGAACCTCTCTGTGTATCTATTATTCAAGAAACGTATCGGCTATTCCTGTTTCCATTTTCAGAGTTATTTCAAATTATTCTCCTTTATGCATTCTCCTTTCTAGCCAAAAAGGACTGCTGGTTTTCTCCTATTAAGCTTTGGCATGTTTATTTATTTTTTAAATTTTTACTAATCACATGCACATATTTTCTTGTGCATTTTTTGAGAATTCTAACTTTCAGAGAAGAATCAATTTATAGACGAATCTCACTAATTCAGAATAATCATGTAGAAGGCCAATCAGAATATTCAAAGTCTAACTTACGGTCTATGTTTAAAGAAATGAATCACAAAAATTAAATAAATGCCATTTGCTTGCTTTTGATAATAACACATATTGAACAAATGTATAAAATAACATTCCATATTGATGGAGAGCTTTACGACTAGCAAAGTGGTTTATATATATCATTCCATATGAGACTCACAGTCACCCTATATGGTAGGTACTATTATTAACTGTGTTTTACTGATGAGGCTCAGAGAAATGAAATGACTTGCCCAGGGTCTCACAGACAATAATACATTTGTAAGATAGGAATTAAACCCATTTATTCCTGATTCCAAGATTTATACTGTCTACTATGCCACACTGTAGGATGGATAAAATCAGTTAATGAAATAAAAATATTTTAAATTCTAACCTCTCTATATTACAATTAGATCATAATCATAAAAATATTTATAAAAAAAACTGACTGATACATCCAGAATTCAAAGGCATCTTCAAATATTTGTTTTTTTTTTTTTTAATAATTTAGACTTAACCACCTCTTTATATTAAGACGCTAAATATTTTGTTAGAAAGAACTGCAGTAGTTAGCTTAGCGGGCACAGCAAATAGGGTGGTGGGCCTAGAGTCAGGAAGACCTGAATTCAAATCTAGACTCATAAACTTACTAGCCCTATGACCTTGGGCAAGTCACTAAACCTCTGTTTGCCTTAGTTTCCTCATCTGTAAAATGGGGATAATAATAGTACAAACTTCCCAGGGTTGCTGTGAGGATCAAATACTTGTACAGTGCCTGGTACATAGTAGGTGTTATACACATGCTAGCTTTTATTGCAATTAATTGTTCTTTTTTATTTACTCAATGAGGAATCTTTTCTACATTATTACCAATTCTAAATCAATGGTATGTAACTTAATGTGGTTTTTCCCCCTCTGTGAACACATTTGGAGACTAACAATCAATATTTTTAATTATATCACAGAGAAGATCTCAAACTTAGGTAGAGTTTTGTATGATAAAGCAGTCTGACTGGGAGATCAGGGACAGTGGGGGCTGAGGTTGGACAACTAAAGTATACCTTGATCTGAAAGTAAATGGGGGCAAAATGAATGTGAATTCATAAATTACATGAAATTGTGAACAGAAGCATAGGAGGAGTTATGGAACACAGCCCCAAATGCATGATGTTGCTTCTTCCTATTCAGCACCCGTCGTGTACCACTAATATCTTCCACATTTTAGCTATGGTATTTCCAGGGATCATTCCTGCTTAGTTTAATAATGTGTTATTAAATAAAAGGTCTTGAAGGAAGACAAGCTCACTGGCTATTTAATTCCTCAAGTATTCTGGCAGAATTCAGCCATTGTCAATGAAAAAGAGAACTTTCTGCTCAGTGAAAAATGTTTCTGTATACTGGCTGTTTTTTATCAAATTTCAGACATATAATTTCTACCTTTCTTCTGTCCTGAATTGCTAAAATGACATTTGAAAGGCTCTGTACATTTTGGATATGTTTGTGCTGGAACTAATATCTCCAAGGAATGCTGTACTGTGTCTAACCGCATTTAATAGCTACTGAGAAACCATTATTTTCCTTTCCTGAAATATAAGAAAGTATAAAGTTATAATTGTGTATACTTCAAGGGAACAAAAACCAGTTATGGTTCTAGATCTTAAGATCCAGTTGCAATATTTACTGGTGTTGCAATTGTTATAGAGTCGAATTATTTGCATCCAGGAGATATGTATCATATCTATTTTTTCCTCCGACCAAAAAATACAACTGTCAGAAACCCTGTATGGCACTGGAAAAAAGACATGGCCTGCATTTAGGACTCATGTAATGTCAAGAAACCAAGAAAAACATCTTTAACATGTCAAGTGAACCCCTGAGGAAGATTTAACAAAGGTCATGGCTAGGAATCATGCAGGTTAAGAAGTCATGAGTGAGTTGTACTCTGTACGGTTGGAAAACCCATGTAAATAACATCATAAATCTCATCTCTTTCAACATTGGAGTACTGAAATAAAGGACGGTTGTTCTATCTATCCTGTCTACGTAACTACTTCACTGAAGAACTGTGATAACAACCCTCAGTTTAGAATGTCAATAAATATCAAAGTACTTGAAATACTAATGCACACAAGACATTCTCAGAACACTACTGTTATTTCTGTGCTCTTAAACCAGTCACACAGTGACCCTGGGATAGAGGGCTTTAAAGGCCTGTGATTTCCAAAACACAAGTAACCAGGTACCTCATAAAGTTGAGTTAAGAAATTCACTTTCTTTCAGATTTTTTTTGCCTCTGCTTGACAATAATTGAGCAAACTCAATCTAGTCAAGTATCAGGTAATGAAGTAGGCACCTTGGTAGACATTGCAGTGACATGACCTAAAGACCTCACATAACATAGTCATCAGGTTCTCCTTTCACTATGTTTCTTTCTACTTTTCCAAAGCTGGCTTCCAAGATAATGATCCTCTTTCTTTATTGCCCCTGTCATGTTTTCCTGAAATTCCTTCTCTGACATCAACATCAAAAGATTCCTGTAGAAGTTTCTCTGAGCTCCTCTTTCTTTGAACACATTTGCTAATCTTGATTGCATAGTCCATTTTTTACCAAAATCTCTTGTTTAAGGGGTCAACTCTTCCCTCTCTTGTCTTTCCTGAGATGTTAGATTTTTAATGAAAGAATCACAAAGATTAAAATCTGACAAAAAAGCCTTTCCTCTTCTTGATTAGAATAACTACTTATGCCAAGTAAATAGAAAAGCATTTCAGTATTGGTCCTTTAACAGAAAGGTTACTGATTTTGTATGTGGTTTGGTACAATTTCATAGTGATTATCAAAGATGATAGATAGGACTTCATGATGTCTAGGGTCTACTCAACTTCAAATACCATGACCTCATCATTTGATGTTCCTTTAGCAGCTCATGCCACCCAAACAAGTCAGGCACATGGTCAATGAACTCCAACTTTTTGTTTACATGGCAGACCCTGCTAATCTACTACAAGTATAGAAACTTTGACAGTACTTCATGTTTTAGCTATCAGAGAAGTCCTGTGACTACCACAACCTCATTCAGGTAAAACACTTCTTCAGCTATGATCAGAAGCCAGATGATTTGGTTAAAGATATTTCCTGGAATGATAGATACCCTAAGCCAAATATTTCCAAAGATATAACAAGTTTCTTACTGTGGAATTGCTCGGTGACCAAAGGACTGATTTTTTGAACTCTAATCTTCATATCAACACTATAAGAAAAGAAATGTGCATTTATATGTAAAAAGACTTTTCATTCTACCTCTATGGAAGTAACTGTTTTATTTAAATAGACATTCTAGAGTAGAGATACAATGAATGGATGCCTTTTCAAGTAATGGGCAATATTTAATTATTCTTTGACTACAAGTTCAAAATATACATCTAAATGATTTAAAAACACACACATGAAAACTGAACAATTACAATCAACTGGATATTTTTACTAGACTGAAGCACATGAATGTGCCTTAGTACTTTGATGGCATAAATATCAATGGTCCAAATCCCACAAAGAAGCAAAACCACTCTCTTAGAGTTGGGGGCTTTCAAAATTACATTAACCCTTTCGGTTCATTTAGTTTATTCTTAACAAAAGGTTAAAATGTATCTAACAAGTGAATTATTCATTAACTTATCAAGGCTTGGTCAAGTACTTTGAGGCAGCATGGTATAGTGGATAGGGCACTAGACTTGAAGTCAAGAAAACCTGGATTTAATGTCTACCTTAGATACTTGGCATGTCACTTAATTTCTCTATGCCTCAGTCACTTCATGTGTAAAATGAGGTAATTGGATATGACCTCTAAAGTCCCTTTTAGCTCTAAATCTATGAATCTATGACAAGAACAGAATGAAAGAATTATAGACCTAGAAAAGAGATCATCAAGTCCAAATTCTTCTTTGTACAAAGTGAGTAACAGAGACCAGAGAGTAGAAAAAATATGTCTTTGTTAATGCAGTTAGTTAGTAACAGAATCTAGAATGAAAAACAATCTGCTTTCCTGTTTTCTAGTTCAGTGAGTAGGTAAGTTAAGAATCTGATTTACTGTCTCTTGGTGATTCACTTTTGTAACTATATTTCTGTTGAAGATGCAGGTTCAGAACATAAGGATACCAATGAAAGCCCTAAGATAGTATTTAATGAGTGGTACTTTTATGGTTTCCATAAATCAATGTATCTCCATAGTGAGAACACATACTACCTTTTCAATAGGACAGCAGAAAAACTATCCAAATAATGAAATCTTACATTGTGAGGATTTCATCTGTGCTCCCAATTCTACCAGCTGCCACTTATATAAACTAACAGAAATTCATAACCCAAGAGTTGTGGGAAGATAAAATAGGACAACCTATGAAAGCTATAGGATGAGGTGACTATTCCAAAGTCATATACTTTTGAAAAAAGGAAAGAATATAACCAGGCTATTTAGTTTTAAATCCTTCTTCCTGAAACAGGAAATAGGAGCTTAATGATAGGGGAAATTGGCACAAGTGGCAAAATCTAGAAGATCTTAAGTGGTAAAGTTGGTACAAGTTTCTATTTGTATTTATCCTTGGTTCTTTTATTATCTCCATGCTTCTCTATTAATAAATAGTTATCCACTTTGGTAGACACACTAAATCTTTTAGGTCATGGAATCACATTAAAATTTATCTTTAAGATTCTAAAATCTATTTGTAAAGCCCCCCATGTTATTATTAAGGAGTCACTTGGGTACTGGGAAGATTGTTGTTTTGGAGATGAGTGTTAATATTGCTTGGTACTAAATAGGCATGAAATGATTAAATCAGTAGGCTATTTAGTATAAATTGAAAAGAAAGAGCTTGAAGAAGATATTAAGGGAAGAAGCTACATTGTCAAAAGGTTATAATTTGTTATGTGTGCATGTTCAAGACCTTGTTTATGCTGCTCAGTATTTATAAATGATTTCTGAATGTTACAAAATATAATTACTATCGTTTGGAAACTCAGTAAAAGTCACCTACTAACTACTCTCTCGAGCTGAGAAATGATAACCAAGGTCTAAGCAGGAACAAAACCAGACAAAGGTTTGATTTGGACAGGCAGGGACATCAGAGGTCATAGTCATTGGCAGGTCTCAGGTTATGGAAATAGTTGATACAGTAAGGAGGTATCCATTTACCTATTCTTTCTGATACAAAATTCTTGACTTGTGCTGCAGAAAGACAGGAATTTGAAGGACATTATCAAGTGATAGGAGCTGAGAGCCACAGTCAGAGATCAGAACCAGGGACAGCTCCAGTGGAAGCCTGCAGCTCTCCACTAAAGTAATGGAAATGAGCTTTTGAGTATGTGCCAGCTTACCTGTGGCTCTCCCCCCACCCCCCCTCTGTTTATTCTAACAACATTTTGTTTTACATAGCAGAGCTCACTTCCACAAAGCTGTAGGTTTGGTCATCAATGCCTGTGGCTTTAGTTTATTATTGTCATTCTTATTTTGGTTGTTATTGTCACTTATTGTTGTTATCATTGTTATTAATATTAATATTTGTATAGTGCTTTAAGGTGTATAAAGAACTTCATATACATTAATTAATATGATTGTTATTTTCCTAGGAGTTGTGAGTGTATTTTGGTGGAGGGAAAAGGAGAGTTCCTTCTTTGGGGATTTTTATCAGTATTGATGTATCATGGAAACTTTATAACTCCATAAAGGGCTCATGGTCCTGACAGCAGTGCTCCTGGCACAGGTTTTGAGGCTAACCATTTACCACTTTAATAATGTATTTAATTTGTTCAATTTCTCCATTGTACAAAGTGGACAAATGGATAATAAATCTACCACCCAAAAGAGACACTTTGTGTTCACCTCAGACAGGCAACAACAATGATGGCTATTCAGTTGATATATTCACATCTACATGTCCCTGCAAGAACAGATAAATAATCAGGGAAGTTTCCATTACCTACTTTCCTAATGTGGATTCTATTAACAACATTCTACTTCTCTTACATTCAAGTGTTTCCACATTGCTCCTCTGACAGAATAGAATAAAAGTGAAAACAAAATTTTAAAGTTGAACAAACTTATTCTTAAAAAAAGAAGGAAAATATATTCCATTAAAATTTGTTGAAGGTCAAAGTGGTACAATGCAGGTCACTCACTCTTCTCAGAAAACTGCTGCTTTTACTTAGAATAAGATGCAACAACATTGTTGATGATGTTTACAAGTTGATTGTCTGTTAGTTGCCAATTTTCCTCACTTGTCAAAGACTTATGTCCTATGTTTCATTGAAAATCTGTTTTAAAAGGTCCTCAATAAACAGTGAGGCAGCATTTGAATCATCCAAGTTTATACTTATTAGAGAAGGTTCCAACCTTCTTTTCTACATGAGTGTAACATCTGACATCAAGGAGGTGGGAGAATCAAAAATACCATGAAAACTACCATTTGTGACTGGAAGGTGGGTACTTCTGCAAAGAGAAATGCAGGTGCAAATTTTAAATGACAGGAAATTAAATGTTTTCATGTTCATACTAATGAGAATTGCTGACTTAATAATGAATGGAATGATGAGTTTACAGCCACTGGTGACAGTTTCCTGTTGTCATTCAGCAAATTAATCACCTCCTACCTTGTCAGATAGGAATTTTTTTAAACAGAAACATTACAGGAAATTCCGTCTGGTCAGAAAGATGCTCTGCTGGTTAAATACATCTTCCTCTTACACAATCTGCTTCTCAGCATGTGTGCTATTCAAATTACTGAGGTGCTAAATTTGGGGAAGAGATTTTCTGAACCTTGAAAAATATAACCCAATGTACTGAATTCATGAAATGTTATCATATTAACAGCTACAACCTATGAGTTTCAAAGGAACAGCCATTAGAACGTTTTCTGAAATAAGATTGTCATTAGATACATCAAATGACTTACAATGAATATATTTCCATAGAGAGAGATGTTTATGCAAAAATCACACTACCGGATATATTCTAAGCTCAATTTTATGAAGATAAAATTGTATTTTCAAAATCTACATACATGTACCTTTAAAAATGTTTAATTATCATACTAGATGCTACAGTGTTTCTGTATGGCTATAAGACATGGAGTATAATTATCTCTAAAGAGTTAAAAATGAATGTCAAAGGACAATAAGGAAACACATAGAATGAACATATATTGATAATAAAGAAGGATTGCAACATGTGGCAAATAAAGATCTTTAAAGTGGAGGAAAGGACGTCATTAAAGAAACATATGATTGAAGAGGAAAATGATATGGTCACATAACAGAAGTAATTGAGAGCTGACTGACAGTCTGTACAATCTGTTGATAGGAAAGTCCCCAGCATGTTAGGCAGACCCACTGTAATGCGTTTTTTGGAGGACATGGATAAAAGTCACATAGTATGAGCAAGGGATAGATCATGGATCAGCTGTAATCTACATTACTGGAGGGAACAACTACACTGATGAGATCATAGATCCATTTGAATACGGAATTTAAGGTACAAGAATCATGAAATCTCAGGCCAATCAGTCTAACTCATTTCTAATAAAAAATCTCCTTTATGAGATTCCCCTATGGTATTCAATCTCTGATTGAAGATCTTCAGTGAAGGGAACCTATCACCTCTTCAGGTAGCCTATAATACTTTTGGATGACTAAGGGCTAGAAAACCTTTTCTTATATCAAGGCAAAATGTATTCATTTGCAATTTCTACCCATTGCTATTAGTTTTGCCCTCCAGGGACAGACAGAACAAGTCTAATCTCTCTCTCCCCTTCTTTAGTTTTATCTTTTTTCTCCTCATTACAACCATTCAAATATTTGAAAATAACTTCCAATACCACCACCACCCTCAACTTCCTCTCTCTACATTCAACACCTCCATTCCCTTCAACTTATCCCGATATGCCATGAACTCTTGACCACTAACTATTCCTATTATCTTCCTCTGGATATACCCCATCTTACCAACATCTTTCCCAAAACATGAATCTAGAACTGAATACCATATACTTTATGTTGTCTGAGCAGAGCAGAATATAACATAATTATCACCTCCTCAGGTGATATAGATATAACAGGCATTATGTCTCTCTTAATGCTGCCTAAGATTACACTAGTCTTCTTGGCTGTCATATCACACTTATGGTGCACTTGTAGTCAATTCAACACCCCAAATATTTTATCAGACACATCAATGTTTCCTCTTGTCTCCTCATCTTGTAATTTCAAGTTGAGTTTTTTGAATCCAAGTGTGCAACTTGACATTTATTCCTATTAAATTATATCTTATTAGATTAGCCCAATGTCCTAACCTGTCAAAAACTTTTAAAATTTAGCTGCACAATGTTACCTATCTTTCCTAGATTTTTTTTAAAAAAAAGATAAGTGCATCATCTATGTTTTTATCCATGTCACTGACAAAAATATTAAAGAGCTCAGTGTCAAGCAGGTGTTCCTTGGGCCATTCCAATAAAGACCTGCAATAAACATTTCCCCCAAATTCATAGGTTCTCCTTTTATGCTATGTCATTTTTATCCATGTCCTGAAACACTGGTGTTAAGAAAAATGCACACTAAAACAACAATGATATTTTATTTGTACCCAACCAATCTAGAAAATGGTCAAAGATGCAATGGTGAGAATCCAGGCACACTAATATACTGTTTGGAAAGCCAGAAATTGGTCTAACCCTTCTGGAAAAAAATTTGGAATAATGGAAAAATGACTCCTTAACTCTTCATATGCCTTAATTCAATGAGCCCAGTACTATATCTATACCACAAGGCAATGAAAAACAGAAACAAAGGTCTCATATAAGCCAAAATATTCATAGCAATACCTATTAGTATTAGAAAAATTTGGGGAAATATGTGCCTGTTAATTGGGGAATATCTGAACAAATTATAAATTACTACCATTCTAGTCACATGAGCAGGAGACTAATCTTTTCTTTGATTTCTCTTTTCCCCAAAATAGATGACAGAAATGGGAAGCAAAAATGTAGCAATGAATAGGGAAGCAGAAATGATTGAAGCTCACTTTATGCTTAAGGATTCATTTATCAAATATTGTATTGCTAAAATGTTGGAGGTGACTCTCTACTCAGAAATCCTAATAATGGATATGGAGGGAGAATAAGGAGGAAGGGAAGAGAGTGCATATTTATATAGTACCTAATATGTGCTAGGCACTGTGTACCAGGTGATTTTTGTGAATTTTATCTCATTTGATTCTCACAACAATGTTGAGAGGTAAATGCTATTATTATCCCCACTTTACAGTTGAAAAAAACAAATAAAAAACAAGGTCAACAGAGGTTAAGTGATTCGCCTAGTCATACAGTTGGTAAATGTCTGAGGCCAAATTTGAATTGAGGTCTTCCTAACTCCAGGTCCAGCACTGTGCCATCAGTTTCCTTTAAGGCAAATAGTCGCTGACCAGTGCTAAAATTCAACTCAGGGTACAATGAAAATATTGTTGTGTCAGCTTTCACCGCCTCTTCTCCCCCTTTTTGGGGGCTATACAATTAAGTCTAGAGTCTATGTGGCTAATTGCTACTTGCACAATCCTTTCAGGAATTTCATGAAAGATATTTCTTGGTATGCCTGAGGAATTTCTCACAGGCAGTACGAGGGATGCACAAGTACTCACTGTGATTTTTCATTAGCTGGAAAACATTCCTCTAACATTTAAATATAACATAGATACATTAACACAGCAATTACAGAGCACACTGCTACATAAGAGCTGATCAAGGCTAGGTCTGAAATTGCTTTAATATCAATAATATATATCACTGGTCATAATTACAGAACATCAAAAGAGATAGAGAGTTGCTTCTGATGTATTATTTTCCATTTTTATAATTATGGTGCTATCATGACACTTTCAAGCAAGGACAATGGTCCCCTATCCAGAATTGTTTTGCATCTGTGTTGTGGAATTCTAAATACATGAGACATCATACCACGTGTACTACATCAAATCTCCAAGAGAAGGGAAAATCAAAAGCTATTTTTTAAAGTCAATAAGTGTCCTCGACAAAGGACAGCATCCCATAGGGAACATAAAGGATTATTGCAGAGGTTGCATGATTGAGAACTTTATGTTTGATTATCAGGAATATCAAATGGAAAATCAGAGAAGTGAGCTGGACTGAGCTCTAGATTTCAAACCCAGTTGCCTTATCATCCATTATTCTTCCTCATCATGTACCAAAGCTTGCATGAGCATAACATTATATCATTATAAAATTCTTAATAGAACTTATTTCATTTGTGTTGGATAGACAGAAAGAGAAGTCTGGTGGGCTGGCAGTATGGAGCTAGGAGGTCATAATAGCCTCACTGATAAATATCAATGGCATCCATTTGGAATTACTACCATTTTTTGTCATTGTAATTATTAGAGTATATGCTTAGTAGCCTAATCACTTTTATATTTATTAAGAATCTAGCTCATGGATAATTAATCTGGGGTCCCCAGACTTATAAGGGATGCAGGAATAGATTTCAGTGGGCCAAAGACCTTTGTCAGTCAATAAATATTTATTAAGAGCCTACTATGTGCCAAGCATTGTGCTGAGCACTAAAGACAGTCTGTATCACAAAGGAAATTTGCATGGAAAAAATTACATCTTTATTATTTTCACTAATTTCTAAGTGAAATTGAGTATTTCCTTCAATCATTTAAAAACATTATCTTCAGAAGGGAGCCATAGGCTTTGCCAGATGACCAAAGGCATTCATAACACAAAAACAGTTAAGACCCTGATCTAGTGAATCTTCATTAAGCATCCAGTAGAGACCCAGGCATAAATTTCCTGTTCCAATGAATTAGAGGAGAGA
This sequence comes from Notamacropus eugenii, assembly GCF_028372415.1. Taxonomy (NCBI): domain Eukaryota; kingdom Metazoa; phylum Chordata; class Mammalia; order Diprotodontia; family Macropodidae; genus Notamacropus; species Notamacropus eugenii. The sequence continues at coordinate 86,200,653 of NC_092879.1, read as the reverse complement.
AGTCTCTGTTCCCTTCCATAGCTTAAGAGTACTTTGTGATAAATCTAGCTAGTTAGAACTTCTTGGGGTTTTCCAAAACGAGTTTTCCATTTCTTTTGCACTTTCTCCCTCTACCCTTTCCCTCTATCACAGTCAGAAACAAAGATGAAACTTTCGTTTTCAGATTCCTACAGTCTATCATCATTGTATTATTAGGAGTACAAATTGATAGGCAGCTAGGTGGTGCAGTGGATACATTGCTGGCCTTGGAGTCAGGAAGAATTGAGATCAAATATGTCTTCAGTTATTTACCAACTATGTTACCCCAGGCAAGTCTCTTAACCTCTGTTTGCCTGTTTCCTCATTTGTAAAGTGGGAGATAATAACAGCCCCTACCTCCCACCGTTGTAAACAGGAACAAATGAGATAATAATCGCAAAGCAAAATATCTGGCACACAGTAGTTACTATATAAATGTTAGGTATTATAATTGTCATTTTCTTATTTCAATTCCTCATAGAAGAGGAATTCATAGGGATTTGGGGGTCAGTAATTTTTTAAGAAGGTAGTATGCCACTGGTACCCCTCTCCTGAAGATTTTATTACTTAGGATTATCTGATTATGAAGGATTTGTTAACAATGCATTCTGGATTTTTATTACTTAAAAATTTCTATTGAAAGAAAACCTCCACTATTTCTCCTGAATGAACCACAAAAGAAAAACTTTGAATTCTGTTGAAAATCTAGGATGGAGCAAAATCTGTTTAGAAAAGCATGGCAAAAACACTGTAAAACTTGGTGGTTAGGAGAACGAAGCCACGACTAGGAGCGACTTAGAAAAGCTGTGCCCACAAATTTACAGACAGTGACACTGATGTTGTGACTGCTTTAGGGACTCCTCCAAGGAATTAGCTTCTTAGGAACGCTAAGCAACATCCTCAACAACCACAAAGGGACAAAAGTACTTTTAAAAGTCAAAGAGTTAATAAGAAGCAAGAAAGGCAAGCAGTCTAGGGTCCAAGCTACAAGAAGCCTAGCTACCACCCTTTAGATAAAAGATCAGAATGCATTCTTTATCATGAAATTCAAACCAATTAGAGAAACACATTTTGAATAATTAGTTGTTTTGAATGATATCCTTTGGCCTTGCCAGTGATTCCTCTACCCTCAGACTAAATGGAACTCCCTCCACGTGTTTCGATTTGCAACTCAATCAAAGTTTATAGCATTAAATGTTTGCCCTGGGGCACTGAGAGATTGTCAGCTAGGTGCCTTAGTGGATAGAGGGCCGGTGCAGTCAGGAAGGCTCATGTTCATGAGTTCAAATCTGGGCTCAGACAGTAACTGTGGGACCCTGCCACTTAACCTGTTTGCCTCAGTTTCCTCACTTGTAAAATGTACTAGAGAAGGAAATGGCAAATCCCTCCAGTATCTCTGTCGAGAAACCCCAAATGGGGTAACAAAGAGTTGGATATGACTGAGAAATTAATGACCAAGAAATGAGCTGAGAGGTCAACCCATTTGCCCTTGATCACACAGCTAGTCTGCATCAGAGGCAGAGGTTGGAGCCATGTCTTCCAGATTCCAAGATCAGTCCTTTAGTGATTATGCCACACTGCCTATCTCAGTTACAGTAGTGTTTTACATGCATCGTTAACATTTCTTAACTCAGGTTTAGGTGAATCAAATGTCAACACACATACACATTCCAAAAAGATCTCTTTTCCAAATTATAAGAAAAAGTAATTAAGCACCTTTCTCAGTATCCCACAAAAATCTCCATCAAGTTGGATAGGAAAAATTCCACACATTGAAAAGAAATGGATGATGAAAAGTCAGGATGACAGTGAAGCAGATTTGTGACCAACATGATCAAACTACTGAATAGATGGTGATTATGATCAAGAAAGCAAATAAGCTGAATAGTTGAGAGCTCAACAATTATTCTTTTTAACACTGATGTACATTTTCTCACCAGAAATGGAAATGTTGAGGAGGAAAGTACTTCATTTTTACATCTAAAAAATTCTATTATAATGGTCTTTGGCACAATTAGCCATATATGAAAGTTTTTAAAAGTGAGACAATGCTTTTGATACACAGGACGTGTTTTAAAAGCAGTAATCAATCAGCTAGCTAAAGCCCTTCTCTTACTTAAATCAAAGTATATTGAAATCTTTCTTACAGGTATCATTGTGAACTCCAAGGAGAATTTAGATCTGAGTACCCTTGCTGTATTTTGTCTTCCTATGCAATAAAGCAGGACATTTGTTGGGCAGCTAGGAGGTGCTACAGTGGATAGAGTGTTGGGCCTGGAGCTAAATTATGAAGAACTTCAAATTTCAGAGGAATTTATATTTGTTCCTGGAGGTCATGAGGGCCCAGCTGAGGTTTTGGAGCACGGGAGTAAAATTGTTAGCCCTGTGCTTTAGGAATATCACTTTGGAAGCCATATGGAGGATAGGATGGGACAGGAGAAGAGCCTGGAAAGAGGGAGGACAACTGTGAGATTATTGCAATTGTTCAGATGAGATATGATAAGGGACTGGAGTGCTCATGTGAGTGAAGAGACCAGGATGGATGTGAGAGCTATGGAAGCGAAATCAACAAGACTAAGCAACTAATTCAATAATGGGAGTGGACGTTGTGTGAGGAATGAGAAGAATCAAGGGTGACTCCAAGGATGTGAATATAGGTTAGTGGAAGGGTGAGAACAAGAAAGTTAGGAAGAGGGGTGAGTTTGGGGAGAAATATATGATGAATTTTGTTTTGATTATGTTGAGAATTATGTGCCTATGGGACATTCCAAGCCAAAGCAAGGAATCTCTCAAAGAATATGCTCTCTTGGCATCACCAAGGAACAAGAGACAAATAGGACTTCAATATGACCATGTTTCATTGCTAAATTACTCTGACTCTTCTCAACTGTAATTCTCAGACACCACCCTGCAATGCCTTGACTAATCAAGAGCTCTGACATTTTGTTTTCTGGATGGGCAAGTGACAGGGGCATTTGTTCCTAATGTATACCAGTGAGAAGTCTAATTCTGTCTGATTACAGAAAAGCAGATAAAACAGGATAGTCATAGCCCCTCCTGAAGCATTCTTAAATCACAGTCTATTTTAATATAATAGACTTGATCAATCAGTTGTACTTGATAAGTGAAACATGGGTAGAACTGTGGTCAACTTGCCTACCTCCCAATAAATAAATACACATAGATCTATGGCTCAAAATATTAGGCCAGTCAGATGACAGTTCATCCAAGTTAAACTAACAGTGGGTAATTCAAAGAGGTCATAGATATTGGTTGGATGGTAAAATTGATCTCTTTTTATTCACTTTACTCCGCTTAGCTTGGTACTGTGCCGTGCTTATGGGTATTTCCCTCCACACTCCAACCGCTGATTCTTTGTATTTGTGCTCCTGTATTACTGTTGTGTTTTGCTCTTTGTCATTAGTCAATTCGCAATAAAGAACTAATGTCAATTTCCAATAAAATTGCTTTCCAGAAAAGCACACTAAGGCCTTTCCATTATACATGCAGTTCATCCAAAAGAAGTCAAGCCTGCAAGTACAGGTGCTCAGTGGTGTGTACTGAGCTAATTTAAAATAGACAATTCTCACATTCTCTCAGCTCTCCCTCTGTCTCTCCCATGTGGCCCTGAATGAGGTTAATACTTTGAACAATGAGACTGATACAGTGTCTAGAAAACACATCAATATTCAGACAATCTGAAAGATGCCATCATTCTGTAGGATGAATAATCACACCCAAGAGATGCATCTGTGATTTCATCACCCATCCATTTTTACTTAAACCTGCCCTTTGTTAAATTATCTCCTTTGTCAGTTAGGCAAAAGAGGAAAAAAGGAACCACAACAATGTATTATTGGAGACAATACTTTGACAGAATTTTAGCTATTTTTTCTGTACATACATCACACAAGATGGCATTAAAGATGATAAGAATAACATTTTATTCCAATCAGATTTATTTCATGACAAATGAAAATGAGTTGTAATTCCGTATTAAGTAGCTTCTGAGTTTTAACCTTCTGTCTTTGAGATGTGGAGCCTTCTGTTCCACCTATCTGAATGTACCTTTAAGAAACTACTTGGACTATAAAGTCAACACAGAGAATACCTGGATATTTGAAAGACCAATGACTTCCTCAGCATTTGAGATTCCAAGATTACGAAATCCCCCTGTCCACTGACATCACAATCCAGTTTTAATTTGGCACACAAGTTGTGGAGACTGTGACAGAGCAGCCAAGAAAAGCAAATGCAAGCTTAGGTTGCATTAAGAGGAGCAGGATGCTCAGATTAGGGAAGTCATTATCCCCCCATACTCTGCTATGGTCAGAACACATCTGGAGCACTGTGTTCAGTCCTGGCACAGAAGATAGTGACAGATTCCTTCAGAATCCATGCCATGGAAGGATCAGCTGAAAGAGGCACATTTGGTCTGGAAAAGAGATGACTATGGGAGATATGAGAGTTATCTTCAAATATATGAAGGGCTCTCACTAGAAAGACAGAGTAAACATTCTGCTTATTCCCAGGAGGCAGAAATAGGACAAATGGGTGGAAATTACAAAGAGGAGAAATTAAGCTATATATGTATATATATATTATATTTATATACATATACATACACATACATACATACAGAAACACACACACATACATACACACACACACACACACACATATGGAAAGACTTTCTAATGATTAGTTATCCAAAAGTACAGTGGGCTGCTTCAGAAGGTTTTCCCTCAAGATACTTATCAGAAGTGTTGAACAGAGGTATTGGATATAACTCAGGTATAGGTTAGAATAGAAAACATTTGAAGTCTCTTACAAATCTGATATTCCGTGATTTTTAGGGGGCACTTCAGACAAGAAAGAAAACCTTTTTGAAACACATCAAGCCCAGCTTTAATTGAATCAATAAACAACTATACTCCTGTATTCAGAATGAAACATTCAATTTGGAAAACGATGAGGATAGACTTCTAAAGTGACACATAAGACTCAAAAGAGCGTCCTATCCAGGTGTAACTGTTAAGGGTGTAGATATATATTCTAAATAAATAAACACACACAAACCTACACATAGACACAAATATATATGTGTGTGTTTAAAGAGTCAAATGAGAGGCATCATGGCATATTAGTTAAAAGATCACCCTTGGAATCAGGAAGATCTGAGTTCAAGTCCGTCTCTGACAAACACTTGTTTTATTGCCATGGGCAAGGTCAATTCACTTAATCTCGTAGCAGCCCAGGCATCTCTGTGAAGCTGTAAATTGCAGATGTAGTCTTTTTCTGCATTGGTGTAAGGAGCTTCTACACCATGAATTCCTTGCACTAATGAAATCACAGGTCTGGATCCCCTCTCCTCCCCAACTGGCTATGCAAAAGTCATCTTAGTTATGGCTTAAAGTCAACCCGCATAAGAGGTAATTGTTTTCATGGCTTTTCATAAGTTGTTTAAAACATTTTCAGCATCCAGAGCATCCATGAACCTATCATAAAATGCAACAGAAGCTACCTAAGCAAACACATATTTGCTATATTGTGCATTTGGATATGGACAAAATGCCCTTTTACTTAGAATGCTTAAGGTATACAACCAAAATAGGCAATTGAGAAGCATATAGAGTTGTATTTTATTATTGACTGTATGAGCAATATTAAAAAACCAACCAAAAAGAAAAAAGAACAAGAGTGTCTCTCCTTGAGATAGGAGTGATAAATGTATTTTGTGTTCTCTGGCTTCAGGACACGACTGAAGTATTCTGGAGAAAGCCAAGGTTCTGAGGACCTTTTTGCCAAGATCTACAGTTAACTTCCCAATGAACACCAGTCTGGGATTTTGACTTTAATTCCAGGCAGGGTCCTGACTCTAAAAGAAACATCCTAAATCTTGGAACCTAGTTTCCGCCCCCTTCCCCACCAATGTAGTTTCCAGGTGATGAAATGGAATGTATTTTAAATTCTAGGATTGAGACCCCACTGAGATCCTGTGCCAGCTCAGCACAAAAACTCTTTACAGACGGCTGTTGTGCACATTTTGGTTCTCTGGCAGGTCTGGGCTACCAACATCTGCTAAGGCAGCATGGTGCCCGTGCACCAGGTAGAAAAAGAAAATCAGAGCACGCGAGGGTCAAGCTCACACAGGTTCCTAATGCTAGATCACAGAATGCAAAAGTGACATTTCACTGACCAGCAAAACCATTGGCTGGAAAGGAAGCAGTAATTCAATTCAAAATACGGATACTACTACCAGAAACTATAGCTGACTACACAATAACCGTTTTCTTTTCCATTATTGTACACTCTACACAGCATTTGCATATGAAAGTAGTTAACTCTCTAAGCAACATATATATATATGTGTATGTGTGTGTGTGTGTGTGTGTGTGTGTAGAAGATCCATACATATGAATACATATAATTACAGATACACCTGAAATTGTTGCTCCAAAACTGAGGTTTTGATATGTGCAAGCTACCTCAGTTAACTTCTGTCTTGCTGTAGCTCTCAATTGCTTTAAGTCTATAGGGGTAGGGAACCTGCAGCCTCAAGGCCACATGTAGCCTTCTAGGTTCTCAAGTGTGGCCCTTTGACTGAGTCCAATTTTTACAGAACAAAAGAAGTTTGAACTCAGTCAAGGGGCAGCACTTGAGGACCTAGATGGTATTTTTATAGCATTCTCCACAAAAGATTACAGATCACACAACTGCATATTTTTGACCAGACCTCTAAATACCCAATGGCCAAGCCTCTATCCTGGGTTCTTGCTTGGTCACCTCAACAGTTCCCATGGGTTTAATTACCCTCTTTAGAAAGATGATTTGAAACCATCATTTCCAGTCCTAGGGGCAGCTAGGTGGTGCAGTAGATAGAGCAGGAGTCAGGAGGACCTGAGTTCAAATCTCACCTCACACACTTGACACTCACTGGCTTTGTGACCTTGGGCAAGTCTCTTAACCCCAAGTGCCTCATCCTGGGTCATCTACAGTCATCCTGATGAGTATCTGGTCACTGGATTCAGATGGCTCTGGAGGAGAATTGAGGCTGGTGACCTGCACAGCCCTCCCTCACTCAAAACAAAGTCAAGTGCAAGTCATGTCATCATTTCTCTGATGGCATGGTCTTCTTTGGCAATGAAGGATGAACACACACAGTCCTAGGCCCCTGAACCTACTGCTTCTTGACCATCTCAAACTCGAAACTCATTTTCTTCTCCCTCAAAACTCCTCACCTGAACGTCCTGATTTCGATCAACGGCCTCACCTTCCTAGCAGTCTTCCAAATTCATAGCCTTTGTATTATTCTCAGTCTTTCACTGTGTTTAAATCTAAAAATAAATTTACTGATTTATTAAAACTGATAGTGAAGACATGGTATTAGCCTCCCCCAACCTCTCCCCACCCTGCCCAAGTCCTCCATAGGAAGAATTTGCTTGCACCTAAAATGTTTAGAAAACCAGATTTTCCTCTAACCTTTAATTATGAAGTGAAGGAAGTTAAGTCCCGTTGTTTAAATCTCATTCTTGTCAACAAACAACAACAACAGGTGTACACTTAAACCTCACAGAAAGAATACAAATCACCGTAACCATACTAATCACAAATATCTGGAATCAAGGCTCCAAGGGAAAACAGAAACTCCTTATTGGGTTTACCAGGCCATCACCTACACTTAAAACCTACTCTCTGCAACTCCACCCCCTCCCCCAGTTTTCCAGGTTTTATGTTTATAAATCAATGTAGTCTTGTTTGGGCTTGAGGGGAGGTAAGCTAGGGTAAGAAGAAGGTATGTATAATTACAAGTTACAAGATGGTACTTCAGCTAAATCTCATACTATGGCAGAATTTCAGATGCTTTGCTCAGTAAATTATTTTCTCCAAGAACTATTCTTCTACTCCCCATCTCTCATCATTAAAGTATAGGGTAATTTTCTCCCATTCCTCTTTATACTCCTAACTCTTTGTATACTTTTTGCTCTTGGAAAAAAAAATCTTTCTGGTAGATTTTGCTGAGAATCAAGTCTCTATGAGAAGTGCAAAGCACAGGGGCTTCCGTGTTGCTACTTTGCTCTTCCAGAACTCCTCTTGGGATTAAAAAAAACACCAAGTTTTCTACATAAATGAATTAATTTTGGGATTAAAAAAATCCCTGCATAAATATATACAAATCCAGTTGTGTCCACAGACTAGCAGGGTTCATATTTTCTATACCACAAAATATCCATCCTCATACCCCAATTCTTTTGTCTCTCACTGCTGGTCTCTCTTCTCTGAGACACCTCTTTTTGCCACCAATGTTGTTTGGCAAATACAGATATAATCAGGAAGCCCTGAATTTGAATTCAGCCTCAGATAATGAGTTATATGGCCCTGGGCAAGATCAATGATGAGTCATAAGTTTGGTATAACTATCCACCAAGAAAAAATTAAGTGAATGAAGGATGCTATAATGAGCCTGTGGAATAGACAGATAGACAGACAGATAGAACTTTGCAGTATACCAAAAGGAATCCAATCTGCATTCTTTTCAATGTTGGGTCCAACTCATTGTCCATTTTCCATTTTCAGTGTCTGTCTAATACATGGCGATAGAGACATAAAACATATAGCCATAGAGATACAGATAATAATAGCAGACACTCTGGTCAATTTACTTGGGGGAATTGAAAAATTCTTTTAATGACCCCAAGCTTCTCTGTGACACAAATTTCTGTCACATGCTAAAGGTGTGACCCTTTGTAAGACATTTAATCTCATTGACCCTAGGCAACTCTCTTTGTTGTTCAGTTGTTTCAGTCATGTCTGACTCTTTGTGACCCTGTCTGGGGTTTTCTTGGCGGAGATACTGCAGTGGTTTGCCATTTCCTTCTCTAGCTCATTTTACAGATGAAGAAACTGAGGCAAGTAGGGTTAAGTGACTTACCCAGAATCATACAGCTAGGAACCGTCTAAGGTTGTATTTAAACTGAGGAAAATTCATCTCCCTGACTGGAGGCCTGGCACTCTATCCATCCGCTGTACCACTTAGCTGCCCAGGCAAGTCAGCAAAATTATAAATTGCATAACATGGGCTGACCTGTAAAGTTAGAAGGAATTTCCCTTCTGGTAGCTCCCTATACCAATGAAATCACAGATTCAATAAAAAATATGAAAACAAGAGTTGCATCAGGAAAGTTTTAGAAGGACAGCATCATACAACATGGAACATCACAACTGTGATGTCAAGAGGGATAAATATTATCTTCACAAAATATGCATCGATTTGAATAAACATCAAATATAATACTCATTTTCAATAATTGACTTTGGCTTAATGAATTCTGCTTTGAAAAAGAGAGAAAAATACATGGGAAAGAAAAATTCATATCCCATGTAATTCTTAATGGTCTCTCCTTTGTTTGTCAGCATTTTAAAAGTCATCCTCAACAGTAAATTTGATCTAGGACTATGGGCTTTAGAGTGGAACTCTGCATGCCAGTCAGTCTGTCCCACCTATTTTACAAAGGTGGACAATTGAGGCCTGAAGAGGTGGCCTGACTGGCTGGAAAAGTCTCAGTTAGTAATGATTCACACCCCCTTCCTCTGACTCCAGATCCAGGGCTTATTCTAATGTACCACATTTAGCAGTTTCCTACTGTACATTTCCCAGAGCACCATCCAAGAGCTCTGAAAAGGCAGTAATGCAGAGGAGCACACTACTGGGGAAGAAAAAGAAGTTCTTCTACCCAGACTGGAATGTCTATGGGAATTCTGTGAAGACAAAATTAAATTTTAAAGTAAAAGACCTGGTTAAGAGACATATTCTTTATCATAGACAAAAGTGAAGGCAGAGTCAAAATAGAATGGCAAAGTATCCTCTCAGATGATGCTTTTAAAATACAACTCATAGCAGTTTCACAAAAACTTGTTGAGGAATTATGAGTCTTAGGATGAAAGGGAAAAATACATTTTCCTGGTATTGTGAATAATATGCAAAGCACATTTGCAAGGCACTGGACCAGGGACAGTTCATGAATTCAATGTTTTAGGATATTCTCAAGGGGCATACTATACATATGAAAAAATAATACATTGGAATAGTCATGTAAAAAAAATTCAAAGCACAGGGAATAGAAATCTTTTTAGAGATTCTAATTCTCCTGACAAGGAATCATTACATCAGTACAGAATATACTAAGAAGCTTACCAAGTTCATTTGCATAGCTATTCCAAATCAAGTTTGACATTCAAGCCTCCACTGGCCAAGGCAATTACTATATTCTCATAACACAAGTATTATTGAATAATCTGTGAATAATGAGGGTTTGGGAATCTTTCATTCTAATACTCAATTGATTGACATAGTATTTATTTGAAGTTTGACACTATTTTCATCAACAAGAGCTACCCAACCAAAATCATACATCTGGTATAGTTGCCTCTTGTCTGCATCCTTAGCCCACAAAGACCTCATGTGGGACACATGAATCTTTTCTAGGACTTTGTTCAAATCACTGGTGAATGTGATTCTCCTTTGTATGAGATGGTCTCATTGAAGACTGTAAATTTCTCTTGTACCAGGGAAAAGGAACACGAACACACACACACACACACACAGCAGCTATAGATGGTTGGGCTGACAAACATTTGTCAAATAGCTCCCTAGCATATGCCTTCACCAAGCTAAAATCCCAACATGTATTAACTATGAGGTAGTATATTATGGACACAGTCCTTTTCTTTGGTTCCTTTTATTTTGCCCTATGTATCCTATGGGCCACAGCTAGTATGTGTCGGTGACATGACAGAATCAGATCTTCCTCCAAAGTCCAAAGTCAGCCCTCATTGTGTCATACTACACCACCTTTTGACTTACACATGGTAGGCATTTAAATGCTTGTTGGATTGATTTGTTATGGTCTTACAAAGGGATTATGGGTAAATAGACTCAATAATTTCTTCACTAAATAAATACCCTGTGTGAAACACTGGCAGATGTTGACTGCCTGGCTAGATAACTTAAGTCAGGGTTTCAAAGAGGCCCTTAGCTATACTTGCTTGCTTTCCGAATGGTTTTCTGTTGCGGAAGTCTGACCAACAATATTCTTTCCTTCATCCTTCAGAAAATATGATTTAACTTGAAGTCCTGCTTAAGTAATGGTGATCAACAATATGCTTACTTATAGTAAAATTTAAAATGAGAAATAGGTTTTATTTTCTTTTCTGACCTGAACATCTGGAAAATTCATATACTTTATGTGAATAGAATATTATGTGTAATTTATATGTGTATTTATATATAAAACGATTGTATACACAGACAAAATTTATTACTTAAGAATAGTGCTTGACAAACTGTTCTTTCATGTTACTGAGCAAATTTTATATTTTACTTTCCATGTAAGTAAACCATATATTTTATAGGCAACATTAAAAGGGCTTCAGATAATCATAGTTTATATAAGCAGCAGCAACACTGAGTCTCACTTATGTCTTTGGGATGGAAATTTATATAACTTATATTCTGCTATCGTTATCAAACAGTGCTAAAAAATGAAGTTGGGAAAAACAGTTTCTCTATGGGAGATTGTAGGTCAGAGAAATGGAGGCACATAGTGGGCAGAAAGAGTATTAGGGCTGGAATCAGGAAGACTCATCTTTCTGAGTTCTCATCCGGCCTCAGACACTTAGTAGCTAGGTGGCCCTGGGCAAGTCACCTAACCTTGTTTGCCTCAGTTTCCTCATCTGTAAAATGAGCTGGAGAAGGAAATAGCAAACCACTCCAGGATCTTTGCCAAGAAAATCCCACATGTGGTCGGGAAGAGTCAGATGTGATTGAAACGGCCAAATAACAAATAGGAATGTGTTCTACCAAAAATGAATACCCAACCTTGACAAGCTAGGGGATCTCTTTCTATTGCCCTTCTAGGTCCACTTGACATTACTGTTGTAAACCTAGGATTAAAAGTGACATTTTGAGATGGAGAATATTATTCAGGGATCCAACTTCCTTTCCATTTCATTATTTAACTTTCATCTTAAGACTGATGTGACCTCACTCAGATATGCATTGTCCTTATTTACTGAATGTGGAGACTTGGAATTAAAAATCAGGACAAAAATCAGCAAATACTTTCTCTGGTAAATAATCTTTAAAATAATACAAGATGGGCTGTGTAGATGGCCAAAGAAATCAAGCAGAAAATCTGATAGCTTGGACTGATGGGATGTACACTTGTATTTGAAATCAAAAGGCCTGGTCCCAAGACCTAGTTCTGACATGCTTTGATTCTGAATGGGTATCTTCTCCTCTGGGCCTCAATTTCCCTATTTGTCAAATGAGGAGGTTGGACTTTTACATCTAACACTGATAGAATTACCTATATTCTCACTTTCAGTAAATGATTTTTATTTCCTCCAAAAGCACACACAATCACACACTGGTTACATTAAATAAGATATTTGTAATATATTCTCTGATGAAGATTTTATGTAAAAATCAGAAATTCACCAAATTCCAGGATTTTGGGGAGAGAGAGAGAGAGAGAGAGAGAGAGAGAGAGAGAGAGAGAGAGAGAGAGAATGTGTGTGTAAGTATGTGCGTGTAGCCCTAAAATCGCAGATAGAGGATGGGTAAGAAAGTCAGACAGAAGGGAAATAAAATTTTTATAAAGTTAAATCTGGATGTCTAACCTGTGGTCCTGGTATAAGTCTTAATTCATCAGCTAATTAGGTGTGAACACAGGCCAGTCACTGCAGTGCCTGAGCCTCATCTAGAAAATGAGGCTAATCAATTTTCTCCTACCTACTTCACTGTGCTAGTATGAGGAGAGAACTGTATACCTTAAAGTGGTGTTTGAAATGTGAGCTACTATTACTGTTACTGTTTTCTGTGCCAGGTTCTTCATCTAATTTAGTCTGGAAGATAATTGTCATTTGAGTGACGTGAAAAACAAGATTAGATTAGCTCATTTGACTTATTCAATCCATTCCTCAACAACTCATCGCAAGAAGTTAAAAGCCCAGACAGCCAGGAGGCAGCACAGTAGATGCCCGAGTCAGGAGAACTGAGTTTAAATCCCATTTCAGAAACTACTAGCTCTGTGCCCCTGGGCAAGAGATATTACCTTGTTTGCCTCAGTGTCCTCAACTGTAAAATGGGGATAATAATAGCACCTACCTCTCAGGGTTGTTGTGAGACTTAGAGGAGCTAACAATTGTAAAGCACTTAGCACACTGCCTGGCACAAGGTAAGCCCTATATAAATATTACCTATTATTATTAAGTGGATCTGATTATATTTGTATCTGGATATCATGTTTATGTACACACACGCCACACACACACAACCAGAACAGGTGGCATTTCATAATCATCTGCCAAATTTGAGACAACTCTTATAAAGCTGCTATTAAGATATTATCTTTACATCTCTAGTACCTAGCACAACACCTTTCACCTAGTAGGCACTTAATAGATACTTACTACATTGAATTTCTAGTATGCTATAGAGTTAACTTTTCAGCAACCTTCTCAGTGAAATGGAGAAAGTAAATGTGTAAGGAATCTGTCTAGTGAGGTCAGAGCCCTGGCTCTTAAGACCTCACTGGAAATGACTGCACTCAGAATTTCAGCCAAAAAAGTAGTTTTCCTTTGATTTTACCCTGGACTAAGCCACGTTCTATGTTACAGGCTGGAATAAATGGCCTCTGAAGGCTCATATAACTCCAAGATTCTGTGATACTGCATTGTGTGTGTGGGGGAAGATTAAATTATACAGATTAGATTTCACTAAAGCATCTTACTTTTGCTGGTAAGGCCTTCCTTCATCAGTACAGTATGATCTGTCTGTCTGTCTGTCTGTCTATCTATCTATCTACCTAGAAAGCCATATTTTCAAACAACGTCACGCTTTGTGCAATGGGGAGCTGAACATTGTGACTGAAATACTATATGATATTTGAACAAACAGAATGTTTAGATTAAAGGCAGATAGACACATGATCTGAAAGGGACAGCCTTCTCTACGTGTCAATTGTTCCACTGAAAACGGCATTTGTGAAATCTTTTGAAATTCTTGGGTTCCAACTACGAAATAGTTGAAAAAGAAAAATGATTTACCACAGTCATTGAAAAATGTAAACTTGTTAAACAACATATTTTTAGTATTGGTTTAGTTGAAAACATTTTGGTACCTGACTTAGAACAGAAATATTATCTGATGGACAATATTTAGTTTACAGCTGCATCCTCTGGAATTTGAATACATTAAATACAACATAATTAGCCAAAAGGAAAGGAAGGTTTTCATTCCATATTGTTTATGGTGTCAGCTCAAATTAAATTTTGATAATCTCTTAAACCATATTGTTGTTAAAACAACTGTTGTTGTTTAAATAAACTAAGAACCTAGTCATAATTTGCTTTATATTTGCTGATGTAGTAATCAGTTGAACTGGAATTTCATACTGATATGATTTGCTATTTTTTTCATGCTACCATTTTTCTAAATGCCACAAAAGGAAAATATGATGAAAAATAAACTCTAAAATCTAGTATCTACAATTACCAATAAAATCTCATTCAAGAATCCAGTTTTTCAACTGCTCGTAAATATCTGCCAAAGACACTAAACATCACAAGAACCTGGCACTGAAATTTGTCTAACTCTGATGTAATCTGAAGTTTGAGGTACCAGAGATGCAAAAGACAGGCTGAACCCTCTTGCCTTTCCCCACATTCCAAACTATCTAACAAATAAGCTGTGCCTTGTGCACATGAAAAATGGAATTCTACCTCCCCCAAATGTCAGCTATCTTATTTGATACAGGATTACTCACATATAAAATCCACTATATGATTAATTATGATTATAGATGTCAAGTGTTAAATTCAGTGGAATGCTTCATTTGCTCTGTCTAGATTCCCAAATGAAATAGAATGTTAACAGAAGGGGTAAAATCTATTTGAAATCAACCAGGTTAAATGAGCGTATGCTGCATATGCCATAACACTAAACGTGCTTTTCAAAATAAAATAAGAAAGGTAGAAAATTAGGATTTGAAAGGGCATTGGGCAGGAATCAAGTTGTTTATGTAACATTTGCACCTCTTGAAGGGCAGGGAAAGGAAAATCAGAAATCCACAGGGAAATCATCTGAAAAATAAAGAAGTTTATTTTTCAGTTGATATATTACTTTTTTACTTGTTGAATTTTGTAACGTAAGTGAAAAGTTTTAGCCATTTCAGAGATGGAAAGGATTTGAGAATCATTCCACTTTAGATTAGGAAAAAACCCTAAGAGATCTAATCTAACCCCTTCATTTTACAATTGAGTAAAGTGAGGCCCAGAGAGGCAAAATAATCTACCTTAGATCACACAGGTAGGAAGTAGCAGGGAACAGAATTGTAGGTGACGCTATGTTTAGTGTGTTTCCGACAGTGCCATCTTCCTCATTAATCTTGATATTTTCTCTTCCTGTTCTTCCCCAACCACTATCCTCTGAACTAAATGGACCTGTCTACAATTTCATTATTTTAAGGTCCTGCTCTGTAGTCATGTGAAACACTAAGTACGATGAGCACTAATGCTAAGAAGTGTTTCCCTCACCTCACAACAAGCCCACATTTTCACCAAAGATTTTCTGGAGAGGCAATTTTTATTAAGGTAAAGGAGTAATTCTGAGGTTGCAAATTCAAACACAGGACTGGCTTTTTTACTTGCCAATAAAAGGTAACTTCCACAGTTCTGTAACTCTAGATTAGGATTTATTATTGCACTTACTTTAGAGTTTAACCTCGCAGCTAATATCACAAGGTCAACTATCCACCATCAAAGAAGAAACTCAAATAACAGAAATGATTGTAGAAGTCATCAAGTAAAATAATTATTTAATTAAGGCCTTTTGAACAAACAGGCAATTCAATTCACAGGCTACCTACGCTATCACAAACAAAGAAGCTTAAGTATATTTTTTATTTCATTCATAGGCATGATTTTACCTTGACGGTAATTAGATTAGCAAACTACCTGTAGTAACAAATGAGTTAATTACCAGAAATGTAATAAGTCCATATATCTGTCCCTTACTGAGAAAGAAAAATTAACCCATAATTAATAAGCAGGAAGTTTTTGATCAGAAAGGCATATGGGCACCCCTGGAACATCATAATGTCTGCTCCTTCTTTACACATATTGTGTTGCTCTTCTGTTTATATGTAAATCCTAAAAATATAACCTCCATTAAAAAATAAACTATTTCCAAAATATTGACACTTTTTCAATGGACTTATGATCAAACGATCAAAGAATTTAAGAGTAAGGGACCTCAGCAGCCATATAGTTCAACTAAAACACAGAAAAAAGCCCTTCCTATACCATATCCCCAGAGTAGGTGTCTATTCTCTGCCTGAAGAGCTCCATGGAGTTAGAAATCACCATGTCTCAAAGCATTCTACTCTACCTTGGACAGCTCTGATAAGTAGGAAATTTTTCCTGATATCAAGCCTCAGTGGGCCTCTTTGCAACTTCTATGTATTGTCCGGATATCATTGATATAGGTATTCCCTCCACTGGGGCAGACAAAAAACCATCTATGCTTTCTAATCCCAGAGAATTCTCCTCCATACCCTTCCACAGATTCTCCAGAGAAGATCTATCTCATGTTCTGTAGGCTTTTTTTCTCTAGATTTCTTTTACATTTTATTGGTGCCAGTGGAACACCCATTTGAAAACAAACCAACAATCCAACATCGACCATATCCTTGCGATGATCGAGTACTGTTGCTTCAATTACAGACTGCCTTGGTATAAATTCAATTGTTTTTTGCAAAGAAAAAATGGTTCATTCTGCTCAGTGTATAATTCTTGTTACTCTAGGAAGCTGAAAGCTTGAGTTATGTTTCACTCTTCTTAAGAGAATCAGTTTTAATTGTACTGGACACCTGAGTTTTATCTCACTGATCTAAGAAAAGTAAAAAAAAAATTTCCTCCTGGTTGCTTTATCCCACTCCTTGCCTTCTGATAGTGGTAGATACTCAGGCAGGCAGGACATTGTGAAAGCACAGTATTGCTTGTCTACACTGGTCTGAGAAATCTTGCTCCAGGTTTCTGTAGTGACAGATATGGAAGGGAACTTAGCTGTTATCTAATCCAACTGCCTCATCTTTCAAAAAAGGAAAACTACATGTCCAAAGTTAAAAGAAAGCTACTAGTTGTTGAAGATGGAATTTGAATTCACTCCTGAATCTAGAGTTCTTTCTAGAGCATGACACAAAGTCTTGATGCTAATTTTTCATCCATGTTTCCATAGAACTTAGCATGTAATAGGCACTTAACAAATAGTTATTGATTTAACTTGAAAATGTCTCATAAAGGCTTTGATGGAATAGAGTAGTCACATGATGGGAGTCAAGGATAGGTGTGCTTATGTTGGACAGAAGCCTCAGAATTGCCTTTCATGGGAAGAGTGGGAAACAGCCAACCTTCTTTCTCTCCACTTGGTTAATCCCACAATCGTAGGGGTAAGGCAATAGCCCCCACTTTGGAGACCACTGTCCTAGACAATTGAGACTGCTTCAATTATAGATACCAATACTGGGTTGGAAAACTCCATTATGTAGCTGGTATAGCAGAGCCAACCATTACTGCACAACCTATGACTTTTATGAAAGTGTCAATCTTAATTCTATTACATAACTACATGCAAATTTCCTATACTAAAAGGTACCTGCACATTACTTAAAACAGCAATGTACCTAAAAATTTCCCACTGAATACGGGGATACAAACTAAATCAGGGGAAAAAAAGGTTATGTGCTGTATTTAATTTTCTCAACAAGGGGTCATATTTACTCATTTATAATATACATTCTGTAATTTTGCTCCATTTTCCAGCCTCTCAGTTAAATTTACAAAATTACCTTTTAAAAATCAATAGAGACCTTTACTTTATTGTGGCTGGGGTGGAAACATAAAAAGGAGTGAATGATGCAAAAGGGAAGAAACCACACATTAAAAAAAGCACTCTCCTCCATCACGAGCTACAGGAGGAAGACCTTATACTTTAGGTAATCAAGTTACATCATTTTAGTGGACTGTGGCAAAAGAATCATGGTGATTATATTTAAAACTGTAGACCTCTTTTGGGAAAAGCTAAAATCTATTTCTTTAATCCCTAGAATCAGATTCCTTTGCTAATTAAAACAGCAGAAGCACCATTTCATCTGTATGTTGTCCTGTGCACTGCATTGCTCTGAGTTTAAGCAAACCACTCAAACTCACTACTATCCTTGCCTGTGTTTTTTTCAGACAGCCCAGTTTTCCTGGTCAAAAGAAACCTGATCTACTGTCAGAAAAAGAAAAAAGTTGGTGTCATTGGCATCTTTCCAAATCCCTGGTTGGCACTTCTTGTAAAAACTTCTGAGGAAAACATGTTTTCTATTTTAAAAACACAACCCCTTCTACTCATTCCTCACCATAATCTCTCAGGCCTCTTTGAAATGAAATGTGCTCTCCCTTCATATTATCTTTTTTCCTCCTACAATGTTTCCAAAAGCCAATTCTTGCTGGAGTCACAGATTTTTTTTCCTGTACAAATAGCGGCACTCAAAATATTAATTTCTTTACCTTAAAAATAAAAAAAAACCCTGAAAGCTTATTGATTTTCTTTTAATAATATTCTCAAGTTGGCAGTTATGATCAGCTTTCAGCTATTCTAATTTCTATCTGAAAACTAAGCATACAGTAATCACGATTATTGATTACATATAGGCAGCATAAAGATTTGCAAAGTACTTTAATAGAATTATAGATTTGGAGCTGAAAGGAACCCCAGAGGCCATATCATTTGATCCAATACAAATTGATGAGGCCATTCCTGATCCAATTAAGATTAAACTGCACATGCAATATAAATATGCACCCAAAGGAATTTAGGGCATTTTCAAAGATCAGATGATGAGACCATAAATTAGGTCAGGTGACCCAGACAGTCTAAGATGGCACAATATTCAGAGTAAACTTTTGCAAATTTTGTAAATTAAATATATATTTTTGCAAATTAAATAGACTATTTCTATGCACAGATTAAAAGATATTTTCAATTACAATTGGTAGGTAAAAAATACAGCTGTTGCTGATGGATTTGTATTTCTGACAGGACAATTTTGACAAAATGTCACATCAGAGAAAGTTACACATAGTCAAGCTGAAGAACTGACAATCTTGAGGGAGTGTATGCTTCATTTCTTGCTGGAACTAATGACACCACTGGATTCTAGGTCTATTAAGTTTGTCTCAAGAACCCTAAATCTGAAAAGTTGATTATTGCTGACATCCTTCAGCTCAAATAATTAGCTTTATCAGGACGATTATGGTTTTTTATTGTTATTTACACAAAGCGTTGGCACTATTCTATATTTTCATGTAAATCAAGAGACATATAATTAGTCCCAAAGGAGCACACAGTAAACCTTGAAGATGGCAATAATTCTTGCCTATTTGTAAGAGAATTGGGGTACGGTGGCCCCTGCTACCCCAGGAACAGTGGACACACAAGCCTAAACATTGTAGTCATTTCAGATGAGTTCCTCAAAACTCTTTGCTCTTTAAATTAAATGACTGCTACGATCAATTGCATAGTATCTGTTATCAGAGGTTACGCTGCTTTTAGGTATGTTAAAACTATTGAAAAATGGATTGTGATATGTACTAATTTCAATAAGTATATAATCATAATTCTATAAGGCTTATGTAAGCCTTCCAAAAGAAATTGGAAAAAGTGATGAGTAGAGGAAAAGTAGAACTTTTTGAGAATATGTTTATAAATACCAGACAGATAATCTGAGAATGAAAATACCTACTTTCAGGTACTTAACTTATACCCAAGAAGTACCTTATCTACTAGGAGAAACTTGATCATTGTAGGTTAAAGAGTGAGTGAAGCTAGTTGACAACGTGATCAATGAATATTTATTCTACACCTCCTGGGACACAGCATTGGCCATGCAAATCTCCCATGCTAACCTTTACAATCAAACAGCTTCGCTGGAATGTGGCTGTGCAAGTTACACATCCCCAGAATGATCTTAAAGGCCAAATCTCGTGTACTACTTAATTCACCCAATTATGTTTTATCATGGAAAATTTGAATAATGGATTTTACTCTGACTCATTCATAAAACATTCTTTAAAAGAATGGAAATGGATTAGTTTATTATTGACAGTGGGAAGATCTTAAATCGCAAAATATATGGTACGATAGATCTATTTCATTAAATGACTTATTCTTTAACTATTACATGTTTATTCAATGGATGGCAGTAAGAAATCCATGCTAATTCCATGCATTATTAACTTATTTTTTGCATTTATATTGCAGGATCAGTTCTATGATGCTACTAATTTTGTCTACAGTTTTGCTCTGTCTTCAGATCATAATAGATATGATCTGAAAACCATGACAGGACAATATTCTTTCTCGAGACGCTGCATCACAATCGGTCCTGTGTTGTAGTCTGTTGCTATCAAAAGAGGAACATTTTTTATATCAGATATAACCAAATGAGAAAGTTTAAGCCGAAGAGACCCCACTTCCTGATACAAAAAACAACCTCTATATTTCATCAAAGAGATGTTATTTGGCAAAAATATGAATCAATTGGTCTCTTAAGACAGAGGTGTCAACTGCCTGTGGGCCACATGTGTACCACAATATTCCTAGTATAAACTGAACTAGATTAAAATGTAATTGGGAAATATTTAACAAAATAATAAAAAATACAATAAAACATAGATAACATTACATCCGTATGTACAGATTAATGACCACTATTTATACTTGAGTTTGCTACTACTGTCTTAAGATGCTACCAGTGCCAACAAATAATTTTTGGAAAAAAAATTCGAACAAAAATGAATTAGATTTCATTCAACAAGCATTTAAGTACACACCCGCATGCAACACACAGCACTATGTGCTAGGGATAAAAGCCAAAAAACACAATAGCTGCTGCCTTCAAGGAGCTTTCAATCAGCTGATAAGAGGTTCATATTTCAAATATGACATTCTTCTTAAAATTGAAGAATTAACAAAAGCTCCTTTGTTTTTGTCTTTCTCCCTTATGCATGAAATTAAATCATGGTCTACCTAGTGGAAAATGTTATTCTAAAGTGATCAGTGTTTAGAAAAAATGACAATAAAGATTCTAGTAGGCACATATTTACTGAAATAAATATTTTGAGTTATTAGAGTCATCAATACAACATTTTAGACAACTATTATTATACTTGAATTTGCCGGTAAATATGTTTCATGTCAACCCAAGCTCATTCAGAAAGTACAGCACATAATCACACTTCTTACAAGAAAGCAATAATTCCAATAATCCACTTAAAATATAAAATTTATAAAAAATACTCAAGAGCAATGTGAATATCTGTTACCGGATTAGAGCAATCATATAATTAATATCAAAAAAGCTAAGCCCCACATAGGGCCTTTACCCAGGCATGAACCAGTTGAACTCACTTATAGCTAATGCCCCTGATGCCTCTTGCCAAGTATTCACAGTATGACGATAAAGTAATAGGACCGGTTTTCACAAAGAATACACAAAAACTAGTCTCATTACTTTGTCACCACACCATGTACAGTAGTGTCAGGCTAAAATACTGACCAAGCAATCAAAGGGGGCTTCTTTTCCCTATGATCTTCCTAATAACCAACACTATCACCACGACATTGCCTCTCATTATGCCACCAGCCAAATGTGTGGGGCATTTCTTTCCATTTTATAGAGGATTTATTGTCACTGGATAGGATATCTTGGATGGTCCAGATGCAAAATAACGAATTTCAGAATGAATCATGACCCAGATTCTTACGAGGATGAAATGTTTCTTTCTGGTGTTCCCATCATGAATAGCAATTACACATTGAAGTTCACCAAGAAAATGCTGCCAAGTTTACTGATCAATATATTCAGATATTATTTTCTTCAGTTCCTTATGTTGCTCCTTGCAGGGCCAGTGGAAATATAGCTGTTAATATCCTACTTGGATGGATTTTCAATAGACGACTCTCTCTCTCTATGTTAATTTGCTACTTAAGAATGCAATGTGTGCTAGAGCTAAACCTGATGGCTAGAAAGGTCCGTCCCCCTCAATTCCTGTTTTTCATTGATCGCTTTCTCTAGGAATGCGTGATTAAGCTGTAGAAAACGAACAAAAATTAGTAACTTGATATTGAACTATGAATACGTTTATGTCTGAGGGCATGAAAGAAAATATTCTTTTGGAAGGTAAACCATTACATGTTACCTTTGAAATCATCTTTTAAAAAATCAGTCAAATGTAGCCATGCACATTAAGATGGGAAACAAAATTTACCCCCCTCCCTCATAAATGTTCAGAGTTCTAAAAAATTACAATCAGAGCAAATATGAGTAGAAAATGGAAAATTTTGCTGTGAAATATGAAATAAGAAAATTCAAAATTCTATAATTTTATTCCCAGTTTAAGAGGAAACAAGTAACAGTAGAGTATTTGTGAGACCAGGTTTACCTTAGGAGAATGTTTAGGTGCATATAAAACCTTTAGAGTTTTCCCTACTACCACAATATATTGGCATACAATACCAAATTTTCTGGATCAGTTTGACAGTTGGCCTAAAGGAAGCCAATCTCATAAAATATTCTGCCTACTTTAGAGGAGAAGAGATTGACTACAGAGAATGGGGAGGGGTATGTTGCGCACTGGAGACAGGGGGCTTTTGTGTTCAAGTCTCAAATTTAAGCACCATCGTTTTGCCCTTGAGGTAATTCTCATTATCATACTATGGGTAGAATGCGTCTTTAACATGTTATTGAGTTGCTAAGAAAACTATGGCCTGACCTTTAAAATAATAAATTACGTTGTTTACTGTGGGAAATCATTTTCTACTTGTTTTTCATAGGTGTAACTTTTAAAAAAAAATAAATCACAGACTCTCAGAGTTGGACATGGCCTTAGATGAAGTCATTGAATCTACACCTGAAGAGGAATCTCACAGAATGTCTAGAGAGGAAACTTCTTAAACCACATCTCGACAGGAAACTCCTCTACATCTCTCACAAAAGGTTATTTAATCTCCACAAAGAAACTCTAAGTAATCTTATTTATTCCCAAAGTTTCCTTTTCCTTTTTTTAACACTGAATCCATTTCTGTTGTTCACTCGTTTCAGTTGTATCCAACTCTTGAAGACCCCATACTAGAGTGATCTGCCATTTCCTGCTCCAGCTCATTTTTACAGATGAGAAAACTGAGGCAAATAGGCTTACATGACTTGCCCAGGATCACACAGTGAGTAAGTATCTGAGACTGGGTCTCTTCCTGACTTCGGGTCCAGCACTTTATCCACTGTACCACCCAGCTACTTCCTAGCCATTTCAATGTTGTCGTGCCATAGATCAGTAAGAGAAAAATCAGATGGAAAAAAAAACCTTGGGAATTCAGATTTTTACTCATTTCCAGAATTTTTTGAAAAATCTACTAAATTAAAAAAATAATCATATTATAAAATATCTACTAATGGTACACTATAATAGTTCATGATGACATCTGATTTTATAAAGAACACTAAGAAATAATGTCATGGTCATGAAGGCAAAAAGATCTATTATCTTGGGGTCCCTAGAAACAAAGTGACTAACCAGTAGTAAGTTCACTTCCACAGTAAATCTTTAAGTTTCAAGGTGTTTGAAGTTTTGATTTCTCAGTTTCAGAACAAAAATGTTGTTCATGGCGAAGCAAATGATTTAGATACATGAACTCACTAATGGAGCAGAAAAAGAGATACATAGGAAGAGCTCCAGACACTTTAATTGTCCCAAAGTCAGACTTTCTTTTCTGTTGTTTTTTGGCTGGGGAGGGAGGAGTGGTTAGGATAGAATATATCACATGCAGAAATTGCAACTTGTCCTGTTATCAAAGGATCAATATTTTCAGTATAACACCCATTTGTGAAATGGGAACCTGAGTGTTGTCACTTTACAATAACTCTATTATGATACAGATTTATAGCTGAAAGGCCCCATAAATGTTAAGGTAAGCATTTATAGGTGAGTTGCTAACCTATATCAAGGGACGTTTCTATACCAAGAGTTTCCTACTCTAATGAAATGAAGGATCAGAAAAAAATAAACACACATTAACTAACAAAATAGTAAAAAAAAAAAAAATACCAACAATCTAGATGTGTGATTCCATATTATGAACCAGCGTAATTCAATTAATGATGCAGGCATCTGCAGCATTGCCAGCCCTGCTGCTACTCAGCTACGTAATCTGGGCCAATCCACTAAACCCTCAGTCTCAGACAAATAGTTTGAAATAAATGATCTCTAAGCATCCTTCTTGTGATTCTACTTTCTAATGCCTCATAAAAACAGCACTAGATGCTGTTATAATATGGCCAGAGGTTGGTTTATTTTCATATTGATTTGCCTATTTTTTGTTGAATCATGAAGTCTCTAAAAAATAAAACACAACTATATTTAAACGCAAGAATGGCCTAGAAAAATACAATTTAACACAAATAGTGAAAAGATAACTCAATTACAATAAATGGCTTCACTTAAAGTAAACATTAATTTGCCTAATATTTAACTATGGCAATCTATGAATTTAATCTAATTTAAAATCGAACTGTAGCTTTATCATGTCTTGATGACAACAGAGAAGATTTTACTTTTAAACACTTCATGTTACCAAGGGATTTCTCTATAAGCAATAGATTATTATAACATTCTTGGCCAATTGGGTTCACACTGTTATAATGTGTTAATGGGAGATGTGAGTTTTCAGAATAATTCAAACCTTTACAAATCTTTGCCATATCCAATTTGTTTAGAGTGGGGTGGTTGATGGTACTTCCTATTGACTTGGTCTTAGATAATTTTTAAAAGTTTCCTGGCTAGGGGTGCAGGTAAGGGTTCCCTGACTCCTGATTTAACCAATATAGAGAAATCTTGGTATTGAAAACTCCCTCCATTGATATAGGTCACCAGCTGACCTGTAACTTTTTGTCTTAAGGAGGTTTGGGGGGCACTGAGAGGTTCTGACTTGTACAGGGTTACATGACTGAGAATTGTCAGAGGTAAGATTCAAAGCCAGCTTTCTTGATGCTAAGGCCAGCTCTTTTTGTATTGTGCAACATGGCCTCACTGAGATTAACGCTAATTTTTATTTGCCTAGTGGCAAAGTGATCAATAAGGATTAGAACCTGATGTTATATGGACAGATGTCACTTTCCGCATTTGTGTGTTCTTTGATTTTTCTGTAGAGGTAAGTCACTGCATCTAAATCGATATCAATCATCCAATATCAATATGGATCTGACATCGTAAAGATGCAGTGACTTACCTCCATAGAGAAGTCAAAGAACACACACAAACATATGTATATACAAACATACATGTATATACATACACACATATTAAAAGGGGCCACTTGGTGGTTCAGTGGATAGAACACCAGGTTTGAAGTGAGGAATATTCATCTTCATGAGTGCAAATCTGACCTCAGACACTTTCTAGCTGTGTGACCTTGGGCAAGTCACTTAACTCTCTATCTTTCCATTTCCTCATCTGTAAAATGAGCTGGAGAAGGAAATGACAAACCATTCCAGTATCTTGGTCAAGAAAACTATAAATGGGGTCACAAAGAGTTAGACATGACTGAGAAAAAAACAATGACAAAATAAAATCAAAAGCATGATTGTGCCACGTATCAGTTTTGAAATGACTGAAACAAGTATTACTGTAAAAATGTGCTTCTGAAATTGTGTGTTATTCATACTCTGAACATCTGGCCCAGCAGTCTTTTGCAAAGTACTTATGTTTTGTTTCATTTAATAAGGTAATTGTGCAAGATTCTACAGTTTCTACAATAACAAACGTATGTAATCACATCCCTGAAGAAATCATAGATTGATATCAAAGGACAAAGTCCTACACTGATGGATTCTAAAAGATATAGTGTTGAAGGTATCTTATGCATTTTATTCAAGAACCAAGCTGTATCTAAAACAGAACTGTTAGTTAAATGTTACATTGATTCAGCACCCACAACACAGTTTGGTCATACAGCCAGTGATCTTGACAAAACCTATGGATCTTGTATAGTATCACTGAGAGGAAACCAGAATTCCATTGTTTCTGAACTATATCTGATTTGATAATATCTGCTGGTGGGTCTATGATGTGGATTGCAAAGCTACAGCAGAGAAATTCTATGGCTCAAGAAATAAGATAGGTGCCAAGTACCTGCATATAAATGGGGCATTTGTGGCTATTAAGAGACTACAACTTTAGAACAGCAGTGCGCATGAATATAAATCCATTTGACACTTATATAGCCTAGTTCTAATCTCAATGTTCCCTGCATGAGGAACAGCAAGCGTCATAAATGTTATTACATATTACTCATTAATATGCAAAGGTGAACCTGTATGCTCAATGCCCATTGCTTTAGCTTGTTAATGAGCATTTCATGGACTGCGCATCCACTCAATGGTATTTTGATAGAAATCATGAGTTGTTTCACTCAAGTCTTATGTTTCAACATGCTTATTCTTGCTTTGTTGTATAAATTAAATCTTTCCATTGAAAAGGCCCATAGGTTATTGGTGGTGTTGAATATTTCTTGTGATGTCTGATATATCTCTTAAAATGCCATTTGATTCCCCCACCCCTGTCTTTGCTATTTAATACATGGCAGGATCTCTCCATGGCCACAGGAATCAATCTCTAACATTAATTGTGTCCTTATTTAATAAAAAAATCCTCAGTCATCTTAGGGATATAGCCTAGTGCAACAGAAAGAGTGCTGGATTTGGAGTCAAAGCGGCCTGGATGTGAATCTGCCTCTGCTGCTTAGGAGTTTTTGGACCTTGTGCAAATCATTAAACTATTTGGGATTCTGTTTCCTCATCTGTAAAAACAGAGGAGTTATGGATGTTCTATTATAGATGAGACCTTTCCATTTGTCACTGATTTCCTCTAGGCATATGTCTAGTAGTGGGATGTCTGAGTCAAAAGTCAGTGGGGAAGGAAAATGAAAAAAACAAAACAAAACAAAATGTGAGGGTTAGTCTAGTTGACTTTTAAGGTTCCATACAGTTCTAACCCTATGGTCTTTCCCATTCATTGGATGAAGGAATCTACACTTAAGTAATTTCTAACTGTGTACCCAGAACATTCTCATAAAGATCAAATATAAACTACTTTTTTAAGCATTTAAAGATGTTCACATTTGATCCCAAGCTATTTTTCTAGCCTTATTACTCACAACTCCCTTCTGTTACTCAGCCAATCTGGCCTTTTCTCTGTCCCCATGTCTTCACTTTGGCTGTCCTCAATACCTGGAATGCACTACCTCCTTATCTTAGCTTCTTGGAACCCCTTGTTTGCTTCAAAACTCACCTTGAGTCACCATTTGCATGAAGCGCTTTCTGATCCCCATAACAACCAGTATCTCTACTTTACCTCCCTCCAAATCTGTTGCTGTTCCAATTCAGTTGTTTCAGTCATGTCCCACTCTTTGTGACCCATTTGGGACTTGAATCAATTAGGAGGGAAACCTAAGGAATGGGACAGGATCCTATAGCTCCAAAAAGGAAACTTGTTCAATATGGGAATTTTCAGCTCTTTTTACAAAAGCAGGATATTGCTCAGTGCACTGGTGCTGGAAGGATATGATGAGCTTAGCAACGAAAATCAAAATACGGAGGCCTTCTACTGATTACGGCCAGCCTTGCCATGCGATGGACAAAAGTGACTGCCTTTGATTCACATACTCCATCCTGAATCTTCATCTCCTGGTTTCCTTTTTTCCCTGGCCTCCCAATCTGCCTTCAAGTTTCAGCTAAAAAATCTGCATTATACAAAATAGTCTTTCTCCTTCCTCCTTAATGCCAGGGCCTTTCCTCTGAGAATTCCTTTAATTTATCCTGTAGATGTATCTTGTTTGTTCTATGAGCTTACAAGTTTTTCCTCCATCATATTGTAAGTTCACGGGGGTCAAGGACTATATTTTTCCTATCATTTTCCCCTGACACTTAGAACGATGCTTGGCACGTTTTCGTAATTGTCATTGTTGTTCTGTCTTTTTAGTCATGTCCAACTCTTTGTGACCCGATTTGGGGTTTTCTTGGCAAAGATACTGGAGTGGCTTGTAATTTCTTTCTCCAGCTCATTTTACAGATGAGTTAACTGAGGCAAACAGGGTTAGATGACTTGCCAGATCACACAACTATTAAGTGTCTGACATCAAATTTGAACTCAGGAAAATGAGTCTTCCAGACTTCAGGCCTAGCACTCTACTGCAGTGCCACCTAGCTGCCTCTTTGGCACATAGTAAGCACTAAATAAAAGCCTGGGGACTGAATGATTCTCGGCAGCTAGACACCTCAACAAGTCATATGTATGCCAACGAGCAGCATACGCATGCCAACGGACAACATTCCTGCTGAGATTCTCACGTTCTCAGACACACCCAGGCTTTATGTTCCTGGACTAGAACAGTGTGCTCTAGGGATTCAATAGTAAGTCACTGTTCTAGGAACACATAAACTCTACTGTGACTTTGAAATTGTTAGAAATCTGGGGAAATTAGGAATCTACCTCTAAAATAACCATCACTAATGAAAATGTGGCATTCAATCTTGAAATAGGAGAAAAGGAAGGCTTTATTTATTTTATTTATGTATTAATTTCTTCAGCAAACATTTTTGAGGGCTACTATATGTGAGGTGCTGTGGGGTTCATAAAGAATGACAAATGTGGTCCTTTCTTGACTAGAAGACAGTTGCTCTATAAGTCTTTCTGGGTAATGACTGAGGCTTTGGCTCTTATGAGAATGATTACGCTTAAAATGCTAGGATATGAATGTAGGGGTGAAACTAAAATGCAACAATAGTAGAACACTTTATGGGAAATCATCCCATTTAACCAAGGAGCATCTTCTCCTAATGAAGCCTTGTTGAAGCTTTTGTAGCATCTCTCATATTCATCTCTTCTTTCTCATTCCCAAAGTCACCAAGCCCTTTTCAACTCATACCTGAACTATTTCAACAACCCACTTTTTGACCTGTGGAAGGAAGTATTTTTAGCTATATAAGGTTCACACCTTCACATTTATTACTAAACCTGAGATGACCTATTCCACCATGCCATATAATTTTACAGCAGGAGTTCTTAACCTGAGGTGCCTGAACTTATTGTTTTAGACTGCATTCAATATAATTGGCTTCTGTTGTAGTCCTATGTACATTATTTTATCCAATTAAAAACGATTCTGAGAAAGGGTCCATGAGTTTTGCCAAAATGACAAAGCCACCTTTGGAACAAGAAAGATTTGGCGGCCCTGCTGTATAGTAACCTTAGGTATACACTTTCCTGAGGTTTTTAAAGGCTTTTTGGCTTAGTCTCAGCACTGAGGCCAGGTCCTTACTTCTTGACTGTTTCTTTTAAAAGTAATTTCTGCAGAAGAGAGGAGAAGGAAAAGCTCTCCACAGGATGGAATACACCACAGGAAGTTGGTTTCTATTATTAGCTAAAATCATTAACCCCAACTCAGATTTCAAGTTAATTGCTAAATTACAGTGTCTAAAAATAATCCATATCCAAGTTCCATTGTTGTGGGAAAAATCTGTGAAAAATATCAGGCACCTGTCAAGACAATCATAAAGAAAGACTTTAAGGAATTCTAGGGGAACAAGAGAGGTGATCCCTGGCTTTAAAAAGGGAAATGGTTATGAAATAATGTAATGCCTCTATTATTGTCAATAAATGACAGAAAAAGGGGCAAATTTCCATCATTCCAATTATTATGTGTTTCTAGGTATGATACTTGGTCAAAATTCTAGAATACTATAGAATACTCATATATCTTTTGGGGGCAATTTCCTCAAAGAGCAATACATTCTTCAAAATCATCCCTTGGTGATTGTGCTCCATGGACTATAAAACCACATCACGCTGCAACAATTAATGTCTGCAGTTCCATAGGTCAACAGCTACAGGGAGAAACCATCCTACACCCAGATCTGTTTTAAGAGCTACATCACTTTGATTTCTTTCCTCCAGAAGGAACTCAATTTTTTTCTTCTCAATTTTCAATGCTACTTCAAAATATTGGGACATTAGCTATTTAAATACTTTCTACATGGCAATGCCAAATTCTACTGGATCTTCACTAGATTAGTGACCTTGTGACTGATAAAAACCAGGAGCAGGGATAGGGAGCTTGGGGAGCAATATTTCCTTGATATTGATAGAGATATTTAGATCAAATCGTTTCATAGTTTCAAATCAGAGGACTTTTCAATTTCAGATATTAGATGGTAATTTCTTTCTGTGTTTTCAAGTCCAAATGTTCAGCTGTATCTTGGCTGACTAACTTGCAAGCATCCCTTAACTAGCAAACACTTTTCATTCATTTGGTTTTTAAAAGGATTCCTCTAATATAAGGACTAATGATCTGTTTTTACCTATTCACACTGTTTCGAAAAAGAGACGATGTGGGAACTTACTAGTAATATTGAGAAATTACTTTGCTGTGAAATTTTCCATGCATTTTGTAATAGTTACCAGTTGGAACAAGTTATGACTGATTCTTAAAATCAGGAACATATGCAGTGATTTCCGAGCTTAATCTAGTTATAATATTCTCACCATTGATTTTTAACAAAACACCTTTATCAATGCCATTGAATAATTACATAAAAAAATGAAAGTAATATCTGAAATATTTTTAGATTTGGCTACACCCCTTCAAATAACAGGAGGCACTCTAGGGCTAAAATCACTGCTCCAAGGGAAAGAGAAAAATGAATAAGCAGGTCAGGAATACTGCTAGAAAAGGCATTTGGGGTGTAGGGGAATGATTGAGGATGGAAGGAGAGACAGGCATTTAAAAGTAGGTAGTTGAGTTCTGTGCATCACTTTTCTACTACAGATGTGATCTATGCCTAGGGCTGAGGGCTGAGATTTCCCCAGCTCCAGTCCTCATTCAATTATTACCTTTTTTTTCTACTTGACCTCAGTACTTCATTTCCCTCTCGGTAAAATGAGGGTGAAATGATTTACTCTCCTTACAGGGGTATTAGAATTAATTAGTCAACCTTCCCAAGCTGCTTTAAAGATGAAAACTACTGAATATCACCATTACATCACAAAAGATTGATAGAGAGAAGAATGACAAGATTAAAGAACACCGTGAAAAATGTGGCAGACACAAGGGTGTTACAGTCAGCAACACATTTAAATGATGTATTCCCCAGATTTCCAAGCAGCTCATGGAGATTTAGCCTGAGAGATACCATTAACATCAAAGGGCATCACACAGCTACACTCAAGCACACAGCTTTGAAAATGTAGATAATGTCTTGTATATTATACCAAAGGATCATAGGTCCACAGATTTAGAGCTGGAAGGGACTGTAGAAGGTCACTAAGTCTAATCTCTTTCTTTGACAGATGAGGGAACTGAGGTCCTGAGAACTAAAGTGACTTGCCCAGGGTTACACAGTAAATGTTTGAGGCAAGAGGGGTTTTCCATACTGGCAGTTTCTTGCACTGATGACATTGCAGGTTTGGACTTTCCCTTCAAAAAAGCAGTGTCCAGCATTGTGCTAGCCACTGTGATTTAATAAACAGACAGTTCTTCAGGCCCTATTAATTGTATTCGAGTTTTGAGATTTGCTTACGTCTTGAGTTAATGCAAACAAAACTGTGTGAAGCTTTTGAATTTGTCAAATATTCTGATATTAATCAGAGGTTAATTATTGTTTAATCAGGTCTATGAGTGAAATGAATATATATGTTATGCATAGGTGACATGAATAGTGTTTCTTCTAGTGAATATGTTGGTAGAGAAAGAAAATTAATATATGCTTTAACTAGAATTTAAATTAAACTAAAGTAGTCAGCCATCACTCATCCTTTGCCAAATGTTTGGGGCAGTTTCCAGATAAACCTAGAAAAAGGTGGAGACCAAAAAGATTTGAGGCAAAAAAAGCTAATTTTTACTAACTCACTCATTAAATTTTGAGAGAGACAGATTTTCATCATCACCTCTTTCTCTCTTCTTGCTCTATCCTTTCCAAGTTTTCACTTAAGATAAACATTTTGGCTTTCAAATTTAAAACAACACTCATAATTTACCATAATGTATATATTAGGAGGTGACTTGTGACTTGTTTTAAAATTGGATTCACTCTTTGGTGTTAAGTCTCCCCCAAAACAGAGAATGTCTGGAAGGAAGGCTTATCTAGGCACCCAAATTACATAGAAAAGAAACTACCAAGTACCTTTCCTCTAGAAGTTTATCCTTTCACTTTTCTGCAACATACTTTTTCTGCATAATTTGATTATTTAGTTGTTGTCTGAGTGACATAGAAACAGTCGAGGTAGAAAATGAAGACCATAGTGGGAATTATGGATAGTTACCATGGAAAGAATGTCAGTTCAACTACAATTTCAATGACGTGAACCTGACTTTTTTTCAGAATTCCAACCCAAACATTACAAAGATGAATGTGGCTCAACATATGAACCAGAAGGCACCTGGTTCACAGCTTGTTGCAAACTTGATACATGAGGCGCTTCCGGATTTACTGCAATGAGGTTTGAAGGGAGTTGGCTGAAAAAAGACACAGCAAGAAGAAGCTCTTGGCAATATTTTCCATTTTACAGATTCTGCCAGGCTTGGAGAGGTGTCATTTATATTTCTTAATTGGATTCATTTCGAAGCAAATACAGACTCTCAGCAAAAGCATCTCAACAGCTGTACACATGGAACGAATCACATGCAGCAAGTATTGGGCCAACTTATGAACTGAACAATTTTATCAGAAGATTTAAAGGCATCCAAGAACAAAAAAAATGATTAAACAGGGAGCTTCTTTGTGGAAATGTTTCTAAGATACATATGATTAGATGAGGTGGAACATTGAAAACTATTTCCAACAGGGCCAATATTGTGGAAATGTCATTATGTTTTTCAAGAACACATTCATATGTGTCACTGTGACAAAATAACAGAGGACACTGAAAACTTCATTGGACAACTGCTGTCAGCTCAGCTCATTTCCTGCAATGCAAAGAATGGATCCAGAAATGTCATTGTGTTACAGGTCAGGGCCAAATTCTAGTTCTTGTCTGAGGGGAAAAAATGAAATTCACCATTTTTGTCAATGACATGGATGAAGGTAGATAGTATGCTTATTAAATAGGTAGATGACACAAAGCTGAGGGGATAGCTAACACGTTGCATGACAGGATTGGGATTCTACAAGGTTTTAACAAGCTAGAATGTTGAATCAAATATAAGAGGAAAAAAAATAACTCCTACGATTGGGGTTTCAAAATTCGTCTTCAAGCACCAGACTGAGAAGACATGACTAGACAACAGTTTGAAGGGGGGGAAAATAAACCTAGGAGTTTTAGTGGTGTGTAGCCTCAAAATGAGCCAATAGGATGCCATGGCAGACACGTGTTATTGGACTCTTAGGCTACATTAAGAGAAGCACCAAAAAAAAGATAATGACCCTGCAGTATTCTGCCTTGGTCAGACCACATCTCCACGATTGGTTTTAGTTCTGGGTAACACATTTTTAGTATGGGAACTGACAAGCTGGGGAGCAACCAGAGGTAGCTGACCAAGATGTGACCAAAACATGAAAGTCTTATTTGAGGAAATGGGAATGTTCACTGTAAAAAAGACAAGAGATGGTGGGGGAATGATAGCCACTTGAAAGCATTTCAAGTGCTATTATTTAACTTGTTGCACTTGACCTCACAGGACAGAATAAGGAACGGTGGGTAGAAGTTGTAAAGAACAGAGTTCAGCTCAATGTAAGGAGAAACTTATTAAGATATAGATTACAATGGGCTGACTTTGGAAGAAGGATGTTCCTCTTCAAGTGATAGTTGGATTACTACTTGTTGACATGTTGTAGAGGATTCATATAGAGGCATGAGTGGGACAAAATGGTCTATGGGACATTATGATTCTGAAATATCAGTTGTTTCAAGCATTATACTTCAATTTTGGTTTATGATTTCAGAACTAACATTTTTGTTAGTTTCAGTAAAAGTTCAAGATCTTTGATGACCACCAATTCCCCTCCCCCCAACCTGCCTGGCTCTGGGATCTAACCTGTTATTATTATTTATGCCATATATATAGCTATATACATTCCTTCCCCCCCCCCCCCCAAGAAAGTCTGTGTTTGTTTGTATGGATCCACTTCCTTCTGGATTGATTCCTTTAGAGAGGTTATATCTACATAGCAGCACGAAGTAAAATCATGGTTTGGCAAAGCATCTCAAATGTGGTCAATGCTTGAACTAGCCTTGAACTAGATTTGACCTAGTCTCTAAGCATGCCTCTCTGCCCCTCCTCCCCCAATAAATCTTCACATTGAATTTGATGCCACTGGTCCGTAGTATTATTCTTCAACATCTGAGAGTCTGGTTGACATATTAACTCCTACAAATAAGTGTCATTTCTACAGGAAAACTACCCAATTTTGAGTTTTTGGAAAGTTGTCATAGACATTGGTTCCATCATCATTAAAAGAGGCCCAGGGAAATTAAAAAAATAAAAAATAGGGATTTCTTCCCAAATTTTCCGAAGAACTCTTTCATTTTTCCAAAACAAAGTTTGAGAGTAATAGAAAAATTATGATGTAAAGGAGATTACCTCTGCAAACAATCCATGTTATATTAATGACCCACTTACTGGGCTAGAGTTATACAGTACTGATTATGAAAAGTATTAATAATATTTGCAAGACATGTATATTTCCAAAAACAAGCCAACGTTTCGAAAAAATAGAACTTCCAAGACTTCCAACAACAGAAACTGGAAATATGTGTTTAGAATAGCACTGTAAAAACACCCACTTCCAAAGAAAAAAGATAGAAAGAAAGGAAGGAAGGAAGGAAGGAAGGAAGGAAGGAAGGAAGGAAGAGAGGAAGGAAGAGAGGAAGGAAGGAGAAAGGAAGGAAGGAAGAGAGGAAGGAAGCAAGGAAGGAAGGAGGAAGGAAGGAAGAGAGGAAGGAAGGAAGGAAGGAAGGAAGGAAGGAAGGAAGGAAGGAAGAGAGGAAGGAGGAAGGAAGGAAGGAGGAAGGAAGGAAGGAAGCAAGGAAGGAAGGAGAAAGGAAGGAAGGAAGAGAGGAAGGAAGCAAGGAAGGAAGGAGAAAGGAAGGAAGGAAGAGAGGAAGGAAGCAAGGAAGGAAGGAGGAAGGAAGGAAGAGGGGAAGGAAGGAAGGAAGGAAGGAAGGAAGGAAGAGAGGAAGGAGGAAGGAAGGAAGGAGGAAGGAAGGAAGGAAGGAAGCAAGGAAGGAAGGAAGAGAGGAAGGACAGGAAGGAAGGAAGGAAGGAAGAGAGGAAGGAAGCAAGGAAGGAAGGAGGAAGGAAGGAAGGAAGAGAGGAAGGAAGGAAGGAAGGAAGGAAGGAAGGAAGGAAGAGAGGAAAGAGGAAGGAAGGAAGGAGGAAGGAAGGAAGGAAGCAAGGAAGGAAGGAAGAGAAGAAGGACAGGAAGGAAGGAAGGAAGGAAGAAAGGAAGGAAGGAGGAAGGAAGGAAGGAAGAGAGGAAGGAAGCAAGGAAGGAAGGAGAAAGGAAGGAAGGAAGAGAGGAAGGAAGCAAGGAAGGAAGGAGGAAGGAAGGAAGAGAGGAAGGAAGCAAGGAAGGAAGGAGAAAGGAAGGAAGGAAGAGAGGAAGGAAGCAAGGAAGGAAGGAGGAAGGAAGGAAGGAAGAGAGGAAGGAAGCAAGGAAGGAAGGAGAAAGGAAGGAAGGAAGGAAGGAAGAGAGGAAGGAAGCAAGGAAGGAAGGAGGAAGGAAGGAAGGAAGAGAGGAAGGAAGGAAGGAAGGAAGGAAGGAAGAGAGGAAAGAGGAAGGAAGGAAGGAGGAAGGAAGGAAGGAAGCAAGGAAGGAAGGAAGAGAAGAAGGACAGGAAGGAAGGAAGGAAGGAAGAAAGGAAGGAAGGAGGAAGGAAGGAAGGAAGAGAGGAAGGAAGCAAGGAAGGAAGGAGAAAGGAAGGAAGGAAGAGAGGAAGGAAGCAAGGAAGGAAGGAGGAAGGAAGGAAGGAAGAGAGGAAGGAAGGAAGGAAGGAAGGAAGGAAGGAAGGAAGAGAGGAAGGAGGAAGGAAGGAAGGAAGGAGGAAGGAAGGAAGGAAGCAAGGAAGGAAGGAAGGAAGGAGGAAGGAAGGAAGGAAGAGAGGAAGGAAGCAAGGAAGGAAGGAGAAAGGAAGGAAGGAAGAGAGGAAGGAAGCAAGGAAGGAAGGAGGAAGGAAGGAAGAGAGGAAGGAAGGAAGGAAGGAAGGAAGGAAGGAAGGAAGGAAGAGAGGAAGGAAGCAACAAAGGAAGGAGGAAGGAAGGAAGGAAGAGAGGAAGGACAGGAACTAAAGGGAATAAGAGGTTTATAAAGATTAAAAAAAGTAGGCAAAGAAATGCCAAATGCATGAGTCTTACTCGGATCCCTAGCACTAACCAACTAGCTTCTACCCTAAAACGCTAACATAAAGGCCTTAGAAATAAGCTTTGTCTGAGTAACTCTTTAACAGGGAGCCAGGCTCTGACCCTGCACTTTCACTGGAATGTCATTCCCACTGAATTCCATAGATATTCTGTGTTCACTGGGCTGAGTAATGATTAAGGTATCATGTCTACTGGCATGAAAGGCTCTACTTTTCTCTTTGGTACGTTTAATATGAGGGGGAAATGGATTTTTTTTACACAAGAGTCAAATACAGGAGAACAATATTCCTTAGGCAGTCAGCCAAATTAACTATGATGGAGCAAGCTAACCCTTTCACCATGATTCAAAATGTTGAAATTTACCAAAGTGCTCCCATTAGCATATTTCAGAATATTCTCCCTGTACATTCAAAGCCATCATCAAAAGTTTACTTGTCTAAAAGCATTCAGGATGCTGTTGAACCATGTTGACTGCTGCATTATTGGGAAGGAAGAAGATCTGAGGGTTGGGTAAAGTACAAGCAACCACTTGGCAGATGACCTTGTAACTGAGATGATAAAGGATCTGAATGTTTGACAGGGAGTCTGTGATTCTGTCACGGCATGTGGAATGAAGAAGAAAGGGAGGCTTTCTTGCCTCATCTCATCATTTATTTATTCCAGTCATTTAGAAAAAAAGAGAATCAAGTCTGAAAATTGCAATGATGACAAAAGCAGTAATAATATATAATCTTGTTACTGATTGATTTTCTACATGAAGATATATTTGTAGCTTTTGAATATGAAATGATGAAGTCAATTTGAAAAACATAAGCACTCATGAGACCAGATGTC
Organism: Notamacropus eugenii; assembly: GCF_028372415.1. Lineage (NCBI taxonomy): Eukaryota > Metazoa > Chordata > Mammalia > Diprotodontia > Macropodidae > Notamacropus > Notamacropus eugenii. The sequence continues at coordinate 86,163,287 of NC_092879.1, read as the reverse complement.
CTGTCTTGCACATAACACAATAGGCCATTGGATGGAGAAAAAACTGGGTATATGCATACAAAAAAATAAGACCAACTCAAGGTGGGCTATTAATTCTCTGATGAAGCCTATATGTGTTACTTACAGTATCACCAGAATTTTCTGTGACAACCATGATACCAGGAGATTTAGATGAAAATCTCATGTCTTTAGACTTTTACTTCAAATCAGTGATTTCAATGGTATAAAAAATTTCTCTTGATGGGAAAACAAATGCTACAGAGCAGTAACTATTCTTTAATAGATACATTTTCCTGGGGCTCTGAAAGGCTCAATGAGTAGCCTGTGGTCACAAGGGTAGTATGTGTTTGAGATGGGACTTGAACTCAGGGCTTCTTAACTTAAGAAAAAATAGTCTGCAAAGAATATGAGGCATTTTATAATTTACGCTGCTATTGTGATACATGAATGTAAAACTCCTGGAGCGGGAATCCATGCAGATCACAAATTGTTTAGGAGCTACAAATTGTAGAGAGCCTCCTGAAACAGACCAAGGCTTAAAGGACTTAATTCTATTAAGTTTTAAGGGTAAGAGCATAATAGGAACTCATTTGAGGATTTGTTTGGAAAAATAAATCATTTCCACTAGTTTCTCCTTTCATATTAGTTGCATATTTTAAACTAGTAAATCATTTTGGCAGGAAGAATATTGGATCATGGGATGATAGAGAATTAGATCCTTAAAGATGATCTGGTCTAATCCTCTCATTTTAAAGATGAGGAAACTGAACTTTGGGAGAGATTTTGTGTTTAATTTGTACTGAAAGAGGGCACTGATTTACGTGGACATCTGGGTCAGGTTTTTAGAGAGAGTCTATTGGCCATAGAGATAAATATGGGTATCCTATCCTTCCCCCAGTGGTGGCTAACCCACATTGTTGTGACAGATCTGCTCCTAACAAAAGAGCACACGGTCTCATGTGATTTTCCGACTAATTTTGGCTCACACTTGGGATCTGTGGATGGCTACTCATGTGTGAAAAACATGAAAGTGACTCTCTTTCTTGGGCCCCAGTCAAAAAAGATAAGAAAAGGAGCAATGCGATTTTCTTAAGTTTTCCCTTCAAAGAAAAAAAATCTTTGGAAATGATATAAATTCAGAGAATCTCCATCCTCCAGAAAGAGGGATCTAAAAAATCAAAGAATCTGGATAACAGGACTGCAGAACTGGAAGGCACCTTAAAGGCCAAGGTTTGGGACTTGATTTGAATGACAGCAGCATGAACAAATCAAAGGAAAAATATTAACACCTGCGTTTGGGATTACATTTTTCAGGAATTCTCAGCTACCATGAAGGGCGTGGGAGTCATGGCCCTGACCCCACTAGGTTAGATAACTTGCATTTTTCTATTCCCCTTACACCAGCATGTGTGTTGTAGCATGTTAACTATTTAGTTAACATGAAATTGTACATGTTACATAACATGAAACTGTAGCATGTTAACTACTTAGTACTAGTTACTAGGTTCTTTTTTTCCCCTTGAAATTGTTCTTTTGAAATTTCTATTTTGATCACGAATCTAAGAAATATTGAATCTGCCATCTAACTCATCCCATCATCTTCTGATAGCTCTTATGACCCCTTTATTTATGCCTACCCACAATCTTGGTATTAAAAGTTGGCATCAGGTATACCATAAAAATCTAGAACTTTCCAATGGCTATCAAAGTTGCAAAAGTTGAACCCAGGTCTTCTGACCTTTAAATTCAGCCATCTTTCCTTTATGTCACACTGTCTTTGACACTTATTAGCTAATTTGTTCTGAACAAACCATTTAACTTACACGTACTTCAGGCAACTCCCAAGGATTCTTATATCATAGATAGATTCTGATCTGCATTGGTTCCCATGCCAGGAGTTTGCACATTCATATATCAAAGTAACAATTAACGTTACAAAATGCCTCATCTTCTATCCAGACTATGATGTCTAAAATCTTAAGAAGCCCTGCCTCTGACACATACCGGCCTTGTTACCACCAACTGACAAATCATTTAGCCCCTCAGTGCCATAGGCAACCTGTTCTGTCTATTTTCCTGATAAATCCATGGACATCACTACTACTTTTTCACTCCTTACAGAAAGATAAATGTCCCTAGTGTCTTGTTCTGTCAAGTCCTAAAGAAGGCAAATGATGGTACCTTGCCTACTGACATGGCAGGCAATTGCATGACTACAGAAACTTGTCTTGAGAGCAGGGATTATGGGTTTTTTTCCTTCCCTTTCTTTGTAACCCCAGCACTTAGCACAGTGCCTGATACATAGTAGGGTTTAATAAATGCTAGGTGATTGGCTGACTGAGCTACCTGTATTGGGTTATAATTATAACAAGAGTAGAAAAAATGCAAAGACAGACATATCTTGACAACACAAAAGACAAGAAGTCTGAGAACAAATCCATACTGGCAGCCTAATTTAGGAGTTACAACATAGTGCATGAGCGACTTCCCAGCCTTCTGCGGCTCTTTGGATTTGAAACTCTGAAATCTTCTAAATTGACTTCCTGTTTGAAGCAGCAGAAATCCCTGAACAACTTAATCCACAAGAGGAGTGGGGGTGAGGGTGGGGGAAGAATCTCACTAAAGCATTACTATTTATGTTAATATGATAGCAACTCAATTTATTCAAGTGCTGATCAATGCTAAACAATCAGAGAAGTTCATGAATTATGTATTTCCAAAGAACCAGGGCTTTTTAGTGGAATGTCACAAGGTTAACCAACTGGTAGACATGGCTTCCCTTGGGCCCAGTTCAGCCACAGTACTTACTACCCAGTCAATGATGAGACAATAGCAAATGAGAGCATTGTTTGAAATCCATAATGAACTATTCTCATCAACCTCAGCCTTCAGAAGTCATTATACTCAGACAATTACTGGCCCTCCATTTGTCTGGCAACATCAAGCCAGGCTGCTTGGTCTAATCTTTAACCACGTCTCAGAAATCATTGAGAGTGCAATCGTCAGAGATTATACTGTTAATACAAATGCATTAGCAATGAAAACAACTTGTTATGTATTTCCTGGCTGTCATAATTACTGCAGAATCTCAAATTCAGCCTCCATTCATCACTAATGCTTATTTTAGAAAAATCTGGTGTTGTGGACACACGCGCACACACACACACACACACACACACACACACACACACAAACACTCTCTCTCTCTCTCTCTCTACTTCATTGTGTCTGGGTAGTTCACTTACCAATTCCCAGCTTTTTTCTATGAAAAAAAATCTGGGATAAATCTGCAAATGTTACCCAATAATCTGTATCCCCTCCATTTTCAATAATAACATAGTGCCATAAGACATGCCCAGGTAACATGCCAGGCAAGGATAAGCCCTTCCTTTGGGAATATGGGAATATGTGATGATATTCTCTGCTAGCTTCCAGCTGTCATGATTCACTGCTAGTTTGAATTATACCCACTGGTTCTTGAACCCCAAAAACTAAAGATTGTAGGGTATCAGGTCTAGTCATTAGGCAGCTTCCAGCTGGTTTCTGGAATGAGGTCTTTGAGCACACTCCATGAGATTCCAGTCCACCTAGCCTTATAGAAAATGGAGACCTCACAACACCTCTCCTCTCAGGCTTGCCTCAAGATTAATGCCATGGACTCAGTGAGGCTTGGTTGGAACCAAGGAACCTGAATGCCTTGACTCGCCTCTTGTGCTTCCTTTCCTTTAGCTTCAACCCTGTGAATATTAAAAGTTTCTGGTCCTCACTGGGCTATATGCCTGGATAATGCCAAGGCAGAGGTAAACTGTAAGGTGGTTAATTAGCAACCTTGCAAAGACTGTATTCCAATGAGACATAAATGCTTTTCTCCCAATTGATGTAAAAACAGCGATAAGTTACTGCATTCTGAGAGAATCATCCCATGATTTTTTTATTGCCTAGTATTCCATTTTCAAAGTAGAAATAAACTGTTTGATTAATATATTTTAAATTTCTCCCCTTGCTGAGGAAAACCCTAGACTATAGAGTTTAACCACAGGACATAACCATTTCTATAATGAGCAAGTCCAAAGAATGGTAATGTTCCTTGGGAAACTGAAGTAAGTGTGAAATGAAGGACTCAGAAGTCAATTTCCTCTCTCAAGAAGCCAGGCAATGAATCAGATGCATGACCACATGGCTGGGTCTAGAGCAGGGTGGGGTGGGCACCCTGAGTCTCTGTTAGATCCACAGGAAGTTGCCTTCACCTACTATGCTAGACTAACATGTCTAACTAACTTGCACATAAGTTCAGGTAAATATTTACAGGTCATAATTTCTTTTTTTTTTCTTCTAAGTGATTATACGCTATCCACAAAATTGATGGGGCAACCTGGCGTGCGAGAGTATTGGCAGAAGAATCAGGAAGGTTAGGCTCAAATGCCACATCTGATGCTTACTATTTGTATGACTGCATTCATTTAACTTCTCTGGCCTCAGTTTCCTCATCTGAAAAGTAACTTTAATAAAATACCTATCTCACAAGGTTGTGGTAAGACTCAAATGAGATAATGTCTATAATGTGCTGTTTAAACTCTACAGGGCCACATAAACATCTGGTGTCATAAGGGGGAGAGGGTTAGGCTTAATATAATTTCCCAAATCCAAAACTATCTGATACCGAGTTCTGGAATGGGTCTATGCCCGCACTTCTCTTTTGCTACTTAACCTTGACTCTAGAAAATGATATTCTAATTATCTTATCATGCCCTTGAAAGCAAAGAGTAAACATTGTTTCCCCTTTTTGAACAAAATGAGACATATTGCTATGGGTGTTATCATTTACCAATTCCCATACAAAAAGATCTCACTCATCTAAAATGCAACAGGATATTGTACCTCCAGTATCCACTTATAACTAATGAACATTTCTGTTTCCAATATATGCAAAGGCAGCCCACTCTGTCGCCTACAGAAATAGGAATTCACTGCTAAAGACTGACAAAAGCCTGGGGATGCTGGGAGCTGGAAATCTTATCAGAATCTAGCTTTCAGTAATATGTTCTTTTATTTGGTTGATTGGCTTTAATGATCAAAGAACCACTAAACATCCCGGCGTTCTCATTTTTTTAAAAAAAAAAAAGTAGTGAGAGACTTATAATTGTGAAAAGAAATTCAGCTTACTGATCTAAGCTCCTCAAATTAAGGCTCTAAGTCCTATTGCTTTCTATCATCTGCTCAATACACCATGAAGCGTTGATAAAAATGTTTAATGATACTGTTTGTATATCACCCTTTAAGACAAAAAATGACTTCCCATCTACCCTGATTAGCCTGCTCAGTTTCGAATTAAAATGTATTATTAAAACTATTAATTATTTAGGAAGATTACATTCTTCTGTGAGTCAGTCTTAATGAATGAATACAAAAATTCACTTTCTCTAAAATGACTACTGTCTGCCTATGATATTAGTGTGTGGTAATATCACAGGAAAAGAAGGGCTCAAGCTGTAACAGAAGTGAAATCAGTATTCCAATTACTCACTTCCCATAAATCATTACTCACCCCATTACTTGCCATGAGATATTTGTAAGAATTTCTGCAGGGAAAGGACCTGATAATAAAGAATGCCCATATAATCTCTTCAACGAGAGAATACGTCTTCTACTCTTTGAGAATCTGAGTAAAATCACATGAGATTGAGATCAAAAGATCCACATTTAGCTTTCATATAACATTTCCTGCAAAAGAACTAAATATAGACATGGGCCTGAAAAGGCATACTTCTCAGAGCACAAGATAAGAGAGGGAGCACCTGTGGGGTAGACACAGAAGGGATCTTCAACTGATGGTCCATAATTTATTCATATCATTGTTTTCAATTTCCACTGTGAAAAATATGTTAATAAATTGCATATCTTTGGTTTCACGATTTAAGCCGTGATGTACATATTTTAAGACTAAAACAGTCATCTGATAAAAACTTTCCTGATACTTTTGGCTTGGAGTTGATACTGGCAAAGTGAAGAGATTTTGCCAAACTGAGTATATACTGTTAAGCTATGGCAGGACTCCAAGGGAAGGGAATACAGTCAGCTATCACAAGTGAGTAGTATGTTCAGCTTCTAAAGAAAAATTAATAGAATGAATACTGAGAGGAGAAGAAGACAAGAAAGGAGAGAGGGAGGAATAGGAGAAGGAAGAAAAAAGGGGAGAAAGAAGAGGAAGGAAAGGAAAAAGTGGTGAGAAAAGTAGGGGAGATAAAAGAGAGAAGAGAGGGGGAGGAAAGGGGAGAGATTTTAAAAAGAACTTTGCAAAACCTGGTACAAGGTTAAATTTGACTTGGACCCCTTAGAGTGATACCTAGCACATAATATTTATCATTTAGCAAAAGAGAAACCATTGACTTAATAAATAATTGACCCAGGTAGGGTTAGCAAGAGCATTCTAAGGTCCTAAAGCGACCTCATAGCTCCAAGCAGTGGTATCATTGTAACCATCTATCAGCAGTAAAATAACCAACCTTTCTGAAGTCCTCTGAAATCAAGAGAGATCAGCTCTGAGGGTGAAATCAGGCTGAGACACAGCTCAGGGTTTCCAATTCCCTAACGGAATCATGACTATAGCTATACCCATAGGTCCCTTGCTAATATAGTGAAATCGCTTTCCGCTTTTTATGTAAAGAAATTATTCATGAAAATAGCTTTGATCCCTGGCTATTCTAACTAACACCTGACTTCAGTTGAGGGATTCCAAGATTCATCTGACCTCTTCAAGTACAAGTTTATATAAAGCCACTGAAAACTAGACCATATTTTCATCACAGAAATTCTACTAAAACTTGGATATTTCCAACTATTTAAATACAATGACCTCTTCCAAAACTTCTCTTTAGTCTCAGAAACAGCATTCCTAAAGTTGGGTCCGTTTTACATTTATATTTCAACAAACGAGCAAAATGTGTAACATCCCTAAAGGAGTACTAACAACCCAGCAATGTTGGACACTGAAAATGAACTCATCCTAAGGTACTAGAGGAAAAACCACTGATCTAGACCAACTTTCAAGCGAATTCTATTTTTTTTTTTCAAAAATGGAGACAGGAAATACTCTGCCAAACGCTTTTTGCAAGACAGATATACTGAACCAGAGACAATACAAAAAAAAATCTGTAGAACAATATCTCTAATAAATATCGAGGCAAACATTTTAAATGGGCCTAATGAAAACACTTTATAGCAATGGATTTTTAAAAATTATTCGCTATAACCAATTTGGATTTATTTCAGGGATAGAAGAATAGTTCAACATTAGGAAAAAAAAACATGAGCAAGAGAGATGACCTCAGTTATCTTGCCTCTGCCATACACTGGCTGTATTGGCATTGGGAAAATCACTTAACCTGTCGGTGCCCAAGTAAATTTCTAGGATTGTGTATAAAATGCAAACATGGTGGCGATCTTCATTGTAAGAGGAAGTACCTCACCAGGAGCTGCCTATGCAGATGAAAGAATAGGGCAATTAAGAAAAAAAACTATTAGAAACACATCCAAGATGGCAGGCTATTGACAGTTGCAGGAAAAGCCTTTGTCATTTAAGAGAGATGAAAATCACATTTTTGTTTTATTTGTTTGTTGCTGGTGAGAGCTGTGAACTGATCCTTTGATTTCATTGGAATTGTTGTTCATCATTCCTTCTTTGAGAGGACCAATGACATAAAGAACTTCCATTGAGAAAATTCTCTCCACCAGTGCAGATTTGTATCCTTAGAGACTTGTTTGGGAGCACTGAGAGGTTAAGAGTCTTCCCTAAAGTCATGCAGCCAGGATCAGAGACATGGCAAACTCAAGTCTTCCTGATCCCAAGACCAACATTCTATCTACTGCTCTATACTGTCTTGTGTTTATACAAAACAATAAAAAGAAATTTCGAGAGAACAGAAGTGTTAATAAGTGGGTAGTCAGGGAAGTCCCTTTGTCAGAGGTGGCACTGGAGTGATTCTCTGAAAGAACACTAGGGATGCTCTAAGTAGATAGGAAGATACACTTCCCAGATATGGGAAACCATTTCCGCAAAGACACCAAAGTGGAAGATGGAATGGAAACAGCAAATACAAAGCAGAGATGATGCGAAGGAGAGTGGAGACAGTTCTTGCTTTACATAAATTCACATTATGTAAATTCTGGCTGTAGTACAGGGCAGGCCAGGGCTGCAGATGTGCTGGTGCAGTCCTGAGCCAGGGGTCCTCTGCTCCAGGCACTGAAGTCATTCTGGCTTCAGGGGCCCACAGAGCCCTAGAGGGGCAGGGTCACACTGACACCCTCCCCCACAGAGGGGGAGGTACGCAGAATGTTTCACTTACTCAATTGAGAATTGGCCATAAAAGGAAATAAAGACAGGAAAGGCAGAATAACTTGGTCATTGTTTCATCTATTATATCACCCTCAGAGCGGATCTCTCTTGATTTCAGAGGACTTCAGAAAAGTTGGTTATTTTATTGCTGATAAATTATTACAATGATATCAGTGCTTGGAGCTATAGTTCTCGTCTCTTAGGACCTTAGGAATGAAGTTCAGAGCTTAATGTGCACTTCTATCTATCATATGGGCAGCTAGGTGGCATGGCAGTGCAACTAAGCCTGGTATCAGAAAGACTCATCTTCCTGAGTTCAAATCTGGCCTCACATTTACTAACTCTGTGACCCTAGGCAAGAAACTTCACCCTGTCTGCCTCCGTTTTCTCCATCTACAAAATGAGCTGGAGAAGGAGATGACAAACTGCTCCAGTATCTTTGCCAAGCACGCCCCATATAGGGTAATGAAGAGTCAGTCATAAGTGAAAGAACAACTGAACATCAGTCATATAGATTTACAGTAACAGCTGGAAATTGCTGTTTTTCCAATGTAAACTATTCCTCTATTGGATGAAGGAGGAAGTATATGTGTAGGCTTCATTTCCTAATATATATGCCCCAAATACACTAAATGAAGGCAGTGTAAACTGCCTGACATGGGCATGAGAACCTATCCAGATTTATACCTTAATATTCTTCCCAATTTTATTTCCTACTATTGGGCTCCCCACTCTTCCCCTTTTCCTCCCATTCTGTAGACTCCTTCCTCCTGCTTTCATTCAGGGTTGGCTCATGATTAGATGCAAGTGTTCCAGCAGAAACCAGCCACTAGACCAAGAGCCTCAGAAACAGAGCTTTGCAAGCAATATGGTTTGGATGATCACATCAATACAGCACTCCCTTGGGCTCATTTGCGTTGACCTTGAAGAATTTTATTTTCTCATTCTATTCCTGGCAGGTTAGCTAGAAAAAAAGGGCAAGGCTTACCAGGGCTGAAGAATGAACAGCGTCAGCTGCTCAGCTGAGCAAAGGTTTGAAGGCAAAGTCCTGCTAATCAGGAAAGTCGCATCATGCAATAAAGAAAGCATTTTTTACATCTGTCCTTATTCTGCCCTCCAAACTGAAAATCATTGCTTCTCAAGAAAAAATGACCCAGTAACACATGGAAACAGGCTCCTACCACCTCTGCTATTTAACATGAGGAAGAAGAAGAGAAGGCTTGGAGGAAATCTGTAAGGCATAGACAAACCCAAAATCTTATGGAAATCTTCCAATGTCTATGCTCCCAACAGCTCTCCCATCTCTCTCTTCTGTTCCCTCTACTCACAAAGTCATCCCCCCTCATCTCCCTAGGTCAGGTCCTCATCAGCTCTTCCTGGGACTATAGCAATAGCCTCCTAATTGGTTTCCTCACCTCCAGCCTTTCTCCAGTGGAATCCATCCTCCACTTAACTCCCTTCTACTTGCAGCCTGGGGGCAGCTAGGTGGTGCTGTAGTGGATAGAGTGCTGGGCCTAGAGTCAGGAAGACACATCTTCCTGAGTTTAAATCTGGCCTCAGACTGTTACTTACTAGCTGTGTGACACTGGGCAAGTCATTTCATGCTGTTTGCCCCAGTTTCCTCATCTGTAAAATGAGGTGGAAAAGAAATGGCAAACTACTCCTGTAGCTTTGCTGAGCAAACACAAAATGGGGTCATAAAGGATTGGACAGAACTGAAAAAACAGCTAAACAACAACCCTTGCAGCCTTCCCTGCCTCCTCCAGCTCCTAGTGTCTTTTCCTTTGGTGTATGTTACCTTCATCTATTCCGGAGGCTCCTACAAATACCTGTTTAAAGGGACAAGTCCCCTGTAGAATATAATCACCTTGAGGGCAAGAGACTTTTAAAGTCTTCTTTCTATCCCAAGTATTTTGCAATGTCTGACACACAGGCAACATTTACTAAATGCATGCCTGTTTGCTTGTTTGATTGACTGAAAATGAAGAAGGAAAGGATCCGGGCTAATGTATTGTTGGCATTTAGCTTCACTGGATGAGATGTTCAGAAACATTTTGTATTGCTTACAGATCTTGTAGCGTGCTTACAACTGAAATTCTTGGCAGTTGCCAAGTCTGCCAGCATTTTCATTTTAAGGGATAAATAAGAGCTTGAAATTTAATTTTAAGGAAATAAATAGACAAATTGTCATAACTGAGTGTAATTATCACAAAATTAAAGGAAATTAAGGTGAAAACATTGCAATAAATATCTTACTACTCAAGCTTCAGATGAGAGCATTAAAGTCAAAGAAATATACAAGGATGGAGCCAAAAGAGTTTTAATAATCTAGAGTCCATAGAGACGCTGCTCTACTGTAGCTCCAGGAATCAGAAGAGTGAAAATGGTGACAGTACTAATAATACTATTTATAAAGTACACCTCTTCCCTGCCGAGATACACAAGATATGAGTTACAATATGATAATCAATCATAATTTAACATTTTAATTGTGATAATGAGTCAATCATAAACATGAGCACTAAGTTTCCAGTGGTCAAAAAGCTGTGCAGAGATAGAGTCATGTGAGAGATTGTCAAATCAGCAAGACACAGACTAAACTTGCATGCTGGTTGATTCCAGTTTCCATAGAGCATCCCCAGCAACATACTCCTTTAACAACACACCTCCTACCTTTGAAGAGGGAAAGTATGGACAAATGATTAGTTGATTTTGTTCAGTTTCCTCTTTTGTGTTAAAAGATTAGATATAGTTAGCATTAAGGGGAATGCTTGTTTGACTGTCACATCTGAGAATATAACAATTACATTTAGGATTGTAAGATGGGACAATCTTCATATACACAGTAGGAAGCATCCTACCTCCCAAAGACCTCCCTGTAGGTGACCATCCAATCTCTGTTTGAACACTTTTTAGACATACTTTTAATGATGCAGAATTTTCCTTACTACCTCATTCTACTCTTGGATGTCTGAAAGTTCTTCAGAGTGAACTGAAATCTATCTCCCTCACGGGAGATACTTGTACTCAGAGAACACGGGAAGCCAGGAACTTTGGATCTATGTAGACAGTAGAGACATAGCAGACCCACAGTGGTGAACCAGTGTCAAGAAAGGATGTTACAAGTAGTTGGAGCCTTGTTTGGCTGATCCACCTGCACAGAATTTTCTCTATCACTGGAAATATCTGTTTGCTTCACCATCAGACACAGTGAAGTTATCCTTTCTCCATGTTCCCTTCCTCTACTTCATCACTCACTGCTTCACCAACTACCACTGATCCCCTCTGGAGTTTCCTTCTCTATTTAATCCTTGTTTATTGGTTCTCTGTACTTTTAGAAAAGGCTTTGTCTTCAGTTAATGATAAGCTGGTTTTTGTTGCATAGTGAGTATTTGCTGGAGCGAAGCATGAAAAGAAGGAAAGATCAAAAGGGAACCTATGAGCAATTGTCTTAGACAACTGCAAACCTCCAGTAAGCTCACTTGCTGAGTACACAATGAGGAACTACATAAATATTTATGTCATTCCCTTGATATAAACACCATCCTAGAAATTCTATAAGAAAGAAAATTATTTCTCTCAGTCAACAATTTGGGCACCTAGGAGTGATCATTTCCTTTACACATGTTTACAATTACATGTCTGATAATCTGTTCTAGAATTCTGTCAAGTATTGACGTCAATCTTCATGTTGTTTTTCCAGAATCTAATTTTTATCCTTTTTTGAAAATCAAGACAACATTCTCTTGTCAACAGAGGGCAGTGGTTGCGAGATCAAACCTACAACTCTGTTGAAGTGCCTTTGAATAAAATCCTTTGGGACCTAGAGGACTAGGGTTAGGGTAACTAAAAGAAAACAGCTCTCTCACTTTCTCTTCACTAATTTCAGGCTTCGATTTCTTCTTAAATATATTCTACAAGAATGGATTTTTTTTTTTTTACAGATAGATATTGAACTTATTAAGCACTTGCAATGCACCAAACTGGAGAGATCTTAGTCTAACTTTATCACTTTCTGAATGAAGAAAATGAGTGAGAGAGTGACTCGCATAAGGTCCAAAAGCTACCTAGTGGATGAGTTAGGACTAGACCATTTATAAGTCAACTATTTACTTAACACTTTGATATCCCCCAGCTGTGGCTATGGACCTAAAATCCAAAAAGAATTCTCTGACCATCACTGATTCAGTAAAACATATACTAACTCTATAACTGAGTGTTTCAGAAAAGCTCACAAAGGTAGACATTGTCCCGCTGTGTATAAGCTTATAAATCTGTAAGAGGAAAGAAATAAAAGAGGCTTTTACTGAGCTTTCATACCATTCCACTCAAGCGCTGCTGTTCTTGAACCAAGAGGTACTTGGAGGAAATAGCATTTTCTAATCTCTTAGGAGAAAAGGGCTTTGTCTAGCTAACAAATAAAAGGACTTGATTTTTGAAGAAGGACTAGGAATGTTTAGCATTGTGTTCTTAAAAACAAAGCCTAACTAAGTACTTCTGAATTCACTACATGTACACAGGCATTATAGTGCCAGGACATTACAATGAGTGAATCCAGTTGAACAGATGTTAATTTTATTATATTCAGCCCCAAATATTTTGTCAGTTGGCAAGGAAACCAAAGTGGCCAAATGTTAATAAACAATAAAGGTTTCAAACTGAGTTCTACTGAAATGTGATAATTTGAGGATTTTAAAGATTTAATGAGGAGATCCCAAGGTCCAAGAAGGTTTCAAGATTTCTATCCTCTTTTGGTGCTTCCTCTCTCGTATCATGTTAAGGGTTAGCATAGTAGTTTAACAGAAGCCTGTCCCGTACTGTAAGCCTCAATGAGCGATCTCAATCAAGTCTAGCAAAACATCATAACTGACAACAAAGTCCACTGAAAACACCCTGGAGTTAACTATAGCTGGGTCCAGGGCTTTCCTTTCCAAGGGATAAACAGTTTTCTCAAGCTATTAGGAAGGCTCTGTAAAGATGACATATCATCCTTGATCACAACTGAAACTGTCATCCAATGCCTTTCTCTCAAAGCCATGCAAAATTTTAGAAAGTGAATTCAGATAAAATTCTGTGTGGCATTGTGAGGTCCCATAACCCTGCTGCCCCTGAAACCATGACTGCTCTTGAATGGAACATACTCTGTCTTATAGGCTTCCCTCACCCCTCTCTTTCCCATCTCAGTTTCTTTTGAATGCTCTGTTAAATCCTGACAGATATTAAAAAGAAGATAAGTAAGAATGGTACAGTTGATGTTGGAGTCTTAACTTATTCTTCTTTCTAAAGCGTTTTCTTTAATAAGGAGGCAAACAAAATATATACAAGCAAAATACTCCTCCCTTTCCCCACCCCAACTATTAAGGAAGATATTTACCTCTAGTGTTCGGGGTGGACCATCAAATGTTTGTTGATTTAGCATTAATGTAAGGGTGGGCTCACTGATTTTCCATTCTCTTAAAAGTAATTACCCTTGTTAGGTAAGAACATGCTTCCTTGAATCAATTAAAACCATGTTGTGACAGATTTGGTAAAGGCAGTCGTGTCAAATTCAAATAGAAGTGGAGGCCATTAACCAGTACACAAAGATTCCTGCTGCCATACTGACGGAGTTTTAAAATGGAATATTATTTGGGTTTTATTGTATTTTTAAAGAATATTTCCCAATTACATTTTAATATGGTTTAGGCCTCACTGTATCGTGGGCCCAGGCTGATGTTTGGCATCTCTGCTCTAAGGGATGATTATCAAAGTAGGGAGTTATCTCAGAACTAAGATTCTAAGGCTTTTGAAGTGGAGAGATTGCCACACACATGGCATTCTGGGTAGGACTGAACTGTGGCAGAGAAAGGAGAAATCAAAGAGGGCCTCTGGCTCTACAGGTGTCTTGGTGAAGAAGACCGGAACAGAATAAAGTCCCAAGAAGAGGTTGGCTCTTTTCTCCAATTTTCCCTCCTACTGACTATCTAGCTACAGGCATCATTATATAATCTGTTATTTCATTACCCAAATGTTTTCATTTTGCCCAAACTAGAAAGAGACCAAGGATTGACTAGAGATAGTTATAATTTTATAGCTAAGTAGAGCTCTGTCTAAATGTTAAGAATTTTCCTAAATGGGGGCTCAGAACAATTATGAGTGAACTCATAAGCGTCTGAAATAAATTCCCTAAATCTGAAGGTGAGAGAATCATGTGAAACTTAGGGGCCATTATATTTCTCTCTAGACTTAAAATAAGCTACCTAATGTAACAGTCTTATATCAAGAAGAATTCATTTGAGAAAAAAAAATAAGAGTTGGACACAATTGAAATGACTGAACAATACTACTTACACTATGTAGTGCCTGAGAATCAAATGTTTGCAAACCTTTGCAAAGCATGACAAAAGTGTGAGTATTATTATTTCAACTTTGTAGAAAGGGCAAATACATGTGAAATATTAAGAAAGCAAAAGCAAAGCAAAGAAAAAAACATGGAAAAAGAAGAAAATGTTCCAAATGCAGAAATGTAAATGATCATACTGTATATAATACTGAAGTCTCTGCCAAACCGATGGAAAATTCATTGTCTGTGACATTTCATACTGAGATAGAAAATAAGTCTAAAAAGGTGCGATTGCAGAGAAAAATGTCTTCCTAGCTTAGAAAGAGAATGGATTTCTAGATTGTGCTGTTTCCATCCCTGATTTATGACTGGGGTTTCATGCCGAAAGATGTTTTCCAATAAAATAAATTAAGCTGTCAGTAAATGAATAAATAGAACTACTTTCGTCAAGTAACTTAAAGGATCTACAGGTAGTGAGAATGATATTATAAAACCCATGAAAAGGGCACCCTATTAGTGAAAACAGAGAATCAATAGCTTACAGAGAAAGATGAATTTGTGCAATTGGGAAGCTTTCTATTAATTTTACACTTAAATCTCATATAAATCATTTCTCAGATCCCACTACCACTTGCTACCACAAGTTCTACTTGTTAACTTAAGGTTGTTATTTTTTCCTGTTTTAACTTCATTTTGCTTGAATATTGGAATCTTAGAATTTGCTCTAATAGCATTTCCTTCTTTCATTTCTGATTACAACTATAATTTTAATAGTGAGGAGCTAGGTGGTGAAGTGGATAGACTTTAGGGCTTTGAGTCAGGAAGATCTGAATTCAAATCTGGTCTCAGCCATTTACAAGCCATGTGACCCTGGTCACTCTGTTTGCCTCAGTTTTCTCCATCTATAAAATGAGTTGGAGAAGGAAATGGCAAATCCTTTCCAGGATTTTTGCCAAGAAAACCCCAAATGCCATCACAAAGAATTGGACATGACTGAAGGGACTAAATAACAATAATTTCAATAGTGTTTTTTTTTTTTACAGTAAGTGTTACCTTTGGTTGAGAGTCTGCAATGGGTATTACTGTGATCTGCCATGCTAACACCAACTAGTAAGAATAAGTTAAAAAGACAAGAAAGTGAATCTAACATGAAGAAGATGACTTCCAAAGCAACAATAAAAGCTGGTGTGCATGACTCCATCAGCAGCAGAAATAAATGAATAATTGAATACCAAAATATATTGCATTCTAGATTTATGTAGAGCCCAGATCGTAAATCAGAGCTACTCTAGGATTTCAGTATGAGGAAGATCCCTAACAATATCCATAAGAATGCACATATCATCTTTTCTAATATGGCCCAACCTCTCAAAGTTCTTGGCAACCCAACTAAATCACTTGATCTAATTCCTCCACTACAGTTTTGCAGTGATTTCCAAATGACCAAATATATGTTTATAGTCCTGGCTGCCCAACCATTTGTTTCCATAGTAAGGGCTCCTTTGGAATTATTCAACTATCCCTCCCTCTTGTCAGGGAGTTCCCAAATCTGCTCCTCTTTCACCTTAGATCCATTTGTTCCGCTGTCACATTATTCAACTATTCAGCCCCTCGCCCTCATCCATACCACTTTGTGATGAACCAGACTGGCAAATAGTCAATGATTTGTTTCCAAATCAGAGCTGGTGCATATAATGTGGCAGGGGATGATTAAAAATAAACTGTTTCCATCCTACTGATTTTCCATGGCCTTTATTTTCACTTCATTGTGTTAGATAAGAAATGTCTTATTTGCTCAAAGTGTGGGGCAGGCCATAGCGTGTTAAGTTAATATTCAATGTTCTCTCAAAACCCAACTTGCAAGGTTTGGCATGTCATCTCATAAAAGTTGGGTATTCATTTGGAGCCACTGCTGCCAACCACATTGAGGGGTTTCTCTCACAGATAACTCATTTGCTTAATGTAAAAATGAAAATAATAATCATTTCTATTCATATTTGTATATATCAGTCACCCTTAATTCAGCTGACAAATCTAATGCAGCAACATTGTTGATATTGCTGTTCCCCTAAAGTCATGTGTTCAATATTTATTTTTTAATGTTTTATTGGTGCTTGTTACTTTTTATAGCACAGTCATTTCTGAATAAACACCAACATCCCTTTCATTGATTCCTCCTTTAGTAAATGAAAGAAGTTAAGCAAAACCAATGGAAAAAAGATACCATATGTGGCATTCTATCACTCACTTCTACCTCTTCAGTCAGGAGAGGAAAAGAAATATTTTTATTTCACTACATGTATAGGAAAAAATTTGTTAAGGAAAATATGAGATTTATATTTGTAATTTTGATATTCTTTGATGGGATACATTTATTATTTCAATAAAGGACACTAAGCTTCTAAAATAAGGAAAAAGCTCTGTAATACTTGGAGGAGGATGGAAATTGGAAGCATAGTTGTAGGAATTAGGCTTATAGTATCAATTGTTCCAATTAGCACTAGAAAAACAACTTCTGCTCTCTAAGAGAGTGACTAATATAGGTCAACACATGGATGATATTAATTGAAAATGAATCCAGCGTTTTTTAGATGAGTAGAAAACTCATTTTTCTACTGAGAATATTCTTTAGCACATGTGGATATTAAATGAATTTTCTCTACTACAGAATTTAACTTAAAAGCAGCTGTTTTATACCTATTAATGTTCTCCATATTCTTTCTTCTTTCAGATAAAAATTAATACAGACAACCTTGAATAAAAATGAAAAGCAAATGGTGAGGTTGGTAGTTTATTTGAACCTCCATGTGCAAACAACAATGGTGTCATGGAAACAGCTCTGGATTTGGGATCAGAAGACCTGAATCTTAATTTTGCATATGACTAGAGGTCAGTCATATGACCTCTCTAAGCCTCAATTTACTCATTTGTAAAATGGGAGTGGAAGTACCTAACTCAGTGCAATGCTCTAAAGAATGATATATTTTGCCTAACGTGATCTACAAGCCTTCAAATGTTATATAAAAGTCTGGTGCTATTACTAAGTTTGCCATAACAATATCTTTTACAAACTGCCTTCACATATGTTTTCTTATCTAATCCTCAATACTCCTGTGGACTACATGGCACAGTTATTATATCTCTATATTTCTCTCCCTAATTCAATATATGACACCCCCTCTAAATCTATATCTTTCCTTCTCTGGGCTTTTCTTTTCCCTTCAAGTTTATAAACATTGATAGATGAGGAGCTCTAGCTGACTATGCTATGAAATTAAGACTTCAGAATCCAAGGAATAAACATCAGTCTTAGGTTCACCACTGAAGACACAGATTAATATTGTGTTATGGGGTTAAGACCAATTTTCTCATACAGCTGGCCTCTACTGTTTCCTTTATGGACACCAGATACTAAATTCTCAGGTACATGCAAATAAGATAAACTCCATTATCATCATGAAATTATGTATTAAATAGCCTGATCTGAACATCTGGATTTTATATACTGGAAACAGGAATATGTTTCCTTTACCTGTCACAAGATACCTACATTATTAATGAGGAAATTAAAGCAACCAGACATTCATAGGACAATATAGACTTTGAATTGTAACTCCAAATTCAGTTAGCCCTCAATCTCTGGATCCTATACATCATAGGAAAGCCATTGCAGTAGGGAAAAGATCAATATTTTGAAGCTGCAGAGTAATAGGTGTTCGCTTGATACTGTAAGTCTTAGCTCTGGTAAATATGTGTGTGTTTGTATGTATGTGTGTGTATATATATATACACACACACACACACACACACATACACAATACTTGGCAATGCACTTAAAATATCAAACTCAATTATCAATAATGATGGCAGATGATATAAATCCTTGTATCTGAATTTCCATAATGTATTATTAAAATAAATTAAATCAACAGATTTCATATAAGAGAATACACAATACTCACTAGAAATTGAATATGAAAGAGCATTTACAAACATATATATATATTTAAACACTGCAATCCACGGTCTACAAAATAAATCATTAAAACATGAGAAGGATTTGAGAGCTCATCTAGTCTATTACCACCTTGCAACATGCAGGCATAAAACACCAACTCATAAAAATCAAGATTTAAACCACTTTTAATGGCTTCCAGAAAACACTCTAACTTCATTAGCCCTACATGTCAGCAAGGCTCAGTCTTTCCAAAGCAGCCAACATAAGACTAAACAATGAGAATGATTAGAAGGCATGAAGAAAATCTGACATATTCCCCCACCAAAGGAGTTGAAGTGAATGAAATCACTGTTCCAAGCTTACTGACTACCTCCTTTATATACCATAAGATATTTCCTTTCCAGTCTTGCCATGACATACAGATTTGACCATACTCTTCAAAGAGATGCCACTGCAGATCCACTTCAGAGGTGAAGCAAAGAGTTTGTAAATGGTGTTGTATGCATGAGCTTCTGCGACTGGATGAGGATTCTCAGGTCAAAAGATTATATTAACACCAGTTCTTATGCAAACACATTTTCACTGATATAGAAATACTATAATTATGTTTAATATGAAAACATTTCTGCTCAGCACCATATAAGTCAAGCCTTATCACTGGTCATGTAGTTTAAAAACTCTTATTTGGCTGAGAGTAAAACTTTTTATCTGATTTTTGTGGTGGGTAATGTGAAGAAAGGCCAGATGGGAGTTCTTATGATACACTTGCCAGATAGAGTCCTTGGACTAAGTGGAGGAAAGGATGTGAAAGTTAATTAATAGTTCAGTGCTCAGTACAGTGCCTGGTACATAGTAGGCCCTTGATAAATGCACATTGACTGACTGCCTCCAATATTCCCTAAATATATCTCCAATAGCTGGCTGTGGCAATATCCTTCCCTTCTGTGTAGTCTAAAGTGTTCATCATTATTACTCAATTAGACAATTTTGCTGATGGAATTTAAATCCTTTCTCAAAATGGTGGCAAGTCACTGAGACTTAGTTTCCTATCTGGAAAACAACATCTAACTCACAGGGGTGTTACAAGAACACGATAGATTGTCTGTGTGTGTGTGTGTGTGTGTGTGTGTACATACGCACATGTGTGTGTACAGAGAGAGAAAAAGAAAGAGAGAATGCTTTGCAAATTTTAAAGAACTGCATCACTTTCAGCTATTATTATTATCATTATTGCTATTAGGTCATGGTTTAAATAAATCAGTGTTGCCTGAGCAGGAAAAAAAAAGACCTATTCATATTATCTGCTTTTAGCAGAGGAAGAAAAGAGAGGGGTCAATATTTCTTTACTAATTTATCCCAATTTTATTAGCATGGATTAGGTTCGTTGTGATATGGGTCACTTGGGAGGTATAGAGAACATGAAGGGATAAGACTGTATAGTTCCAGTGGGAAGATAAGAGGACTTGTGGCCATGACAAATGCTTGGCTACTGACTCAAAGAGACACAAGGTCCTAATGATAAGATTCCCCAGGGAGAGACACGAGAGGAGCCCCAGCTATGGCTCCCTCACAATTTTACCAAAGGTTGGCCTTAATCCGATTTGTAATCATTAGGGTCACATGGGAATCCTTCTCCCAACATGAAAATAATTATGGCAGAATAGAGGAATTTGGATGTTGATACTTTGCCATGACTCCAAACCTTACTTAGATCTCTTCTAGTGTTTTGTTTTTAAATAGCCTTTAATTCATAGCTCTCTTACGAATTATGCTCTTACCAAGGTATATGAAAGTATAATGTTTGCAAAATGAGTTCTCTTGTGTATGGAAAATACATTAGAACCAAAAAAACCAATTTACATTCCATAAATTGCACAGTGGTGGTATTTTGCTAAGTAAATGAAGAACCATTAATGTCCTATCTTGTATTTGTGTTTCCTGCATCTTAGCCCCAGTTCAATAATAAAATTAAACCTTTGCACTAAACTGAGAGATATTCTGAAATATCTGCAACTAATTATGTTACCAGGCTGTGTTTTCATCTGTCACAGTAAATTTTGATTCAGTATTGACTGCCCAACTGTAGAGAGTACCAGCTTCATTATAAGGTTTCTGATATATTTGTATCTTTCATCAAGTGATAGAAAAATGTCAAGGAGCTACCATTCCATAATGTCATAATTGTAGAACAAGCTGTTTTTCTGATCTTGCTTTCTTTATTTCATATTACATTATGTTTCCAAATATCTCACATTTATTCTTTCAATGACATTATAGTATATTGTGTACCAAATTCCAAACATTCAGGCTGTTCCTTTTTTTAAAGCAATTACAAATAGAGTTGAGGTGAGTGTGTATGTGCGTGTGTGTGTGTGTGTGTGTGTGTGTGTGTAAACACATACATATGTATCTCCCAGGTAAGAATCCCTGCTTTAATGTATACTGTCATTTATTCAGTCCTATCATTTTCATGTGTCTCTCCATGTCCCCTTACTCATCCTTACCTACAAATCTATAATCACAGTGAAATTCCATTATATAGTATTTGCATACAGTTTAATAATCAGTGAACTATAAGGAAATATATTCCATAGGAACCCCATTGGCAACGTGCTTTTTAGAGAATGTCCCCAAACTGTAGTTTCTGATTATCTCATGCTTATTGTAGGATCTAGGTATCTTTTAAATCAATGAAATGGATAAAAGTGATGGAAAATTCTAAGGCAAAGCCGACTGACTATACGTCATTCTCAGTGATACTGTAAGTTATTTATGTATATATATATACATATTCATATATATACACATATGTGTGTCAGCAAAGAATTAATAGTCCCCTTCCCTTTTTCCTTCACAATTTTGTTTTTCCTTAGATAGCACCTTGGATAGAGTGCTGGGCTTTGAGCCAGGAAAACTAAGGCATAAATTCTGCCTCAGACACTTACTAGCCGTGTGACCTTGGCCAAATCATTCTGTCTGCCCCAGTTTCCTCAAGAATAAAATGGGGATAGTAATAGCACCTATCTCCCAGGGTTGTTGGGAGGATCAAATGGGATAATATTTGTACAGCATTTAACACAGTGCCTGATGTGAAGTAGGCACTATATAAATGTCCATTATTAATATAGTGATCTCATTGGTTCCCACAGGTTTAAGTATCACTTCTATGCAGATGCCTTCCAAACTGTCATGTCTCTTCTGAAACTCCAGTCTGACATTGGGCGCTTCCTGCTGGTTATCTCTATGTGGATGTCCTACAGACATGATGGTTGCTTGCACTTTGGCGACATTCAGGACACCTTTTCTAGCTGCTTGTAGGGAATGTGGACCAACTCCAGTTGGTAGATCAGCCTCAGTAATTATATCACCCCTCCACCCCGCAATGGATTTCAAATTTCTTTGTGAAATATGAGGGGATTAAGAACAAACCAAAAATGTTTATCCTGATGTCTAAGAAACTACAGCAAAATAAAAAATGATCAATGATGTGTTCTCTGTAAAATTCAAGGGACCCATGTCTAAGCTCTGAATGATTTAATGACACAGAAGACAATAAAAGAAAAGGAGATGGGTTTTTCCTATGGCAAGAGGGAAGCCTGGACAGACAGCCTGAGTGCTCCAGGAGTATCCATAGATAACCAGAAGATAGCTTCCAGGAAGGGGGATGGTTGGGAACAGCAAGGAGGCCAGTGTCACTGGAGCACAAAGCATGCAGTGAGGTTTAAGGTAGAAGAAGACCGGAAAGGTAGAAAGCAGGAAGGTTATAAAAAGGTATTGCAAGGCCAAATAGAGGATTTCTACTTGATTCTGGAGGTAAGAAGGAACCATTGGAGTTTACTAGATAAAGGAATGATATAGTCAGAAGAGAACTCTAGGAAGATCAATTTGACAACTGAGTGGAGGATGGATGAAAATGGGTAAAGGCTTGAGGCATTGAAACCAAACAGCAGGCTATTACAATGACCATAAAGTCATGTGTGGTACAGTGGTTAGAGGATCTGGGTCAGGACTTAGAAAGATCTGAGTTCAAATCTGGTCTTAGACACTGACTACCTGTGTGACTCAGAGCAAATCACTTCACCCTGTTTGCCTCAGTCTCCTCATCTATAAAATGAGCTGGAGAAGGAAATGGCAAAGCACTCCAGTATCCTTGCCAAGACCCCAAATGGGATTACAGAGTCTGACAACACTGAACAACAATGATAACAATTTCCATGTGTGTCTGCATATGAGAAGCACGTGGTATGATGGAAAGGACCCTAGATTGGAAACTGAGACCCATATTAATGAAATGGTTCAGTTATTGACTCATTGAGTGACCTTAGCTAGGTCATTTGACTTCTGTGAACCTCAGTTTCCTCCTGTAAAATAAAGTCATACTAGGGATGCCGTGATCACTGTGTAATCCTGAGAAAAGCATAGGCTCTCAGTGTTCCAGGTACTTTGTTGTGACTGTAAGTTGCACAGTAGATATTAACCTTCATTTGTAGGGGGAATTTACTAATAAAGTTCTCTACGCTAATAAAATCACAGGCATAGTCATACATAAATAAATGTAATATAAAATTTAAAAGATTTCCAAGGAATGAATAAGGAGAAACAGAGATCAAGGGTTTATGCTTGAGGTAATATCAAAACATTTGGGAAGCAACCACAACAGTCCTAAGGGGAAAATTAACACCAAGAAAGACCATCAACAAATAAGACAATGAACAGACAAGTGAATTGGACATGCGACAATAACAACAACAACAAAAACCTAGAAAGCAACAAATCTAAAAACAAATTTAGAGCAAGAATAGACATTCTGGAAATCCAAAAAGAGATCAGAAGACTGAAAATGACCCCCAAAATGGAGTGATAAATAATACTAGGAGCTCATTAAAAACCCTGAGAAAATAGAAGATCAATTTGGTCAAAGAGGAGGAAATATAATTTGTTAAAATAAAAAAAATGTGCAAAGGAGAATTCACAACATTCAAAGAGGGAATAAAAGAAACTGTTAAAAAGTATTTTGCCCAATTAGATGCCAATACAAGTAACTTCAATAAAATAAATGTATATTTACAAAAATGCAAAATATACAGATTAACGGAATAAGAAATGGTGGATGTAAATAACTTAATCACAGAAAAAGAAATTGAACAAGCCATAAATTAACTCCTATAGGAAAAAAACATACCCAGATTAATTTACAAGTGAATTCTAACACTGAAATCATAATTAGGTTCCACATTACTTAAATATTACAGAATGAAAGCACCCTACCAAACTCCTCCTGTGACACAAATATCATCTTGATGTTCAAAAAATAGAGGGATAAAGTAGAGGAGAGAAATTATAGATAAGTATCTTATGAGAATTAATAGAAAAATTGACTAAATATTAGTGATATAGCTAACATAGGGGCTTATTTTGCTTAATTATACTAATTTGTTAGAAGGAGGAGCTTCTAAAACAGGAGAGGAGTTGAGGGAGGGGGGTTTTCGTGGGTAGTGACAGGATGTAAAAAAAGAAAAAAAAAGTCAATGAAACATTTTTAAAATACACCAAAGAGACCAGAGGGATGTTCGGGAGATAGGCTCAAGCAAGGTAGTTTTCTTACTGTAGTGTTAAATTCTATATGCACAAAAATAAGTTACATATAAAATTCTGTTTCCTATTCTTCTATCTTGAAATTTTCATATTTGTTGATATTGATTAAGTTCAAAATGAATAAAAGAAAATGTAAACAAATTAAAAGAACTGCCTGGGCCTGTTAAAATATTATACACACACACACACACACACACACACACACACACACACACACACAATCTTCCTGTTTAAAGATGGGTGCTGGCAAGATAATATGGCTTTTAAAACTGAATCTCTTTCTGAAAAAAAATCTCCTAAACAATAGCAAATTTATTCATCTCAGTTCTGCTCACAGTTTCTGTCAGTACAGATGTTAATAGACAACAGAGTCACCAGGATCACTGTCACAATTTCAAGGAAATTTAGCTAATTTGCTTCAAGTCCACTTCATTATGGAGATAAAGATAAAATATTTTTAAAGTCAAATACTGATTTAACAAGCAGTAGATTTCAATAAATTGTAGTCTCCTCATATTAACAAAACTTTAAGTGAATTTCTTCATAATCCATTGCCAGGAAACTAGAAGATGTCTTTAGGAAATGGAACTTCCTTGCGGTAAAATTATCAAGATGAACAAACAGTCTTCTATTTCAGCCTCACAGAATGAAGAATAATAAATAGGCATGAATTCTTTCAATCATCTATAAATGTAAGCTTATCCCTAATAAATACATTGGTGTCAGCACTTAAAAATTCAAGCACGTTATAGCTCTATGCCACTATTTGTCTATGAAGAAGAAAATATTCCAGCCTTTATTAGTGTTTACACCACCCTACCTGAACTACTGGGTAAACTATAATTTACTTTGCCTAATAAACAATACTTTGCTAATTCTGTAAAGTATGCTTAATGTAGTAAACTCTTGCTTCTGAACCATGGCACCTGGGAAAATATTTTATCTATCTATATAGTCAATTTCCATATTTATCACTAGACATTAAATCTATTGCCATGGATCAATGGTCCATAAAAGTGTGGAAGTGCTAAGTCATTCAGGACAACTGCTAAAGGGTGAAGGTCAAATGTTTCCTGTGTGAAAATGTGAATTCTAAAACATTATTCTAGAAATACGTTTGAAATCATGGATCTAATGAACCTGCAACTTTTACAATCCATTAGAGATGTGAATTTTTTTAAAGCCTTCAGTTAGAAAAAAAATCAATACTTTACTGCCTAATTTCCTAAAGGATAAGCGATCACTATTTATTTGTACTGATAGGAAGAAAAAACCAAAAGGTACTAATTGCAGGCACTACAGTGAGATTTTAGCTGAAATGATGATAGTCTAAGTACTGCATGTTCACTATTATTCTCAAGTCCTGATACATCAAAGGAGGTAATACTTAACTCCAGTGCAAATATTTTCCCTTAATCTATTTATTCTTTTACCTCCTCCATCCACCCAAGTATATTTCCCTTGCTAGAAAAAAGATGGGATTTCTTCCATCCCCATGTCACTATCCCCCAATTCCACTTACAAACTGTAAATTCCAAAGTCCTTAAGATGTGAAAAAAATACATAGCGGAAAGGTCTGGTATGTCAAGTTTAAATATATATTTGTAAACATCACATTTATAAATTATACACATACCGTGTGTGTGTGTGTGTGTGTGTGTGTGTGTGTGTGTGTTTTATAGTAAGGCAGTAGAGTATGGCTAATAAATTGCTGAGCTAAAAGTCAAGAAGACCCAGATTCAAATATGACTTCCAACACTCTCTATGTGATCCCTGAGCAAGTCACTTAGTGGCTGTGGTCCTCAATTAACTTACTTGAATTGCTCTAATAAGTCATAGGTGAATTCATGAATATCTGCTGATGTGTGGTGTTCCCATACAAGAAGGCTTACTAAATCACATCTACTTCTCATATTCAGCTGAGTGTGCGTGTGTGTGTGTGCACACAGTGTGCACAAATGCATACTGTATTCTGAAAATCTTCAATAGGTTTTCCTAAAAATATGCACCATTTTTTTTCCTCCATAAGTTTCTCTCTTTTTTTCTTTTGCTATGGATAAATGGACATCACACACATTATAAGGTTAAGGAGGAATAAAGCACAATTGGTGGTGACAAAAAGGAGATAGGTCTGTTTAACAGCAAAGGAATCATAATGAAAAACGCTGTCTACCTCTAGAGACACAACCAACGAACTAAAGGATATTGTTTTTTCACTTTCTTTGTCTTTCATTTTGCATGTTTTCTTTTGCAACATAGCTAATATGGAAATGTTTTTCATGATTTCACATGTATAATGAATCTCATATTGCTTGCTTCTTAAGGGGCAATGGAGGGATAAAAGAAAATTTGGAACTCAAAATTTAAAAATATAAATGTCAATTTTAAAAAAATGTAATTGGGAAATATATAATGAAATAAATTTTAAAACATATTTCAAAAACTGACAAAATAAGCATTTTCACAGTGAACCATAGAAGTCTGCTCAAAATGCTTATTGGAATGAAAAAAATATGTAGTATTTGACAAAGATATTTTACTGGTTGATTATTTTCTCCACTTTTTGCTCTCTAAGTCAGACCAAAGATATTTGTGCCATAAGTTAACCTTCAGCAAGATATATGGGTAGAGGTGAATTTTTCACTGACATCTACGCATGTATTTTAGCAAAGATAAATGCATTCAGCTGATAACTTATTCAATACAGAGATTTCAACTGGTTCACTAAGTAACCTGAAAGCATTCTCTATAGTGGGACACTATTAAGATACGATAGCTTATTTATAGAGAACAGTTGTTAATTTTAACCATTAGGTTTTTAATGGATCGAAGAGGAAATATTCACAATTCACTTCCCTATCAGAAAATACCCTAAGAGAGATAATTAATCATATTTTCATAGCACCCCTAGTTACATTAGGAATTTAATGCATTTGTCAATACTGGAGGGATTTTCTTTTTATGATGAGGTCTTCCTGATGCTCTTGGTTGCAGATGCCATTGTATTGAATCCATCAAGTTTCAGAGCACAGTAAAGAAGCTCCATAATCACTCAAAAGAGTTTGGCCTAAGCATCAACATACATGAAGAAATAAGTGGATGAAGAAGGTCTATTATCCAGCCTAAGATATGCAGTAGAATGAATAACTCACGGAGTTGGTCTGTCAGTATTTATCTTGGACCAACATTGCAGATGGACAATGAACTTGGAACTGAATAGAAGAAAGAATAGATTGCATTTGAAAAGTAGCATAGCTTTTAAATGGCTTTAAGCTTTCCCCTGAAACAGGGGCACACCTTTTTAATAATAGTATTCTCCTAGTCATATAATATAGCTACAAAAAAGTGTACCTCAATCTCTGAAGAATCAAAATTGTGTCGCCCAAAAGACAGTGGGGAGAAGGAAGGTAGATGCAAAAGTGGTAGGGCAGAAAATGCATTGGACTTGGAAGTCACAACAAACTGGTGCTTGAATCAGGCTTCAAACACATTAGTTATGTGACTAGTTGTATGAAGTTGTCTGTAAAATGGAGATGAAAATTATAGCACCTATTTCCCAGATTTGTTGCGATGATCAAATGAGATAATATCTGCAAAGCATTTTGCAAATCTTAAAGCATGGCACGAATGCTAGCTGCTATTAAGTTGCTTAATTCCTTCGATCTCATTTCCTCATATTTAAAAATCAGGACAATACTGATAGTACCTATCTCACAGGGCTAAGTTAATGTAAGTACTTTGCAAGCCTTGAAGTACTTTATGGATGTATCTATCACCATTATATTATAAAGAATTGTGCAGGTGTATAATAAATAATTTAAGAGGAAAACCTACAACCAGAAGAGGAGGTCGAGCAATCACATTATAGGAAAAACAAAGGAAAAAATAAAAAAATAAAACCTGAATATTTCACTGGTACCTTTCTAATGTCAAGAGATTTAAAGGAAGGCCCCAAGCATATGGGTTATGACCCCAGGGGAAGACACAGGAGGAAAATAGGATCAGGACAAGATGAGAAAATATGGATGGGTGGGTGATGTGCACAGCTGGAGAAAACATTTATATCAGCAACAGCATAAATTCCCTAAAATATCCACGCATCAAAATAGATGTTAATCCTCACAATCATGTTCTTCTATTCTCATGTATTAAAATGATTAGATTAATTTTTGAGTTGTAAGATTGCCTCATGTTATGTTCTTCATTTCTCTTCGCATGTGAAGAGAAGTTAAGCAAGCCATTACTGTCAGATACAAGTCAGTTGATATTCAGTGAAAAACACCGCACTGTTGCAACTCCTTTTCTGTTGGAGGTATGTGATTGCAGCACCATGACTTATTTTTTTCGTGTGAAAATGTAGGAAAAGTCAGATTGTATCCTGTGGCTTTAAAAAAACACACCTAAAATGGTTTATACAGTATCCTTTTAAAAACTGGACAAAAGATCATGATCGAATCACAAA
Source organism: Notamacropus eugenii (assembly GCF_028372415.1). Taxonomy (NCBI): domain Eukaryota; kingdom Metazoa; phylum Chordata; class Mammalia; order Diprotodontia; family Macropodidae; genus Notamacropus; species Notamacropus eugenii. The sequence continues at coordinate 86,134,618 of NC_092879.1, read as the reverse complement.
ACTATTCTAAGTAGAGAACAACCAGTGAACCAATTCAGAACTATTATAAGAAAAAAAAAGCAACTTTCATTAAGTTTTCATAATTTGCAGTCCATATCCATCTCTGTGTTTGAAGAAGTCAGCTTCCAAAAGTATGTTATATCAAGGTAGGACAATAACCAAATGAAAACCAAGTAGCATTACTTCCTTTTTCCTCTACATTTGAAGCCAAGGGAAAATACAAAGTGTCCCAAAAGTCTTAGTGCAGTTTTATGCTTTAATATCTTAAAACTGCACTAAGACTTTTGGGACACCCTGTTAGACTCAGTCCTGAGCTTGAGATTTTAGGAATAACTGATACATTACGCTGCATAGTCTACAAAGGGCTTTTTCTCAAAACAATCTGTAAGGTAGGTAACAAAAATGTTATTATTCTTATTAAGCAGGTGAAGAAATCAAGACTGAGAGATTAAATCACTTACCCAAGGTCACACAGACCACATGTAGGAGCTTGGACTTTCACTTCAGTCTTCAATTCATTTCCCCAGGGAAAAAAGAAACCCTGCCCTTCCTCCTCGCAGTACTATCCTAGTCAGAGCTCTTAACTTTGGGCATCTTCAACTATGTCAGTTCCCTCATCCCAAATGGTTTCCAAGTTTCACGGATTCCATTGAATTCAATTTGAAGCAAACATTTATTAAGTGTATAAGATGTGCAGGGCCCTCTACTAGGCAATGGGCATGTGAAAACAAAAAACCCCAGCAGCCTGTACCCTCAAGGAATTTCTATCCTAGGGAAGTGGCATGGATACAGACAAGGAAAGACAAAATATATACATTACACGTAGGCAAATGAGGACTGACAATTGGAACGGGGGAGAAAGTTAAGCCCAGGTTTGGTGGATAATTTGGAGCCTGAGCTGAGCCTGAGAGGATGCTAGAAAGTCTAGGTTGAGGGGTAAGGAGGGAGTGCATTCCAGGCATGACGGATATATTTTATCCTGCAACTGTCTTCCTGTTTGTAGCCCACCTTATCCCTAATGCATCACTTGAGCTATTACTATGTTAATTCAGACCATTATTCCTATCTCTTGCTTGAACAACTGTAATGGTCTCCTAATCAAACCCCTAGCCAGGAATCTCTTGCCTCTTCAATTCATCCCTTGCAAAACTTTTGAAATAATAGCCATGCAAGATGAGAGGAAGAAGAGTGGAGGGAAAGACAGTAGTTGGGGGTCAGGGATGGGGGAAGGATTTTGTAAGGTAGACGACAGACATGGATTAAAATCAAAGGAAAATTTAGCAGAGAGTAAAAGGTGAACTCTGTTGAGGAGGGCAAAAGAAGGTGAGTTAGTATAGGAACATGGTGTCACCTAATGTGGAAGTGGATGGGATATAGAACATGGTAGAAAGATCAGCCTTTGAATAGAGGAAATCAGTTAATCGGAAGTAAATGTAAGTGTGCACATAGACTGTTTGTGAGGGAAATGGAAGAAGGTTAGAATTGTAGATAGGACAGAGAACTTATTTTCTTGATCTCAGTTAAGGTCAGCAAACCGTACGTCATGATTTTGGTGGGGCTTCAGGGAAACCTTTATTTAAAAAAATGAATAGTAGGGGCAGCTAGGTGGTACAGTTGATAGAGCACTGGCCCTGGAACCAGGAGGACCTGAGTTCAAATCCAGTGTCAGACACTTGCTAGCTGTGTGACCCTGGGCAAATCACTTAACCCCAAATGCCTCGCCCCAAAACATTAACAAAAACTGAATATTTAGAAAAGTTAGTGTGAATCAGTGAGGAATCCTTCAGTGAAGGAACGAGAATGCTGGTAAGCATCTGTGACATTGGAATATAATCATAGAGAATCGTAGTTGGAGTGAAATAGTCCTAAGGTACAAATGTCTCCCTTGTAAATGAAACCTTAAAAATTAAATGTACATATTTCAAATGGCAAGTATTCAAAGGAGAATAATATATGAATCTCTGTAAAGACTGAATTCTCTTGCAATCAGGTAACATTATAATGACTACATATGCATTTATAATGAGAGTTTAAGGGCTCATTCTTTAGCAGAGACTTAGCATGTCAAGCGCAATTCACTCTGGATTATTACAGCTTGGTTTATATAAAATTCTGCTAGATTTGTAACTATATTTCTATAGCTACATTATAGGATTATATGGATTTTATAATGGCTCTTTTTTTCATGCATGGAACACTGTTCTCTGCTTAATTGATAAATTTGATATTCATGGGTGGATGAAAAGGGGAGTAGATGAGTATCACTCTCACTCTTCTCTTCCTATATGCAGGGAACATCATCTAATAAACATAATTTATAATCTGAATTTCTTTCTCTATGCCATAACACACAGTTGTCTCTCGGGCTACTTAACATGCTCTGAAAATAACTGCCAAGTAGGAAAAATTGCCTTGGCTCCTTGGACTCCACTTTATTTGGATTCTGTGCAGCTACTAGATGGAGGTCTAGCCATTGGCAGGGTACTTAGATACCCATTAGGTTTTCAGAAGACAGAGCAAGTCCCTCAGTCATCGAGTTTCAAGAAAATAAGTGGCCTCATTTTCATGAGAACATACCAATAATTACGACATTGTTCCAGCAATCATACTGTTATCAGTACACATTAATGCAATCATATAATACGCAAAAAGCATGTTATCCATGTTGTAGCACACAGAGCAAGAAAGAAATGTGGAGATAGAAGCTACAACGTCTTTATCTGCTCTAATCCTGCAGTCCAGTGATGCAGAACACTTAACACAAAGTGTCCTATGGAAGAAGACAGCAGATGGGCTATACGATGCTTTGGGTTCAAATTCCTCTTTTCTCCACTCACATGGCTGCCACTTTAGTCTAGGCCCTCATCACCTCTCAGCTGAACTACTGCAGTAAACCTGCTAATGGGCTTCTGCTTCCAATCGCTCTCACTCTTTTCTGACTTTTCTTGTACCAAAGTGAAACTCCTAAGGCACAGATGTGACCACGATACTCTGCAGGTCAAGAAACTTTTGCAGCTCCCAACTTCCTCTGGGATAAAATCCAAATTCCTTTGTCCTTCCAAGTCTGTCACTATGTGGCTACAGTTTTTATTTCCTGACCGATTTCACATTATTTCCTCTTAGGCACTAAACATCCCAGCCAGAGAGACCTGCTTGCTGTCTCTCAGAGACATGATTGTCCATCTCTCATCTACATGCATGTCTCTTATGTCTTGAATACCTCCTCCCCTTTCCCCTTTAGCCCCTATGAAGGCTCAGCTTAGGTACCACTATCCTTTCGGACCCCCATTCCCCATTGGAAGTTCTCACCAAAGTTATTTTTTATTCGCTTTATACATATTTTGTATTTATTCATCTGTACAGTTTGATGGAGACAGAACTGGCTTTGGAGCCAAGAAAAACTTGGATTAATGCCCTGTTCTGCCTTATACTGACTGGGTGAACCTAAGGGGCTCACTTAATCTTGAAGACACTGGGCAGTTCGCTAAGAGGATAAGTTGCAGAGAAGAGGCCAACTTGAATGTATATATCAGTTCCTCAGTGGAAGGGGATTTTTCATTTCTGTCTCTACCCCTAATGTCAAGTATAGTACCTAGTTTCTAGTTGGTGCAAAATAAAGGCTCAAAGAATGAATGATTCTCACTTTTTAGTGCAGGCTATGTCCTCTCTTTTTAGGAACTTAACAGTGAGGGGTTCTTACATTGAAGCACCCTTTATGTTCAGCAAATTAAGTATCACACTTAAGTGAAGTCAAGATGGATGGAGGAGAATCATGGCTTTTTGACTTTTCATCAGTTTGTGCTTTAATTTTTCACAATCATTTTCCATTTCTTTAGGGAAAAAAAACCGTATGTGTGTATTATGTATTTTTTCTATCTCCCTCGTTCATGTATCTTTCACAATGCAAAAGTTAAATTTCATGTCTATTTGAGGGATTTTGCACATGTTAAATAATAATAAGTAGCAAAAATTTCTGGGATGGGCAAATGGTTGATATTCACACACCGTTTATTATGTTTGTGCAGGCATAAATATATACATATCTTAATTCCTCTGCACAAATAAAATGTGCAATGTATGAAATAAACAATCCATTCATTTCATACATCTTCGATGATGTGATTGGTGGAGAAGACATGAATGATTAAGCAATGGTGATTGATACCAAGGATGAAGATGGCCAAAGCATTGGTGTCATTTCCTAGTTTGGGCTACCCATTAAATTGTAAGCTACTGAGGATAGGGGCTGTCTTTTGTCCTTTCTGTATTCCAAACGTTCAGCACAGTGCCTGGAACATAGTAAGTGCTTAATAAATGTTTATCGATTGATTGATTGATCATGGCCCATATTTTCTGTTTTAAAAACTTCTTTTTTTCGTAATAGGTATCTTCCTTTTAAGAAAAATTTCAAACTATTAGAATACATGACCAAGAACTGGAAAATTTAAAAATAAATTACTCTAGACAAAGTATAAGGAAATCAGTGGGAGGTGCTTATAATCATTTTTATAAAAAGCTTTCCTAGTACTTTGAAGTTATGCTAAGAAAGTGACTAACATGTCCATACGCTTTTACCCTTTCATCCCACTGCTAGGCATATATCTTAAGGACATAAATAACAGCTTTTTTCATAAAGATTTCATAAACACCAGTATATTTATGTTAATATTTCTTTGTAGCACCAAAGAACTGGAAACAAATTAATTGCCTGTTGATTGAGAAAGAGCTAAAAGAGGTGAATTACATGAATATAATGTGATATTACTGTGCTGTAAAAACAAAAAGTTAATGAATATAATGATTACAGAGAAGAATTACATGAACTGATTCAAAATGAAATAAACAGAACCAGGAAAGCAGCATATACAATTACTATAACAAGGTAAACACAATGGCACAACAACAATGAAACAATCAAAACTCAATGACATGAAATTTTAATGAACAAGATTTGCAGACATTGGATATTATTGTCGAAAACTGGATATGTCCGTTTTTTTTGATATGTTGGTTAGCTTTGCTGAACTGTTATTTTATCATCTCTTTATGTTTTGTATTACGGGATAACTTTCTGGGAGGAATAGAGGAAAAGGATGCATTAAGAAATGTAGGTGATATAAAAACAAAAGATCTCAACATTTTATTTTTAAAATAATTTTAAAAATTGCTCTAGGTTCATAGAAAAGAAAGACAGTGGCCTCAACCCCTTTAAAAGTTATTAAATTTTGTTGTCAAATTATACCCCTCCAACCTCAGATAACTACAAGAATATTTACAAAATGTATTTTTGTGAAAGAAATATAGCTATTTCTGATACAAAATTATTTCATCTAAATGACTAAGAAATCACACATAAAATGGGGAAATTAACTTTTTATGATGAAAATATTGTCTTTGAACAAAAAAGAGTAAGTAATAAGCATATCAGATTTTTGACATCAGCCAGAGGAAGGGGTTAGGACTGAATAATACAGAGCAAAGAACAGCTTTTTCACTAGTGGCGTCTTCCATGTTCTGCTAGTCAGGGGCCACTGCTTAAACATTCCATATTCAAATCGCTGCTTACCAAGGTTGCTTTTGCCACCTTTTAATTTTCTCCCACCTTTGTTTTTGATCCTTGTTTTTAGGCTTGAGGGCAGATGAAAATTGATGGAAAGGCCAGACTCGTTACAGGAAATAAAATTAAGAGCTACCTAAGTCTCAAAAGTAGGTCACATTTTTCTAATTATTTCACCAAAATTTTATTTTGACTGATAGAAAAGTGATGCTTTTATGAAATGCAAAATGGATAATTTTGATTACATTAAACTGAGAAGTTTTTGCACAACCAAACCCAATGCAACCAAAATCCGGAGGGATGTAGTAAATTGGGAAAGAATTTTTACAGCTAATCTCGGGGATAAAGGCCTCATTTCTAGAATATATAGAGAACTGACTCAAATGTATAATCATACAAGTCATTCCCCAATTGATACATGGTCAAAGGATATGAACAGGCAATTTTCAGAGGAAGAAATTAAAGATATCTATAATCATATGAAAAAATGCTCTAAATCACTGTTGATTAGAGAGATGCAAATCAAAACAACTCTGAGGTACCACATCACACCTATAAGATTGGCAAACATGACAGAACAAGAAAATGATAAATGCTGGAGAAGATGTGGGAGAGTGGGAACACTAATTCATTGTTGGTGGAGCTGCGAGCACATCCAACCATTCTGGAGAGCAATTTGGAACTATGCCCAAAGGGCTACAAAAATGTGCATATCCTTTGACCCAGCAATATCGCTACTAGGACTGTATCCCCAAGAGATCATAAAAATGGGAAAGGGTCCCACATGTACAAAAATATTTATAGCAGCACTCTTTGTAGTTGCCAAAAACTGGAAGTCAAGGGGATGCCCATCAATTGGGGAATGGCTGAATAAATTATGGTATATGAATGTAATGGAGTACTATTGTGCCATAAGAAATGATGAACAAGAAGACTTCAGAGAGGCCTGGAAGGACTTTTATGACCTGATGCTGAGTGAAAGGAGCAGAACCAGGAGAACTTTGTGCACAGCAACGACCACAGTGTGCGAGAGTTTTTTCTGGTAGACTTGGAATTTTGTAATAACGCAAGAACTTCTTAAAAACTAAAATAAAATCCCAATGATGGTTCTCTAAGGCAAAATGCCTTCCACACTCAGAGAAAGAAATATGGCAGTCATTCACAGAATGTAGCAGATCATGTTTGTGTATGTGTATGTTTTTGTGTATCATGTTTTGATTTGTTATATGATTTCTTCCATTTATTTTAGTCCGACTACATAGCATGACTATAGTGAAAATATACTCAATAGGAAAGTATATGTAGAACCTATACAGAACTGTATGCAGTCGTGGGGAGGGAGGGGGGTAGTGGGGGGTAGGTGTGGGGGGGATAAAATCTCAATTGTATGGCAGTGATTGTTAAACATTAAAAACTAATTTAAAAAAATTCTATTGATGAAAAAAAAGAAAAGTGATGCTTTCTTCACTTAATGAAATATACCTCTTTGGTTTTATTTCCCTATTCTCTCTCTGGGGGGGGGGGGGGGGATTAGCTGCTAAAGGGAATGAGAGACTGTATCCATTCCATTCATCTGCCACACAAACAATTTGATTAATATAAATGGGTCATATAAATATTTGATTAACAAAAGTGGATGTTTGGTAATCTGGTTCCAACACTAGGCTCAGATTCCAATACAACCATTTTAGAACTGTAAGAGACCTTTAGAAGCCTCCGGGTCCAACTCTTTCAATGTATAGATAAAGAAACTGAGTCCCAGAGTAGCAAGTGACTTAACTGAGGTTATACAGCTAGTAAATGACCGAGCTAAGATTTGAACCTAGGCTTTCCTCATTCTCGGTCCACTACTCCAACCACTTCTCCAGGTTTCCTTGTAATAAAATTACATGAGGTAGCTGGGCTAGGGTCCAAGTCCAGTTGCCACCTTGAGAAGACAAACTATAGTCACACTGCCTATAATTACAGTTTTCCATGATACTTTCAAATTACTTCAGTATAGGAGATAGAGACTTAACTGTGATTTCATTGGTGTAGAGAAACTGAACAGCATGCAGGTAAGCATATGCTCTGTAATTTAGTCTTAGGAGAGTTGTCTAGTACACTAGGAGATCAAATGACTTGTCCAGGGTCACAAAGCCAATATCTGTCAGACAGGACTTTAAATCTGTTTTCAAGGCTTACTCTCTACTACTCAATGCTGATGCCAAGTAGAATTCTAAAATTTATATAACACAGTCAACACATAATGAAATTCTCTTCTATAGAGTCAAATCTCAGCTAACTTGTATCCAAATAAGCAAAATCTAGTAATTGACACCATGATGAATTTAGAAATTACATAAAAGTGATGAGACCTAATTATTTACACCCCAAAATTATCTTTTTGAAGTCTCCAGATAAAAGGCATTGGAGGTTAATTTAAATGACTATGTATATGAAATACTATATGTATATATACACACATATATATGTACATATATGTATCTATCTACCTATCTAGAGAGAGAGAGAGAGAGGTAGGGGGGGGGGAGGGAGGGAGGGAGAGGGAGAGAGAGAGATTAAGAAATAAAGATCAAAGGGAGAGATCAAGGGGTAGAAATCAAGGAGAGAGAATAAGCCAGTCTAAGCTTATATAAAAAAGAACATGCAATGAGTTTTTTTGTTCCCTGGGGATATAGAAATGGAGTTAACCAAAAGTTGTACTTAATCCATTTACCTTTCTTTCCCCTTGAATGACTAATGCTTTCTAGTTCCTGTTTGTGGGCTTTCAGCATAGAAGTAAAGTTTTGACTAGAAGGAAAATGTTTGCGTGATACTTAGTTTAGCACAAATCAAACTTTATTTTTAAACTACTTTGTCAGTTCTTATGTACCTAATAACTTTATACTTTCTACGTGGATGAAGTTTAAGGGAAAGATTTTGATCTTTTTCACTAAGTTAATTTTTGTTCAGCTGAAGAATCAAGGCCCAGTTCAGTTGTGCATTTTTTTGGAGGCTTCTTTGAAAGATCCCATGAAGAAATGCCCTGGTTCCAAAATCAATCTTTTTTTGGTGGCTGATAAAGTATTTTACAGTTATATCTCACATGAAGTTGCTCTTACCTACACTGCTTCGCAATTATATTGCTGATCTCTAAGCTACTCCCACTGCCCTACCTCCAAAGTCTATCATAAAAGTTGTTGAGCTGCAACCAACTACCTGATGTTGTTTTACCTAGTATTTACCTAGTATTGCATTTTTACAACTAAATGATGTTAATGCAATAAGATTGCTCAGTGGTAAGGATGTCCCTAAACCAAATAGAGCAACCAGACCCACTCATTTTGTTTAGCTAATTTTGAGAGACATAAAGTCATAGTGGAAAGAAAGCGAGACCTGAGTTCAAGTCCTTCCTTTTGTTAGACTGCCTGTGACAACCCTGGATGTGAGACCCTGGGCAAGTCACTTAACTTGTCAGCACTCTAGGCAATTCCCTAAGGCTATAAGTTAGAGAGAAGGTGCTAAAGAGCCTGGGTAGAGAGAGAGGTTCCTCAACTGAGAGGTCCCAGATCACCGAAATCACAAATCCAGTCCCTATCCTATATCACACACACACACACACACACACACACACACAGTTAGAAAAAAAGGTATAACTGTGAACATGCATATCTGAATAAGAGTTTAGTACTCAGGTTGCTAATTAAATCCGTTGCACTGCCATCTTTACTCCCTAGCAATTTAATTACATTAATGGGTAAAATCCTGAGATTTTTGAGCTGAGTCCCAAGAGGGGTAAAAATGATTTGCCAAGACTGTACACTCTTAACTGAGACTTGACCCAGTCTATAAATGATGATTCAGTGGAAATCTCAAAAGTCAGGAATATAGACATTCTGTTTAAATTGTAGCTTTTTTTTTTTTTTTTTGTAAAAGGAAAAGTTTTTAGTCCTGTGCCTTCAGAATTGAAAAAAATATCTCCAAGATTAATCCAACATCTAAAACCAAGTGGGGAAAATAGTCTATTTTCAAATTTCAAATAGAGTAACTAGACAAATCAAAGTACAGGTTGATCCAAGTATACTTTTCTTCTACTACCAAGCCCAAAAGAAGAAAAGGGAAAAGAGAAAGAAAGGAGAAAGGGATAGGAGGAAGGCAAAAGGGGAAATAGAAAAGGAAAGAGAAAAGAGGGAGGGGGAAGGGATAAAGGGGAAAGAAGGAAGGAGTGGAGGATATTAGGCTAGGAATTGCAGAGGATCAGTTTACACCAAACAAGAGCAATAACAGGAACTTTTTATTGCTCACATGAATAATAAATCTAAGTGTAAATGAAGCCAGACCAATTACCTGAAAGAAGCATTAGTCAAACCTAAAGTCAAAGATAGGGTGGAGAGGTACTTTACAAATTAGTATATGGCACTCTAATGGCCTCAGGGTTTTGTCTTATTTTGTTTTGTTTCCCTGAAATAAGCAAGTTTGTCAGTTTCCTTGAGGGATTTTTGCTCTGGAGAAACCAGAGTTTTCCTAAATTCATCAGGTTTAGATGTAGTGTGACTTCAGTTATTGAGATGGCATTCCCTTATCAATTCTCAGAGAAGTAAAAATTTAGTTTGAAGTGCAGCAGAGTTCACAGTTTTAAGCTTGTTTTGTTTTTTTTTTTAAGAATGTACGATTGTCATTTAACATGGTTTCTCATGCTTTTTAAAAGAATGGTAGCCATGACAATTTTTTCTACGGCCTTTGAAATAAATCATTGATTTTTTTTCTTTAAAGGAGTAAAATATTAGTAGAAGATGTAAAATACCTGGGTTGTATGGTATAAGCACAATATAATATGTTTTTAAGGTTTTCTTTTCATAAGACACAAATCAATGTACTCTGAAGACATCACTTTTGCCTATTGGAGAGATTATGGAAAGAAAGGTACACACATGCACTGTTTATTGCGAGAACTATCAAAAATGGATGCAGAGCATTGCATGTAATTTCCAGCTTTTTTGATGTCTTGGTTAGTTTTGCAAAACTTTTCCTCCTTCTGTATTCTTTGCTACCCAGGATGTCTGCAGGGTAGAGGGTTATAAAAGCGTTGAGAAAAAATAGATGATATAAGAGCAAAATAAACCAATAAAAGGGTTTTTTAAAGTCATTAAACCCAATAAGGGTGAATACTTGGCAAACTTGATCATCAGACAAACTGGCCCTGTTAGTTATATGGCTCCTTCTCCCTAGGTCTCCTGTCCATCTGTAAGTAGAGCAGAGCATTGGAGTCAGCCTTATAACAAACTCAGGCAGGTGCCCATCAACATAAAACAGAATGGACACAAGGAGAGGTGTGGTTAAGGCCATACACTATTTGATCTGTTTTGATTTCACTTTTCTGACCAATTTTCTCTGAGTTTTATTACATGATTGCTTTGAAGTTCCTGAATATTTCTTTCAAGCCTAAATCAACCCAATGTATCATTTTTGGGTTAAGTAATATCCAATAAGGAAAGAGTTCAAGGATCCCAAAGCTAACAACATGCAGTGTAATAAATTATTTCCTCTGTCTGGGTTCTCATAAATGAAAGGGTTGGACAACATCATTTCTAGAGTTTCTTCCATCTCGAACATTTCTAAATGAATTTTACTGAAATATTATTGATGATAGTTTATGTTAGAACCAAACTGTCCTGTGACTCAATAAACTTGATGCTAGAAGATATATTTTTACATTTATTTAGATTCAAGTTCTCATTGCACATTTATAGAAATTCAACAATTCCGATAGTAAGGCATAGAAAAATAAGAAAATCAAGATCTAGATCCAGGTCTTAATACTCCATTAATTAGCAACAGGGATAATAATATTTATATCAAAGAGACATCTGAAGATACCTAATTAGAAACTGGAAAATTTCAAAGAAGTGAACTGCTTTTATTTCTGGTCTGCTGAATTTAATTAATATGTCCGTCACTTGGTGATACTGCAAGTGAGTTCTGATGTTTTGACTATAGCATAGAAGGAACAGCAGAATACCTCTAGCGTTGGCATCTCAGTTTTAAAAGGTCCCATTTGCTCTATTTTAGCCTGTCTTTTTTCTGCAGCTGATTTGTAATTGGTGCTGATTATTCAAACATAATGCTTCCAAGAAAGCATCCTTTTCGTACTTAGCGTCTTCTAACTACACTCTATTACTCTCATGATTTCAATTTTCTTTCAATAAGATCGTATAATTATAGCAGAATCGAAGTGAAGCAGAGGAGAGATCTAGATCAGAAACCAAGTGACAAAAACAACTAACATTCATTATTTTAGGAATTGCGCTAAAAGAATAAAAGTATACTCTATTTTAGTCCATGAACATTATAAACCCTTGGCATATGCCTAATTTTCATCCCTAAGGAGTGCTAACCTATTGTCCCCTGAAAGTAAAGGGTTTAAAATTTCAGTCTTCAAGACGATAAACATCAGTTATCTGGACTTACTGTTCAGTGCAGCTAGACCCTTTTAATGTTCAGTTTCCCTGAGTTTAATTCCCTGAGACTTAAAGAACACTGACAATTACAATTGAATTTGAAATCAGAGTATGCCTTTTTTTTTTTTAAAGAAAGCTCTAAACCTGGAGACATAGTATCACTCCAGAAATTGAGGATTCATCTTTTAGAACAATTATAGGAAAGGGATTCAGAGATATTGCTTCTACATGTTATGGAGTCTATAAACTTGTTTAATTTCTAGCATTTTTGTGACTGATTTAAATAACCATTACAGAATCACAGGAAACTGGGATTTGGAGGGGACTTCAGAAGTTGTCTAGGTTAAACTATGACACAGAAGGAATCCTCAATATAACCTGACAAGTAGTTGTTCAGATTGCCCCTGTTTAAAGATATCCAAGGAGAGGGAACTCATTCACCCTTCCCCCACCCCCGTTTTACCTTTGGACAGTTTTCATTGTGAGGAAGTTTCTTTTAAGGAAAATTTGTAAGGAAAAGTTTGTTTTCTCTACATCAAGTCTAAATCTGCCTCTTTGCATATTCTGCCCCTGGCTTCTGCTCATGCCCTCTGAGGCCAAATAGAGCAAATCGAATCCCTCCTGCACATGACAGCCCACCAAATACTTCAATAAAACTCTCATGCTTAAAAACAGCACTATTATGTGAAATATATGGGTGGACATGCTATACATACCATAATTATCCCCTTTAAATTTTTCCTTGTTGCCCCCAAAACATCAATGAAAATGAATAATAACCATCATCCATTTGGTGAGGGGGAGGCTATAAAGTAATACTAACGTGGGGAATGGATGAGGTTCATTTCATCACTGCTTGCTCCAGAGATGCTTTCAGTGAGTCCAACTAAGAGGACCTTCCATCCTAATCATCTTATTCAACTACAAAAAGCAGTCATTTTATTTATTTGCATAACCATCCACTGAACATTAAATGCAAAGAAGAATAATAGCAGGAAAGTGATTTGTCCTGGGATTATATCTGAACTCTGTCATAAAGATGATAAGAAGAGAAAAAGGGAAGAGATGCTGCTGCCAAAAATAATAATAATGCCATAACAGCAAAAATAGTCTGGATTTCAGGAAGATGCTGAAGCATTCAGCTTTATGCCCCTATTCTTCATGTATTTTCAAACAGACAACAAATTCCCATGCTACAAATACAGTCCTCCAAACCCTTGAGAATTCAATAAGTAAACTACTCAGAAACAGAGTATCATTATAGACCAAACTGTCATCCACAACCACTCAGAAATAACACTAACACATAAAAATTAAGAATATCATTTTAAATAGATGCCAGCCTACTGAACACTCATAATGTCTAAGCTACATGGAATTAAAAGCTTATAAAATACAGAGACCTAGGAAATTAAAATCACACAGGTATGCATCATCCCAGGCATCCTGTCTGCTGCTGGGGTTGTTCCAAAGATGGCTTCAAGGAGGCTACAGAAAATGAGTTTAAATTGCAATACTGGCATTCAATTACACAAAATCAATCATTTTATCCACCTTGGCAACATTCTACAGAACATTAATATGATGGAAAAATAGCAGGATAGTGACTTGTCATCAGATTCTCTATCTAAACTATCAAAAAAGATGAGAAAAGTGCTATAATTAGGATGATAATAAAATATGTAGAAAGATACAATCAAATGGTTAAAAGCTCACCATCCTTTCCTAAACTCTACATATCAGAAGCTCACTGTCCTCAAGTCCCTGTACTACAAATACAAACCATAGAATATCCTTTAGAATTCAGCAAACTGTCCTGGAGCCAGCACATCATTACGGACAGAATTGTCCACACTCATCCAGAGATAACATTGATTCATAAAAATTTAAGAGCAAGGTTTTTGTTTTTTTTTTAAATAGATGTCACCATACCAAACAGTCATAATTTCCAAACTACTTGGAATGAATAGTTTTCAAAATATAAAGATCAAGATGAAGGATTTAATACCATGTAGAGAAAAGATAACGTATCATCTGTCAACTTGTCTGCTACTGGAGTTGTCATAAAGTGCATTCGATAAGTCTACAGAAGATGAATTTGCAACCCCATACACTTATTCAAATACAAAAAAAGAAAAAAAAATTTACCCACTTACAAAACAGTCCACAGATCAGTGAATATAAAAAAAATAAAAACAAGACAACAGCTTGTCTTCTGACCATTTCCATGTGAACCCCTTTAAAAAATGAAAATGAGATGAATGATCCAAATGCTGAGAATAGAAAGAACACTACATTTGAGTGATTCTTTAAGGTTTAGAGCTTGGTTGTCTCATTTGAACCTTACAACAACTCCTTGTGACAGGAGGAAATCTGTGACACTTGTTTTCTTCAGAATACTTCCTTTGGGTGGTACCTATGATCATTAAAATAGGATCCCCTTTTATCTTGGCTAATAAAAGGAGAGATTAATAGTGATTGATTACCTTAATCGTTCTGAACTCACTGTTTTTGAACTCAGAGTATTTTATTAATAAATCTCTATTTTTAAGCCCTAAAAAAGCACTTCTCTGTATGAGCCCAGTTCCCAGTCTGTCCACCAGCAAAGGGGCTGATCTCTGCATATGGGCATGTATATACACACGTATATATGTATGCGTCTATATACGGGCCCATACGCAGAAACAAGCATTTTGCAAATGGGCCTGCCAATTTGTGAATTGGCAGATGGGACCTGAACAAGTTAAGAGAAATTCTTAGTTTGGTGCTTAAAATAGAATACAATTAATTATAAAACAGCTCTTTTGAGTTTAAAACTAGTGAGCTTAAAGCCAAGTCAATCTTTTGAACACCTAAATTAAGTTAAATTATGTTGTTAGAAACAATTAATTTTAAAACCTTTCCTTGAATGAAAAAGTGAGTATTTCTTTATTAACAATGGTTTTAAATTTACTGTTTTTAATCAATTAGAAACACCTTATTTTTAAAAGTTTTTGTCATTCTTTAAGAAGCCCTAAATCAAGGATTTGTGGATCATCCATAACCTTTCGATTGTTAGAGATCTTTGCTTCCTCCAATTACCTTACATTGAATTTTCTGAGTAAATATTGCATTTCGACCCAATTCCTCCCCTCTGTCATTACAAAGAGATCAGTTCCTGCGTGTGGGCTTTCCTACAACACATACATACAGGTAGAGAGATGGGGAAGGGGGAAGGAAAGGGTAAGACTGGACCTGTGATTTCAATTTAGGGAACTGCAGGTGAAGAAACTCTCTCCATAAATGCAGGTCAGCACCTTCTCAGTAACTTCTAGCCCAAGAGTTGCCTAGAACACTGACAAGTTTGTTGACTTGCCCATTGTCACATAGTCAGTACATCAATGCCAGTGTCAAAGGCAGAAATGGAAGCCAGGTTGTCCTGGCTACAAGTCAGCTAGGCTGTGCAGTGGCTAGGGTGCTGGATTCAGGAAGATACTGACTTTAAATTTCACCTCAAATAGCTGTGTGACCCTGGGCAAGTCACTTAACTTTTTCTGCCTCAGTTTTGTCATCTGTCAAATGGGATAATAATAACCTCCTAGGGCTGTGGTAAGGATCAAATGAGATAACATTCATACAGTAGAGGGCACATAGTAAGAGTTACACAAATTGTTGTTCAGTCATTTTTCAATTGTGTTCATCTCTTTGTGACCCGATTTGGGATTTCCTTGGCAAAGATACTAGCATGGTTTGCCATTTCCGTCTCCAGCTCATTTTACAGAGGAGGAAACTGAGGCAAACAAGGTGAAGTGACTTGCCCAGGGCCACAGAGCTAGTGTCTGAGGCCAGATCTGAACTCAGGAAGACAAGTCCTTCTGATTCTAGGGTCGGTGCTCTATCCGCTTCCCCATATTATTAAGATATTTATTCAGACCAGCTCTCTATCCACTACAACTACTTTATATAAATGTAAATTTGCATTTCTGTTGAACATTTCCTTTCCTTCTAATTTTTGTTTTTCCAGGAGACAATCCTAAGTGACGACTTTGGTCAGGTCAGGGAATGCAACCAGTCAAAACTGCCATTTGCTTCTGGGACAAATTACAACCTTAGCATGAGAGCCTTCTCCAATCTGGCTCCCGCCTGCCTTTCTAGACTAATTTCATAACACTCTCTTCATATATTCCTTTTCCAGCCAAACCAACTAGAGGGTCTCCAGATTCAGCAGGTTATACTCCATCTTCTTTGTCCCCAGACCTGGATTCATTTCTCTTCACTTCTGCCTCCTAGGTCTCAGCTCCCTGAAATTGTTTGGCTCAGCTGCCATCTCTTGAAGCCTTTCTTAGGGCATCTCCATCTACCCTTTTCCTCCTCAAGTTACTTTATATTTCCTTTAAAATGCTTCATATGTAGTAGGTGCTTAATGAAAGTGTTGAGTTAAATTTGACTGAATCGAATGGTTGTATAACTATAAAAATATAGCTTTATCTTCTGAACTACTAATTGATTCAATAAATACTTTTCAAATGCCTACTATTTACAAAGCTCTGTGGTAAACCCTGAGGGAATTAAAAAAGTAAATATGAAAAAGTATCCATCTCAACTATTAAGAAACTCACAATCTAGAAGCAGCTTGGTGACATAATGGATAGAGTTCTGGGTCTGGAGTCAGGAGGTCCATTTGTTCAAATGTGTCCTCAGACTACCTGTATGACACTGAGGAAATGACTTAACTACTGTCTGCCTCAGTTTCCTCAACTGTAAAATAATAACACCTACCTTCCAGGATTGTGGTGAGGGTCAAATGAGATAATATCTGTAAAGTGCTCAGCATGGTACCTGGCACATAGTAGGTGCTTAATAAATGCTCATTTCTTTCCTTCTTAGTAGAAATATGAACATGGAGATAAGTAAAATCAGAGGCAACATGGAACATGATGTGAGCAAGAAACTACAAGCAAGGATGCAGGTATAGAGCAGGTATGCATTCTTCATTTAGGTTTACTATAAACACCTTCTATTTTACCGATCAAAATTAATTGCAAAAATTCTAAGCAACTCATTTAATCAAATGCAGCTTAATCTCTGATCACTTGAACATCTAATCAGTTTCACACTTGTGCCCACTTGAGAATTATTGATTCCGATTACAACAAATACAAGTCCAGGTGATGCATATTATAATTACCACAGCTAATGTGATTACTGAATGTAAATTGATTACTATAATTAGGATGTGGTTATTGGTATGAAACAGAGAGAAGTAAATTGCCTGGTAGGTTTTAGGAGAAATGAAAGACCAGCACCAATTTCGTTTTTAAAGAAAACAAGCCTTCAATTAATTTCAATTGCCAGCATATGAGAGAGAGAGAGACAGACAGACAGACAGAGAGGGAGAGGGAGGGAGGGAGGGAGAGAAACAGAGAGAGACAGAGAGACAGAGACAGAGAGAGAGAGAGAGAGAGAGAGAGACAGACAGACAGACAGGCAGGCAGACAGACAGAGGGAGAGGGAGGGAGGGAGAGAGCGAGAGAGAGGAAGGAGAGGTAGAGATATGTTAGGCAAACAGTTTCCAGAAACAGGCAATCTAAGTCTTTGGTTGCTTATCTGAATATGACGGCAGGGCAATGGGCTTTTCTCCCCCATAGATCAAGCATATGTTATCCTGCACTGTCAGCCTAAGCAATACCAATGACAATATTTTATAGCATCATAACTGTGTGCAAACCTCTGGCTTTGTAAATGATGGTAAACACACATTTTCAGAAGGAACAAAAGAATGCAAATTATGATGGATGCAAATTAGTTACAGGATACATGTCCACCTTTTTTGAATATCTCTTTTTGTGTAACCTGCCCCTTTAGTAGCAATTCAGAAAGCATCCTCATGTGTCCTTATGTAGATACAAGTTAGGAAATAATTATCTCTTACAAATACACCCTCAGTATCAAAGCCTTTTCCCTTAAAAATTCTTTGCTTATAGATCTACATGACCTAGCTAAATTACATTTTCTGCTTTTTCAGAACTTGGACACTTAAGCATACTCTCTATCAAAAACAAAGAGTAACACCAAAATTTAAGTCAAAGGACAAACTTCATTTTTAAGAGGAAAAACAAAGATTACAAAATTCTTGCCTCACGATTTTTCACTAAGCTCTAACCATGGGGCCAATGTATATGACCTAGGTGTGGAGGGTATCGGTCCCTGAGAATATATTTACTAGATAACAGATTCGAGAGTGTCTATTACTGATACAGTGGGTTCAAAGTGTGATACTATGGCTTTGTCATTTTAAAAATCGCTGCAAAGTTTTACAGAATACATCTAATATATACAGAAGTGACTTCAGTCTCCCAAATGTGATTTCTGAATTCAATCATCTTGATGTTTTCATCCCCTTTTAATTACAAATCCTATTTCAAAGAAGTGCCTGCCCATCAGAAATGAATGTCATTTTCTACTGGTTCTTTAAGTGTCACTTCCAATTCAAAAAGAGCAGGATAAGCAAAGTTCACTTCCCCCAAAATACACTTCTCCTGTCTCTGGCCCCTCACCTATGGCATTTCCCAACTCTTATCTCTAAACCACGGTAACATTAACAAAATCAGTGCCAGAAGACCTGAGACGATTTAAATTGCCTCTTAGCATGACTCTTTTGATGCCCCAAATAGTTACAGAAATGGCAGTGGATCTGGGTTTGTGCGTATTGTCAAGAGTCATTGTTTAGCTAGTCAGATGCCTGATTCTCCAAAGGAATTTCTAAAGTATTGAATTTTCCTCCTAACTCTTTAACAAACAAATACTCAAGCCAACAAGCTGCTCTTCCAGCCTAGCTTAAAGATGAATTGAATTAACTACATGGCAAATGATCATATAAAATTTGATTAATAAAACAGGTGATCAGAATTTGCTCCTTCTCCCCAAAATGGTTGACTTATTTCTTTCATATGAACATGGTCTTAATGTGAAACCTATAAGTGTATGGAATTTCTTTGATGTGTTCCATTCATATCCCCCACACTATGAAACAGACACATTAAATAAATTAAGCAATAGAGTCTATTTTAGGTTGTCTTTCCTAAAGTATTTTCATTGCCTAGAGATGTTGTAGGTGTGACATAGTCTAAAATGCCACTTTGAAGAGAAAACAAGAGTGTTAATTGTCGGGTTTCCTCCTGGATTTGGTCTGTGGTGTATCATTTCCTCTCTACCTCACCACCCAACCTCCACTTTCAAGGAGGAGCTGTGGTTAACTGTGCTGAAATAAACTTACTTGAGCTAATCACAGAAAGAAATAAGATTCTTCAGAAATGGAGCCAGATAAGGAGGTGGGAAAAGAGGCATCTGTTGTCCTCATTGTAGGGGGAGAGATCCCTGTAGGAGGATGGGAAGATGGAGACCATCTGTGCTATGAGTCCCCTTTAGTGGAAGAATTAGGCTTTACTTTCAGAAATTTCAGTCTACCTTTGGTTTTTTAGAGTCAGGTAACTTTATAAAAGTTAATTTCCTATGACAGTAAATTTCAGTAGAAGCTATTTGGAAGGCCTTTCTACTTTCTTTAAGTGCTTATATTAGTGGGCTCATTTCCTAGCTAGTTCTTGGCCTAATTCTTGAGTTTTCAAATAAAGTAATATCTTTTCCCAGTTTCTTTGAAATTATATAGTTGAATGTAATCTTTGCAGAGAGGGAGAAAAAGGATGAATTTAAAGAGAAGCTCAAATAGAACAATGACATAAATCCTGTAGAAACCCCAGAGTTACTATTTAAACTTTACCATACTCTCTAAAGAGAAAAGACTATCTTAAAAAAAAGACATAAGTGGAATTAGTCCATCTTTGAAAGATGTAAAACCTAGTAGGAACATTTTAAAAATAAAAATCTCATGATTGAATTTGAGCCCAATATACAAAGAAATGTTGAAACCTTTCACATAACCTGCTCCCTATTGTGTATATATATATATGTATGTATGTATGTATGTATATAAAACATATATGGACAGAGCACCAGCCTTACAATCAAAATTGCATCTGGCACAAATTAGATTTTTTTTTTAATCAGAGGCAAGTCACTGAAATTCTCAGTGTGCCAAGATAGGGAATTATAAATTTCAAATGAGGAGCTGGTCTGTTTTGGTGGATGAAATTCCCATACCAGGAGTTTCCTACACTGACAAAATACCATAGGTTTGTGTGAGGTACATGTGTGCAGGTGCACATACACACACATGCACAGCAGGTGAGGAGGATAACTAGAACAACTGAGGTGTAGAAATTGTGCCCAATTCTTATGTTAAATCACATTCATGTCCTCGTCTTAGATGAGCTATGGATAATATTTTGTGTGTTTAAACATACAATGGAAAAGGAAAGCATGTCTGTATGAAGTATGCTACTTATATTTAACAGTGGAACAAAAACATGGACATCAGACACATTAATATGCTAATTTTTTCATGACTAGGGTTATGAGTCAGTTTTCTATGTAATTTTATCTTAGCTGCAGTATACTAAACATTTTACAATTTATACAAAGGAACTTTCCTTTCTCATTTCCCTCCAAAAGTTTACCTTTTTTTTTCTAGAAGAAGAGGGATAAATAGTTTAAATCACTTGCTCAAAGTTGCACCAAAAGTCAGTGGTTGATCCAGAAGGTGAATCCAGGATTTCAGAGAACAAACCTTTTGCTGTAGCCAGAGAATCATTTTGTGCTCTTTCTTGCCATGATAGCACCTGGAGGGGTATCCAGGCAGGGCCTTTTGGCTTGTGTGGGTTCTCTCCAGGGTTATTGCTCCCTTGCAGGACATCATAGGGATTTATACCTATTTCTATCTATTTTATTTATACCTATAAGTCTCTATTTTGTGATCTCTTTACTGTCTGCAGGGAGTGGCCAGATCAATTGGCAGGGTGGGGTCACTCAATAAAAAGATATCTGTATTTGTGGAATGGAAAGAAATGGGGCTTGGCTCCTTGTTGGAGCCTGGTGAAACAGATTTGTCCCTTTTATCTCTTCCTCATATCCATCTGGTGATTCAAGGATGAGCAATGAGAAATTGTCATCTGTGTCATGAGAAAGTCAGCTAATGTCCTGAACATGGGTGCCAGCTCTTCTGTTTATTATACCTATAAATCTTGGACACATCATTTAAACCCACTGAGCTTTGGTTTCCCCAACTACAAAATGGAGATAAGAACACTGGCAGTCCCTCACTCATATATTTGTTACAAATATCAAATAAGACAATATGTGTAAAGTGAAAGTGGTTTTTAACTGTATAATGCTCTATAAATGTGGGCTGTGGTTATTCTTTCTTTCTATGGTGATAGAAAATAAAGAGAAATGCACTTCTTATTCATCTGCTGACATAAAACATTTTTCACTAAAGAAATACAAAACAGTCTTTATCCGCAAGTCTTTGGGTTATTTTTTTTTACATTCTACATGTTCACAAATTTTTGATTTTGCTAGTGTAGCTAAAATAATATAGCCATTGGGTTAGAGGCAGCTTGAAAGGCCATCTATCTAATTTGACTTTCTGTATTCAGTGAGGACTAGAATTAATTCATCCTTGAAAGGTGGGAATCTGTTTGCCTAGTGAGACTGTAGTGCATTCCTTCAAATCCTGTCCTCAAAGTAACTCATTTAAGAAGTATTATTCAGTCTCTACCACAGAGAACAATATCCTAGACTCTTTGACAATAGAGAGGAGAGCAGAAAATGATAAAAAAAAGAGATGAGCTTAGGTTAATCTACCTGAGAAGTTAGACATATTATGAATTCTGTAATGCCCACACCTGCACCACATGAGAATAATCAAAACCCAGTGCACACAAATGCTAAATGAGAGGGTACCACTAAAAGATCCCATTCGGGAAATGAACAATCTCAAAGGAAATGAGATGATCATGCAGCAAGAATGAGAGATAACAGAGAGGTAGCGGAAGGGCTTCACTGGTCTGCACAAAATGTTAAAGAACTAAAAGCATTCCAGTGTGTAAGGTAGATACAGGTTATGGAGACTGGATAAAAATAACACAGATTGAAATAGGAATGGGATCTTCATTCTTTGGAGGGGGAACTATAGATGGAACTGCCTGACTGTGCTACCTAGGTGCCTCAGTGGATAGTGCTGATCTGGAGTCAGAAAGAATCATCTTCCTGAGTTCAAATCTGACCTCAGACACTACTACAGTTACCCTGGCCAAGTCACGTCCCCCATTTGCCTCAGTTTCCTCATCTGTAAAATGAGCTGAAGAAGGAAATGGAAAACCACTCCAATATATTTGCCAAGAAAACCCCAAATGGGGTCATGAAGAGTAGGACACAACTGAGAAATGATGGAACAGAAACAAAGAGCCACCAAAGCACTGAAATTTTAAGCAAATTGAAGACAATGGTGAAGAGCAAATATAACAGGAGAGTAGATAGGGGAGTAGATAAAGGCAGAAGAGAAAGTCTGATCATTGTTTTGAAAGAGGAATGCTAACACAGGCTACTGAGTAAGAATGGGTGAACCACTCATGAGCCCTTATGCTCAATGTTTTTTTATTCTCTTTTACTTTATTTAGTTTTTATCTTGAACTCAGGGTAGACATTATAGGTGCCTTATTTATTGGAAGCCAAAACGCAAAGAGAATCTTGCTAAGGACAGTGTAGGATAAAAAAATGCCATTCAGTAATCCATTTGGTGCCTCACTAAAATCTGATGTAATCACCACCCAATTAATCAATTGAGATTGTCAGAGAGATCATATTCATATGTGATAAAAGAGCTTGGAAACCGGTGTGTCCTGCTGATTTTCCAATTTGTGCCACTGAGCAATACATTGAACAACTTGACTGGTTACTTGAAGGCAGTTTTGCCATTCAATCTTTATCTTTTGGTTATAATTCCTCAGGGGTAATGCTTCTGAGCATTTCCAATATTTTCTTTGATGAACAACAAATTGTTGTTCCATACCATTTACTATAAACTTTTAAAGAGATAAGATTTTTACTAAGTAATAAGCTAATCCGCATAGATTTTTGCAATAGAAATAAAATTACTTTTGCAGAGAAATGGAAAGAAGCTAAAAACTAACTCTTATTGTAGCATGTCTTTTCACAAGTCTCAAGGTCCCTTTCTGAAGGTAGGAGCAGTACTTTTTTTCAACTATTTCAAATGAACAAACGTGAACTTGAATCCAATACAGCTAAAATGTACATAAATTACATCTGCCCAAATAGCAAATCAGATGCTTTCAAATTGGCATTGTGCTTCTCAGCTGATTTACATTAGGTTTATGTCTATACTAACACCCTACTTATGTTGGTCATAAATACACAAAATATACTCACTAGCCATTGCACATGTGCATCCGAAGTGTTACTGGGCAGTCATTAAAATAATTTCCCAAGAGCACATTCACATGCATGTCAACTTCAGTTGCTTTGGTTTCTTAAATTTGCAACTGATAAATCTGGCCTTTTGAAAAGTTCAAAATGTATTACAAATACACCAGATAAAACATTGGACTAGATAATTGATAGACTTCACATGCTTCAAAGGCAGCTCCAGAGCTGTATTTCCCCATGGAAGACTAGAAGAAATTCTGATGCCTATGATTATCAGAGCTAAAACATGCAGGTGTTATGCAGTATATACCAGGGAGAAGACTAGTGAGTATCTGAGGCTAGCATGGACTTCAGCCTGGGCTAGTTAAGAGTAAATAACCGATTAGGCAGAAATGTGAAGAAAAGACGGGGATCTCTATTTGTGCCTCCCCTTTTTATTAATGTGTTTGCCATCCTCACTTCAGCCTCTAGTCACTTCAACTCTCTTGCATTGTCAGGCCCTCAACTCTGCTCTGGCTTCAATTGTGACATTGTGCCAAAATGGATGGTGGTTGGATGAAACACCTGGTTGGGAGAAGGGGCTGGATTGACAGGAATATTCTACGCGACAAACTAATTTGATAATTAAAAGAATCTTAAAATGGCCCCTCAACTCCAATGCTCTGCTCTTAGTCCTCTTCTCCCTACAACCCTGGTTGAAATAGTATCGACAACCTTGGGATGGCAGGAAAGGTTGCAGACATGGTGTCTATTTAGCCTTGGAGGGAGAGAATAATAAGAGGAAGAAAGGAGACAGGATTCTCAAGGATGAATACTTTCTGGACAAAAATGGAATTCTAATGGATGGAGATGATATGGCTTACTGCACAGTGGTGATTATCTGCAAACCCAAACTGTGAATTAATATGTCTTTTCCCCTCTTAACCTAACCTGATCATGAATTATTCCTGAGACATTATTGGAAACATCGCTTTGAAAAAACTACTTTATATGATATTCTTATCACAATAAGATTCTATCGAGTTGAGTGTATATTTTATATGTTTCCTGGTGACCGAGTAGTTATTTAAAAAAAGGCTTGATAGAGATCCTCGACTTTATGCCTGACAGTAAGTCTAACACAGTGTGTTATTGACATTAGGTGTTCAATACAAGTCTGTTATCTGAATGAATCATAAATGTAGGATCTCAGGGCTGGGAGTCAAGAGACCTGAGGTCTAGTTCCAGTGTTACTACCAATGAGTTATTTGACCTGTGATCCAAGTTATCTCATCTATAAAATGAAGAAGTCAGACTAGATGTCTGAAGTCCTTTTCATTATGGTCTGTGATCCTAAGTCCCTGCCTACCCATAATGTTTATAACTGAATGGATAAGCAGAATGTCTCAGATTGAGGTGAGGAATGCCAAATAGAATGGACCTAAGAAGTGGAGTTGGAGGTGAGAAAGAAGGGAACAACATGGGAGATTACTAGTATAAGAAAATTATTTAATTTTAAGATCTTAGAATCTAAAGTGCAAACTAGAAATATGGGGCTGATAAGTATAGAATCACTATTAGTCAATAGGAGTATCATAAATCTAGATCTGGGAAGGACATTTAAAATCTTTTGATCCAACTCCCTCATTTTAAGAGGAGAAAACTGAGTCTCAGAGAGGAGAGGTATCTTGTTCAAGGTCACAGAGAAAGTGGAACAGGGATTTAAATTCATGCCCTCTGCCTCCAAATCCACTATAATGTCCTATCTCAAAATGCTTTCTTGTCCAGGTCCCTACCATATGTCGAGAATATAATCTAACTACCTGAAACAAGTAGCTGCTAATATTGTTCAAGTCATACTAACAATAACTAATATTTAATCTTTAAGGGCATCTAGGTGGCACAGTGGATAGAGTGCAAGGGCAGGAGTGCAGAAGATTCGAGTTCAAATCCAGCCTCAGAGACTTACTAGCTGCGTGACCCTGAGCAAGTCACTTCACCTTGTTTGCCTCCGTTTCCTCATCTGAAAAATGAGCTGGACAAGGAAATGGCAAACCAAAGTGCTTTTGCCAAAAAAAAAAAAAAATGAGTTCACACACAAAAGAATCAGATATGACTGAACAACAAAATATAAATCTTTTAAGGCTTTTGAAGCACATTACATATATTATTACATGTAATACAATAATCCTGTGAAGTCATTGCTACTCCTATCCTCATTTTACATTTGAGGAAACTGAGGCAAACAGGGTTAAGTAACTTACCCAGGGTTACACAGCTAGTGTTTGAGGCCAAATTTGAACTCAGGAATACGAGCCTTCCTGACTTCGGACCTGGTGCTCTATCCACTATCGCGCTGCCTCTTTGTCCCCAAGATACCTTCTAGAATAACTCAATCAGTCCAGTTTTAGTTCAGCAGCCAAAGGGCTGATGCAATTTTCTCCACAATTAACAGGAAATAATTGCTCCATATTTGTTCCATAAATTGATAAACGCATATGCATCTATGAGAACCATGAAAAACCATGGTTTATGATACTATATAATCAAATGATGGCTCGTTGAAATACCTTGAGTAGTCATTTATTAACTTGTCTGAAACCAGTTCTCATGCAGAGAAAGTCATGTTATAGGCAAAGCCATTCTTTGAAACTGATAATCAGAGATAGATTCAAGAGGGGGGGGTATCACAAAATAGGGGGCCTCAAAGTTGGCTAGTAAATGAACTCTATAAAAGAGTCAAAAATATATATGAAATTAGGTTCCACTCAACATATTCTAACCACCAACAGAGTAATGTGGGACCAGTATGACAAGATCTAGAATTAAATTCTCTTCTGGTTTCCCTTGAGGTTCCAAGGCTTAAAACTGAACAAATCAACTTCTCAAAAAAGGATCAAGGACTTGTCTGACAGCTTCAACTCACTGTCAGAATTCTGCCAACTAGTTTTCAGAAAAGGCACAAAAAGTCACTTAAAAGGGTAATGCATCAAGTCTAGAAGACAAATTGCTCACTGAAGGTGAGGTTACTTTGTTTTCAAGAAAATACAGCTGTGTTATCATTAGAGGCGAAACTCTTGTGATCATACAGTCACTTACAGCCCAAATTCAGTCACCTTAACTTCAGTGTACAATTTATCTTGCAAACAGGCTTCATTATGTCTGTAAGTGACAAGCCTTCTTGGTCTGAGCTCTCATTTTTATACTTTCTATTTCTGGTAAGCTGAAAGTTGAGACACTTAGTACAACTACAGATGTCTATGCCTCCTCCTATCCTTAACCTCTTTCTTGTAGCTCTCAAAATTCCTTAACAACAACAGAAGGCAAGAATCTTTCCCAGCTTTTTCTAAGTGCCAAGAACAACAAACTGAGTTGGCTTACTTGAATGATTTTTAAGGGTGTGTGCGTGTGTGTGTGTGTGTGTGTGTGTGTGTGTGTGTGTGTACTCAAGTAGACAAAGTTGTCTTTGTTTTTTCAGTCAGAACCTTAGGCTATTTAAGAAAGCATTTTTCTCATTCTTTAAAGGAAGAGATTGGGTGGGAGATTCCCAAATGCAAAGTTAAACAAATAAACAGAGTGATCTCACTTTTTCTTTTTCTTTCTTTTTCTTTCTTGTCTTCTCCAGTAATGGAAATCATCATGGGGTAGGGAGGGATCTTTCTCCTTTACTTGAAGGCTTCCAGATTAGTACAAAAGCTATGTGCCAGTAGTTGGGAAAGACTATTAAGTTTGCTGCTCAATCATCTCTTCTTCATGGTGTCTTTTGATTCTATTAATGGATTTTCCCTTGAAACAAGTTCCTGGGCTCAATGGTTTTGTAAAAGTAAAAGCCCCTAATTTGGGTGCTACATCACAGGTCATAAAGCTTTACCAATACACACTCCTTCTAATCTTTCCCACCTGGACACAGTGAAATCTCAGCAGGTTGATGCGACTTGGAATAAAAGTACTAGGGCCAATTCTTAAACAACTCCAGTAAGCCTTAAAATGCTATATAAATGCCAGAAAAGATTATTCTTCAGTCTAACAATCCCCCCCATTATCCAAGGCAAATGCCTAATGAGTCAAGTCTTCATTTGGCTCCTCATTTAGCAGTTCAGGAGTACAGAGCTGAAGCTGTTCCGACACATGAAAGCACGTGTAAATGTCACCCTTGGGCAGACAAAAGAACTCTTCACCAGACTAAACTAAATGTTTAGAGAATGAAGCTGCCCTCTCTCATGGAAAACACTTGTTAAATTGATAAAAAAAAATCCAAGGTATCTTCCTGTGAGTTCTGATGTGAGATATAGAATGCTACACAATCAGGCCCTATTGTAAAATACTTACATACTTCAAAAGTATTTAGTTGCCAAAATTTATAATCATGATGGAGAGAAAGACGGAGGCACAAAAGACTTTTCTTCTTTCTGTTTCAATTAGGAACTGAAGAGCCTTGGCTTGGACTAAAGATTTTACATCACCTGACTTCACTGCTTTAATGACCTGTGATTTCCTAGATGGGAGAACTCCCTTCACTGGTGTAGATTGGAATTCTCTACTTATTGAGTCTTCAAGGGCTGCTGTAACCCAAAAAGCCATCACCTTTGTGACCAATGCAGTGATAAGTTTTTTCCCCTAATTTAGCTAGGCTGGGACCCCAAGAAAAAAAGCCACCATCGAGTCTACAATCAAAGCCTTTCTGATATGTGGGAACCATCAGGGGTACAATTCACTTTAATAGTAGTGATATTATTGAAGTATTCAAAAGAAAAAGTGGAAGCAGTCTCCTAGTATAGAGAAAATGTACACTTTATTAGTCTACAGACTGGAAAATGAAGCAAATTCCAGTAGTGCCACTGAATCTTTTAGTCATGAATACAGTGTGTTGTCAAGAAAGTTGTTGTGCCTCAGTTTTGTCAACCATAAATTAAGTTTAATTTACTTCTCATGGGCAGGCAGTACTTGGAAGGGACTCTACACAGCTCTTGCTGTCAACAGAGCAATAGTGGGCATCTAAAATGGTGGAGATTTAGGCTTTCATCAATGGCTAGCATGCATATCAAAAGTCATATTAGCTAGAAGTGAGTCCCACAAGTAAAAAGAGTCCCCACAACTAATCCAGTCACCCAGTCACCCAAGAAAAATCTTCTGTCACTCCCTGCAGGAACTGGAATCTTGGCTTCTATTCTATGTCCTTTTCTTCCCACCCAATGACCACAATTTTGCGTTCTGTGCTAGCTCTTATGACAGCTCTGATGGCTGCGACTGTACATCCTCGTATGCACATTTCTATTGAAAAAATGTATCCAAATTCTAGAGAAATAACTTGAGATGTTAGACTCTATAGAATCTCTCCATTTAGAAAAAAATAAATATTAGTTACACTTTCTGGTTTTTGATATTTTAAATGTAATGACTTCAAAACATTAGGCTTCCAAAAGCAAAATCTCTGTCTCTCTCTGTCTCTGTCTCTCTCTTTTGGCCAAGTTCAGAAGACAGGTCTATTCCAGATTCAATATCTGTCATTGTTATGCAAAGGTAGCTGAAGGAAAGACAGAAACTCCGTGTTGAGCATTCACTGACTCACAAACTCTGATAGTGTTCGGCACCATTTACAGTATATGAAAACACTTCAGGTTTGGTCCTTACCAATTTCTCCCATTTTTAACTGCTACCTTCTGCTCCCAAAGGTTGTAGCGGGCTTTTTTAGGGCCTTGCAACATGTTGCTTGGACACAGAGTTTCAGAAAGGGAAATTTAGATGTGTAATGAAAGACACTAGCACCATGCACTGGAAAAAGGCATATTCTTCTGATGGAAAGAAGTCCAACACAGGAAATAAAAAATGTTCCTTAAGGTGGAACATCTTCCAAGAGAAAGCAGAATGATGAATCAATCAATGTGTATATATGAAGTGACTTCTATGTACCAGGTATGGTGCTAGTGATACAAAGACAAAAATGAAACAATCCCTTCCTTCAAAAAGCTTATAATCTACTAAAGGGAGAAATCATATGTGTATGCACATGTTTATGTACATGCACACATATACACACACAAGCAATAGAAAGGATCAGGCAAGTCCTCATGGAGGAGTTGGGTATTGAACTGAGCTTTGAAGATAAAGGGGAATTTTAAGAGGCAGTGGTGAGGACGGAGATTGCATTCTTTACATGGAGGACTAATGCATAATAAGACTGCAAAGGTAGAAGAGGGCTTTAATTGGCAAACAGAAGAGTTTGAGTTAGGGGTAGAGACAGCATCCTAGAGACAATAGGGGGCTGTTGGAGTTTACTGAGCAGGGGAATGACATGTTCAAACCTGTACTTTGGGAATATCGCTTCAGCTATGTGGAGGATGGATTGGAGAGGGGAGAGATTTGATTGCCACACACACCATTTCAATCTAATGGATTGGAAACTCTAGAGCCTGTCACATCCCTTGATTTTAATTGGCTTTCATATACCATTGGACCTAGATTTAAAAAAAAAAGACCATGTTCATCAATATTACCCAGCATCTCTCTAGCCAGCTTACTTTACTTCTAGACAGCCCTCATTTGGCTGGAGTTTTTCCTGATATTAAGTCCAATTTGACCTTTTTCCAAATATACACATTGCTTATAATTCTCCCCTTTGTTTGTAAAATAAGCTACACAGACCAAGAACTGGCACCCGCTAGAACATAAGCTCCGTTCGGATACAAACTCTTCTGTTCTTTGTCTTGGTATCTCCAGAAGCTAGCAAAGTGTTCAGTAACAATATACCATTGTAAATGTACCAAACTCTTCTAAACAATATATTCCAATGATTTGTAATGAACTATTTTGGCACACCGAGTTCATGCGCTGAGAGGCTAAGGATTGTGGGGGTTTTTGTTTTTGTTGTGTATGTGTGTGTGTGTGTGTGCCTTGCACCCCTAGCACCCAGCATTTTGTTTTGTACATGGGAAGTACCTGATGAAGAAGCCATTGGTTTGAATTTGTTTTCAACAACCAAATCTTAGAACTGAATTGGAGTTTCCGATGAAACAGCAGAAAGACTACTTGTGGTTTCTTTTGTTTTATGCAGGAAAAGGAATATAGAGGGGATATTGGTGCAATCAGTAGAACTGCTCTCCTGCTGTTAGAATCTGTTTCTAACCATCTTTGTGCGCAGTAGTCCATGCCAAATAGCAGATACAGTTTGCTGACTTTCAAATGGCTTTCACTCTAGGGGGAGTGGATCTTTCTTCAACTGCAGGTTCACTTACATTTTACACGGTTCTCCTAGAGCAAAATCATAAACCATGGATAACTAGTCCTCATTTCCATCATAGAAATAAAGATTTGGTATATACAAATACTTGTTTTGTTGTTTATAAATGGCTTTAGGTGAAAAGTTTATTTTTTTAAATGCCAGTTCATTATATCTTTTTTATTTTATCTTGTGCCTATTAACTGTTTTCTAACATGATCCAACAGAATCCTCACTTATTAATCATCTGCCACGTGTGAGAAGCTGTGTATACAAAGACAAAAGCCAAATTGTCTGTCTTTAAAGTGATTACATTCTTAGCAGGGGGAATTATGGATTACTACATGCAATAGGAGAACTACATATATGTACATTTGAATCTATACATATGTGCTTGTATAATATATAAATCATTTAAACAAGAGCATTACCAGATAAGTGGACCAGGAAAGACTTATGGCACAAGAACAAAGACCTGAAGAAAGTCAAGGATTCCAAGAGGCAAAAGTAAGGAGGGAGAGCATTTCAGATATGAGAGACAGCCTGTGGGAAGTCAGGGAAGCATAAGTTGAATGCTGAGTTCAGGAAACAGCAACTAGGTCAACATGGAGGAAACATGGTGAGCCCAAAGGTGAGCCAGGTTGTGAAGAACTTTAAATGACAATCTAATGAATTTGTATTTCCTAGAGACAACAGGGTGAGACCTAGAAAACTCATGAGCTAGGGTGTGGTACGGTCAGGCTTATTCTTTGGGAAAATGACTTGGAAATTGGATGGAAGATGGATTTGACCAGGGAGAGAAGAGGAGGCATTGAGGGTCCGATTAGAAGGCTCTTGTAATTGTCTAGATTTGAGCACATGAAAGCCAGAACTAGTACAATGGCAAGAAAGGGATAGATAAGATATATGCCACTGTGGCAGAATAAGACTTGACAAAGGATCGGATTTGAGGTATGAGGGGAAATGAAGAGCCCAAGAAGACTGAGAGATGAAAATCTAGGTAACATGAAGGATGGTGCTACATAACTTAGATAAGGTAGCTGATCTCTGCAGGCTCATGATAGAATGATACCTTGAAATATGGCTTATGGAACCATACTGACAAACCAGGATACAAAGGAACTGAACAATTCAATCCCTTTGGACAGAACTTTTTGAGACTACTCTTTCTGCTGCCTTCTCTACCAAACTCATAATGCTCATTCTCTCCACCTTCATACTTTTCCTCAAATTAGTCCTTTCACTAGAAATGGTCCCTTCTTCCTTTTTGCCTGATTAAATCCCAGGCATACTTTCAGGACCCTGCTTGAGTTCTCCTCAAAGGTTTCCCTGGTGGCACTAGACTACACTATTTTATGACCCTCTCCTAACAAACAGCAGATGAGGCATAACAGGTAGTGAGTAGCAAATTGGTTCCAAATCCAGGCCCTCTGGGTCTAAATCCGGTGGACTTTTTACTGAGCCACACTTAACTGAATATCTGAAGAATGAAAATCAAAGGCAAAATGTGTAAAAGAGTCAGGTTACCAACTGCTGACTAACAATAATGTAGCAAATTCTCCCCTTCTAACAAGCAACTCGATGTTGCCGAAGGCAGTATGGATATACTTATAAAATCCATTCTCCCCAATTCCAGGAATGTTGTCAGAGCAACTGCAGGACCCAGCCTTTTTTCTGTAGTTGCCATCAGATATTGTAGCATCCCTAGCCCCTGGTACTAGGAGATAAACTGCAGGAGGTCATCTACCTCTTTGGCCTACACTGAGTTGGCAGCACTGGGGTGGGTAGAAATGCCAAGTGCTACTGAATTCTGCTTTGTTCTTTTTCTTTCTCCTGATGCTGATGTGATCATTTTTGCTTTTTCAAGCAATATCTTGTGAAGAGAAGCCAACGCTCCTCTCAACTTCCCCTCGTTAGAGAAAAGGTTCTTTTAAAGACTCTTTAGTCACAATTATAATTCAATGCTCATCTGTAATTCAGAATACTTGAAATCTGAGTCCACAAATAGTAAAGCTTTTGACATGAGGAAGAGCGGAAACCAAGCAAACATCATCAGATTTGCTCCAAGAAAAGGCTAGGGGCAAACATAGTTTCATGAAAAGAGGATGAGCAAGTTATTATAACAGAAGGCTGAGTTATGTCCAAATTTACTTAGATAGACTCAAAGATTCATAGTAAAAAATCAATCTAGACCTATAGACTTTATTAAGGCCACCAAACCACGATTTGTTTGGTCAACTGACAACATCATACAGTGTCTGTGTTCCTTAGGTACCAAGAGGATAGTGTTTTGCTTTGTTTGATTTCTTCTGTGCTTAGCTCAGGGTCTCCCATATAGGAAGTGCTTGTTGGCTGACTGACCATAGGAAAGATCATCCCATAAACCTCCTCAGACCAGGCGGCCAAGCCTGACTTTTACTGCATTTTTACTGCATTCTCCCCACTTTTTTCAACCATTGCTAAAATAGTTGAAGTTGGACATGACATTTCAGATATTTCTAAGAGCCATTCTTACTGTTCTCCTTGTGATAGCTTCCTTTCCAGGCTCATTAAATATTACTACCCTTCCTATACTCTGCCCCACTCCCATCTATCCTGCACATAGCTACCTAACTGATTTTTCTTAAGCCTAAGTATGACCATGACACTTCTCACCTAAATAAACCCCAATAGCCCTGTATTACCTCTAGGATCGAATATTACTTCTTCCCAACTTGACCCCAACCTATCTTTTCAGCCTTTGAACATTAAGCCCTCTGTGATTCAGCCAAACTACCCTTCTTATGAGTCCTTAAACATGACAGTTCATCTCCCATTTCCATATCTTTGCACTGACTCTCCCTCCTCATCTCTTTTTCATGGAATCTTTGGCTTTCTTCAAGGCTCAGTTCAAGCACTAGCTTGTACATGGATCGCTTAGTTTCTAAGGTCCTCCTAAAAATTTTCTTCTATTTATTTTGTATACATTTCTATATAGACATGTTGTTTCTTCTGAAGAAACGTGACCTCTTAGAGGACAGTGACATTCATTTTTTATTTTTCTCCAGTGCCTAGCACAGTGCACGATATATAGTAGACTCTTAATAAATGCCTGTTGGTTGATTAACTGAACATCCCCACTCCCCCTCCTTGCTACTGTCTGTGTTTTTATAGATGTAGGAGGAGCCATAAATACTGACTGAAAGGAGTAAAAGTACATACAGAGGAATTCTGGGATGGTCTATGCAATGATCCTGCTATCCCTTGCCAGCCTGATCATTCCTCTCTTGCACAAACCTGGGATTAACCATTCCCCTCCCCATGCCACTAACTCCACAGTTCATTTAAGAATAAATAGGTCTTGGGGAGCTTGAGTGAATTGACAAGCTGCCATTCTTTCCATCGAGACAGAGAGAATAGGGCTATTTATCAACAGCTGAAATATATTCAGGAAGGAAAAAAGCATGTTACATCACAGAGTTGGGGATTCAGCAATTAAGGTGGAATTTAATCCGACATGTTTCCTCTGAAACACCTGCCTCGAGGTCCTTTGTGCAGAGCCTTCTTTAAATATGCAAGAATGTGAATAGCTCGGTTGGGGTGGGGGGGAGCAGATGTGAAAAAGAATAAGATTTGGCTAAGTAGGGGAAAATGTTAACAGGATCTAGATTGCTGCTTAACAATCACCCTACAAAAATTACACCTGCATATTATTGAACAATAAGGATACAGTGAATCTTTCCTAGATGAATATTTTGCATGGTAGGAAGAGAAGAAAGTGACAGCACTAAAGTCAGATATTAACCTAAGGTGTCAAGCATTCAACGTCAGTTGCAGAAGAGACAACTGCATAGTGTTTGTATGGTCATTTATGTTCCATGGCTGTCAAATACAGTTTTTGTTTTCTTAAATTATGCGAGAATTTTTCAGGAAAGATGTCACAACTGAGTTCATGCTACTATAGAAAAACAGTAAAGGGTACAATTTTACTTTAAAAGCATGAAAATGGCCATTTATTCAAATGTGAATGAAGGCATAAATCTAGTTGGGGTAGGGCATAATATGTCAAGCTTAAACCAAGACATGTTGTTGCCTCCACAGTCAAGAGGCAGCATAGGAACAAAATCCAAATTCAGTCTAAGAATGTCATGCAACTTTGAAATGTCCATCACGTCCATATCCAGATTCATCTTCTGGAGTTCAAATCCAGCCTCAGACACTTATGAACTGTGCGACCCTGAGCAATCACTTAACCCTGTTTGCCTCAGTTTCCTCATCTGTAAAATAAGCTGGACAAGAAAATGGCAAACCACTCCAGTGTCTTTGCCAATAAAATTCCAAATGGGGTCACGAAGAGTTGGACATGACTGAAACAACTGAACAAATAGGTGCATATTCATTCTACAATCAGGTCATAAGGATGAAAGATATTAAAGAGATTGGCTAAACTCAAGATCTGGCTACAACTTGTTTCACTTTTGAAGGAATAGCATAAATGTTCTGAAATAAGGAATTTGGGATTAAAAGTGTAAATTCTCAGAAATTTCTTATGAGATTCAATCAAAACATACTTTAAATAAAACCTCTGGATTGTACTTTAGTTGGGAAAACATTTAAGGCTATTTAAGAATATAAAGCCATCCACTCAAAATACACTGTCAAGTGTTATTGGAAATCCATAAATGACATAGGACAAGTGTTATAATTCAGGCTCATCTCTCCACCCTGCCCACAATCTTGTTCAGGACAAGATAAATCAATCGGGATTTGGTATTTTCAGGGTTAAAGTTACCATGTTGATTTAAGAATCTTACTGAGATCTGATGTTTGACTTTAATTGGAAAGCCTAGGATGACTTATAATTCTCATTTATACTTTATAATTATCATCTCAGTATTTCAGTTTTGACTGCCAGCACGTGATAAACTGAACAAAATGAGCTGGCATGGTGCTTGAGTAGTTTAATGTGACCTCATTTACATATATAAAGTGGGAGAGTACTTTAAAAATGCAGGGCTGAAATTAAGCATAGTTTATAAACAACAAAAAAATTTGCATACAATATCTTCTTACCCTGAGCAAACTCCCTACATCAGTGAAGATCAGCAATTGTTCTATTACATATAGAGTTGCCTGGGGGCATTGAGAGGTTTATATGACTTGCCCAGAGCTAGCCCATAAGATGAAGAGGAAGGAAGTACTTCAACTAGGGCTAGATCTCTTTTCCTTCTGCCACACTGTCCCCTATCATCAAATATGTACCACTGAATATATTCCAGAAAGGGATCAGACTCTGCAAACTAAAAGAAATCATTAAAAACCTGATTTTATGTAATTTGGCTTCACTAAATATGGATTATTATTTTAATCATTCAGCTATCTGAAGTCCTGTGTAATTTCAATAAGTCAGCTATCAACAATCTACTATATGCAGAGCATTGTGCTAGGTGCTAAGGGAGATGTAAAAATCATTCAGAAAATTACGTCACTCTTAACATTTCAAATCTGGAAACCATTCCTAGATTTCTAATATCAACTGAAAGAAATAATCAAATTACTCTAATTTTTATCCTATCAGAGTCCTCCCTTTCTCTTCTAGGCTAAATAAATATTTTTCACATTATAAGAAATAGATACACAAAAATCCTCAACCCTATATATTTTATAACCAGATAACTTAGAGGATACATAAAGATTCTTTGCTCTGAAAATGTGCCACAGCTTTCTATTACATGAACAATTTTAGAGTATTTCAAGTTGCTCAAGGGACAGAGAGGGGCTGTGTACAGCTATTTAGCAATACTTCTGTGTCACATCAAGTAGCACCATGTTCCAATCACTTTTGATATTTGATGGTTCCCTAGAATCAGGCTATATAATTTTTTTTAATCAAGGATGCTACTGGTTAACTGCTCCCAAGTGGTCTGGATAACTGGGAGTTCACAGAATGGAGGCAACTTTTAGAAAATCCAGCAGAATCTCAAATTTTTGGAACTCTCCCTATGAGAATCTAATGTTTGAATAAATGAATTCTTTGTTAATCCCGTTGCTTCAACTCAATCACTTATATTCTAACTTTATACTTCATAATGATTTTCGCTTCTATTTCTAGTCATTTTTACCTTGTTGCAACTATAGGTGTACTATAAACACACACACATACACACACACATTTGTTTTTTTTAAACAGCAAGAGCATTGTAAATATTTTCCTATGTGCTGAACCATGAAGAATGAGGGTAGAGCTTGAGGAACATCATGAGACAGATACGCAATCCCAACCAGAACAGAATCAATTTACACATAGATCTTTTCAGCTGACATTATTTTAAAGAGTGGCTGTGTGTGTGTGAAGTCTGAAAAAATGTGAAAACCTATTAGTATGAAAGGACGGATGCAAAAACAAAAGAAACTCAAGTATTCTGGGTCCTTACAGATTCACAAATCTCAGAAACACATGTCCTACAACAGAGGCTCAATTCTAGCCCGGTATTTATCCTGAACCATTTTGTCAAGTCACATCAACTGATATTTAAAAAGAGCCTACTATGCATGTACCAGTTACTTCTCAGAACTGAGTATTTGTTAAATATCTTCTTTATGTAACTAATGGGACACAATAATGCCCTATAAAAAGCTTAGAAAGAGAAAAAAAGTTCCTCAAATGGGTAATTGTTGGCAAGAGATTCACTGTATATTTAAAGGCAATTTTAAAATCTTGAACAAAATATTAAGCTAGAGGGCATGTGGGAGAACAGTATAAAAGTCCATGATTTATGGGAATGACACCTGTATATTTTTACCAACCTTTAAAGAACATTTTAAAAAATCGTGACAATATAATTCAGAATACTGGCTAACTGAAAAATCAGTTAAAAAGAACAAGATAATTGCAGTGGACCTGAGACTCAAGCATAGTAATTTCAGAATTGATTAGGAAAAACAAATCCATAAGAAAATGAAATAGGTGTTATTACATAGATCTAAAGTAATAACTGGCATTCATTTACTATTATGAAGTACACAGAGTTTTACATTATTTGGACCTCAACACAACCCTGTGAAGGGCGTAGTACAGGGATTATCGCCTCCATTTTACAGGTGGCTAAAAAGGCAAGGAGACATTAAGTGACTTGCCTATAATCGTGCAGCGATCAAGTTTCGGAGGACAGGTTTGAACTTCAGTCTTCCTGACTCGGGGCTTGACCTTACTCCATCAAGAGGACAACCACATCCTATAGATTTTGCCTTTCTCAAAATCCAATACCTGTTTTCTCTCTTAACCATCTAGCAGTATGATTGGTTAAGTTGTTTAAAGAGGCACTTCATACTCCTAGACATTGAGAGAAGTTGACAATTTTGTTAACTGAAGCAAGACTTTGCTAGCAGAAAAAAATATGTAACTGTGAGCATCCTTCCTCCTATGCATTAAACTGATGGTCAGGAAACAGCAACATGAGAGAGAATTTGGTTGGGCATGTTTTTTTTCTTAGAGAATAATAAGGTATATGACACAGAGTGCAGACAATCCATCTTTGCTTCTGTGGGTTTCAGTCACCACAGGTGATTAGAATGACCACAGCAAAGGTTCTGAGGGTTTCTGGCTGGGATGGGGAGGGGGAAGGGGTGAAAAGAGTTGTATCCTAGCAAATAGAGTAATTTTAAGCAGCTGGGTGGCACAGCGGATATAGTGACAGACTTGGATAACAGGAAGACTTATCTTCCTCAGTTCAAATCCAGCCTCAAACACTGTCCTACGCAGGAGAAATGATTTTGTGATGTCATATTCCATAACTTGCTTATTCAAAATGCAAAGGATTATATAGTAAATTCTATTTCATATACAGTCCTCAAATAGTCAGTGTTCAAGTAATAGTCACTTTATTGGCCAGCAAGACCAGTGCCCATAATGAATTTCAATAGAATGGGATAAAAAGGTCATATTTGCATATGAAAATTGAACTTGGTGAACAAATGGTCAAGAAGAGAAAAAATGACTCCAGGCAATATTTTTACACTCTAGTGTGAATGAAGCAGAGGTCATTACCATTATAGGCAAGCAAGGGTGTCATAATGATATTATAAATAGAATTACTACTGCTTTGAATAGCAGTGGTAAAGGTCATATATATTGGCATACTAATTAGAAATATGAGGATTATGGATTATTGAGATTAAATTTGCTCCCTCATGTTTTCCCAGTTTTCTTTTATATTTGGCAGAACTTGGGTGAAATACAGAATTAGCAGAGTGATAGCACTTACTCTACAAGTTTTTCCAAATCTCCTGAACTGGGATCCATTAATCAATGCTAAAGGGTCTTATGTTCTCTTGGCTCATAATGAAGTCATTTTGCACATTTAACAGATCCCTACGTAGCCATATTTAACATTATCCTTATCGCATGATGCTTTTTAGAAATGAATCCTCCTTTGCTCCAAATACGTCTGTTTTCCAAATGGTGTGAGGGGACATATTATCTCATCAATTGAATAAGAAAAAAATGAACTTCATTTGCTAATGAAAGACACTTAGAACTGTAGAGATGTGTCTCATTATTTAAAAGGGAAAAGATGGAAATACCTATAGAATGTCACGGATAGTTGAAATTTTTCCTTGTCACCTCTTATCTCTCACCCTGCCTATGGGCACTTTAATAAGAAATTAAATCTTTGAGTTCAAACCTATCCTTCCAACTGTGCATAATTTTCGAAAGATATATTGATAATAGCAACTATTTGATCAATTACGTATTATTTTGGACGAAATTCTAAAACCTTTCACAGTTAATATAAGATGATACATGTGATATTTATTTAAGTATTTGGCATTTGTTTAAATAAATTACTAGAAGGAAATGAAGTATATGTTAAAGGTGGTAAAAACAAAATATAACCAGATGAGTCAACAGTAAACAACCTCTTAAGAAGTATCCTCTCTGCAGTTGAGTAATTATGTTCAATGTAATCCAAGTGTAAAAAAAATCACAATCACATCTGGATTTGGATAAGTAGGAAATATAATTCTTATGTGTCACATAATGCCAGAAGGATAAGTTGTCAAATTCAAACTTGAAGAGGTAGAACATTTGAAGAGCATGTTTAGATTTGTGTTGTTGGGAGATTTTTTCTTTTTCTACAGTTGTGTGGAGGATTGATTGTAAAGAGATGAAATAAGAAACAGAGAGACCAGTTAGGAGGAAATTACAAAAATTGGTGAGGGAGCGCCTGAACTAGGAGAGGAGCTGGGTGAGTGGAGAGAAGGTGATGGACAGGAGAGAAGCTGAAGTGGTAGAATGGACAATATAAGGGGTGAGAAAGAGGGAGGAGCCAAGGATAGCTGCCAAGGTTTGATCCTGGAGGACTGGAAGGATAATGGTTCCTCCAAGAGAAATAATTAAGTTTGCAGAATAGTTGGGGGAGGGGGGGATGATAAGATAAGGACTTCTGGTGTGGAAATACTGAATTTGAAAACCCAAATGGAATAGGAAGAAATGTCCAGCAGGCAACTGGTGATATGGGACTATAGAAAAATTAGAAGAGAATTATATAATTAGGGGTTATACTCACATGTATTCATGCTATAAAAACTAAAAGACAATATTTCATAGATTAACTCATCTAGACTATTCTATGGTTCTATGTCCTGCTGTAATTAAAGGCATCTTATGAAAGCCAAGGCAAAGATTTCAGTGACCTACTTGTAGGTGATGTTAGGCAAAATTGTTCTCTGTTGTCCTCCAACTTTTTCCTATAAAATTTATCCCCATTTTTATATTTGGGATCCCTTTCATTTCTACCTTCCCATATCCTCCTTCAGTCTTCCAGTGATTTATTCTTAGTTGGCAACTAAGAATGTCCCAACTAAGTTATGTCCCAGAAGGCATAACTGTTTAAGGTCTGAACTCCTCCCAGGGCTCTTTATACTTTGATAAGAGCCTTTAAAGCAGAGGAATGAATCTTTAAGGGAGCCATGTCAGGCAATGGGTGTCTTGGTTTTAGGAAGTTCTCTTTGGATCCCTCTGATTATTCTGAATAGGGTCTTCATTGAGATTAAATAAGTGTATCAGTGACATAAATGAATAATAACTAAGGGAAAGGAGCAAATTGGTAATGATCATGTTGGAAGGGACCTCTGAAAGACAATCCATAAGGGTCACATAAGATTTATAACCATGATGCCTTTAGGTCTTGAGAACATTTAGATCTTCAGAGTCAGCTATGACTACTTCTCAAAATTTAACTGTGATCCTGTCTTCTAACATACTTACTGCTACTCACCTTCTACAATGAAATAATTTTCTTCATCTATTTTGCCCTACAGGAAAATAGATGGGAGGAGGATGGGAGAAGATGAAAGTAATAGAAGGGAGGAGAGACTGGAGGAAGAGGTGGATGGGGTGCATGCTGTCCTGTGATGGGGGGTGGGGAGAGATGGGGAGAAAATTTGGAATTCAAATTCTTGTGGAAGTGAATGTTGAAAACTGAAAAATAAATTGTATATTAAAAAAGAAATAATTTTCTTCTCTCTTTAGCCCTTAAATAGACTACTTAAAAAAACTAAACAAAAAGGGAGAGAATGCATATACAGTGCTTTGCAAACTTTAAAGTGCAATATAAATATCAGCTATTATTATCATTATGTTGTACATATTTTAAAGTTGTCTAGTTTTTTAAAATCATCTTTTCAAACAATGACTTTTTAATTTGAATTTCTGGGGCTTGATATGCAATTGGAATAACATATCTTGCTGAGATATTTTCTACCTGAATTAGCATACATTGAAAAATACTTTTTTCCCTTTCAGATTTTTGTTGTTCATTAAGCTGTGTCTCTTGAATTACATTACTTGGTGACTTGTGGAGTTGCATCTCATCAAATTGACTTCAAATACTGTGATTCTCTCCCTGAAAATCACAGTTAAATATAGCAATAATTACCCAGCTTCTTTTAACTATATTCATCTACAATAATTGACACATATTTGTTTCCTAACTTGATGGTGTAACCTTGGGCAGGACAGTTAATCTCTCTATGCCTCACTTTCTTCATCTGTAAAACGAGGGTGGTTAGATTCAGTGGTCTTTAAGGGCCCTTCCAGCTCTAATTTTATGATACTATGTTTTTTCATTTTTGGCTTAAGATATTTTGGTTTGAGTTTAGTTACAATGTACCAATGGGATTCTAATTTAACTTCTAAAGCTGGTCCAAGTCTTCTAGAAGAAAATGAACTGACAGGAAAGAAATACTCTGCTGCTGTTATTTTTTTAAAATGATACCAAATGAAGAAAAAACTGAAGAACAGTACTATAAAGATGAGCCTGAGAAGCCCCATAAGAAAGGAGCAGAGATTGGCCTGAGCACTGCCAAAAATCAAGATTAAATTGTATTCTACTGCTTATGTGGAAATGTTCACACATCAGACATACTAAAATAATCAAATGGATACATGATGTTGTCATTTCAGAAATCTCTTCCAACACTGCAAGTAACAACTCACCCAAATCTTCCCCTCTTCTGCTACTCTGCTCTACATTCTCCCCAAAGTTTACCACAACAGGGTCACTCTGCCTGTTAAAGGGTTTCCTCACTTTCTCCTGATGTTCCAAGGGAGCAATCTGGCAGTTCACTTGTCATCCCTCCCTCTTACCATGTGACCATCTTGCCTTCTATCGTACAACTCCTTGATGATATTTTTGCTCGCGTTCCTTTAAGAGACCATGATTCGCTATGTGTCTCAGTCTCCTGATACATTGCCTTTTGTGTGATATTGATCATCTGTTCTTCAGAGACATGTTCCATGTCTCAACATCATGCAGAAATGTGGCTACGATTTTTGTATTGGAAAAAAATGGGCCTTTGCTTTCATAAGAAGCTTGGGGTCAGAAAAAAGACTCATTACATTCCTAAAAGCAATCTAATTGGTTCTTTTTCTTTTTAGTTCTTGATCTTGCTTACTCTTTCCTCCTTATTCAACATGAATTTGAAATACTTTCTACATGACAGAGCACTGGACTAGGTATTAAATGACTTACAAATATGAATAAGTCAAATAAATATAAATATAAAATAGTAAAGGAAGAAAAGAATGCAAAAACAAAATACAAAATAAAACATGACAACCTATGTGAGTTTTAAGGGGAGAAGGCTAATTACGACCATTTGAGGGAAATTCAGGACATCTTCATGGAGGACATGGTAATATTTCACCACGTGGGCAAGCAGGTAATGGAGAGGACATTCCAGCTTATGGCAATGGCACAGAACCACAGAAGGATGGTCAAAGACCTGGTCATCAAAGGAAAATGTAGCCCATCCTCCATTATTAGGCAATTAGTGACAGAGATTGTGGATAGAATTTTCTCACTGTATCTATATTTTCTGATTACTATGGGCCACTTAATTACTACCAGCCTTCAACTGGAACTAATCAGGAATTAAGAAACGGGATCATCTTTCTTATAAAGTGTGGATGTCTGCCCTTACTAGTTAGAGGACATTTTCCAAAGAGGCAATTTTCAAAAGAGGTAATTCTAGACCTTTCTTGATTATCCGCACACACCTTCTAATCCAGGCATTGATGTTTAGGAAGCCAAGCAGTGAATAAACGATGTTGATTATAATCAACTGTTCTTTTCTTTTCATGAGATGAGCAGAAATTCAGTGTTCCAATTCTATATCATCAGGGTCTCTGTAGGGGGTGTCTTTTCAAAAGGGGAAGGAGGTAAGAAGGTGAAGTGATCACTTTCAGGGGTGAACCACCAAAAACTGAAGGCTTTCTTAGATGATAGACTTCCAAGGTCATTTGGACCTCATGTCTAAATAGTCTTTTTCGCGAGTAAAATAACTCAAGACAAGATGAAAGCTATAAAGGTGTCAGTGGGAAAGATCATTTACAGTATTACCTAGATAAAACTGAAGGAAAAAACCCATATTACTATGCAGATTTGCCTTAGGAAATAGTTATTTTTTCTCTATGTGTCTATAATACTCCATCAGGGACGTTACAGAACATATTATTTTCTACACAAAGCCTCTTTTACATGAGGACAGATTGAAAGAGGTTTCCTGCCTGGGACCTCACCAGGACTAGAGAGACAGTAATAACACCAGCACCACATTACTTACCATTGAATGGAGTGGATTTTTTTCTTCCGTAAACTAAAGTCTAAATCACTCTCCCCTGTGCGGTTTAATTAACCTTATGCACCAAGGAAAAGTCTATTGAAAACATTTTCTGATGCAACCTATCCCTTGAGAAAACAGGGCAGTATAACTTGAAAATACAGCATGTCTCCTGCACTTAGAATTGTTTGGTGTCCGCTGCCAACAGAATGCTACGAATTATTTTTGCCAAATTAGACAAAAAAAGTTACTGAGCAAAGTATCAAGGCTACAAAGAATATGTAAAAAGATGTCTCAGAGTAGCCAGTCGTAAGAAAGAGTATTTATTACCCTTGGATGACCATACGACACTGTTTGTATTATGAGTTGTGATCCAGTATTTAACCAGTTTTGTTTGATTGCTTTATCAGAGGAATGAAAACTCCCGGAAGGCAGATTTTTTTTGTCTTTCTTATACTTAGTGCCTGGCAGAGTGATTTGAATATAAATGCAGAAAGGGGTAAAGGTATGACATGTATATTCCTATTTAAAATACAGTATGACTCCAATTTGGAATGGATTTGCAAGTTATTATGGACAGAAAAGGGTAAAGATATGAAATGTATATATCTGGGTGAAACAATGTAAC
Organism: Notamacropus eugenii; assembly: GCF_028372415.1. Taxonomy (NCBI): domain Eukaryota; kingdom Metazoa; phylum Chordata; class Mammalia; order Diprotodontia; family Macropodidae; genus Notamacropus; species Notamacropus eugenii. The sequence continues at coordinate 86,090,375 of NC_092879.1, read as the reverse complement.
TCCAGTTTAGAAGATAATATTTTAAAAGTCAGCTGTAATATTAGAAATCCTACATTATTTGGATTGTGGCTATTACTTTGGGTTAAGCTGAATGGACCTCATGTATCTACCAGGAGCCGTGCTTGGCCTTTTAAGGAATAGTTATTAAGCCTGACAAACCCACTGAGAAATGAGCATTTCTCTGATCATATTATCTACTCTAAATATTGGTCGAACTATGTCTAGGGGGTTTTTGTGCATTTCAGTCATGTCTGACTCTTTGTGACCCCATTTGAGGTTTTCTTGGCAAAGATACTGGAGTAGTTTGCCATTTCATTCTCCATCTCATTTTACAGATGAGGAAACGGAGATAAACAGGAGTAAGTGACTTGCCCAGGGTCACACAGCTATTTCTGAGGCTGGGTTTGAACTTAAGAAGATGAGTCTTCATGACTCCAGGCCCAGCTCTATCCACCCCAGCATCACCTAGGTTTTTACATCTTTCTTTTTTTGGACTTTACTGATATACCTCTCACTTTGCTAGACTTTTGGAGGCTCAGAATTTACATAATTAACCTACTAGAAGTGGCTATATGGTCACTCTCACTCAGATTTTTCTTCAGGAACAATGATTGCATATACCATAACCAAGAAGCCACTGCTATAGATAACTTTCCTAAATCTAAACTGATAATTTCAGATTTTCAATGCAATTAAGTATGACCTTCATTAAAAAAAATTCTTGGTAATAATGAATGCACAAAGGTGTGCTGCTTCTAATTGCATGTTTAAAATTGTTGAAATTTTTTCACAAAGAGTCACTTCCATGCCAGCTAATGCTGACATTTCTTTCAGGATTATCTTATTAAAAATAAAAAGTCTATACTTCCAAAGTTGTTCCTTGAAAGAAAAAAAATTGCATGAACCTGACACAAAATATAATGAACTCACAATAATGAATGTAATATGATAACTGTGCCGGAACTTACTTTGGGCACCGATTACTTAAGTGCTATTTAGTAGTAACTCATTTTTTTTTATTATTTATTGATCTTTTCTATTTGTTATGCTCTTAGGAAGCTACATTTTTCTGAGACAGGTTGGCCTAAATCACTTGTAACATTTTTGCACATACAGACACATTTTTATTTTGGTCATACTAAGACACAAAATCTGAATGCCAAAACCAAAATTCAATGAAAACGGCAACTTCCTACATTGATAGAACACTAGGCTTCCTCAAGAACTTAGGTCCAGCATGACTTCAGGCTCTACCACCACAGGTCAAATTGATTTCCTGAACCTTTTCCCAGTCCTCTCTTTTTGAATTCAAGCCAATGTTGAATGCTTTTTGTTCATCCAGTTAAGGGGTGTGTGTGTGTGTGTGTGTGTGTGTGTGTGTGTGTGTGTGTGTGTGTGTGTGTGTGTGCATGTGCGTGTGCGTGTGCGTGCGCGTGCGTGCGTGTGTGTCATGTTAAAAGAAAGGATTTGTCCTCAAACAAAATCTGTAATTTTGGACTATTTACTATGGTACTTCTTAGTTTTAAATTGACCTCTTCTATTTATAATAATGAATAATTAAGAAGCCTCTGTGGGTACTTCATAGATTTTAGGTTGTTTTAATTTTGCCATCTTAAAATAAATCAGTCTTCTGTACTATTCAGTCTGCTTTCTTGCGGCGTGGCCAAACATCTGAACTGGCAGAGGGAGGAGAGTGTTTAGAACTAACTAATGTTCTGGAAATCAAATTATTGAGAATCAGGCAAACATTACTCATAACAATGCCTCTAAATCATGCTAAGATTAATGCCTTTACAGATATAAAATTTGTCTCATAGATTCAAAAAATTAGAGAAAAATTATCCACCTTTTCTATCTTAATACTTCCTACTACCAAGTTAATTTCATTGTATCTCACCTGTAAATCTTTTGAAAACTCAATTCCAGATCAAATATCAATATGATATTTAATTCAAAAAGAGAACTACCTTTATCAGAGTTCTCTATTGTCCCAGATAGCCATGGTGTTCAATAAACCAATAAATCCCTTCCGTATTTTCCCATAGACTTAATTTATATGCGTGTGAAGTTAATGAACTGGACTGTCATATGACCAGGTCTTCTGAAGATAAAATTGTTGTCTCATAAACTGCATATGAGACCTGTAAATGGCTGAAATGAGTGTACTGACCATGCAACTACAAGTTATTTCAGTCATATAACCCAAGCTTTGAAGAAAAGTGGTAAAACTGGACTGATTCTATATCTAAATTTCAATTCATTCTTTTAGCTTGTTTTTTTTTCTCCAAAAAGTGGCTATATGGAAAATAATCCTGTTTATTATAATTTAGGCTAAGTGAAATTTTATCATACTAAACTTAGATAATTTATTTCTCTGAAAATTAAAAGTAAAAAATACTTTTGGGCAAAATGACATATGATGTAAAGGTATAACTGTCTTGGGTTAATTCTACTAAAATTACTTAATATCCAGAGGGAGCATGGTGTAATGGAGAGATCACAGGACTAGGAGTCAGTAAACCTAGCTTGTGGATGGACCATTAATTATTACCAAACTTGAGATGGTAATTATTAAGGTCAACTTATCACATCAAATGTCAAGATTCAGTGGTGCAATGGAAACCTTTAGAAAAAGGAGGGCGGGGAGAGGGGTGAAGGCCCCTAGGTTCATATAGCTTTCGTTAACGTGTTGGATCTTAGACAAATCACACATACCACCTTTTGGGGACTCAGTTTCTTCATTTGTTAAATGAAGAATTTGACTGGATGATCTCTAAGGTCCCTTTAAGTATTCTATGTAGTCAATTTAAAAAAAAAAATCCAACCATAAAATTTGATATGATGATGTCCTGAAGTAATGAATTTCGTAGCTGGATATATGGTAGCATGTGTGAATTGATAAGGATGTCATAATAGCACTTACAATCAGCCTCAACTGGTGCCATTTCAACTAAATACCATTTGTTAAGAACTCTGCCCCATGATTATTTGATCACACATTCTTAGCAACCAGCCACTCATTTCCCTCCGTAAAGACTTTTGCTCCCAAACAAAACCACTAATTGCCAGATTATAGTTAGAGAGTGTCTGAAAGTGGACTGTCTGCACCAAGTCCTACTAAATAAAGTCAAGAAATGTAATAGGATCCTCATTTCCTTCCCCTCCCATTAATATTTCCACTAGATTTAGAGCACAAATTTGTTTCGACTTGGGGATCTTATTTATCTAGCTGTTTCATTCTCATCAATTTAATTTAATCATAGCCCTTTTACCATCTCTTCCATTCCAAATAGCCACCCTTTTAGATAATACATGTGAATAGATGAGAGTTAGCAGCTATATTTTTACTAAGGGTGTCGGAAGAGAATAGAAGCCACAAGAGCCAAGTTTGAGTGGGTTGTGCATTTAACAAAACCCCAAGATAAAAATTCTAGCCTTTTTATATGCACAGTGAGGAAAGCAGAATTCAGTGCAGCAGCGAAGAATGTACTCACTGTCTGCTGTCAGTAGTAAGTACAGATAAGGGGAAACATTGGAAAGAAACCCACTTCAGAGGCAATTTTGGCCATTTCTTTCAACCTTTTTCTTGAGAAAGAGAATTTTTTGCAATTTTTTTTGGCGGTCATTTATTTGGAATCTAATTCAACCTCCATTCTACCATAAACAGCATTATTTAACTATCATGACTTTGGGGGAGGACTTCTTTTCCAAATTATTTTGGGGCAGCTAGGTGGTGCAGTGGATAGAGTGCAGAGTCTAGAATTAAGAGGACCTGGGTTCAAATCCAGGTTTAGATATTTGCCAGCTGTGTGACCCTGGGCAAGTTACTTAACCCTATTTGCCTCAGTTTCTTCAGTGTAAAATGAGCTGGAGAAGGAAATAGCAAACCACTCCACTATTTTTCTGGCCAGCTATGGAACCTTTGTATCCACTCCTATAAGGTGAGAACTTTTCAACTTTTCCAAGTGAAAGCACTTGGAAACTCCCAAGTGACAGATAAATATTACTATTAAAATAATTGTATTATCACTCCTCTGTCAAATTTTAAAATATCTTTGTGCATATGCAGAATGCATTTCTGAGTGCAACTATATGGTCAGTTTCTCTTTATCTGTCTTTTCCATCATCCAGTTCCCTCCACAACATGGCAGTGCATCCTTGCAATAGGACAACTTCAGGCCTGGTCTAGATTTCTTGCTGTGGTTTCTTTGCAACTTCCATTGATAGATGCCACTGGCTACCTATATGATCTTGGATTTCTCTAGCTCACTCTTCCCTTGTGTTGGATATTAGTTAAAATTATTTTTCATGGCTACTATTATTTCCCTATTACTTTACAAAAATGATTTTTACTCTTACAAAAAAGAGAGAGCACTTTTATTTAACAGTATAACTTCCTTCTAGGACATTCAGAAGTCTTCACAAACTTTATCTTGAAAATATTCACAGTCTTATTTAAATAGGGAAATGATTAATTTATAATTTTATCTAAATACAAAAAGTGAGGTTCCATTATATACATTTTCATTACCCCAAGACATTCTAATCTGAATAAGTATTTGGATCAAATGTATGAGGAGTTGTTTATTTGAAGATTGCTAGTCGCATATGTACTAATCTTTCCCAAGATTCTTACAATAAATTATAATCCTCATTGGCTTTACTCTATCCATTCACTTCACTCCAGGAAAAGAAAATCCCTTCCAAAACCCTTCCTTTCCAACAGTGAGCCTATTACTTTCATTCACCTGGGATTCTATGGCTGGAAATGAATTCCCACTCCTCTGGCCTAAGTTACTTCATTTATTTCTAGTGATATACCACTAACCCTAACCATACTGATTCTAGTGATACTGGGCCTTTGCACTAACTGTTCCCCATGCCTAAAACAGTCTGACCTCTTCACCTCTACCTCTTGGTTTCCATGGATTCCACAAGACTCAACTTCGACTGGAAGTCTGTCCCAGTCCTTGCAGTTGCTAGTGCCTTCCCCTTGTAGGTTACCTTTGATGTGCTCTGGATTTATCCCCTATGCTCCCCTGTGTTGTCTCCTGCTTTAGAATATGTGAGTTCCTGGAGGGGAGAGGCTATTCCTTATTTCTTTCTATTACTTGCCCTTAGCATGGTACTTGGCACTAATCTCACCTCACTTGGAAATATTAATAGATATGATGAGAGGGAGGAGATGGAGAAGAAAACAAGCACTGATTAAGTTCCCACCATGTTGCAGGAACTGTGCTAAGTGCATTAAAAATTATATCATTGTATATTAAATGGGCATTTATGGAAATATTTTCATCTCCCTTACTTTCATCAATTAATTGGACTTATTGGTATCAATCTGAAATTCAACAGACCAAAGTAAATGAAAAAATTGAAACAGCAAAAATGGAATATGATCCAGTTTATGTCTTAAGTCTTCTTTCTAAAGAAAACCAAAATTCATTTTCCTCCAGAATAAAATCATGTGAGCCATCATAAAAACAATCATAAGGGATGGATAAAAAGAGAGGTTCTCACATGAGACAAAGAGGCATAGCATGTATTTTGGCTTCCAAAAAGAATTTAATTCTAAGGTAGAATGGTGTGCTGCTCGCATATTAAAATGATTTCCAATTTTAATCTTGGAATGCGCTCATTGTGTATTCTCCTTTACATAGGACCTTGTGGCTGTTCTTCAGTTGTTTTTTGATCATATCTGATTTTATTTGACCCCTTTTGGGTTTTTTTACAGATGAGGAAACTGAGACAAACAGGGTTAAGTGACTTGCCCAGGGTCCTACAGCTAGGAAGCGTCTGAGTCCAGATTCGACCTCAGGAAGATGAGTCTTCCTGTATCCAGGTCTGACACTCTATCCACTGCACCACCTAGCTGAACCTACCTATGTTCGAGTCATCTATCTGTCTGTCTATCTGTCCATCTATCTATTGACCTGTCTTTCTTTCTATCTTAGTCTTTGCAGAAGACCTTTCAAAGAAGGCCTCAGCTTCAGAAAAGTTTCTTTCTGAAAGTTTTTGATAAAAGCAATCTAACACTGTCTGTTATAATGCCATATGATATCTTTGAGAGGCAGGAGGACATAATGATAAGAGAGACAGACTGAGTCATAAAAGCCTCCATTCAATTCTTATCTGAGTCAAAGATTGGCTATGCGACTTTGGGTGAGTCCCTTAAATATTCAGTGCCCTAAGCAACTTTCTAACATTCTGAATTTCAAAGAGTTTTGATCTGCATTTGTAGAGGGGGTTTTCTCATCAAAAGTTCTCTATAAAAATGAAATCATAAGTCTACGTCTAAAAAGAGTTGCCTTTCAGTTATGTGTACGTTGTAAAAAATTCTATTCTAGGAAATGAGACTCTTAAGATTCCATAGTGAGAAAGCCCGATCAATTACTAGTTCAAATATTGTAAAATGAAACAACAGTACTTTGCTTTGTAACAGCTCCCACAAGGGTTTTTATTCCAGGTGTTTGGATAGTACTCCTTTGTCTTCACCTTTTAATCACACACAAACACGTACACTGAAAATACCTGATGAGACTTATAACTAAGTGAAGCAGGAAGAAATACTGCATAGGAAACAAGCTGAGAAAGGGTACTCTACCCCTTCATCTCCATGAAGAAGAAAGAAAACAAGTGGAGTTTCATTTGAGATTATACCACAGACCAAGGAAACTACGAATATATATGTCACAGAGGACCAAAGGATGCACAGGTCAAAATGATGGAATAGGTCAAAAGTCAGAAATAAGCAACGAGGGTATGAGTGCACATGGTTTTAGATTTTTACAAGTACATTTTCCAATGAAAAATAACTTCTTGCTGTCTACTTAAGGGTAACCAAAGGAAGATGGTCACTTTGGGAATGGGTGAAGTGTGCCATTTGTAGTACCTACGGGGAATTTCAGCCTTGACCAATACTGAGTATGAGGAAGATGTGATGATAAAACTTCCTGAATACAATTTCATTACACTTGCTCTTGCACAACCAAAGGTGATTTCTTTTTGACCTAAGAAGTTTTGTTGTTGTTCAGTTGTTTCAGTTATGTATGATTCTTTGTGACCCCATTTGGGGTTTTCTTGGCAAAGATACCAGAGTGGTTTGTCATTTCTTTTTCCATCTTATTTTACAGATGAGGAACTGAGGCAGAGTTAAAGGACTTGCCCAGGGTTAGAGATTATTAACTGTCTGAGGACAGATTTGAACTCAGGAAAATGAGTCTTCCTGATTCCAAGTCCAATGATCTATGCATTATGGCGCCCCCTAACTTGCCCTGATCTATGAAGACCACCAAAGAGACCCTGAATTTGGTTTTTCCATTCTCATTTATATATCTATGTCCTCCCCCAAATTCCAAAGTTATATTAAGTCAATTTGTAAATTTGTCCTTATTTTATTTTCTAAATCCACTGAAATGTATTGACAAAGCAAACTTTAGTTTTAATGTGATTGCTTTCTGGTTTTAATTGAATCTATTACTTAATAAATGCAAAAAAAAATCTTGACTAGCATATTAGGGAGTTGGCTAGAGCTCTGTTAAATGGCCTATAGGCCAACGTAGTTCATCATTTTCTGACACACCATTGCCAAAGGCATCTGTAAACTGCCCTGGAATGTGTATGGAGTCATCAGACCCACTCACGTTATTCTCAAACTGTAGTTACTTCAAATATTCTGCTAACTATTCTGTGCTCTAACAAGGTCTGGAGGAAAATTAGAATGTTACCACAAAGTCACAGAGAAGTCCCAAGAATGAAATTAAGCAGAAAAAAACCCCCAGAAATGTGTGTGTGGGGGGGAGTTTGTTGTTGTTAATGTGGACCCCTTTGGCTAACCTTTGGAAGGCAATGTGCATGGATTGGTCAGCACAAAAATTTTTAACTGCTTTGTACTGTCTGAAAAAGACTCAGAGAATCCATACAGACCATCAAACTTGTTGAACGTGTAACTGAGTATTCACAAAACTAAGATCCTTAACATGTTTGAAATTTGCCTCAAACTTCATTTAAAACAAGTTAGAAGGAATGTATAATCATACTTTTTCAGAGAACACGCCAATTGTTTTCTTCAGTACATGAGTCATTTCAATCAGGGACAAATCTCCTTTTCTTTCTATAACTTCTATAGTTCTCTTATTTCCCCCTACCCACACACACTCTAAGAATCTTGGTTATTTAGTAAAGTATATTTTAAATAGCAATATCTAAAAGCTTTAGAGTGGGCAAAAGTTATGCAAATGTTTTGACTTTTCATTTATATTGATTCCTAACCAGCCTGATGTGCTAATGTAATTGCTTTAATGGACAATTGTCTACAGCTAGTAAACGAATCAATTCATCTCCCTCCCATCCCTTCTTTCTCTCTCCCCTTTCTTCTCTCTCCTTTCTCTTATTCAAACGTGTATTGATTCTAATATTGCCTTTTAAAACCAAGATAATCCTTGTGGGGACCTTCAAATGTAATTTTTATACTCTAGGTAAGTGACACCGGGTGAGTTCTGCCATTGGCTGAATGCCAAGTGACCTTGACAGTTTTGACATTTTAAACAGGCAGTTGGTCACGATTGACTCACCAGACAATTTAGCTCATTATTTATAGTGCTATCTTTTACTGAAACTATTCGAATCTGACCGGGGAAGTTTTTATCTGCTAGTGAACAGCAGAGAGCTGTGGACCCCTACTGAATCACAAAGTCATCTTTTCCTTTGTAGTCCCAAAGCAACTGGCTTTCATTTTCTACCCATCTACCTCCAAGGTTGCTGTGTGAGACCTTCTGGGAGTGACAGCCTGGACAGAACGAAGTTACTACTCTTTGCATTTAACCTAAGCCAATTCTATACTAATCTTTCCCTCCCCCCAGTCTGCTAGTACCTTTTATCTCATTCAGCAAGGAAAATATGTTTCTGTGTGTGCATCAATATGGATGCCTCTGAGTTAGAGAGGCCATCATGGTCCCTTTGAAAGACACAATTGCAGTACACCCATGATCAAAAGAAAAGTTATGGGTCTGAATCTGTAATAATTAAGGGGAATTACAGTAATGTTTAATAAGTTAAAATTCCCCTGAAGTCACTGGGAACTTTTTCTTGGTTAAAAGTGGAAAGCTCATCTTTAGCACAAAATAGTAAAAACCTCTTTCCAGTAACTTTCTAATTAATAATTTATCTTTATCTTTCTTATCCTTGCATGTTTCAGTTAGAAATGTGTTTTATATATATATATATATACACATAGTTATATCAATGACATGTTATTATGTTAATATTTATTGTTGCTGATATATGTGTGTATGCATATATATACATGTATATATGTGTGTATATATGTGTGTGTGTGTATTTGTATGTGCATGTTTAGATATGCAGGCTTGGAACTCCATCTCCACCGATTATTTGGATACTGTTTTACCATCAGCCAGTTAGTCCAAGACTCCTCCTTTTTCAACTTTTTGGGACACGTGAAAAATGCCCTCGATAAAATCAATGTAAACAATGAAGAGGAGGTTGTAAATAATTCTGCTTCTATCTATACTGTAGCTCTGTCAGGACCTTGAATTTTTATCATGTTTGCTACATTGCTAATCTCTCACCCAATTTATTTCTTTAAATCCTTAGAAAACTTTTTCCCAGTCTACTTCAATATCAGAAATTATTCACTATGCAATACTTCCATTTGGTTTTAAAGAACTTTTTTTTTTTTCAGAAAATGATCACTGGAATTAGAAAAGAAACTCTCTAGAAGAAAAATGATATCTCAACAAAACATCAGGAAACTTTTACTTATGAACAAAGTACTGTTTAGTCCATTCAATGTAACAGGAAGGGAAAAGGAGGGGAAGGAAAGGGAAAGGGAAGGGATGTTGCTTGAATCAGCAAAGAAACTCTCTTACAGGAAACAACATATGGGTTACTTTGTTTTTTAAAATCTCTTCATGTTCCCCTAAATTAGAAATTCCTTTAGAAACAACTGGTAGCCCACTGGACAGAGTTGATGGAGTTGGGAAGACTACTCAAATCTAACCTTGGAAGTTTCCTAGCTGTGTGACCCCAGGCATGCCATTTAACCTCTGTTTGCTTCAGGTTCCTCATCCATAAAACGGGGATCAAACGAGCAATTACTTTGGGATTGCCATGAGCCTTAAATGAGATAATACTTGTAAAAGAGCTTAGCACAGTTCCTGACACATAGTAGGTACTAAATAAATGCTTTTTGCCTTCACTTTACTTTAGTATTACTTATTCTATTTCAATAATGATAAGTAATGTAATCACAGTACCGTTACATCCATATACTCCTAGACTGAAGGGCATCACTTGGATCATCTAATCCAACCTCATTGTACATATAAGAAAATAAGATCTCTCCAACTATCAGTATCTTTGAGATTTAAATTAAAAGCAAAAACATGTGTTCTTTTACATCTTTTTACTATTTCTCAGTTAAAGTCAGTGTCAGAATAAGCTCAGGAAAAATCTGTCATTCTGCTGGATGACACAGTTAACAAGATGGACAATTAACTCTTTCAAGGCACAAAGGTAGTATTCATTAATTGATAAATCAGGCCAGTAAATGGTACCTTTGTAGCCTGAATAAATTATTGATTGTACGATCTTCCAGGCCTCCCAGTGCCATGAAAATTGTGAATGCTCCATTAATACGGGGGATTCTAAGGCTACAAAGAAGCCTACTTTGTTACAAGGAGACAGGTGGTACAAGCAAGAGTGTTTTTAAACAAAGAACCCACTAGCCACCATGAGTAAACTCTTTGGGAAAGGCAAATATCAAGCTGAAATAGTCAGAGCAACTAAATAAGATTGCAAAAAAGTATCTGGATTAAACAGTGATAAGAGTAATGAGATTAGAAAGAATATTAGAAGAGAAACCAGGAGCAAATACTATTTGGAGATTGGTTGCAACTGTGCGTGATCTGATCAAATCATCTCTGAAGCTATTTATTCAAAGGAGTGAGTGATTCTATCTCAAAGCCTTCAAAAGTCTTCATAACGTGAGAGAGAAGTAGTGATAAGCTCATGGCTCTAGATATGGAAGGATCTTAGAGGCCATCCAGCCCAAACCCTTATTTTACAGATGAGGAAACTAGCACCCAGAGAGGTATTAGTGACTGACCCAAAGTCTCACTGGTAGTCAGGTGCAGAATCGAGAGTTGAACCCAGGTCTCCTGCCTTCACTGCTCAAGCAACAGAACTCTTTCTGCTGTACCACATGGCCTCAATAAGATGCCAGATGGAGACACATTCCTAAACCAGTAGAACTTGAGTTTGGGTCTCTTTTCTAATAGGATAATATTTCTGTGAGAACAGATATAGTTTGAGTATGGGAATTGACTGAAAACACAAGTCTAGAATTTGTGGGGAGAGAGCAACTGCTCTTATATTGGGATGCTTTTTACTCCATTGACTCTTTTTCAACTATAAGGATCTCAGTATACCCCCCTTTGTATTTAAATAGAATTTCAACCAAAATCTATATTTTTGTCTGCAAAAGTAATACGTGATTTTCCAAAATCCTGTAACAAAATGTGTTTGTATTTGGGTAATGGCTCTCCACTCACCTACTCAATTAAAAAAATTAAAAAAAACTATGTATTAATTAGCCTTTTTGACCCTGTCTATCCAAAGCACATATTAACCATACTTACCTATCCTGAACTGTGTTTTGCTGCCTAAATTTCATGAGCAATAAGTTTGGGAAGAGAATATGGGACAGGAAGTGAAGACAGCTTAGAAGGTATAGAAGTGTTAAGTGGCAAAAATGAAAATACTTGCATTGGTATAAATACCTCCATGAAGAGGGCTAAATCTCCACAGATTCAGACTCCTAAGCTATTTATTAACAGAGAAGAGTTTCTTTGTTCCAATGCAAAGCTGCTGATCTCCTCCTGTCTCCTCTGTCCCCTCCACTATGCCCATCAAATTGCCTTGCATATAGTATCTACTCAATGAATATTGATTGAATGAATGAATGGATTTTTGAATAGCATATCTAGAAAGAACATTTGTCTAATTCATTATATGAACCAATAATTACTTTATTTTGCATAGAAATTAATTGTTCTAGCCATTGGTTTATTGGCACTGTCATAATCGTGACCAATAGATTTCAATACTTCAGCCCTCCCATTATCTATTTAGAGCTTCATCTGTTATGTGTCATTCGATATTATCATAATGTTGGCCCTCAATAAAAATGATACTGTGAATTTACAGCATGACTTAGCAACAGCAAATGAATGTCCTCAAACCTGCGAGTCAATATGGTTAATGTCCTCTACTTGGCGAGAAGAGGATACAGTCCAGTGTAATCCAGATATTTTAACTATGCGACAGGCAACTAGTAATATTTCAAAAGAAGTAGGCTTTGACAAACACAGAGTTTCAATTAGACATCTGTGGACAGCTTTGTTCTTTCTACATTGTAATAGTAAGTCACTGAAACGACCCGTGGATATGATTCAAGACAGCTCTGGTTATACAAATATTAACATAGGCAATACTGTCTGAATGCCCCAACTGGTTCTTTCCCTTTTTGAATCCCATTTCAAATGGTTTATTCCTTCTACTATTTCCAGGGGATTTTAACACACACAATCTTTTGATAGGTGTTTATCCTCCATCCATTCTCTAGCACCATGGAGGCACATACTATCCTAGCAGATAAAATACTTGGGGGTAAAACATTTCATGTATGTGGGGGTTTTGCTGTCTTATCAAGCTCAAAGTCATAATCATGAAACGACAGAATGTTTTATATTGTTCCTTATGTTATCTTTCCGTAGATAACATCAGTAGTCAAGGATCTACAGATACCATACATACATGTAATTCTTGTTCAAATTGCCACTATCCAACCTAAGTTCATTTTTAAATTGTTATATCTTTTCAGGAAAATTTGTAATAATGACAAATTAACATATATAAAAGTTTCCTCTACGTTGGCAATGAGAATTGACTTATATCTGAATTCTTAAAATACAAGAAGGGCCTCAGTGATCCCTTATAGTTTGGACTTGTAAGTCTGTTTGCCTCTTACAAGAGTAAGGTATTATGTTTGATAAATTTTAGGTGCAGTGATGCTTGTGGACATTCATTTTACACATAATGGAGTTTGATTTAGAGTTGTTACCAAGTCAAAATAATAGAGATATGATAGGTATTTATATTAGTTCCCCCTAGACATCAACCATCTATCACATAGCCAAAGTCAGGACAACATAGTCATATTTTGAAAGTAAATCATCCCCTCAAGAGTAGTTGCTTAACTTTTCATAGTGACTTGCCATCTCTAATGCTTCTCTAGACTGCAGGTTTATAATTGATTGTACCTTTTGCCCCTACTATTATGCTGAAAAAGTTTCCTGATGCCTATCTAAATGAAGAGAACAAGTGTGACATGATGTATAGAAGGTGGACTTTGGAATCAGAAAGATCTGGGTTCAAGTCTTGTTGCTCAGCAATACTAGCTCTGTGACCATAGGCAAATCATTTAACTTCTCAGTATCCCAAGGAAATTCTCTAAGACTATGAATTATAGATAAATTCTATCAGTGGAGGGAGCTTCCACACCAGGAATTCATTATACTAATGGAAGAAAATCTACATGATATCAATAAAATGATTTGTTGAATAATTAATCAAATGAACAAAATGTTGGTTTTTTTTTTTTTTGTACTAAGGGCTGGAATAGAGGTGTGGGGTGTTTTCTTGAAGAAGCTTGCTCTCAGGGGGAAATGTGTTCACAGCTGAGGATATTCTAAGAAGAATAATACTGTTTCTTTTGCAACAGAGATGCAGTAATTCAACTTTCTTTTGGCAATCCTTATCCCTGATCCTGCAAGCAATGACTTGACAGAATGATTTAATGACTTCACCAGTTCATGTTTCAATTACACAGTCAAGATCATCAGAATGATACATGTGAGCAGTGAACAATGAATTGTTTTCTAAATATCACCTTGAATTTCCCCCATGAAAACAAGCTAACCAGTGTTCTAGTTTATTAACAGAAAATTAAGCTCTTCCCAATAATGGCAGAATGTAGGAAAGGAAGAAGGGGAAACTTGTCAAGATGGGGGGATTAGAAATATATTATCCAAGAATCTTAAACTATCATTGCCTAATAAGGAGTGTTGTTTTCCTCCCCAGTTATCACACCAAAACTAAAGGAGTGAAACTAATATGCTGAGTCTTTGAGTAAAATTTAAAGCTGACTCAGTTCCTACATGATGAAAACAGAACAATTCTCTGGAGCTTTCCGTAAACACTTCATTTATTTGTGCCAGTGTAGAAAAGATCTCAGAATGTGAGAACAAATGCCTTGTGGAGTAAAAGACAAAGGCATTACATATCTTTTCTATATATTAAAGTCATCTCACTTTATTTTAAATATAGCCAGCAATTTATGGATGCTGGATGGCTATTTGACATGATATCCCTTACGTCATCATGTGTTCTAGATGATTTCCTTCTTCTTGGAATGTATAAATGACAAGTGACTTATTAGTTGGGGAAAATAGGAGTTAATGAATTGTAAACATGAATAATTTATGTAAAAATGGTGTTGAAATGGTCTTGTGTGTTGGAGTCCTGCATGTTTTCACTTTCTAAGATAGTGTAAATCCAAGAGAAACTGGCCATATGCATTTTTGCCTTTGAAGTGAACCATGGAACAGGTAGACAATAGAGCAAGAGGCACCATTAGCTCCCCTTTCCTTGACAATATCAGTTAGATGTGCTGATTTTTTTAAAAAGGTTACAGATGACCTTTTTTACTCTGAAGTAAATCCATGTGGAACTTACTCAAGGAAAGGCAAAAGATCTTAACAAAAATGACTTGAAAGAAAAAGATATATACTTATGTGTATATGTATGTATATACACATATACATACATAAATTTATATGTTATAAGAAAATATGTAAATAATATAAATATAGACTGTATATGTTACATGCATATAATTAAATATAGATGCCATCCAAATTACACATGAAAACAGAATTAAAAAGAAGAAATCAGTAAAGCTAACATTTATGAATTGAGCTTCTCTATAAAAATATATTGTTATTGTTTCCAAATTCCAGGGCAATATTTAGTTATAAGATTATTTTCTCCATTAGGCCAACTAGTTACCAATGGGAAAACACATCAGAGATGCTCACCAAGCAATCCAATTCAGTCATAAAATAACTTATTTTGGTCATTTTATTGGTCAAATTGGTCACAGAGTCATGATATTAGTTTCTCAATGACCAATTATTTTGACAACCAATTTATATATACGTATATATGAAACAGCCATAATTGGACTGCTTCTGTCAAGGTCTCTAGTGATGAAATTTAAATACATGTGCATATTCTTGACTGATTCTGAGTCCATATCCTCACTTGAATGTATATCTTACAGTGCCTTGTCATGTACTTAATGATGAATGTTGCCCTCATCAATATTCCTCTCCACTTTAAGAGAATTCTTTTTCTGATTCTCATTAATCCTTCCCTCTAATTTCAGAATATTAAAGTCCTTCCTTTCCAAGACTAATTTCTTTACTTGAATGTGTGTTCATCCTTGGTTGCAAAAGAAGACCATGCCATTAGAGAAATGATGACATGATTTGCACTTGACTTTGTTTTGAGTGAGTGAGGGCTGTACAGGTAACCAGCCTCATTTCTTCTCCAGAGCCATCTGAATCCAGTGACCAGATATTCATCAGAGTGACCCAGGATGAGGCAGTTGGGGTTAAGTGACTTGCCCAAGGTCACAAAGCTAGTAAGTGTCGTGTCTGAGGTGAGATATGAACTCAGGTCCTCCTGACTCGTGCTCAGCTGCCCCAGTGGCATAATATAACTACAGATTAGGCACAGGGTTAGGGAGTAGGTCTCTGATTTTGTTGGGATAGCAAACCAGTGGCTCCCTACTACTTCTAGAATCAAATAAAAATGATGAATTTAAAACCCTTCCCAACCTGATTATAACCTGATAGTTCTGGACTAATGTACATTACTCCCCTTCATAAACAAGATCTTCAGTCTAGGCAAATTGGCCTCCTTGCTGCTTCTCATATACAACATTCCATCTCCTGTAAGTCTGTCCTCGCATAGGCTTTCTCCATGCTTAGAATGAACTCCCTAATCCCCGCTTATTTGAATTCCTATTTTTTTTTATTTCACAACACAGTTCAAATGCCACTTCCTACATGAGTCCTCATCTCTGCAACTTCCTCGCAAAATGACCTGGTATTGACTCTGTAAATGTTTGGTTTATCTTTATTGTAATACATGGTCCTTCTTGCTTATTAGAATAGAAGCCTCTTGAGGGCAGGGATGACTTCATTTTGTCTTTGTATCCCAAGGACTTAGTACACTGTGCAGCACAAAGCAGGTGAGCATTTATTAATTGATTGGGTAATCAGAAAAAGAAAAACTATTCTGACTTAAACACAATTTCATGAATAAAAGCCTTCAACCATGGCAGGTACTTAGCATAATTCAAAGGAAAATATGCAAATATATAGGAAACTCCTTTCACCATTGTAAATCCCAGTCCATCTATGAATTATTAGATAAATCCTAGGGAAATGCCAGGGACAAGAAGAGACTGATTGATTTGTCCAGAATTATATGACTAATAAGTGTCAGAGACAAAATTTGAAACCAGGTCCTTCCTGACTACACATATCAGCATTCAATTCACTAAACCATGTTGCCACACAAAGATAATAAAAAACAGCTGATCTAAACAGATCACATGGAAAAGAAAAAAAAATCTCACTATACTAATTGTCATGATCAGTTTGACCCATATATGAGAATCCACCGGTTGGCTAGATTGGACCGGGACAATCAACATCATTCTCAAAATGGATACTTATCTAGAAATATAAATTTTTGTTTTCTCCAATTTGAAGTATATTTTCTCTATTTTATTATTTATCTATTTTTAAAATTTGAACCTAAAATAAGTTTTTTTTAAATGAACCACTAGGTAAAGAAAGTAAAAAAAAATCTTTCGTTTCCATGTGTTAGGCCAATTTTTGAGGGGCAAAGAATGATACCATTCCATTTTTAAGGCCAACTCCTAGGATTTCATATGGAAAGAAAAATCATATTTTCTTCCATGAAATAAAAGAAACCACTACCATAGTTCATATTTCACACAGAAAAAGGTCGGTTATAGTCAGAATACTAAATAAAGCAGATTTAGCACATATTTAAAGCCTTTTCCCAAGAGGACTCATTTTAATAGGAACCCAAGATGTATTTTTTCCAGTCTTCATTTATGGACCTTAGAAATAATCCTATCAGAGTGACTGAATTATTTTATGAGCGATTGCTCTTCCATCCCCGTAAGACAACAGACTGAAAAGAACTTTGACAGGTATAAAGCAACGTACAAACATAAGAATATCCAGAGAGCAACATACGATCCTCTTACTCTTTCCTTAACCTTTTGTTGTATCTGTCCTAAGAATTTTAGCCAACCTTTATAAGAAATTCATTTCCCCAACTCATCAGATTTTATCCTTCTGAACCTTGAGGGCTGCTAAGATTTCATCCAACAGCTAAACAATGTTGCACAACTATTACTAAATTCTGATCATGATAAAGAAATACAACTTTACTTTAGGTAGCAACCCATTTCCATTTCAACAGGAAGTGAAAATAATTGATGGTTGTGCAACACTTAAAAATGTCAAGCTGAATGATGCTGATGGCTTTTCTGGCCTCCTGGGGTCAAATATGTAGAGGATACAACTCCAAGAAAGTCAAAATGCCAATGAACGTTCCTTGCTAGTCATTTGTAGCAATTTTCAGTCAAAGTATAGACCAAAGACAAAGTATACCAAAGTATAGTCAAAGATAAAGGACTAGCTGAGTAACTCTATGGCATCCTTTTAGGCCTGCCACTGGAAAACACTTCCCCTTTTCTACACCAAATGTATATGGTTCATTTTAGTTTTTCTTTTCATGAAAAAGACTATATATATTTCCTTTCTACATGGGTGCCAAGAACTAGAACCTTTAAAATTTACTTTATGAACTCTGTCCTTTGTGGATAGTAGACATAATTTCTCAATTTTCAAGGAGATAATAACTACATTTGATGATCCCTGATTTTCACTATCTGTTCCTATGTTCACAAATAGATACTAATGAGTTTTAGTGTAAGAGGGAAAAAAAATGATTTTGAGTGGGACAGCTTTTGTATGATGACATTTATATGAACACACATTGTAACCATGACCAGAAAATTCTGTTATTATTTGAAGGAATCATGGCACAGGATTAGTGCTTGGTCAAAAGTGCTCAATCTCATTCTGTGGCCTTCATCTCTTGATATGGTCAACAAATGCTTCCACTTAACCTTGATGGCTGAGTATATCACATGTATGTAAAATGTAATAGGGCATGAAACCTAGGGAAATTGTTTTAAAACTTGATGAAAAATTAATGAAAAAGAAACACAGGGGATTGACATGTATAAATAAGAGCGTGAGCCCCAAAGGTAAGTGACCAAAGAATAAGAACAGTATTCAGAAGAAATGCAAAAATGCTCTAAATAAGGGAAAGCAAATAACATTCAAATTAAACAACTGTGAGGTTTCACTTCATGCCCATCAAATTGGCAAAGGTGACAAAAGACAAAATCAGGGAATGCTGGATGGGATTTGGAAAGAAAGGTGCATTAATATTCCATTAGTAGAGGTATGATTTGGTATAACATTTTTGGAAAATAATTTTCAATTATATGAGAAGTCATCAGTCTGTTCATATCTTTCAATCCAAAGATCCTCTTATTGGGTATATAAACCCCAAGAGGATGAAAGTCTGAAAGGCCCTCAGTATTCAATATCAAGAAGAAAGTGGAAGCAAACTGAATGTTCATTGATAGGAGAACAACTGGAGCATACAAATATAACAAAATACCATTCCTCTATAAGAAATGACAAAGATGAGGAATTCAGAAAAACCTACTAAGTGATGCTCAAGAGCCAGAATAACAATATGCACGATGGTTGCAATCCTCAAAACAAAATCAGCTCTAGAAGGCAGCTCAATTCAAACCAAACATGAGCGACACTGGTCTGAGAGAACAGATGGAACGCTCTCATTTTTGCAGAGATGTATGGGGACTGTTGGTACAGAGTGATGTATGCATACACTTTTAGGTGTGCTCATTCCATTAGCTTTGTTTATCTGTTTTTCTCTGTTACAAAGGAGGACTCAGGGATGCAGGTGGAATGTTTCAGGAAATGTGGTATAGAAAACAAGGGCATCAATAAAACCTCAAAAAAAAAAGAAATTTTTTTCTAAAAAAGAAAAAATGATGGAGGCAAAATGATCAAAAGGGATCATGTAGGAAGAAGTCATGTGTCGAATGTGACATCCTATGCTTTGAAATATACTGAGATATATTTGCTTCTTCAGGTGGTATGAGACGATAGAAATCGTAGGAGTGAATGCTAGATTCAGCTGTGATTTAACACAGTTAGACAGGATTAAACAATCTTTATAAAGCAATTCGGGAAACATCAATGGAATGCAATCACCAACACTGGGAGTTTAAGTTGTCATTAGATGTGCCATGATGCCTCTATGCCTAGTTAATCCTATTTAAGCCCCTAGCAGGGGCACCCAGGTTATTTTCTTTGACACTGGAAAGTTGAGAATTCTGATGGAGTAGGGTCCATCAGGCAAGATTCATCTCTGCTCAGCCTGCAATTTTCTTGGAGTTCTCAACAGTCAAGATTGGGTCCAACATGGAAAGGTGATGATGACTAGGTGTGCCAAGTAGGAAATAGAGAAGATAACAACAAGGGGAATTATATGAAGCAATAACTAAGGGGAAGAATTACTTAAGGACAAGGTAGGCAACACAGAGGGGAAAGACGTCAATTATTGTAATTGAAGCAGTAAGCTTCTTATTATCTAAAATATAACAGTATGAGGAAAGTAGCCTCAAGATCAAGTAATAGGAGCGAAGGAACTGTGCATGGTTAGCACAAAGAAGGGAAGACAGGATTTTTTTCCAGATACAGTTTAAACTAGATGGTTTATGAAGTCTCTTCCAACTCAGGTTATGTGAATTAGGCTATATTCAGATGCTGTATTATGAAAATTATCACTTAACCACTGTATCTTATGTATCTTAAATTCCAAAAGCTGACACTATTTCACATTTACAACGTTTTCTGAACACACGAGCATGTACCACCTACATTTTATTTCAGGAACTAATACTAATGTGGCCTCTTCATTCTTTCCTTCTTACTGACTAAATCATATCTAGAGGGGTCAGAGGCAAACTTTGCCACAATTTGCCAAGGTAGGGCAGTCACTGATTGGCAGAATGGTAGACTGGGATTCCTATGGTGTGCACTTTGCCAGGATTCCCAAGTTTCCTAACTGGACTGAAAACCTTCAGACACTGACATGTACAGGTATGGATGAACCCATGCCTTCTCAACTTTACTTTTCTTTTTTAATCATGTGAAGGACAGTCTGGAGAAGGAGTCAGTTTATTTATACTCAGTGCTTACCCTCTATTCACACTCTCATTGTAAGAAGATTTGTTTGCTGCAGTCATCTCTGTGTAGAACCTGCATACTGATGGGGTACATCTTTTCTATTAGGTTCAAAACAAAGCAGCTGATATAAGTTTTTACACACAGACTTTTGCTAAGTACGTTTCTGGTATGCAGTAATATTCTCCTTATGTACTAGGTCCTTTGTCCATCAAAAATGTATTTAATATTTTTTCTCATATCTGCAGAATTTCTGGTATGGCATAATTTGTGCTATAACTCAACATTATGGCCTGCCATCATTCTTCCACAATCAGTATAATACGGACTCAAGACTTCCCATTTGTAATGGGTTTTGTGTTTTCCTGTCTTCTCAATGGGTGGAGGACAGCGTGTAGGGAAAAGAATCTGGAGCTAAGAATAAAATTAAGTTGAATGAAAAAAATGGACTAAATTTTCTACATTTAATCACTCAACAAGCATTCATTAAACATCTACTGTGTGCCAGGTGTTGGTGATATAAAAACAAAAATGAAACCTGTGCTTTCAAGAAAGTAAAGTGTATGGAAAATATATACAAAGTATACACCAGATAATGGGGGAGTACTAGCAGGTAGAGTTGATCAAGAAATTTGGTGCTGGAGGAAACTAAAGATTTAAAGGAAACCAGAGATTCTAAGAAGTGGAGGAGAGGGGGCATTGTTTTCCAGTCATGAAGGAAAACCTGCACAAAAGGACAAAGAAAATAGAGTGTTCTGTGTGGAACTGAACAAAGAAGGCCAGTTGAGCTGATCTACGAATCATGTGAATGGGGGAATGTATAATAAGTGAAGAGCATCAGTCTAGATCCAGGACTGGAACAGTTTTGAATGACAGAGGGGAAATGAAAAGTTAAAGTGATTCTGATGTTGTGAACTTGGGAGACTAGAAAGATTGTGGTGTTCTTGGCAGAAGCAGGAAAGTTCTGAAGAAGGATGAGTTTGGGTGAAAAGATGAGTTTGGCTTTTATCTTATTGAACCAGAGATGGAGAAGTGATATCCCATTTTAAAATGTCTAATAGTTCGTATGCAGTCTAGGACTGAATTCAAGAGTTAGATTAGGCTACTTGGACAGATCTAGGAGTCATCGGCATTAAAATAGCAATGGAATGATGAGAGGCGATGGGATCACCAAGTGACAGAATATAGAGAGCAAAGAGGGTCCAAGATAGAACTTAGAGCTATACACACAGTTAGTGGGTGTAAGCACTTGGCACAGGGCCTGCAGGGCATGTAGGTGCTTGATAAATGCTTGAACTGACTTGGAAGAACTATAAGGATCCAGGAAAGAAGACTGAGAAGGATATCATTGAGGTAAGAGCACAACCAGAAGAGAGTATGGTCATGAAAATACAGAGAGGAAAACGTATCTAAGAGAGGGTGATCAAACAGTGTCAAATGCTAAAAAGAGGTCAAAAAGGATGAAGATTGACAAAAGGCCATTCAATCTAGCAATTAATTGATAACTTTGGACAGAACAGTTTCAGCTAAGTTGAGGTGAGAAAGCAGATTTCAGAAGGTTAAGAAGAGTGAGAGTGGAGGAAGTAGTGGAACTGTATAGACTAGATGAGAAAGAGAGGGGAGAAATAGAATGACAGTAATGTTGGGATCTAGTGAGAGGTTTTTAAGGATGAGGGAGATTCGGATGTATTTGCAGGCATTTTATACAACATCAAATATAGCAAAATAAGTGAGTTTCCCTCATTCCATATCTCATTTCTTTTAGTTCAACAACATATTTATAGCTGGGAAACACTTTCAGAAGCTAAGAAAAATATAAAAACAGCCCTGAAAACACTAGTTTCTTCTTTGTAACTAACTTATAATCTGCCTTCAGAATGATGCTTCTCAAAGAGTACAAACCAAGCATTTTTATACATTTATATGTTTTCTCTATTTGTCCTGCAAGATTTTTTGAAGTCTCTTAAGAGTGAAACATATACAAAAGTGTACACCACAATCTTGATGTCTACCATGATTTTCTGTTGTAAAAAAAAGCCATCAGGAAAAAAAAGTATTACAGATATAAGAGGGAACTGACACTTCAGAACTAGAGAATGAACAAAGACCTGCTGCACATAGCATTCAAACCTGCGGAAATAATCTTTTTCCCTTTAGGTTTTCT
The DNA here is from genome assembly GCF_028372415.1 of Notamacropus eugenii. Classification (NCBI taxonomy): domain Eukaryota; kingdom Metazoa; phylum Chordata; class Mammalia; order Diprotodontia; family Macropodidae; genus Notamacropus; species Notamacropus eugenii. The sequence continues at coordinate 86,067,668 of NC_092879.1, read as the reverse complement.
TTAGAACAGTACTTTCTGATATAAAACCTGTCTGAAGGTCCAGTTGCCTTTTCCTACACTATCTCAGTAGACCTACTCTGGCAGAAATCCTAGAACTGAAATAAAAATTCACATTGAAGCAAACATTTCAGACCATTATGTGACTGACAAAGAAATTTCACCTTGCAGTACAGTTGGATCATACATATGATCTGCATTTAAAGTTTTCAAAATCATCAGTGACCCATTTTCATAATTTCTTTCAACTTGATAGACTGGCTCAGTATGTCTCTGACTTTGGGGAAGAGGAAATTTACTCATTCTTTTTAATGCTATTATCCTATCAAATACAGTTTTTCAAAGCTTTTCTGTACCACCTGTGATAGAGAGACTGGGATTTTTTTAGATTCATTATAGCTTAAACACAAGGAAAGAAAAGCACAACTCAACATATGGCTTCCACTGGAAGGAACAAAATATACCAAAGAATTCTGTGTCTTGACTTCATTAAGAAAACAATCAAAGGAACAGGAACAACTGAATCCATTTGTGAATGTCAATGCCTAATATAAAGCAACCTTGACATGTTTCTCCTCAAATACAGATATAAAAGGAAGCTATTTTTAATTAATTCCCTAGTCTTTAGATTTGTAATCAATGTGGCCACACTCATTTGTCCTACTTTCTCTTCAACATACCATACAAAACACACATTGCATCAAAAAAAGTCACAGTGACGAATGGATCCTAAAGAGTACCATTTCTCATCAATACATAAATATGATGAAAAGTACCTAGAACTAGGCATCATTTACACATTTCACTATCTGCTATAAAAATAAAAGCAAAGCAAATGTCTACATTTCTCTTTCTAACCTTATTTTCTCCATATTACATGAATTAGGAGAGATTTCCATGAACCAAAGTAAGATAATGAGTTTCTGGTCTGAAAATGGCACTCTCATTTCTTTGGGGAAATGCCCACTTTTAAGAGACCCTTGGGCATTGTAGCTTTGTCCAAGTAAAGGCTACAGTTTCAAACTCCATTAGCATTACAAGTCACTTATTAGATTCCCAAAAACTTTATTGCTCTGTACCTGGTCTTGATAACTTATATTCCTGTGCATCTCATAGGGCTGAGGACAATGCCATAACCCCTCTTTGTTTTTTACAAATTGTTTAACACTATTCTACATTAACACAGGAAGTACCATACTGCCATCTACAGACAGGATTGCCCCTAATGCCACATAAAATTTTCCCATAGCTCATAGTTAATTCTAGTTCTCTATGTCTAATATCAGTTCACCACAATCTATGTGGTGCAATCATTGAGATGAGAGCTTTTAACCTTTTCAGACAAGACAGACTCATAATACTTTGGTTAAAATAAAAACAGCTTTTTAAAAGTAAAGAAAAATACCAAATTCATCTAGGAATTTGGGATTACCTGTCGGGGGTGAATGGTGGCTGTAGTCTTGATGGTTCCTTGACAGCTACAGTCAGAAATACTGTATGGATCTGAGCTGCTAGAGGAACATTTGGAAAGAGAGTCACAGCCCATCACAAAAGTGTTGTCCACAGGCAGCTCCTGGATGCCACGGTGCTTTGAATGCACGGGAGTCTCGGGCACAATTAGGAAGGTTGGCTGAGGAGATGTCGCTTTGTAGTGTTGGGCCAAATCGGGACCATCAGGCTTAAAAGTAGAAGAATGGGTACCCCAGTTGTACCTCTCCATGGTATCTTCTTCAATGTCAATGGCAACATCCAAGGAGGTAGTGACCTCTTCCTCATTATCTAGATCATCAGACCCAGACTCGGTAAAGGCGGCAAGGTTAAGGATGACACTATTAGTGCCACTATTGTCATTTGCGCTGATTGTTATTGTCTCGCTGTTATCTGGATTTGGAGTAACCCATTCTGAATTCTGCTTTCTTGCAGCTCCGAGGCGTGGGAAGGGGCGGCAGCGTAAAAGAGCTGCGATTACGATGGTCAGGACAGCTGTCATGGAGCCAGAAATAATGGCAATGATGTACTTGACGTAGTCAATGTTGCTTGGTGGGGTTGGGACCTCAGTCTTCTCAATACGCCGGATCACTGTTTTTATCCGAGTTCTGCGCAGTAGTTCATCGACGAAAGAATAGTTGTTCAGAGAGTCATTCACAAATAGATTCAGTAGTATTTTGCTATTCATAGAGTCAGGTTGTCCTAAGTCTCTAGCTTTAATCAACAGCTTGTGTAAACCTTGATCTGCAGGAATGAATTTTGATTTCAGGGTTATGTTCCCTGTTGCTTTTCCCATTGCAAATAATTTCTTTTTGTTTCCCGCTTCAATTTGGTAACGGACTTGGCCATTCGCACCAGTGTCCTCATCGATGGCCATCACTACATACAGAAGTGTGCCAACTTCAGTAGCTAGTGGAATAAACTCAAAAGTGTAGTTAGTAGGAGGGAGAACGAAAACTGGTTTGTTGTCATTAATATCAACTACATTTATGGTCACCCTGGCAGATGAAGAGCGTGGCACCCTGCCTCCATCTGTGGCCACTACTACGAAAGAGTAAGAGTCTTGTTTCTCTCTATCAAAAGAGATATTGGGGCGGATGATTCCATTTACTGGATCAAGGAGGAAGCTACCATTGCTGTTTAGAATGGTGAGAGTGATAACTCCATTTTGTCCAGCATCAGCATCAGTTATAGTGATGAGTCCCACCGTGCCATGCTTGGGTAGGTTTTCTGGAACGTAGAAGTTGTATTCACTGTGGGTGAAAGTAGGGCTGTTGTCATTCTGATCAAGGACTGTTACAATCACTGTAGCATTGGACTGCAGGTGAGGTACCCCATTGTCCCTTGCAGTGACAGTGAAGGTGTATTTGTCTTTCTTTTCTCTATCTAGCTGTTCCACTGCTGTCAGAATGCCTGTATGTTTATCCAGGCTGAAAGCAGAGGGGGGCTCACCAGGTATCAGGTAAGTGATCTCTCCATTCTTCCCAGAGTCTGCATCTGTGGCACTGATTTTTGTCAGTTGAGCGCCAGGAGCATTGTTCTCTGGGACAGAAATCCTGATGCTCGACTGGCTGAAGATGGGTGCATTGTCATTTTCATCTTTGACTTTGATTATAACTGAAGTAGTGTAATTCAAAGGGGGTTTGCCAGCATCTGAAGCCATCAATTTTACTTCATATTCTTTTGTTGTCTCATAGTCTAGGAAAGAGGAACTCTCCATCAGGAATTGATTTTCGAAAGCTGGTCTTAATCGGAAAGGAATGTCATGCTCTGTGAAACAGGTCACTCTCCCATTACGGTCAGCATCTTTGTCTATTAGTGTAATGAGAGCAATTTTGGTATTGAGTGAAGCATTTTCTGACAAGTAAACAGTCCCATTGACTGTATCAATGATGTATCTGACATCAATTATTGGAAGGTTGTCGTTGACGTCTGTGACATTGACTATCACCATGGCCCTAGCTGGCACCGGACCTCCATCAGTTGCTACAACCATCAATTTGTGAATAGGGGCCTTCTCCCTATCCAAGGGTTCCTTGATGGTAATGAGGCCAGTGGTATTGTTGAGATGGAAAAGTTTCCTAGCAAGGTTGTTCATCAGGCTGCTGAAAAAGTACTCGATCTGTGCATTTGAACCCACGTCGGCATCAGTGGCATGGAGCTGATAGACTGAAGAACCCACAGGAGCATTTTCAGGAATGTAAACTTCAATTTCTGTCTCCTTAAAGACGGGACCGTTGTCATTCATGTCAATCACAGAAACTTGCAAAATGGCTGTGCTGGACCTTGGAGGTGACCCACCATCTTCGACTTTCAACTTCATCACATATGTGTCTTTATCCTCCCGATCCAGAATCTTTTGGACAATTAGTTGGGGCCATTTTTCTCCCTCGGGTGTTTCAATGACATCAAGCCCAAATATCCCTAAACCCTAGAATATATGAAGACATAAAGATTTTTATTGTGCAATTATGTTTTAAGCCGTCCAATATAATTTCATTAGGCAAATACTCAAGGCAATCCAATAAAATAGAACACAAGATAAGTATTTAGGAGATCTGGATTCTAGTCTGTCCTTCTAGCTCCTGGTGAACAAGGGGGATATTGAGCGGTCATTTAACCTTTTTAAACTTTGGGATTTCCTCATCTTTGGGACTGTTTCCTCATCTGTGCAATGAAGGAATTGATTTAAAGCTGTATTCCCCAAGTCAAACTACTTAAGAATGGCAAAATCCCTGGTCTCTATTGCAAATACCAAGATGGCTCTCAAGGAGTGGAAAATATGAACCAAAGTGAAGAAGAGACCTGGAAGTAGGAGGAACAAGATGCAAGTACAAGGAGTAAAAGGCATCGTTAGGTTAAGCTTAAAGGTATGAAAAAAATAAGGAATTCTCTTTTGTGGATTGCTTCTGATTCCTGGGTCAGTAATTAGGAATCAATCCCCTGAACTAAATGATGCAATGCTAAAAGTATACGATTCTGAATGTGCATATATACATATATTATACGCACAAATACACTATATATAATACACACACACACATAAATATGCACATGCATACATATACGTATACTAAAGATTGTGAGAAAGCTAAAAGTACATGGTATTAACAAGATTATCACAAATTTAATTTCATGTGAAGAATCAAGGAAGTATAGCCAATTTGATTAAAATGTCAAAAGTGCTACCATAATTCTTTGCTCTCTATGATTGTCATTACCATTAAAAATGTTACACAAATGCCCAGGTATTTTGTTGCATGCCAATAAAAATATTTTTAATTAAAATATCTTGTTGGCTAATTTGTAAATCAAAATATATTCATCAAAGCCTACTATTTGAAAAGAACCGTACTAAACAAGAACTTCCCAACATTTCCTATAAACTCTCATAGTACTTTGTGCCTCTCGTAGACTTTCACCCTTTTTGTAAGTGCATTTGCATTTCCATCTCACTTTCCTTACTATATTGTAAGGACTTAGAAGATAGGGACTATGGCATCATTATCTTTAATTTCAAACCTAGGGTCTCAAATATAGTAGATTCTTGATAAATGTTTGCTGAATTGAATTAGTAAAACCTTATAAATGTTGTCCTTTTCTGCCCATCTAATCAATCTGGTACCATCACAGAATTTTTGAGATGGAAAGGGCCTTTGATGTCATCTAGTCCAACTCCTTCATTTTACACATAAGGAAAGATTTGGTGACTTGCTAATTAGTGGTAGGATCAGAACCAGAACCCATGTCTTTTTCCAAAAAAAATCTTTCACAAAATCATAGAACACGCACCTGGAGAATAGATCATTTAAGCATATCTTTGATGCAAGAAAGTATATGCACTTGATTCTGTACATCATATAATCTGGATAAGATATATAATTTCTCTTCCTCCTCTTCCCATCCAAAATAATCACTTTTTGGATTTAATCAGGACCTACCTGTGATTTCCTCTCATGAGGAAACTTCCTCTCAGCAACTGTTTTATAATTTATAATCTTTGAGAAACGATGAAGACTCCAGCTTACAATCTTAGCAAATTGACTAAGGTGCTAGGAGATGAAGTGATTTGCCCAGAGTGTGACAGCCAGCATGTGGCAGAGGTAGAGTTCTGACTCATAGGCTGGCTCTATTCACTAGGCCATGCTGCCCTAATGATAACATTGGGGGTACAGAATGACTGTAGAAGAGAGTGTCTTTGGAATAAACCATGCAGAGTTTAATTACCAACAAGTTTAGAGTAGGCACAAGAATCCTAAGTAGGAGCTCTGAAAAGTCAAATGACTCAAGTCAGTGAATATTTTCTCTCAATGCCCACAGTTCAGAAAGGCATACGTAAAGATAAATTTATACATCAAATTTATAGGACACTGATTTTGACTTTAAACATGAAGATGGGCAAAGGGGGGGGGCGGAGAAGATGAAGACAGAAGATCAGAGAAGGACATTGAGATATTTATTAAGTGAGTGGTTTATTATCCTGGATATTTTCTTAAATTCCCCAATCCTCATCTGTGGTCAAAGAAAAGAAGCACTAACATGGCAACACAAAATGTTTTAGTTGCCATTTTAAGTTATTGTAATTTTTGTTTTAATGCTATCTTGAGAGAATTCTAGGAACCTATTCATCTTTTGTTGTTACTGTTTACTTGTTTTCAGTCATGTATGACTCTTCATGATCCCATTTTAAGGTTTTCTTGGCTGAGATACGAGACTAGTTTGCCATTTCCTTCTCTAGGTCATTTTACAGAGGAGGAAATTGAGGCAAACAGAGTGATATGCCTTGCCTGGGGTCATACAGCTAGTAAGTATCTGAGGTCAGATTTGAACTCAGGGAAATGAATCTTCGTAACTCCAGGCTCAGCACTGTGGTGTCATCTACTTTCCCAATTCATCCCTACTAGGCTTGTATGATAGAATCTAATAAATACACAAAATGTAAAGTCCCAATTCCAGGATTATCAGGAAACTCATGGGTCATCTGAGATACCCTGTATCCGAACTGGAATCTCATCTATGGAACATCAGACAAATGGTCCTCTACATTTCTTCTGAAGACTTCCAATGAAGGGAAACCCATTGCTTTCACTTTGGCATAGCTCTAAAAGTTTGTGCTTGTCATGGGGAGCCTGAATCTTCCTCTCTGAAACTTCCGCTCATGGATCCTAGTTTTGCCCTCTGAGGAAAGACTAGGTGAGGGTTGGACGGATTTCCTAAAAATTTAATTCAGTGAAGATAATGGAATAGATCTCTTTTTACTACTATTGATTATCCCATCAGACTTACAGTGTTTTTTAATCGGAAGAGTTATTACATTTTTAGTAATCACCTATTTTAAGAAAAGTGAATCCATGTACCAAAAGCTGAATAGCTGAATAAATGAGTGTGATAATCAGACATAAGGATGATGTGTGTTTTGTGGAGTGGGGGTAGGGTGGGGCAAGATGATAGAGCACTGGTAGAAATTATGCCTTTGGTCATAACCTGGCACCGTATGTTGAAGTACAATTGAAGCTATATAAGCAAGTTCTGTAACTGTGCAATACACAAAAGGTGATCAATTCCAAAGTGACAAGGTTTGCTCATAGCGTCAGTTCCAACTTCATCTCCTTTTCTTTAGAGTCTTCTCAGGCACTGTACTTATTTTACTTATTCATATCTTGTGTTGCTAAATTTCTTCTAAGTATGCATTTTAAAGTAGTTTTGAAGTGTCAGGTAAATACAAAGTTAACATTTTTTAAGTGTGAAAAATCAACCTATGTTGAAAGTACACTAATAGGGAATTAATCAACTATGTATCCTCGAAAATATTCATTAAGTGGTTAGCAGTCCTAGTTCTTATAGGGTTATCCTGATACTGAGACTACCTTGTGTCAATTTTTAGTCAAGCCGTCACTGACTTGATAATTATGGACAACTAAGTTTCGTATATGTTTTTATCAAAGAAAATGGCACTAAAAAAGATAGATTACCATCTGCTTTACAGTGGCACCCTGAGGAAGATGGGTTTTCTTTCTTTTCCTCCTATCTGCCTTGCCATGAAAACTTTTAAATGCCTTATTCCCGCTCCCCCATTAGAATATAAACTCCTTGAAAGCAGAGGTTATTTAGCTTCTCTATTTGTATGTCCAATGCTAAGCATGACATTTGGCACTTCGTAAGAGTTTAATAAATGCTTTTTAAATATCTTTTCAGTGAAAGATTCAAATTGAAATGTCATATGAATATTGACCGAGTTTCCTTTTTGTCTGTTATTTCTATCTTTTATTCTACTTAAGGATTCCCCTAGAAAGTTCAGCTATTTTAATTTAATTCATTTGAATTCAATAAATATTTATTAAGTACCTACTGTGTGCCAGAAAGTTGGAGCTTATCTCTATGCTTGAAAATTTTAAAATTTCATGTTCCAAAGTTCAACATTGTGTGGGGAATAAATTCTTCTAATAAAAAAAAACTTCACTATGCTTAGACCATAAATTTCACTATTGCAATGAAGAGAAACAGATTGCACATTTGCCATCACACCACATGTACTATGGAGTTTCCTGCATCATAAAGATAAGAGTGACTATATGTAGCTTTCCTTGGGAAAACATAGAAGCATGCTACTTTTTGTCTATGATTGGCACAGACAACCTGAAATATATTATATTTAAGCACCGAGAATGAAATTGAAGATCTTAAAAAAAAAAACAAGCTATAGTGTATGTAAAAGGACGTAATTATGCATATGAGTTCAGAGCCTAAGGAATTGTGGCCCCTGATCACGTCTTGCTGATCTTTAACTTCTGTGCCTCAAAGCCCTGCCCTATTTAACTTTCTCCTTCCGAAAGTGGGGGAAATAATAGCACCTATTTCATGGGGTTAGTTATAAGAATCAAATGAAATAGTCTATGCAAGATGTTTTTCAGGTCTTAAAGTATATGAATGTGAATTGTTTTTATTCCTCCACTGGAGAAAAGAGTGATAGGAAGAGAACATATGGCATACATGTCAATGTATCAAGAACCTGTGATTTAAGCATACAAACTTCTCCATCTACACAGATCTCAGCCTGTTTACATTTTAGTCTTGGGGACTTTTTTGAACTATAAGTACGTATTTCATTGAAGGCTTGCAACAATCTTGTTAAGGACATCCTAGAGGTATTGCTAACACAGTTTTACAGATGGGGAAGTTGAGGTTAAGGATGTGGAATGACTTGCCCATGGACAGCCAGTGAATAAGTACCAGAGACAGGCAATGAACTTCAATCTTCCAGATGTTAAACCACTACTCAAGCTGCTATGCGATATGGCATCACTATGACCTGTGGACAAATTGTCATTTAGTACAAAACTGGTGTTTTCTTCATTTTTGGACTGTCAACATATACCCATTAATGGGAAAAGTCACCATGCTCTTGTAGCAAGCCCCAGCTATTTCAAAGTGAACTAAAATCCAATTTTCGTTAATTTTACAAAATTAAATGAAAAGACTAATAAGCAACTCTGCTCGTGTATTCTTTCCAAACAGATGACCCTTTTAAACTAGTGTCAACTATAACTACTTAATACGCAGCCATATCAAAATTCCGTGGTCTTCCAAAAGATGGCTAACTTTACATATGAGATTGCTGCCATTATCCAAAAGTATGTAACTACAATGAAAGATATATTTACACCTTGACTTTTCAAGGAATACAATTGAAATCCCTGGATGTCTAGGGCTAGCTGGTCATAGACCTACTAGCTGGGTTCTCTGTCCCCCTAAAATTCCCTCATTGCCATGATGTCTGAAATTTCCAACTTATTCACTCATTTAGGTTAAATATTAAAGGTTATTAAAAATGAAAAGGGAAGGTGGATGATACATTAAACCTTTACTGGCCATTAAGGAATACTTAAGCTTGAAATAAACCATCAGATCATAAGCTTGCCCTATAAGCTCAGGACAAAAATGAACCAGACATGGAACAAGTGAGTTTTGATGAGGTAGGGGGAGGGATTCTCAAAGCAAGGGCAGGCCCAGAGCATGGAGTATGGCCCGGTGCTGAATGAGGGCACTAAGGCAAGAGAAAGAGATGTGAAAGAGCAAAGATAAGCATAAACTACGCCATAATACTCCCTAACCAGCAGTTAAAATGTTGTCTGCCATAAAGCTGCTTGCCTCATTTCCTCTTACTGAGAAAACAAGATTTTTCCAAAGAAACAGACAGAGAAAGGATAGAATACATTCTCCTAAGGAAAAGAGAGGATAAGCGAAAAATAAAACTCTTCTCAATAGAAGTATAGAGAATGCTGTAGCAAATATGATTTCATTATGTTCAGGAAGCAAACTAAAAAAACCAACCAGAGACCAAATGCTCTTAAACAGAACAACTCATATATAGCTGAAGTTCAGACCATATTCTCCAAAAACAAATTTACTCCAATAAAAATCAAAGAATGTTTGCACTAGAAAAGGCTTTGGGGATGATCTGATCCAACTTCCCCTCCCCCATTTCATGGGCAAGAAAACCACAACCTAGTGAGGTTAAACTATCTTTAATATTTTTGTGGTTATTATATATTTATAGAAGAACTGTCTTAGTCACAATTTTTAGATAAACCTTGAAATGGGCATTCTGCCCTTGCTTTTCTTTAAATCTGAAAAAAGGAAATATAATTTGTTTGTAAATACATGTACTTACTATGCTTACTATCTCTTACTCATATCATGCAAAGTGACTTGAGATTGATTAATAGGATTTTTAAATGTTGACATACAAGAGATGAATTAATTATCAGTGCCAGACTCAGGCAATTTCTTCTTTGCTCCAGAGAATGATGAATCTTAAAGAGATATACCAACTAATGGAAGGTTCTTCTAATTAATTGATCTTTTGTACCCTGAGATAAGTATTTTTTTAACTTTTTCCTTTAATGAAAAGGGACATGAAATTGGGCAGACTACAAAACTTATAAGTAAATAGCAAAGCTGCAGGAAGACAAATATAGATTTCTAAGTAACTTACTACTTTGCCACTTAAACTGTCCAAGAGGTTGGAATAAAAGTTGTCTATCAGCAAACCTGAAGGTGATAGAAGAGAAAGTTTTGGTACGGTTGTAGTTCTGGTACAGCTGTATACATACTAACATTTTGGTGATTGTCTAAGAGAGTTGAATATCATGAATAGAATGGCTGCACAAGGCTGATCCCCCTTTCTAACTGATACTTAGCTATAGATCGAAGGCAATCGAACTCATGACTCCACCAAGTGGTGTATGTCAGGATAGCCAGAGAAGTGAAGAACAAGAGTTTCTTATAACTCACCCCCTTGTCTAGGTGGGCATTGAAGAAGAGGGAGAAAACAAATGAGGTCTACTAAGATCCAAATTTTAAGCTCCAATGAGAAATATAATCTGCAAGGCCTTATTAGAACATGGAATGGTGGACATAGTGATCAAGTCAGTGATCTGGCTATAGTGACCAAAGTGCTCATGGGAACTATACCTCCGATGTGAAGTATTCAGTTTACCACTCTCTTCACACCACACAGCATCTCATCTAAGCTTAATGCATCCATGAATGTGAGTGGAGGGCATGGCGGTGTGACGTTTAATACCCTGTTATCACCAAACAGATTAATTCATGTAGGTGCAAAATGGAATTTGACCCATTTAATATTGCTTTTGTTTTTTCACAGGAAAAGACAAAGAGAGGAGTTTTGTTATGGTTGGTTTGGGGTTTTTTGTTCATTTGTTTTAATATCAAATTGATACAGGCACAGGGTCATGCCATACTTCTTGTTTTTTTCTAATACAACTATCAAAATCATCATTTTAAATTTATTTTGTGAAATAATTATGTTTTCAGTTAGATATGTCATAAAATAAAATGTTAATCGCTTGCAAAATTTTACAACCTAATGTAAATCTTTGTTTTTGGAGAAATGCTGATAAATACTAATTTTTATGTGTGGACAGCTCGTTTGCTATTTTTAAAAAAGGCACCTACACCCTTCACTCAAGTGCGTTCACATGCTTAAAAAGACAAATGAAGGTCAGTAAGAACATCTTACTCTAGGTCACAAAAACTTCATCTTCCACATAGATTCCACTTCCTAATGGTAACGTTTATGAATTCTGACAGTTGAAATGCATGGAGCTCATTTCCAGCAAAGGGCCAGGAAAACTTTATGTAATATGAAATAATTTCTTATAGTGCAAGAGGCTTTTTTATTTCATTTATGAGTGATATGCCTGTCCAGATTCACAAATGAGCTTTGGAGTGCTAAGCCTGGGGCAAAAACTACTGAAATAGGTAAGATGGTAGGGCATTCTGAGAACTTTGTTCTTTGTAGGGATTTGGAGAATCAAAGATGAGAAAGTTTGTGTTGAGTATTGAACCCCCAAGAGAAATATTTCAGATTTTGAGAAAAAAAGACATGCCTCATCAAATAAAATGCTATCTTCTCTGTACATTGTTCTGGGGAAGGAACAGATGAGCCACCTTCTAAACCTTAACATTTTTGACATATGTGTGTGCAAGATACCACTTCGGTGCTGATCAGGAGGTACTAAATAACACAGCACTTTCAGAGTTATAAATCTAGTTCCATTGCCCAGAAGAAGCATACAGTGCCAGTAAGTACTAAAAATAGTTCCAGAGAGATTGGATTCTAAAACTGATTAAATAAAGGCTGTTTACTGTGTTGTTCAGAGAATGCTGAGGAAAGACTAAAAATTTATTTCTCTGCTTTTCCACTGCTTGATTTATCAAGAACAAGTCCAATTTTTTTTTTTCATTTTCTGTTTTGTCTGCTATCCCTGACTGATAGACATCTGGGCCTAAGAAATGGAAGCAAAAGTATCCAGACGATAAAATATTTTGCTCTACCTCAAGAATATGACTACTTTAGAAGGCTGCAGCAGAAATAGAGGGGGTAAATTATTCTCAATGAAAATATAGGGAGAGCTCTAGCAAATACTTCATCACACTAAGTATGCATCATATTACTGTAGATAACTCATTAAAGTCCAGATATTTGAGTTGGACACCAGTGATCTTCAAGTCTCTTTCCATCATCCCACTCACCAGATCAATTGCCAAATTGTGCCATTTTTAACTCCACAACATCTCTCACCTATGTCCCCTTCACTCTACTCAGAATTACCACTTGAGTTTAAGCTTTCCTCACTATTTGCCTGACCCTACTGCAACAGCTCCTCTGGTCCTTCTGTCTCAAGTCTTTCCCTATTCCAATCTATTCCCCACAGAACTGCTAAAGTCATTTTCCATAAGTGTAGATCTTGCCATGCCACTTCCCTCTTCATAGGATTATGGGATCATGAATTTAGAGCTAGAAGTAGGTTTGTGCTAGGGTCGGCTCGAACTGGCTCACAAGAACTTACTGTTAAATCTTCATAGTGAGCATTTATACCCTCAGAAATTGTCAAATACTACAAATCAGCTTAATTTATGGTTTTGCTAATTGTTTAGACATAATAAAGTGAAAGCAAAAATGGTAATAATACATATTAAAAATGCATCATGCCTACATTTTTCCCCAGGAGAGCTGATTGATATTTACCAGCCCATTCCTGGCTAGAAAGGACCTTAAAATTCATTAAGGCTTAACTCCTTCCTTTTAGAGATGAAGAAACTTAGGTCTGGAGGGGTTAGGTGACTTTCCTAGGGTCATTCAACTAATAAATATCAGAGATGAGATTCAAGTTTAGTGCTCTATCTACCCACTAATAAGTTCCAGGGGGGCCCTACTGCCTCTGAAATCAGATATAAATTTCTCCATTTACTTTTTAAATCCCCTTATATCCCAGCTGGCCCTAGACTATCTTTTCACCCTTAGTCGACATTCTCCCTCCATTACAAGGAGAATCTCACTCAGGCAGTCCTGGCCAAACTACCCTTCTCTAAGTTCCTTCCACATAAGACTTCATCTCCCATCTCCCATTTCTCATCTCTGTGCCCTCATTCTAGCTCTCCCTCATGCCTGGAATGACTCCTTCCTTCCCTCTGTCTCCCAGAATTCCCATATTCCTTCAAGGCGCATCTCAGGCTTTCCTCACTGCCCCAGCCCCCAACTGCTCTTACTCTCTCTCCCGAACTACCTTGTATTTATTTGCATTTATTCCACTTATATTTATTTGGTATAAACTTTATATGTCCTTGGCTTTCCATTACAACGCAAGCTATTTGAGCAAAGTGATTGCTTCATTCTTTGCATTTTTATCCCAACACTGAGCACAGTGCCTGACACAACGTCTGCATTTAATAAATGCTTATTGATCCAGCCTTTGACCAGTAAGTGCAATGATCAAGGTTGGCCCCAGAAAATATACGAGAAAAAGTATTTCCCTGCTATGCAGAGTTTGGCAACCACAGGTATGCGATGCTGCAAACTGGCAGATTTAGTTAACATGTTGGTTAGGTTTGCTAAACTATCTCCTCCCCTTTACTGCTCTCTGTTATATAAGGAATGATTAAAAGTGATCTTAAAATTTAAAAAAGAGTTTAAGAGAGAAATTCTTCACTATAATGTGATCCTTTAAATTGTTCATATTATCTCTAGAATATCAGTTCTAACACACACAAAGAGCATCATTAAAGGGAAAAACAAAATCTTCCAGTAAGCTGACCTGGGTCCTGGTCCTTGCATCATTCCTGTTGTGGACTCTTCATATCTATTTCTTTGTTTATGTCAATGTTTCCAAATTTGAAACCTATCTCAGTATAATACTATTCAGCAAATATCAGAAATCATGGTTGTTTTGCCATAGCCTGGTGAAGGCAAATAGGAATAAGGGTTGATTAAGAACTATTATTGAGGCAAAGGAGATGGGTTGACTAGCACTAGGATGATAACAAAAACAAAGGCAATGAAATGTTAAAAAGACCTAGAGGAAGGCCTTTGGTATGAGAACATGGGCAAAGGCTGCAGAGAATGCAGTATGGATGAGGAATAATTTTCATGGATGCTGGGGATGCCTTTATGAAACAAATTACATATCCACTAAACTGAGGATCTTTAACCTTTCTATCATGGACCCCACCTTGGCTATTGTCTGATAAAGCCCATGGACCTCTTCTAAGACCCCTTAAATACATCAAAGAAAATAAATGGGATTATAAAGGAAACCAATTAAATTGAAATGCAATTATAAAAATATTTCTTAAAAAACTCCAAAGACCTCAGGTTAAAAACCTCTGTGCTAAATAATGAAGTATGACTGTATTCAACAAACTTTTATTGCCTTATTATAAAGGACCTTAATTTTTTCTAAATCCCATGAGTTTATAAGCTTAAATTGGTGTCTTAATAATAGCTTTCAATGGGATTTTAAAAAACTCACTATAAAGAAATAACGAAGTGAGAGATTATGCCTAATTTCAAATAACACATTTAAACACTTTTCAAACCTTAAATAAATATAAATTTGCTATTATTATCATTATTATTATCTACTTGCTTTGCATAGCACCTAGAATAGTGCTACACACAAGCAGGTACTTGATACATATATTTAATGAAGTAAAGGCGATCAAAAGGTTAGCATGATGCCTTTCCCATGGTCTTTCCTCAGTCTTTATTTTGGAATTTGCTTTCTTGAATATAAATATGTGACAATCACTTAATACTGTTTCCTTCTTTTTAGCCAGAACCAATTCTATTTTGTACATGAAGAAAATTTAACCTGTCTATAGGTACAATATTAAGAAAAGAATAAGATTCTTACAAAGAATTTATTAATTTTCCTATGGTTTTCTCAAAGAAAACTCTAGAAGAAATCACTGGATACAGGTCAAAGAACTGAAACAAGGGAGCTGTTAGATTGTTAAACTGAGAGCATCTTGAGTCTTTCCTATTCTTTTCCTCATTATGCTCTTAGGCACTGATTAACCTTAACAGCTACCCAGAAGAAATGTCCAACCAATCATTGCATACTACTATGTATGTTAGTGCACTCATTGTCTATGCTCTTTCATTTTTGGTACCTGTATGGGCTATGAATGCTTTATTGTATAGGAAGAGTCCAACATATATAGCAATGTACCTGAAGATATATAAAAATATATTAAAATGTGTAAATATATACACTCACACCTTCTCTCTATCCATTGTACTTCTATGACTCACCAGGACAAAGAGATGGCCCTGAGTTTCTGAAGGTTATGGGAACAAAGCAAAAGCTTTGACATATCCTACAGAGCTGTCCAAATCAGGGACAGCGTATCCTTCAAATCAGAGATTCTACTTCTAGACATTTTTATCTTTGGCCCCAATGCAAACAAAGATAAAAAGAACGCCTCCATATACACCAAAATATTTGTAAAAGAACTTTTTGTGGTAATAAAAAACTAGAAACAAAATAGATATCTACAGATTACAGAATGACTAAAGAAATTGTGAAAGATGAAGGTAGGGAGAAATTAATGCCCTTAAAGAACCAATATATTTCTTTAACATGTGTGTCCATCCTTTATTGCCTAAGAAGACCATGACATCAGAGAAATAATGACATGACTTGCACTTAATTTTGTTTTGAGTGAGGGAGGGCTGTGCAGGTCACCAGCCTCACTTTCTGTCAGGCCTAGAGGCCTAAGGGCTACCCGAGTCTTACCTTACCTGTCGCAGGTCTTCGGCTGGCCAAGCCGGATAAACGTATGAGAGAAGAGACTTTCCAGAGTCGAACAAGGGTTAGGCTTTATTCAGGGTCTTGGTTACATGTGCAAGGTAAATTCTTCCTTAGGAGAGAGGAATCCTCTTCCCAAGGAGGCAAAGATCTTACAGTAAGAGAATGGAAGCGGAAGTGGGAGAGAGAGAGAGGGGAGAGGGAAGAGAGAAGAGAGGGGAGAGGGAAGAGGGGAGAGGGGAGAGGGGAGAGGGAAGAGGGGCCTTCTGTCCTCTAAGGGCCCCTCAGCGCTAAGAGTGCCTTCAGGCTTTCCTGACCCTACTTAAGCTCTCCTGCCGCATAGTTTGCACCTGAATACCGTGCCTGCTAGACAACAATAGGTGTGCTCAGACCCCAGGGCCAGTCTCGAGGGCGGGGATGTTCTCCCAGCACGGGAAGAGGTGGAAATGCACGAGATAGCCCAGGTCTCACACCTCAATGCCCTGCTGTTCCCTGGGGGGCCTCATGAGAACTCTAAGGTTTAGAAGTCCTCACCTTTACCTGCCCGAGACTGTCCACATGGAACTGAGCTTACACCCCCAACAACTTTCTCTTCCTGAGTCATCTAGATCCAGTGACCAGATATTCCTCAGGATGACTGGAGATGACCCAGGATGAGGCACTTGGGGTTAAGTGACTTGCCCAAGGTCACACAGCTAGTGAGTGCCAAGTGTCTGAGGTGAGATTTGAACTCAGGTCCTCCTGACTCCTGCACTGGTGCTCTATCCACTGCACCACCTAGCTGCCCCTAATGATCCAGTGTATAAAAAAAGGAATGTAAAAGGTGACAAGTGATGACAAAGCTTCTCTTTCAAATATCTTATGGACTTCCTTCTTGTTGTTTCTATGAAAATGTCTTAAGTGCTGAATGCCTGGTTAAAATAGTTTCCAAAAGACAATGAAACTAAAGAACTCAAAAAGTTTGACTCAGAAATATAAATAGTGTTTTAAAACGTTTCTTGTAAGAATACAAAGAGCCACATTAATGTTGTCAGATGCTGGTATAAATTGTTTATATGTCACTTTGTTTATTCAAGAGTCTAAGTAACTAATTTGCCCAGAATGACTAGTAGTGACCATCAGGACAGAGAGAACCAAGTTGGCACTATTGACCAATCACACATTTAGATGTGGTTTTAACCTACACTAACAGAAATGGCATGCCAAGATTTCAATTTATCATGTCGAATATTCAGAAAGTATTGAACTGAGTCATTTACTTATGATGCATAGGAAATAGACCACTAACTCTAAATGCGCTCTGCACATGACTGGCATATCTACATATGGAGCCCTACTCTCTCCTGAACTCCAGTTTAACATTACTAAGTACTGGGTATTTTGAACCGGATGGTGCCATTGACATCTCCAACTCAATTATCCAAATCATTATCAACAGGTACCACTTTCCATATGAAGCCTTTTCTGATTCATTCCCCCTCTCCAGCTCCTAGTGCCCTACCTCTCAAAATCACTTTGCATTTATTTTATATATTATCTGTGTAAGTTTATTAACAAACATGTTCTCTTTTGTCATAGAATCTTTGAGGGCAGGGAACGTTGAATGTCTGTCTTTGTATTTCCAGCACCTAGCCCATTACCTGGCACATATTAGGTGGTTAATAAATGCTTACTGAAGCATGCATCATAGTCATTTGTTTAGGTAAGTTTTCAGTACAATCCTGCATGCCTTTGGCATTTCAGAACTTCTGACCAAAATAATTCTACTTTAATAACCTCAAGACTCAGCAAAGTGCCATCCTTAGTATATCCACACCAAGAAGACTGAGGCCTTCAAGGAAACAGTCAAGCACTATACGATCTAGATATATAATCATACTGAAAACATCTTTCTGCTTTTTTTTAATCTAGTGGCCAGTGCACATGACTATATCAGCTAAGATACTCAGGAATATAACTGGGTATAAACAAATCATATTCATGTATTAGAATCAACCTAGCAAGAAAGAACCTAGCTTTAACTTCCAATAATATTCACTTCCACTCTAGGGCAATAAAATGTCTGTAACTAAACATATCATTGTACAATTCATTTGCCTCATGTTAATTACACTAAAAACACCAACAATCATCAATACACTTTGCTAAATTCAAGAAAATGTACAAGGGCCAATGCCACCAGCAGGCAAAGCTTAGGACTTGGCTGGTTTGTATGCTGAGCCACAGCAGCAGCAAATTAATTTCTATTTGTGACCAGTGAGGTACCACTTAAATAGCTCTGAGGTTTACACAATGGCTTGAAATTAGAGATGGTCAAATTAATCCAAAACTTTTTAATATAATTTCAGAATTAAAGACAATCTAAATAGTTTAATGAATAGACCATTTGGCTAAAGAATAAGAGAAATCCTGATCTCCTTATAAGCCTTTGGAGTTCAACTGACACTTCCAGATAAAGCTCTGGGGCAGAGTCTTATTTAATCAGAGCAGAAGCCATTGCTAATTGCAAGGAAAAAAAATCAAGAGATGAAAATGGGAGGGGGGAGAAGAAGAAACGATCTGGATCATGTCACTAAATTGGATTTTTATACATTTTAAACACTATTAAAATGATTCTATTTAGCGCATATGAGGAAAAAAACACAGGTCTGGTTCATTAATAGTATTTTTCAATTCAAACCCCATTTCCCCCCCTCATCCTTTCTGAGTTGAAAGGAAAAATACTATGTAAAAGCTTTGAGTTATCCATGGATTGAGAGATTGCCCCAAACAGTCATTAAGTAGGGAGACCAAGTAAGAGGCCATTGAAATAGTCCAAGAAAGGGGCAATGAGAGCCTGACCTAGCATGGAATCTATGTGAGTGAAAAGAAAGGAGATTGTGGTGCTCGAAAAGATACAATTTGACAGGCGATCAGACATGTGTGGAGAGTGAGAATGAGTAGTGGAGGAAGGTATTGAAACAGTTCAAGTGAGACTCTTAGGTATTTATTATGTGCTAAGTATTGTGCTTGCACTGGGGATACAGAAGCAGGCACTGCCCATTAGGGAGATAAAATAATGAAACTACGATGAGTTCTGACAATAAACACAAAAGTGTGTGCTCCAGTTTCATTCTAAAAGATGCTCATGACTTCTAGGTCATCTGAACTGGTTTGCTCAGCTCCCAGTATAGAGATGTACCCAAAGCAAATGGAAAACAGGATGGATTTTCAAAGTTGGCTCAGCAAGGAGCTGGAGGGTGAAAAGCCAGGCAGCCATTTTTAAAAATAAACACACCAAAATAATCCTATTCATTATTCCTTTGCAGACTTACAAAATAAAGCTGATCTCTGCAGGCCAGCTCCCATCTACTTCCCTGTGGGGAACTATCTGGGCTAAGCATGATGACCAGTTAGTGATGAGTTAACAATAAGGAAACTGGCCCAAGGAAATACCACAAGAAGAAGCTGCCCATTTAAGAAACTACTGATAACTATAACAGGAGAAACCAAGACAGTTATTCATGAAACATCAGTTGATAATTGCTTAATTTTGTGCCTCCTCACAGTTATCTATGAAAAAATCTCCATAACTTACTGTAGCACAAGACACGGCAGAGCTGTTACCAGTAAAAGGAAGCGTCAATTATTACTCTAGTGGAACACTGAGATTATCGATGAATGAAGTTCATCACTAAGTCATTGAGGCAACAAAAACTTTAAGGGAGTTTAATGGTCATGGAAGATGAACAAAGAATCAATGAACAGTGTGACAGAGTAGGGAACAGCTTGTTGAAAGTGTATATGTATCTTTATATACAAATATTTGAAGAATCTATATTGTCGGCATGGAGAACTCCTGATGGAGGAGCTTCCTTCATTGAGAAGTCACAGCCCATCACTTCTTTCTAGGTACCTCATGTATAAGAGGACATGCAGATATCTTCATTTCTTCTCTATTCTATTAAGTTGTTTTTTTAAATTTTGAAACAACTTGCTAGTTTAGAGACAAACATTATTTTTTTCTTATTCTGAGGTTAAGTTACATTATACAATTCTAAACTGAATTTTTTTTTTGAGAGCCAGATTTTTGCTTTTTCCTCTGCAACAGACAAAGTCCTTACGGAGACAACTCACTTATTCAAGCATCTTTTGTCCAGACAAAACTATTTTAAGTGGGGACTTCTGAGCAATCTGCCTTCCTAATTGAGCTGCTTGGCTGCCTTCAAAGGTTGGCTCTAGCAAGTTTCGGACTTATACTTTGGGATATACCTTAAAATTATATGCCAATTCTTATTCCACATAATTTTTAACTTTAATTTAATGATATTATTCTTAAGAAATCCCAATAGACAATTGTATTTCATATAAAAATAAATGGGTAGAGAAATTAAAAGGGAGACAATTTTAAGATGGATGCTGAAAGATATGAATTTAGTAAGGCAATTCCAAATGCTAGAATCTCTGAGGCAAAAAGCTTTCATAAATTAACGGTCATAGTTGACAAAAATAAATGAAGGGAAAGAGACATGTGATTCAAGAGATAAGCTAACCAGGTCAATGAAAGATTTTTTAAAAATTGAACTGAATCCAGAAACAAATGGGGAGCTGGTGGAATTGATTGAGAAAGAAGAGTAATGTTGTCATAATTTTTCTCCTGCATAACTTGATTGATATTCTATAGGGTTAGGAAGCCACTGTACATATTTTATGAAAGAGTGATTGGGATGGTAAAAAAGTAAAAGTAAGCCTTTTTGAGATCATTAGGCTTAAGAAAAAAGTGGCAAATTGTCTAAATTTGCTTGTAAAATAAAAACTTGATGCTTCCAGAGTGTCTCCAAGGAGCTCAATATTTTAGATAATTTTTTTTCTAATTTTATTACTTCTAAAAATATCCCTGATTTTCAGGTAGAGAAATATAATTTACTTTATTATGTGGGAAATAAACTGGCCAACAATATTGAAACAGCAAATCAAAGCATTAGGGAGAAGAATGAAATCATTCTAATCATCCAAATGTAACTAGTTTAAACATATCTATTTATATCTATCTATATATACTTATATCTATATCTTTCTCTCTGTGTATGCATGTATGTGGGTGTATATATATATATATATATACATATATACATATATATATATATTTATAAGCAGGGTTGGTATTTGCTTTTCTTATTTATAGTCTCAGTTCTTAACACAGTTCTTGAGATCCCATAAGCATTTAATAAATGCTTTCTCATTCCAAAATAAAAGTTCTTATTCTAGCTCCAAAGAGATTTTCAAAGACCATAAAGTGCACTACTATGAATTGAGGTTGGACAGCCAACCCCATACTTCTTTGCCGTATCCCCCAGACCCTGAGCATAGTGGCTAAGAATGATCATGATCAGGAAATTTCTTCTGTCTTATCGAACTATCTTGGTGAAACAGGGGACAATGTTTTTCTTGTTCGGAACTGAATGGCAAGATGGGGAACAGTAACAACTCTTCATAGATCTATGTGTTCTCATCTACAGAAATTTCAATCAAGAACCTCCCTGCCTATTCTGTTCTAAAAACAAATTTAAATTTTTTAAGGTTTTCTGTCATTTACCTTTCTCTCCTCTGGAAGGAGACTGGGTTAGAGATCATCTGAAAGGTCCCTTCCAATTCTAAAATCAATGTTTCTATGAGATTTGTATCCCGCCCCCCCTCCCCCCAGTGAAAAGGACTTCATTGCTTGGTTGGGCCAACTAAAATTGTAATTGTGTGATGGAACCAAGGGTGAAGCTACTACCTCCAATGTGGTGCTGAAGCAACTTAATCACACTGGGTCCCCTGTATTTGCCTTTTTCATTTCATCACCTTTCTGCAGATTTGTTTTTCCATTAAATGAAATGAGCATGTCATTTGACTTCCCTTGACCTCAGTTTTTTCCTTTGTAAAATGAGAGAATTTTACTTGATGGCCTCTAAGGTTCCATCCAACTCTAAATCTATGATTCTATATATGACTACAGGGAACTTTCTATACTAATTATGAATCTGCAGTTGAGTCACATACACATACATACATACATATGTACATATAACTATGCAAACACATATACAAATATCTGTGTGAGTAGACTAATTTCAAAATAGATTCTACCTATGTGACTTTAATTAACTCTCTGGTTCTCAGTTTTTTAATCTGTAAAATGAAAGAATTGAATTAGATTGCCCTCTAAAGGTCCCTTGTCCCTCTAAATCTGAAATTCTATGATCTTTTATAATGATTCTTGCCTATCATGAACAAAGAATTTTATATTTCAAAGCAGTATTGCTTGTGGTCAAATTATTTGAATTAAATTGAACTGAAGTGAAAAAAATTTCATATGGATATCATCACCATGACAAACACCATCATCTTTGTTAATTTTTGAAAAACCATTCCTTTCAGTATAAGAATGAGTGGAAACTCACATATATTTCTGTGGCATATAGCTAGAGATTTTATGCCCATGATACAACTGAGCCAATGATTTCTATTATCATTTTTAGGTTGCTCCCTTCCAGTATGAGCATATCAATATATCCTCAGAATGTTAAATCACACATTACTGTTCCACCATGACTGCTGTGAAAGTTAGAGCCTTAAATATAGACATATGTACTGGATTTCTCCTTGATTTTTTGATTTACTGGAACTGTCTTTGCCCATGAGCCAAGATCTCCTCTAATCTTCGCCATGACTCTCAAGGGGTGTTAAGATAATAGTACCTGACAGTATTATAATAGTAATGTCATAAAACACCATAGAGAATGGCAATGCTGTGGCAATGCTATAAGAACCACAACTGCAATTATGTTGATATCTGACTAAACAGAGGGCAAGTTAAAATGAGTTAAGTCATTTACTTAAAGGGCTGCCTCAAGGTAGCAAAGGGACAAGGCACATAAAGTTCGATAAAATTTCACCCCTGAAGAATGGATCAGGAAACTATGTGCTTGAATCACCTTGCATGAGTGAGAGTACACACTCTAGAATTTCTTCTGTCTAGCTTAAAGTGCATCATTTTTTGTGAAGTTACAATAGCATTTCAATGGATACCTTTTTACAAATCAGGCC
Source organism: Notamacropus eugenii (assembly GCF_028372415.1). Lineage (NCBI taxonomy): Eukaryota > Metazoa > Chordata > Mammalia > Diprotodontia > Macropodidae > Notamacropus > Notamacropus eugenii. The sequence goes on along the minus strand of NC_092879.1, from coordinate 86,044,497 downwards.
TTTTCTTTTAGGATATCTCCATGTATACACAGAACGATGAAGAAGAGTAAGAGGGTGGGGTATTTTTACTATTTCTAGAGATTTGCCTACAACCCTAATGTGTTTCAGAAGCAGTATTTGATGCCAAATTTTCCTCATCCCAGGCCAACCCTCTTCCATTCATGACATCATGCTGCTTCTCACACACAACATTCACCCATATTGGCTTCCAATGTTGTTCTTGTTTATTCTTTGTTCTTGAAGAAGACCATGACATAAGGAAGGGGTTGCCATGACTCCCAAATGAATTCGATTTAAGTGAGGGAGGGCTGTTCAAAGTCAGCAGCCTCACTTTCTCTTCCAGAGCCATCTGGTTCCAGTGGTAAGACATGGACCAAGATGACTGGAGATGGCCCTGGATGCAGTGGGAGGCTTTGGTCTTTTTAAGCTAAAGTCTTTCCCAGGTCTCAGTTTGACTGAGGCAAAGTCCATTCAGTGATTAGGGCTAGGTAAGAAATAAGGCAAAGAATGACCTCTTTTACCTAGCTAGAAAAAATAAACACAAATCAAATCAATATGGGTGGGTGGGGGGGAACCCTCAGGGTTTCTGGCCAACACAGAAACAATTTCTACTTATATTCACTCTGAGCCATAAGGGCCAAAAGAATGACCAAGTAGGCTTGAGCTGGGACCTACCGTTGGTCAATCGATGAGAACCAGAGTGAATTGGGTTTTAGGGAAAGCTAAAAGGTTGACAAGAAGTGCTTACAAATAGATCTATCTTTTCCCTTTTGAAGTTCTAAACTTATCAAATGAAAAATGCTCCAAAGCTTTTCCTTATCATTCAACTTGCTAATGCCTGCCCACTTCTTTTTCATTTGAATACTTTTTACCTGTCAGCTAATAGACATTAAGCAGGACTACATGAGCTCATGCACTGAAATTTGTAAAGATCACAAACATATGTCTTGTTTGCAATAATTAGAGACTTTGGTAAAGAATTGTAATTGTTCTTGTAAGGCAAACTACCAAGGAAAAATAATTTCAAGCACTGTAAGGAAAATCTAGTATAAGGTTCTTAAATAAGATTGACTTCAATAGAGCCCCTCCTCCAACTTCTACCTACTTAGAGAAGCTAAAACGTACTTCAATAAGGATCTATTTAAAACTTGATGTGTGGCCAAAGCAATTTATTTGATCTATTATTCTATTGCGTTATTTAATCATTCACACTCTGGAGACTTGATTTTTATGAAGAGGACCATACACTGATAAATATGAAAGCAAATGATTATTAATTTGTTTTGTATCTAATTTTAAAATAAGATCTATTTTTCGTGGGCATTGTACAGTTTTGTCAAAAAATATTTCTAAGATGAATAGTTCATATACATTTATCTAGTGAAAAAAAATATACAACTGGCCAAACCTAATCAGAGACTTCCCTCAACATAGCTGGCCTGGTTTTCTTTTATCAAAAAGGTCGGATACAAATATTATGCTTCAGCATGCTAAGGGGGCCTCTATACAGCAGAGGAGGCTATTATTCAGGTAACATGATCAGTGTAGACAGCTGAATATGATAATTCATGCCAAACAAATTCACTTAATGTTCATTTTGAGGCCTGGGTTATCTGGTTTGGCTGTCTACATTGATCAATATCAGGAGATAATTGCCAACTCTGCACTTCATTTTATACTTTGTAGACACAGCCTGAAAGAACAAAAATCTGTTGGCCAGAAATGTTCTTTAATAGAAAAAAAAAGTTGCTTTTTTTAAGGGTGGACTCCAGGCAAAATGATTTGAGATTTTGCTTTAACATCTATTGTCCCTCAGATTGTATTTAGACATGATGATTTCATGAAAAAGATTAAGCATCAAATTGTTTTTACCGAGATAGTAAAGATCAATAGATCTCAACTTAGCAAAATTACCTTAAAACTCAAAAATATGTTTTGCCTTTAATTCATACCAATGAGCTAACTGATGTGATGTGAATATATTCAAGCATTTAGCAACTCCATAAGATGATACTTCCACCAGACTTTGAATCGATACCTCTGAGAATAGTTATCTACACCTTCTATCATGTGCTTCCGCAGAGATTGTAAATGGCAGGTGATTATACCTGAGGGCATTAGTGGCTTACTAATATTAACTGGGATTCTTTAATAACAGAAAAGAAAGGAAGTCAAAAAACTACTTAATCCCATTAGTATCAAGGTCTAATTTTAATAAGACCCGACAGCATTAATAGAGGTCCTTTCAAAAGAGGAATGAGCTTTCTGTTCACATTTTTTTTTTCACTACAGAAGGTGGACTCTGATACTCCAGACTTTTACTTTTACTACTAAAATAGTCCCCAGTACACTCATTTCATTGTACTCTCTTGTGATCCCAACACAGCTAAGGAAAAAGCTTATCTATTTGAAATATGAGGGAGTCTTATGAGGAATTACAGTTCCTAAATCTGGTTGGAGAGCATAACTGCCACTTAAAGCTCCCTTTTCCTTCAGACAACACCACCAGCAAACAAAAACAAGTGTGAAACAGAGTTCATCTACTCCAAACCCCTCATTTTGTAAAAGGGGAAAAATGAGATCAATAGACTAAAACTGTCTTGAGCCTTTTAGAGGCAAATTAATATTTTTACAAAGACAATGGTGCTAAATCATTTATTGGTTACATCTATCACCTTCTCTTCACTTTCTCTACCTCCACCCTTTTTCCTGACCTTATGGACTCTCACCTATGAAAGCCTTCTAAGTGGTCTCTCTGCCTCTTGCTTCTTCACTTCATTCAAACATAATCCTGTATTGATTTTTATTGGAATTATAATTTGTAAACTGAGGTCCTTAAATACTCTGATGGCTCTGTGACCTCATCATTGGGCGAATCTCCTCCACTAACACAGACTACAGCCCATACATGAATTATTCTATGTGACTTTTGCCCATGTCCTCTTACAAATTTCCTTAGGGAGATGGGCAAGCAATGTGCTGATACTCTTTTAAGGTATCATAGCTCCAAGAACCTGAAACGACTCCAGAGGCCATCTTCTCCAATGCTCACATTTTAAAGATGAAGAAGCAATGGAATGAATGAACTGGCATCTGTTTTTCTTCCTCATTCTGACTCCTTTCCCAACCATACATTTCTTTGAAGAGCTCTCATATGCTACTTCATGTGTCCAATTTGTCACTGACTGTACGGATATGCTGTAATCTATTTGTTAATCCAAGAGCTGCACTAGGAAGTAGTTCTGTAGGAGAAGAAAAGTGGGCTTATGGCTCCTTCAGTAATAGATATAGAAAAATTCCTTCCTTTGGCTCAGACAGTATCGTATATTGCCTTTGTCTCCATTTTTCTACTATGATTATTGAATTCCGCAACTCAGTCAATTTGAATCCAAATTGTTTACTGTGTTAGATGATTATTTCATAACTTGGACTTTATAACCTCAGATTTGATTACAAATCCAGCTTCATCACCCATAAGCTGATCCTCATGACTCCAACTCCAATTTGGTTTCAGGAAAAGCTGTACAATTTTCATTCTGTGTGAAACTACCCCCGGGTCTTCTTCTATTAAAAAGAGAAATTAGGGGCCAGGTCAAGGTGACTCAGAAAGCTCCCTGGTTCCTAAAGCATTACAATGGGGAAAGGGAAGGGTGAAGCATAGGAAACTCTCCTGAGAAAAGTGTGCATAGCATGCCACTCTTCAGCAGACACTGTCAGTCAAGGGAACAGTGTCATGTCTGTCTCAAGGGAACCCATCAGTGCACTCTGCCACTGGGTTAGTGTGTGAATTTAGCTTCTAATATATGGGAAGAGCAATAGAAATCTAAAGCAAAAAATGAAGACATATGTAACAGGATCAGACAAACGAAATTCTCCCCCCGCCCCAGATTCTGACATGGAGAGGAGGTCCCTGTGGTGTATACGCCCTGAGTTATGTTGGGTGCTTGAGAAACATTTCTATTTGTGAAAGTGTTGGCTGCCCTGTCAGGAAGACATATAATATGAAAGGAAGCTTCATATGTAACAAGTAATCAAATTAATAAAATGAAAGTGAAAGAGACACTGTGACTTCCTGCTCCAGGCTAGCATCTCTCTCAGAGTCAAGAGTATTCAATGACTTGAACAATTTGTCTTGTTCTTTAAATGCCACAATGAAGTGTAATAATGCTATGAATCCCTCACACAGTTGCACTAAGTTAAAGGATAAAATTATGATAATGATTCTAGGGAATTCCTATCACAGCACCACTTTCCTTAGCACGAAGACGTCAAGGTTAGATCAACTCGTGGGGGGAGCAAACAGCTGACTGAATCCAAGGAACAAGAGGAGGTCAACAAGTAACTTCACTTGACCTATGGGAACTGTTTCCTGTAGGGGTTGACTGAATTTGCTGAAAAGGTGAAATTCGCCATCAGCTAGGGCAGGTGGAAGCATATGGCTGTTCAATTTGCTTTGCTTTTTCATCCAACAGGCCCCTCCCTCCAAAGTGACTACCACAATTGATCTATACTTAGTGATCTAGAAAGAGATTAGACACCTGATCTTTTCTTTGCAGATCCTCTAAAAATGATTTTATAGTTTAATTCAGTTCATCCACATATACTTTGATCTTAGAACGGAATCAAATCCCATGATTCAACTATCCACCAATTAACAAGCACTTAACAGATACCTACTATGTGCCAAGTGACTGTGCTAGGCACTGAAGAAACCAAGAAAAATAAAAACAATCCTTGTCCTTGAGAATAGCACATTGTTTCAGGGGAGAAAACCTATGCACTTAAGTATATGTGAAAGAAATACAAGGTCATTTCATTGGAGGGGAATGGTAGACTAGCAGCTAAGGAGAACAGGAAGGTGTGAGACAAGAGGTGGTGCTTGGATTGAGACATGAAAGAAAACTAGGAATTCTGAGACAGATGGAAAATGGAATGTTTTCCAAGTGTGAAAGATAACCTTTAGAGAGTCATGGAGATGTGAGATGGAGTGTTGTGAGATGGAACAACAAGGCCAGTTTGACCGGACTAAAGAGAGTGTGAAGGGTAGTAAATATTCCACTTCAATAAAGCTGGAAATTAAACCAGAATCCACCTTGTGAAGAGAGTTAAAATGCCAAACAAGAATTTGTATTTGATTCTAGAAGTAATGAGGAGTCACTGGAGTTTAGTGTACGGCAAAGGGACATATTTGGACCTAAGCTTTAGAAATATCAGTTTGGGAGCTGTGAGAGAGGAGAGACATTAGTGCTATATTCCAAGAGCAATCATTCACTGTGATGCATAAAGACAATTCCCAATGTGCACAGCAGAAAAGTTCTCTCTCCCTGAGTAGATTTCTTACATAAGAATCACATGAATCCAGTTTCCCACGACCCCTGTCTTCTTTCAAAGTACATTCATTCAGAAGCTAAATAGGTGACAATATCCTTACTGCTCCCCTCCCCCACTCCATTATTAGTGCTTTCCGTCTTGAAATGACTTTTGAACAAATTATGGGCCAGAAATGCAATGAAATACTACTGTTATAAGAAATGATAAAAGGGGACTGTTTCAGAGAAACCTGGGAAGACTTCTCTGACGTGTTGCAGAGTGAAGTGAGCAGAACTGGGAGCACAAATATTAATTATCAACCACTGGATGCTAGGATTACCAAGACAAAAATCGAGTTCCTACTCTCAAGGTGCTTACAAAATAATAAGCGTGCTACAAGATGCCACAGATGAATATGAAAGTCTGTATAGAGCAATATCAAGTAGGGTCATTTGTAACTGAATTTCTGAATATACCAACATGGAGTTTCCCTAATCAATAAAAGTGTAATGAATTTCTTACTTATTTGTAGACTCAAAAATTTGTGATTCCATCAGTACGGATACTCTTTCTACCAACTCAGATCCCAATCCCCGAAGATGGTAGACCATCTTCGAGAGTTTCTGTGGCTGAAAAAGTAATCCTCCTAAAACCAATTTGATAAGGGATTTCTCCTAACTAACCTTTGGTGGTCCTCAGATGACACACGTATAATCTGTCACAAGGCTAGGAATGAAAGCATTTTCAACTTGGTGATACCTACCCAAATTCGGTTCTACTGACAGTCTCCACAGACACAGGGTCAACTTCACAGTATAAGTAGGTAGCAGAGTAGGACTTTAGTGCTATATTTATTAATAGATATACTTTTTCCCCTAGAATTTCTTTACTACTCTACTATTTTACTACTTTACCACTCTACTACAACTCTTTCTACTCCTTTGTCTCCCATTAAACATTTTTAAAACTTCCATATTCTCTTCTAGTCCTTGATTAGCAAGTACTATTCTGCTGTCCCTATCTTTTCTCAAAAAATAGAACAAGATAATATTAATTTCATTTTGGTCCCTTTTTTGCAGAAGTGACTGGTGATCCCTTAAAAGAAATGACTATAGAAGGTCTACTTACTTTCAACTTGTAAAAGTTTAGAAAGATCACAGATGAATCCTAAGCAATTGCTTCTCTCTCCCACTTCCCCTAATACATGACTTTCATGGCAGTACGCTTTTGCAAGTCAAAAGTACACTCAATTAACACCTGCCCTGCCATGTCCCTCTGCATGTCCAAGACCAGGCTTTGTGTCACATTCTCATTATTTTTAACGAGCAGTAAGGACTCATTGTCAAGGCCATACAGGTGCACCTTTGCACTAGGTACATCACACATCCCAAAAGCAGAATAAACTTCAGAACAATTCTACTTCTAAAGCTCCCTTAAAGATGGCAGGGCAACCTGTCCCTTTGTCATTTGCTGACATTCTTTCAAAGTCAGCCAAATGACAACACATTTTTAACAAAGCTAAAATTAGGTCAATATTTTATTCCCATTAAATTGTTGGCATGGATCAGAATCAGTTAATCTTCAAGCCAACTTGGAGATTTTGTAGAAGAGTTGCCCCGGGGGAAAACTGACAAAATTCCTCCTTCACTAGGGCACAACCAAGAATACATTTTTTAAGGGAGAAGAGGGCTGAAGTGTCAGTCTCATGTTTATATTTGACCTGCTCTCAATTTTAGTTTAACTCACTGAAATTTCCAATTCTTCCAATGACATTAAAAAAAAAATCTCAGAACAGAAAGCTCCCACTTTTAGTGTTTAAAATTGATCTAAATACAGAAATCTGAAAGAGGAAGACATTACTAGTGGGGGGAAGAGGAAAGGCTAGTCTCCTGCAGAAGGTAGTATTTGAACTTAGCTTTGAAGAAAACCAAAGATGGGACAAGAAGGAGAGTACAGTAGGAGGAGCAGAGCATTTTAGGAATGGTGGTTAGCCAGTGCAAAGGCAAAGAGAGGGAGATGAGCTAAATGCTGTATTCTAGAAACTACAAGTAAGTCATTGAGCAGAGGGGTAACTTGATTAGATCTCCACTTTAGAAAAAAGTATTGGAAAGGATAGAGACTTGAAACAAGGAGACCAGCTAGAAGGTTGTTGCGGTAGTCCTGAAATGGAGCTGAAGACCTTAATTAGGGGTTGTGGCTATTTGAGTGGAAAGAAGAGGACATGTTGTTATGGTAGGAATGAGAAGAGTTGGCAACAGATTGGATATGTGGGTTAAGTGAAAGTGAGGAGTTCAGAATGACACTGAGGTGGTGGGCCTGAGTGACTGGCAGGATGTTAGTGCACAGGAGGAGGTAGGGGTTAGGAGGAAAGATAATAAGCATATGTTTCATGAACATTTCAGTAGCAGCCCACTAATATGAGAAACCTGGTTATTTCCCTATAATAACATTTCTTCAAGGAAGTATAAAGAGCACTAGATTTGGAATGAGAAGACCCAACTTCAAATGATCACTCTGACTTGTTCTATGTGCAGGGCACATAACCTTGGGCAGGTTATTTCACTGCTCTGAGACTCAATTCTCTCAAAGTAAAATGAATGGACTGCATTAGATGTCCTCTAAGCTTCCTTCCAACCCTAAATTTATGGTCCCATAGTTGAAATTTCTGATAGATTTGAATGCTGGATAAATTACCTCTGAGTAATATTTTGTAAAATACAAGTCGTAATGACCTCTCTTAAAAGTCAGCTATAGGATTTTCAAATGACAAGCTAATTGTAAATAAACTTTTCATAAAAGTCTTTAAATATATTCTTGAAAGAGTTATTTTTATGTGTTTAATTCAATTCCACCAAGGGACATATATGCTACATATGCATATGCAGAGAAATCACCAATAAACAAAAGGAATAAAATTAAAATATTGTGTTGGCCCTTGTCTTTTGGGTGGTCCTACTAGCCACCATGTTTAGCCTTCATTACTTGACTAATATGAACACAAATGCCAATTTACACAGGAATATACATATATATGCATAAATACACAAACATATACACACATGTATATATATGAGTGTATGTGTGTACATGCAAAATTAAGTTTCATAAAACCCTATGTGGTTGATAAAATTTTTTGATGAGTTTTCTCAACCAAGCCCAATTTAGTTTAATCAATCAGGTTAAGCTCTACAAAATTTGGAGATGATATTCATTTTTTTTCCAATATACTCTAAGTTTGACAAGAGCACTCACTATCCTAACAAAACAAGAAGTTTTAGAGAACAAATACTTTGAAACCCACCTTAAGCAGATGATACTGTTGAATTCCGTTAGTTCCGACATCAGGATCAACAGCTGAAGGTACCGGAAATCGGGAATTGATAGCAGTGTTCTCAGGAATAGAAATGTTGATGACCGTCGCAGGAAAGAGTGGGGCATTATCATTGATATCTTCGATCAGGAAGCGGATCTTCATCAATTTAAAGATTTCATCTGGCAAAACAGCTACTTCAACTTCATAAAAACAGTGAGTCTCAGCAAAGGCACCAGAGCATAATTGTTCACGATCTATGCGTACACCGGTGGTATAGATCTCACCAGTTGTCTCCTCCACCCTCAGCAAAGGCAGATCCCCACTCTTATACACTAACTTAAACTGCAGGGGAGTGGAGAACTTTTTCTCTGGTGAGAACGTCAGATTGAAATCTTCCACCAGATCACCCACCAGGACATTTTCTGGTAGCTCCTCCCGTATAGTGTAATTCCTTTCCTGTGCATCAGACTGAAATATGAGACAAGCCAGCAGGAAAAAGCAAGTTCCAGAAAGGAAATGCATCTCGGCAATGGATTTTTATGATCCTCAGAAAAACCCGAAAAATAACTGACAAAGAGAGAAAGAAGATAAGAGTAGTAAAACATCATTAAGTGTACAGGCTAACTGAATGAGAAAAATATAAAACTGTAGAAAGGAAATAGTTCTGAATCCAAGTGAATTGAAGATTGTTTCAACTCACATTAATGCAATGCCACCAGTCTGTAGAAACATTATGACAGTGATGGCTAATTATTGGTTACCAAAGGCTTTACATACATTCTCACATTTAACAGTGAGAAATGTTAAAAGATTACATTTGTTCTTGATCTAATGTTGGGTTTTTATATTAGGGCTGAAGATGTCAATAGAAGTTCAGGGGAGCCTTTTTATTATAAATTCCTATGGAAATGTATACAAAACCAGACAATCTTCAGATTCTAAATACACATTTCAGGATCTTTGGGCAAGAGGCATATTTTAGTATAAGGAAAAAAAGGCATAGGAGATATATATGGGTAATGATCAACAATGTTCAATCATTTCAGCCATATATTTTGACTATTAATGTACCAGTCCTATATTAGTGATCTAAGTATTTCATTTGGGTGTTGCTATTTTTCTCAAAATGTCTAGTTATTGATGACAGGAAGACATGATCTCAGCAGAAATAAATCATTTAAGTATAAATATCCTAAGGCAGTTTCTGACTTTTATCCAAGAATATTATAGTAGTACCTACAGTTGTGAGAAGTGCCATAGAATTATTAGTATCTCTTCTGAGAAAAGACACTGCAATGACATTTACCTCCCAGGGAGTACAATTTGACCTATTGATCGATGTATGTGGAAGTACTTTGTAAACTGGAAAGGATAAACATCTCTAAAAGATGGTTAGTATTGTCCCTCCCACTCAATTTTGTTCCTCCATAGGCAAGTTAAGAATGAGCAGAGAGAATGTCCAAATGTTCAATATCAGTCCATTCTCTCTGTCACTATTTTAAGTAACTAATTCCTTCCAAGACAAACTAAAACAAAACATAATGTAACACTAACTAAAAATAATTCTTCCATTTAGTATCTAGTAAACAGAAAAACAGACCGTTCTAAAAACCATCATCTCTACTCCCTTTCTATTTACCAAAAAAAAAAAAAAAAAAAGATACGGTATATTCCTTTTAAATACTATTTGGTATCTATAATGAAGTTTTAAGAGTTCCAAATCACAAAATCTGATTTAAACTCTTAATGATATTTTAGCACACAGATGTTTGTACACTTAGTGATGTTTCAGCACTCTTTTTTTCTTTCTTTGTCAGTTATGTTTTGGGTTTTTTTCTTTTTTTTGGAGTACCGTAATATCCATGGCAGAGAAGGATTTGCTTCCCAGAACTTGCATGTTCACTCTCTTGCTGGCTTGGGTCGTAGCTCAGTCCGGTGTATAAACGATAAATTACAGCATATGAGAACAGCCACCAAAAGAAGTCCTGAAAGATAATCTGGAGGAGATTCCGACCTGACGCCCTCATCAAGAGAATCGAGCTCTCAACTCCCTGGCAGGTTAAGATGATGTCCAAGAGTAGGGACCTGCTGCCTGCGAGGGTGGAGAAGACAACCGATGAAACATACACCACCGGTGTACGCACTGAACGTGAAGGATTATGCTCAAATTAAACACAACATAAATGCTTACCAAAATGCCACCAAAATGCGAAGCAATTGTCAAGTAGTAATAAGGTTGATTTTCATAAAACTTACACATGAAAATTGCTCTTATATGATATTCACTGCATATATCCTATTTACCTACCCCATGCACAGATATTGGTCCAAGGAAGTATAGCGTTGGCCAAAATAAGAAATGAGCTGGATCATGGGCTTTAAAAAATCAAGGTATTTTAAAAGTTACTTTTAGTGCAATGAAATTTTTTTAATTTGGGGTGTTTTATTTGAATGAAAATTAACTAAATACATTTCACTTTTAAAGCTCACTGTTCCTTGAATTAAAAAAAAAACTACATTTGTGTTTACTATTTTTTAATTTAACAGAAATGCCTTTAAAACTACCTATATTTTTTAACATTGTAAATTAAGGTGATTTATGCATGTGATGGCGTCTTATTTAAAGGTTTGTTTGCAAATGGATCAGTTTTTACATATGGGCCTTGATATTTACATTAAAGTACTGTAGACTGTTTTTGGTCACATATATGTGAATGAAGGACAACTCCAGGAAAACATGGGACAATAAGGCATTAAATTTGGAGTTAGAGACCTGAGTTTGAATGCCAGGAATGCCATTTACTACCTGTGTTAACCTTGACAGTTACATAACCTTTCTGGATCTCAGTTTTCTCATCTGTAAAATAAGGAGGCTGAATGAGATGAATTCTAGTTTTAAATTTGTGGTTTGAAATAAGTTAGAGGGGACTAACTCTCAGTGATCATTGACCTAAAGTTGAAAGGGATCTCAGAGGCCCTGGAAGCAAACTCTCTCATTTTACAGGTGAGGAAAGTAAGGCACAAGGAGGTAAAATGACTTGCCCAAGGTCACAAAGGTTAAAAAGAAATCAGAGATTTAAAGGATCTTAAAGTCCTCAACTAGCTCAGCCTTCAGGTAGGTAAATGACTAAAATGGCATCTTGGTTTAGACCAAATTTAATTACATATGCTACAAATGAGGCGATACAGACTCAAAACAGGCCATCACATGTTATGGTCGGGTCTCTATAAACATGCTCAATTTGGGACATTTGTGTTATAAATTTATTATACTAATTGAAAGGTGCCTTGGCCACCAGAATTTCCCTCTCAGTGTTAAATGTCGTATCATAAGACTAGTCTAATAATGGGAATTAAATATCTTTAAAAGCGTTTCTGCTAAAACATCAGTGATGTGAAAGTGGGAGATTTACTTATGAAATCTTTTTAAGGGGGTAGGGGGAAGAGGGACAGAGAAAAGGGAGAAGAAAGGAAGAGTGGGGAGAGGTGAGGTGCAGAGAGGAGAAATGAGAGGGGGAGGGAAGAAGAGGTGAAGGCAAAGAAGCAGAGAAAGAGGAGGGAGAGGAAGGAAAGAAAATGGGAGGCAGAATGAGGGAGTGAAAAGGAGAGAAATGGAGATAGAAGAAGAAAGAGGCAGGAAGGGGAAAGAGAATGAGGGAGGGAAGAAGGAAAGGAGGAAAATAAGTCAGGTAGTGAAATTAACATCTTTCCTTCAATGGAAGAGAGAGAGAAAAAAGGGGGAAAGAGGAAAAGAAAAAAGGAAGAGGAAAACAAAGACAGGAAGAGAAAAGAGAAGGGGAGGGAGAGGTAGAGAGAAAGTAGGAGAGAAAAAGAGGGAAAGGAAAGGAGAGGAAAAGAGAGGGATGGAGGTAGAAGAAATGAAGATGGAGGAGGAGAGGGAGAGGAAGGAGGAAAAGAAAGAATGAGAGAGGAAGAGAAAGAAGTTGGACAGGGGAAAATAAATGTCTATCTTCCAACGTATTTCTTTAACTGTAGTACGTTCTGTTCTAGACTGCCACCATAAGACATCTGAGCCAAATATGGCTACAGAAAAAATCTAAAAGGTTGCAATATGAGGAGTAAAGTTTTTGAACTGCATTCTGCATCCTTGATTGCCACTAAGAACAAAATAAACTCATAAAGCATAACCTTCCAAACAGTATTAACAATTTTTGTATTGGTGTTATGATCTTCTCTAGTCTCCTTTCAATTCCTCAAAACTTGCAAATACTTTCTCATTTTTCCTCATCAGCTCTCCTTTTGAAAATCATATCAAATCACATTTTCTCAATTGAAGATTTTTCCCAGTCTCCTCTTAGCTCTCAAATATTGAGCTGCATCTAGGATTACACCAATGTGGGCATTCCCTTCACAACTCATTCATCCTTGCCTTTCCAGTCCTTGCTTTCCCATAAGTTCCGGAGGAGGATTCACCTAACATAAGAAGGGAGAAGAGGGACTTCCTCCTTTTGTTTTTGATCTCTCCACCATAAAACAGTTAACCATGTTCTTCTACTAAAACTCCAATGGTTCCCTAATCTTCTGTGCGACTTTTAAAGTCCTCTATAAGAGGATCCTGACCTACCTCTCCAGTCTTGTTCTACATATCTATTCCTTGTTCCCACAGCAGGCCAGCCAGCCTGGCTTTCTTACTGTTTATCTTGCATACCACCTCATTTCCCACAATCATGCCTTTGCACTGGTTGTCCCTGTATGGATGGCCTCCTCACCTCCAACACTTAGAAGCCCTCAATTATTTCAAAACTCAGCTCAATAACTCTTTTGCATAATCTTATATATGTGCATGTGTCCCCTTATAGAATGTAAGGTCCTTGAGAAGAGAGACATTGATCATTTTTGTATTTCTTGTACCTAGATACCAGCATATTTTGGGCAATTTAAAATGTTTGCTGATTAATTGATGGATAGGTATTTGCTGTAGAAAAATAATGCAAAATTTTCATTGAACTACATCACATTCTACCAGATGGTAGGTTATAATTATATAAGGGTTAATGTAGCTATCAGGCACTTAGTAGTCAAAACAATCTGCTAGCAGGGTGGTCATTTAAAAAGCCATTATGGAAAGGTATTAATGCATGTAAGCATCTAATTAAGGAAGTGCCTATTTATTGGTGATCAATAACATTAGAAATGTCTTTGCAGTCTTTATAATGACAGGATTTATTATGATAAGACCTAAATATCTTTACAAAGATGTTACTATGGCCCACTTTGGGCAGATAATGAATTATCCTAATGATATGTTGCATTGAAAATAGGAACATCTTATTTTTTTAGTTATGTATATGCATACATATGGGATCATAATAGTTGAAAATTTTATAGCATGTAAATTTTTTTGCTTACAGTAAGTCAAAAGAGAGTTTTCTACTAAGGGAATAAGATGGTTTAAGTCATTGCTAGAAACGGGAGCTTAAATAGGTAACCTTTCTCATCCTACAATACCACAATTTATTAACTCTCTTTTTTAAAGGCTGCTCCCATATGCCACTCAGCATTGATGAACCAGGACTAGGAATGTTAAATATTCCTTGTGAAATGGGTAACCAATCCTAATGGAGAGGAGACTGCAGTACCCTAGTAAACAACACACCCAACTATTGTCTGTGGCTTAGTATTTTTAGCATTATTTATGTGCTGTTGAGCACTGGGATTATATAATAGAGATACTAACTTGAGTTTTTCTCTCTTGTGAATTACTGGCCTTACACTCCTTTATTAAAGTGAGGATAAAAATACCTCATGGACACTTACTATACCATTCACATGCACATATATTTTCTATATATTTTTCTATTCACTGTGCATCTAAGAAAATCTATGCATGCCACCTTATAGATACTATACAAAACTTGCAAAATCAGATATGCAAGCAATTGCCAGCATTCACCCTTACGTATTATTCATTATTACAACTGGCAGAAAACCATGGTCTATCTTAAACAATACTGCATGCATGTCGTAATATCTACTCCCTAGAGAGAAAATTATGAATAGAGAATGAAACCTAATTTAAGATGTTGTCTCCTCGGCCCAGTTCAGGCTAAATCAGCTACATCATCCTCAATCTTAGAAGTATTTCTAGATGCCTGCATCAAATGCAATTCCTCTTTAAAAACTTGCCACATCAGTCCTACCATGGTCCTAAAGTGGGTTACAATTGGACCACCTTCAAGTACTGAGTAAATGATTGTCCATACATTCCAAGGCTCATGAATCTAGAGAAGAAAGGAACCTCAGGGGCTATCTGGTCCAATTAAGTCATTTCATAGATAAGAAAACTGAGATTTATGGAGTTTAAGTGACTTGTCCAAGGTTACTTGGGCTATAAATAGTAGAGCCAGGATACAAACCAAGGTCCTCCAACTACAAATCTTGCATTCTTTCCATTGCTTCACCTCCTGTGCCTTAGATTCCCAAATACAGATAAGGTGGCTTCACTGAATTTTCCAGTCTTGCCTACTATTTTATCATTTCTCCCCAATTTCTGGAGCTGCCTATGTAATTTGTTTAATATTGCCTTAGTTAATTAAAATAAAACAGGGATGGGGGAGGGATTTGTTCATTTATAGTTGCTTGGTCAATACTGCTACAGTTAAAAAGAGAATCCTCCCTTCTTGGAGAGAGTGCTGGATTTAAGAGAATAATTATAATTGGAGGGTCCCATCACCCTGTACATCAATGATCCATTCTTTCTACTTTAACTTCTTTATAAAATAGCAAAAAAAAAAGCAAAAAATGGCCACTGATTCCAGGAGACTAGTTTTAAGGAAAAAAAGGGGGAATGAAGGTGGAAGGGATTAAAAGAAAGGTCCTTCCATCAAGTTTTATTTTTCTTGAGTGTTGATTACAACTGTTATAGTCTATTTTTCATGAGTTTCCAAAATGTTTTGCATTTGAAGGAAACAATTTTAAGCTTTATTTTGTGAAGAAGTGAGCAAATTTTGTTTTTCTAATAAGCCCCATTCAAATTTCTGATAGCCTCCACTTTGGAAAATGAAGGAATTTTGAAAGAAAAATAAGAGGAAATTAAAATTGTGGCTTGGAGTCACTCCAGGATAAAAATCTCAAATTAGAAGAAATGACAGTCCATTAGATATTAGGTGTCCAAAGTATTTCTGAGGACCTTCAGATGTCTATTAGCACTACTTTATAGGAATTAGGTCATTTCCACCTGAAGTGAAGAAAATTCACATATTGAAATTGAACAAAAGTTCTCAAGTGCCTAGTTGTCATATTTTGTAAATTTACACCAGGGGCTCCAACTTTCCATTATTAATGCACTTATTACAAATAGAGGGCTTTTTTTCTGAGGATACTATGAGAAATCTGGAGAAAGACTAGATTCATAAGTATAGAAAAGGGCCCTTGTTGATGAAGAAGGAATGTGCCATCAAAACTTAAAATATTTCCCACAGACTATGACTAGCATTTACTGTAGGAAACTAACCACATGCTGCATTAATTCTCTTTATAAATTGGCAACCCTAGAAAATGAAGACCTGAAACCTCTAGCAAAATAATTGCCTCACATTAGGAAAAGGCAGTTTTTTCTTGGTGGATAGGGATGGAGGAAACATCCCTCTTATCACTTGAGTATTTTTTTTCTGTAGGCTTTAGTTATGACCTACAGAACTGAGGCAACTACTACTCTGTGTTTTGAATTCGTGAAAATGTCAGGGGAAAGACCACTTTGTCAGTGTACCAAAGACTGTGTTGGTGTAGTTTTGATGGAATTTAGCACCAAATTTTATAAGGTTTAGCAAGATCGAAACACTGGGTTGCTAAATAAATATCTTGCTTCTGTATTCACTAGTTTTAAAATACTTTAGTGGAAACCAGCTCAAATCTTTATAGTTGTTCTGTTGATGGGAGTTGGGATTATGAGAATGCATTGGGCTAATGCAAAATACATTAGCTTTAATAGAAGCTCTTCTGACCCCAACTGTCACCAAGGGATTGACCCAAATAGGTGATTTGGAATTTTACTTCATTTGTTAAGATAAAACAGATGCTATCATTTGTAATAAATCTGACAATATTCATTTTTCATTTAGACAAAACTGGGGGGAATGAGTATGCCTTTTGGAGAGACCAGAGGGAATTAAAGGAAAAAGGAAAATATTCTTTAGCAAATTAGTCGCCCATTTTAGTCGGGAGCTACAAAAATTTCTTTGTGCTACTTTTGACATCTTAGGTATGTTGTTTTTTTTTGTTTAATTAAATTTAAAGATCTTAAAATCTATTTTTATGTGGTTATGATTAGACTCAAGCTTATAAAAAGAATAAAGCAAAGGCACTTTGAAAGAAGAGAGACAGAAATGCTTAATTTTTGTAATGTTCATGTCATCCTAGACTAAAAACTTGTTCAGTTGCAAGGTATCATTTCTGCCTGTAGATACAGAATAGACAGTTTTATGATAACTGTGCTGCCAAGTGATACATGAGTCAAGATGAACTACTTCTTTATCATTTGTGGCTCCAACCTCTCTTCTTCTCATAGGCACAAACTCAGGGCAATTTAGTTCCTTTGTGAACTTCATCTGTAGCCCATGCTGCACATTTCCTTGGCAAATGCATATCTCTACACTGGTGGGATTTTTTTTCATTTTATTTTATTTTATTTGGGATTTTTTAAAACTAAAGATATTGAAAAGGAAAAAGAAACTTCAAAGAAAGTATCCACTAACTGTGAGTTCTTAGGGACCACAACACTGAAGATGAATTCATTTTGGGGTTTTCTGTCTTAAACTTCCTTCAGATATAAAAATCAAATCCTGTAAAGCTGTGCTGATTGGTCCAATCTATGGCATGATATTTGTATATTTCTCCTTTCTACTTCTATCTGTAAATGGTGTATTTATGAAAGTGGGATCCCAACCAGTCAATGTTTAGCTTCATTGAATTGGTATTCTACAGTTTAAAAGCAATTAGATACTAGAAAAGTGCATGTATGGGGGGGAGGAGATTGGGAAGATGCAATTTTAGTTGGAAAAAGGTAAAGATTTGTTTGAACCCTATGACCTACCACTGTTTTCGAGCGAATAAAATAAATATGTCTCACAACTCAAGTGGTTTTTGAAATAAAATTTCTGTCAAGAATATGTGAAATATGTCATCTCATTCCTATAATGAAAATGACATAAAAATCAACTTCTGAATGCAGAAGTGATCATTTTTAAAGGCAAAAAAAGATAATTAAATCTGGTATAACTGACAATTACAACATTACACCTTGAAAATTTTGCACTAATTATAACTGCTACCTTTCAACAAGAACTATTAAAGTGAGTCAAATTTGACATAACAACAGCTTCTCTACCTCTTTCCCTTGAAGAAGGAAAAAAAACTCAAAACAAATCTTTTCAGCAAAACATTGGCAAAAATGTTATGTATCCAGCAGGCACTCTAATTTATGGACCACTACTATTTGTCTTTCACAACTAGGGGAGAAAAGTTTTTGTTATTTCTTAAAACTCTCTTCCATGGTGCAGTGGAAAGAACATTTGTTTGAGAATCAAAAGGACCTGGTTCTGCTACTTTGTGACTATGAAGCCTTGGACAAATCACTTCACCTCTTTCATCATTTCTAACAGTAGGAGTTGGACTAGAAGATTTCTGAGGTCCCTCCTAGCTGGAAACGTATGGACTCAATGATCCCATGATTTTGTAGAACCTCACATTAAACTAGCTCCATCAGCCCCTTCTTCCTGACATTTCTCAAGCCTCAGCCCACCAAGCTCCTAGTACTCTAACCAAGTAAAATCAGTTTCCTACACTCAACATGGCAATTTCTTTGCTATGTTTCACTTTACCCTTTCCTTACCTAGAAAACCAGAGCTAATAGACAGAATAGAATTTTCCCATTCTTGCTTGCACTGTAGAAAACAGTCATTTAGAACAAGAAGATAGAACAATCACACTAACAATGTGTTCATCACTTTGGAATTACCTTTCATAGTTTATAAGATACTTCCACATACATAATTGTATTTTGATCAAAAAACCATACTGGGCTTCTTATGTGGTAAATGTCACTAAATGGCTCTTCTCAAATTATCTAATGGTTTTAGTAAAATAAAAATAGTTCACAATTTTGTAGATGTCATGAAAATATTCTTGACTAAAATTCAGGAGCTATATTTAATTGATTGATACTTCTGAGATCATGTTTGCTATCTTTAAATGCCTAATATGAAGTTTTGTTTAAGATATGCTGATTCTATGATTCCTCCTGTGTTCCTAGGCAGATAACTAGAGACATTTCAAAAAATATTCAGAAATATTTAAATGAAATATCCTGTCATTAACACAGAAGTGTTATAATATTTGAGAGCTAACTTGTTTTGTGACTACACATGCATATATCAAGCTTTATTCTTATTTGAGTTATTTTAAAGTCTGTGCTTTATCTGTAAAAATAAGCAGCTACATGTGCAGGATTTTAAACATCCGTTATGGGTGTTTTCTATGCATTTCAATAGGATTTCTATTCATTTCCTCAACTACTCATGAACCTAGTCATACATGAAATATTGTATTTCCATGTTCATAGTGGCTATCTTGCTGTTTTATTCATGTCTTTGAATACAAAGAGCAGCATCTTTTCAAGAAAACTTGTTCTGTGTTCAATGATTTTCATAGAATGTGGCAGTATTGAAGCTGAAAAGGTTGAAACGATTTTTAAATCGCTTTAAATCCAGAACTATTTCCTTTCTCTTTATGTTTCAAGGCATCTAGTTGGCCTGCACGGCCGGCAATGATGTTTTAATAATCTCGTCTTTTTTTTCTCTTGGGCAATTATCTTTATTCCATGAGATGAGTTTGCTTCCGGGTACTTCATTTTCACCACTGTAATTGGTTATGATGTATTTCGGTGTGGGACATTTACCATCTCTTCCCCTCTATCTATCCCATGGACAGATGGCTCTCCGTACACCTGACATAATATCCCTTTGAGAGCTTTTTCACCTGTCTTTTCTTTACTGTCATTATTGCCTTCTGTAAGAACAATGCCCCTGGCCGTACAGCAGTGTTCCAAGGTTTGAGAAGCTGGTAATATTAGTCCAACATTCAATTAATTCACCATTCTAATCAAGATTTGAGATAAAACACATACCTTATAGTTGGATCACTTGAATGAAGGCACTTAGAATCACCCTAATTGCAGAAAAGGAATCTAGGAGGGGGAGGGGGGAAACACCTCCGGGGCTGAAATTGCAAACCTAAAGTGATAGCAGAAATCACATTGAGATGACATTGGGATACTCCACTATGGACTCAATGGCCATTTGCTCCTTAGGGAGTAGAAAAAGAAAAGGAGGCTAGGAAAGAGAGCCACTTGAAGTGGACATAGACAATAGGCCACTGTAGAACTGTACGCAAAGTACAATTCTTATAGAAAACTCATCTTTAAAAAGACAAAATTTAGGACCCTTGTGTTTTCTCCTCATAGTTCTGTTCCTTCTGGAGGGCGGAGGGTGGGTGAGAATGAGTAGAAAGAGGAAGGGAAAGAGAAAAAACACCTTTGCCTCCAGTAAACTGTCATCATTTGTGATGTTTATGAAGCACTGAGAGTGATGTTTTCTGGTATCTAAAGGGCTGATAAGCATAAGACAGCTTATCACTGGACCTCTCAGTCTTTGGCATATACATTCCCAACTGCTATGACATGGTCTTATCCATCTGCTAAAAACAGCTTAAAGGAAAAATTCCAAACAAAGCTTGGGTGAACCATTCTGAGGAAAAGGTTAAGTGCTCATCAAGGGTCATGTGTTAAAATTTTACACTAATAAACTACCTAGAAAAACATTATAGGGTGGATACAAAAATACAACTTACTGCCCCGAAGAAAGATACAGTTAGTTGATTCTTAGTACCGCCAAGTATGGCAACGACGTCGAATGGTTGCTGAGTCTTCTTCATATGTACAATTGATCTCAGCCTTGGTCAGTGGAGCTCTGGGAGCCCTAAGAAGGGAATTTGTAAAAATAAAGCAGCATATATCAGAGGTACAATAGAGATTGAGTCTAATCACGAGACAACATCAGTTTCCCTTACAACTTATCTAAGGTATTGGACTACACATACTTGTCAGTGTCTTCATGGAACTACATGGTTTGAGGACAGGGAGAGTAAAGGGGCATTGCTATAAGATCAGCGGAACTTTTTCTTACTCACCAAAAGACATTCCTGAGGTAGGACAAAGATTTTGAGTCAAATCCTAAGGAATCAAATCCTAACTCACTGAGCAAATAACTCATTATTAAAAACCAGTCATTCTATGGTATGATCTTCCAACTGGCTATAATGGGGAACAAAACAAGGAAAGGATAATACTTTTCACAAAACTTCAGCTTTGACCAGACAGACATAAGAATTATAATGAATGGTCAGCAACACACACACACACACACACACACACACACACACACACACACACACACACACACACCACAAAGAAATGGAATCGTAGTATAGGTGGAATTTGTTTGAGAGTTACCTGTAGACTCTCTGTCAATGAAAAAAGCTTTTAAACTTTGTCAGTCTTTAAAGGCACATTTACACTATTAAATACAGAGCTGCTTTCTTACAATATATACATTGGGGCTGGAATTGAAGCAGCTTGCATATTTACATTTCATTTTGTGGTCTGCATAATTTTGACTCAATATGATATAGACTTATGATAAATAAATTAACTATTTCTTGGATTGAAAGGAGAGCAAGATCTAATAGAGTTGAAGTTCCAGTCCCTTTGGGGATGGCATAGGGCAGGGAACTGATTAATAGCTAGAAAATCTCTTTTCTTGACATAAGAATCCTCTACCTTTTGACATTTAAAAAAACCCTATTAAACCTCTGTCTTCTCACAAGTTGTTGAATTCAATAGTATAACTGAACAAACATTTTCAAATATTTGTTTCTAGGTGCTGCGTGTGTGGAAAAGTGGGTAGACACAAAGATATGGAATGACAAAGTGGTGGGGTTATCTTTGGGGGAAGAGGAGAAATGACAAACACATGAATAAATATAATGAAAAGCAAAATATAAGAGCCACCAGAAAGCGAAAAAATGCTAAAAGGATTCAAAGGAAAATCATCTTGTTCGTGAAGGGAACAGCAGGAGATTTACAGAAGATCTGACAGTTAAGATGATTCATGAAGGATGGATATGATGTTGACAAATAGGTAACATTCAAGATGAATGGAATGGCATTAGCAAAAGCATACAGAATGCAAAGGATAGGGAGTGTTGAGGAAAAAGAAAAGTCCAGTTTGGGTGGAACATGGAGTATATGTGGGACAAGAGTTAAGGTAGGAAAGGAAAGGCCTAAGCAGATTGTGAGAGGTTAAGTAAAGAATGGGAGATAAAGGCAAAGGTGATGAATAGCCATTACTCTTCGGCGAAGTCATAGGAGAGCAGAACTAGAAGGGACTTTCGAGAAAAGGAGGTATTTTGAATGAGTAAAAAGAACTATGGGTAAGATTTTAAAAAAAAGAATGTGGGAGATTTTACAGACAGGAGGGTAAGGCAGTTGTGGGGAGGAGAGGGGAGATGGGGGAAGGAGAGGGGAGGGGAGAGGAGGGGAAGGGAGAGAGAGAGAAGGATGGAGAGGGACAAAGATAGAGAAGGGGCAAGTGGGAGAGACAGAGACAGAGATGGGGAAGGAAGAAAGAGGAAGGGAGAGAGGAAGAGAGAGGGGGAAGACAGGTAGGAGAGAGAGAGGGATGGAGGGAGAGAGAAAGAAACAGAAAGTGGGACAGACAGACGTGAGAGAAGAGAAATTTGAGCAGAGCAAGAGAGACAGAGAAGTGGGGAAGGGGGAGACAGAGAAAAATAGAGACAGAGAAGTGGAGCGGGAGAGAGACAGAAACAGAGAGGGAGACCAGGAGGGAGAAAGGGAGGGAGGAAGAGAGAGAAAGAGAGAAGAGAGGGAAGGAGACAGAGACAGAGAAAGGGGGAGGGGAGAGAGAGGAAGAGGAAAGGAGGAAGAGGGGAAAAGGAAGAGAGATGAGAAGGGAGAGAGAGATACAGAAAGGCAGAGACAGACAGACAAGAGAAGGAAAGAGACAGAGAAGGATGGAGAGGAGGGAGGAGACAGACAGAGAGGAGAGAGATAGAGAGAGGGAGAGAGACAGAGAAAAGAGATGATTGATAGAGCAAGCTTCAGTCGAGTTGTGAGAAGGGACAGAATTAAGAATATGGATGGGGTGGTTGGTTAGTCGTTGGAAAGGAGGGACATTCTTAGGGACAAACAAGAAGGAAAAGGGAAGAAAAACGAAGACCTAGGGTAATTTGGAGGTAAAGAGGAGGGAAGCTGAGAGGCTGTCTGACATCCCCTCTCTCTCCATGTGCTCAAGGAAAGAGTGAAGTCATTTGCTAGGCAGGAGGGAACTGGGAGTGGAGTCCAGGGCCTGAGGAGAGGAGAAAAGGTTGACTTAGAGCTGAGGCTTGGAGGATATCTGATATAAATGCCTCTGATTTTTATCAGATCCATTACTGCCAAATTAATTACAATTCGACAAATCTTTCATAAATGCCTATTCTGCACAAAGCACTGGAGATACTAGACACAGGTTGCAGAAAGAGAGCCTTCATTTTCTCCTTGCCTTCAGCCTGGGGACAAATACAGTCGGGGCAGGCTGCTGCTTGACTGATTCTAGGCTTGGGAGAAACTCGAATAAACCTCAGCATCCACTTGTATCATAAAGAATGAAATGGCATTCGGCGGTTACTTTAAAAGTTATTCTATGAAACATTTTTGCAAGTGATCGAAGTTTAAAGTGGTAATCTTTCCCATTTAACATTTTATTAAATAGGTGCTCTTTACTATGTGTCTGCTTAAACATTTTTCTCCTCCTAGGACTACACAAAAGGGCAATGAGTTTTTAGTCAAATATAAGTGTTTACTGATTCATCAACTGTTTGCCTCGGGAGTTACAGCCCAAAAACCACAACCACCACAACCATCACACCCAAGCATGCGCTCCCAATTATTTGTTTAAATTGTTGGGCTAAATAAATACTGTTGTTATTCCCATAAAGACAAGTTTCAATGATGGCAAATGCTTGAGAGGAAATAATTTGAACCTGTTCAAATCCTGATATCATAACTTTAAGCAGCAAGGTGCCTTTGGATATGTATCTATGCAGATTTATTGTTGCCATCAGGACTGACTTCGAAATCCTAGAGGAAAGTATGCAACAATTACACTGTAGAGGAGCCTTTGGTATCTATGAGCTCTAGGTTTGAATATGCCACATTTGATTTGCTCTATGCAGTGCTTCTTAAACTTTTTTCACTTATGACACTCAGCACTTCTTAAAACTGTGGGTCTAGAAAAACAACTTCCTCTATAAGAAAGTCTCCTACAAAAGAGCTAAGATAATCTTAGTCAATAATTTTAATACTTTGGTTTCCTGGTCTCCCTGCACACTCCCAACCTTCTGCTAACTGGATGACTTGCTAGTAAATTTCTCTAAATGCGAAGTAAAATAAAATCACTTGGAAGCCCATGCACATTTATTGTGGGAACCCCAGAAATTGGACAGAATACCAAATGTCAGTTACAGTGTTTTCCTTACAATGAACTACCTGCCAAATGTTCAGTCCAGTAGTAATGACCTTGATATATGCTAGCGATACAATGAACAACTTTAAGAGGGTATACAAATCTGCACAGCTCAAATAACAAGAGACTTTAAGAACCTTCATTCCAAATTGTAGATAACAAATTCTGCAAAGCATGAGCTCTGACAACTCAATGCCATTCCCCGATCACCCATGGCTGAAATGCCCTGCTCCCTTACCTCTGCCCCTTAGTTTCTCTGAGTTCCTTCAAGATTCAGTGAACTCCCACTATCTGCAGGAAGCCTCTCCAAGTCATCCCTACCAAGCCCTCTCTCAATGCCTTTCTTTGGGGATTGCTTTTCCTTTACATTGTATGTATCTTGTACCTTTTAGAAATTTTCATGTTATCTCTCCCATTTAAATGTGATCTCTTTGAGAATAGGAACAATGTTTTTTTCTTTCTATCTCCAGCACTTCTGTATAGTGCCTAGCATATAGTAAGTGCTTAATAAATGCTTGCTGATTGACTGCACCTTGTCCATACACCCTTTATAATAATTTTGCTAAATGGAACTCTTTGGAAAGAAAAAAATCTAAAAAAAGACAAAAACAAAACCCTACATTCTTAAGGGAGTAGTAATTTAGACCACCAATATTTAATGTCATCATTGCTCATAATGATTGCTAAGGACAGAGAAGAATGTCAGTAGTCATTAAGAATAACGATTAACTCAAAAGCATGACCAATATAAAGGTAGTTGGAATGCTTGTCTTAGGCTAGATGCACAAGTGTCCACCAAGTTCATTCATTATTAAGTCAATTCTTTCATTCTTCTTCATCAAATAATCTCAATTGATTTTGTATAACTTTTTATTCAATACCAAATCAATTCCCTGTGGCTTTTAAGGAAGCTAAAAATACTGAAGTGACCATCTTACTAACCAGGAAAGAGACTTAGTGAAATAGCTCATGTGTAGGCATAATAGAGCATTATAGTTGCACATCTAAGGTCATGGAATCGTAAGCTGTTCTGACATTTGGTTTTACAGTGGCTCATTTTAAGCACTTACTATGTGCAATGTGTAGAGCTAATGTTGATGCAACAGTTTACACCAGTTGCAGGTTATTATCAACATACCAAAATAAAAACCTTTAGGGTAAAGACATACAATATTAACACTATGGCCATTAGCCTAATTCATACTAAGCAAGTTAATGTACTAATGTAATGGAGTCACCACATACATACAATGAGTTTTCTTCAAAAATAACTAACTGACTTTTAACAAAATGAACTGTTCAATTGGTATTGATAAACCTTAATTATATTTTCTTTCTAACAGGGCTTATAAATAGAGGCAGATGATACTTCAGTGTAATATGAAATTTGAAAAGTACAGGTAGAGTAATTAACAACCCCTTAATTAAGATATTTACAGGGAACTGATATGTCTTAAGGTGTATTTTCCCGTATTGGTTCTGTGCCAGTTTAACCCATTTTCCTCCAGTAACATTGGTCATGTATGCTATTGAGCTCTGGGAATTTGATTAAACCAAAGCATTCGCCTAAGAGATTCCTTTGGTAATCACTTCAATGCTTCAATAGCACATATTAGACCATACATCTTACTCACGTTTTAGATTATGAGTGAAAACATCCATTACTCCTGTGCTCAATGATCTACATTAGCAGCCTATTTGCTTCTTGAGATAATTCCACTGGTGAATTTAATCTATGAAGGTTGGGTCCTTTGCCTTAGGTGTTAATTCTATGTGTATACTCTTCACATGAACAGAGCTTTACTGAGAAATTCCTATTAAAAGCTAAAAATCTTTTATTTTTTACAAAGCTCCCCTTCCTAATAAGGTACTTGAATTTTTCTTTGCATTTTCTTCATAATGATTTTTACTGAACTCCTAATAAATAGGGTAAGGAATAGAATAAGTTGCAGATTTCTCTGAGGAAAAAATAAAAAAAAATATTAACTTTCCTTACTTCTAAATTTCCATGTAAAAAAAAAATATATACAAGTTGTCCAATGGGGTAGAAGTTTATGGACGTTCTATTCTAAAGTTATCGCATACAAAAATAAAATGCATAATCGAATTTTCACTTGATGTAAATTTCAGGTGGTCTGCACCTATGAGTTACATTTGTTTACTAAATCCACCCCATTCTGTCTTTATAGAGCCTTCCTTCATCTCTTATTTAGGGTTTTGGCCCCCTCACTTATTTAGACTTCCTTTAATAGATATGTGATAAAAACAGGCCATTGTACTAAGTGCACATAATCCTTCTCAAGGTAAAGACTTATTCCTCCCTCGGTCATCCTGGAAAATGCCCAGTAATAAAATCCCAGCACTGAATTTAGCATTCGGATGAACTACAACATAAAACTCAGAAACTAGATGAACTGTTAGCTTAAACAGAATTTTGAAGCACAGAAAATGTTTTTATGTCTATTTCTCTGGCTGTCTGTACTGTAATCCTGAAAAATAACAACTGTGCGTACGTGTCACACTAAATAGTTACTAAATATAATTCAAATTATACTACTAAGCTTGGGCAGAAAGAAGATGATATTTCTCTATAACCCATGAGATGCAGTAGAAAGAGCCATGTGATCTGGGATCTCACCTCTCTAGGTCTTCATTTCCTCATTTTAAAAATAAGATTAGACTAGAGGTTTGTTTCAAGTTCTAACGATTGGTGTTTCTATGATTAGCTGATCTCTAAAGGTCTCTTTCCCCTCTAAAATCTCCTATATAAAATCCTGCTCTACTATCCCTATTTGAAGTCTATTAGGTGGCATAGTAGATAGAATGCTGGGTCTGGAGTCAGGAAGATCTGAATTCAAATTGCACCTCAGACACTTACTAGTTGTGTGATCCTGGACAAGTCACTTAACCCTGTTTGCCTCAGTTTCCTTCTCTGTAAAATGAGCTTTAGAAGGAAATGCCAAACCACTCCAGCATCTTTGCCACTACTCTTGGGCACAAGTAATATTATCTACCCAGCATGTCAATGGATCTGGAGAACAGATACTATAAGATATCCACAATCCATTAAAGAATAGACCATTAATGTGTTACTACATCTAAATATTCCAAAAAGTGACATTCATAAAGGGCTTGAAGGTTTGTCAAGTACTTTACATCCATTACCTCACTTAGACCTCCCAACAAATTTATTTTCGCTGTTTTACAGATGTGGCAATTGGGACTCCAAGAAGTTATATGATACGCTGGGTCTGAATTGAAATCTGAATCCAGAACTTTCTGCTGCCATTTTCAGCACTCCATTATAGCTCTCTGATTAAACACCTTCTATGTTCAAAGCATAGAGATTTAAGGTTTGGTTCATAGGCTTATTTTTCTGAAAGCAAGAAATCCAGCACATACCTAAGAGCTGTCAGCACATTCAGCCTGACCTACAAATTTTACAAAATATTCCATGGCAAGAGAACAAATTACAGATAGAGTATATGCATAAATCTCTGCTGAATGAGCTATTAATGAATCAGCATGAGTAAAGTATAGCTATGTAAAAATCTATGCTAAAGATGCATTTCTTTGTTTTCTTTTTTATTGTAAATTTCTTAGTGAATTAAAGGTTTTTTAACTTCATAGGCATGTGCTTCCTGCTGAAGCAGGTTCCAGATGTGCTTAATCATTGCATGAGATCCACTCGCAAAGAAATTTTTAAATAAAACCATGAAAAATTCATGGAAAATTGAGGTTCCATTTTAAAACATATGAGCCTTGAGACCAAACAAACAAAGAAAAAACACTTTATCTTTAAATGAGAATGTGAAGCGAAGACTGCCAATACAGATACGAAATAATGCCTGTAACTTGCCAGAAGAGGTACCACCTAATTAAGAGTGGATATAATCATTTACTAAGGAATAACAGAACAGGATTGTCTGCTGCTCTAGAACCAGAAGATGACCTCATTATGCAATTTTCATTGAGTCATGGCAGTTCCAGAGTACTGGTTAATAACTGGTTGGAACTGGTTAATAACTTTTCAAGTAACAGTATATATTTGGCTTGCAATAAATAAATCAGTTTTAAATCCAAGCTAAAATACAAATTTCTAGCTTTAGTATTATTATATTTGTTGCTTGTATTTTACAACATCTTCATATAGTTTCCCTGTCTCTTTAAAAAACAAAACAAGGTGTACCATGTATTCCCTTATAACCATGGTTTTCTAATTTCAAGACTGAAAATTTAAGCAAATAATGGCTCAAAAAACCCCAAATACTTAAAACATTTAGATCCTAGATAGTTAATATGACTTTCTGAATCATTTCACTCATTCCATTCAGGTCGAGATACTCTTTGTTGAATGGAAAGAATAAGACCTTTTCCAAACAAAATCCTAGAAATTAAATTTCAATGAAACCAAGCTTCAAAGGACAAATTTGGATAACATTGTCCTCACAATCCCTCTCAGCAGGACTTCCTTCAGCTGACTTAAATATTTTTCTAGAAAAGCACAAAATGAAATCCAAAATATAGATAAAGAATTTAGTCTAAAAGTTAAATAAATAAAGAGGTAAATAAATAAATAGAAATTCTCTGATACTCTAGGGAGCTGTATTATTTTAAGGGAATCTTTACCTTTCTAGTGAGATATCATTATCAGAAAATTCTTTCATCAGTTGATTTCTAGTGGCTATTTAAAAAGAAAAAGAACTGTACCATGCTGATGTCAAGTTTTTAGTAGGTAATTTAAACTATTCAAAAGAATTTTCATAACTACAGAAGAAGCAAAGAATCAAATTTCCATTCCCTATTTTAAAGCAGAGGCAGGTTCTAAGTGAAGCCCCAGCCTATTGGTGTCTGAGAAGTAACACAACTAATTTTCTTTCTTTCGTATTTCTTTTCTCTTCCTACTCTGTTTTACTTTTGTCAAGGTTTGTTCTAAATTTTTCAAACAATTAATAAACCCTTAGAAAACTCAACATGTATGGACAAAGAATTCAAATCCATCCTGTTTTAAAAAGCAATCCTTTGCTTCTAAATTGAAGTATGAGTTCTCTCTTTTCCCTTTTTTTTGTCTTGCTTTTTTTGTTTCCTTAAATTATTCACGTAAAATATACTGAAATATTTAGGAAAAAGTCCTAGGAAATGTTTTTGCTCAATGAAGCTTCACCATAGCTAAAGCTTTCTTTTCCCATTCATTTTTATGCATCTTATTTAATTTCTTTGGCTTTATATAGTATATGGCTTAGTCTGTCATTTTGATGTGAAATGGCCAATAGAGGCAGGTAAATGAATTTTTATAAGGTAAAACTACACATTCTAGTGAACATAGTGCAAAGTCTAAGGACGTTGGGCAACCATTTTGGCATCCAAGGTGCTACAAAATAATGGAGAGAGGTAGCTACCAGAAGTCTGAGCACTGTGCTATTTGGACTTAGTTGAATTCAACATGTATTTATTAAGTACTTAGTATATTCAAAGCACTGTGAAGAGCACTAGAGACACAAAGAAAAAATAGCCCCAGTACTCAAGAAGTTTATATTCTACTGGACTGCAATAGAGAAGGAGGAAGCTAGAGAAAGAAAACATGCTTTAGGAAAAAATAAATTCCCTCTCTAGGATGTCATTTCCTTAGTGGAAAATAAGGCAGTAGGAGTAGATGATCCAACTAAGATCCTTCCCTGCTTTATATCCCAGAATCCAAAATCTCAAGATCAGAAAAGCTTCTCCCATCTAGATTCACCTAACCAAAGAGACTAGCTTCCTACCAAAATCACAGCTATGTGTAAAAATGTGGTACAAAACACTTTCTAAATATATCAAGTGAGACAGAATAGAACCGTGAAAGAAGAAGCAGCAGTAGAAAAATCTTTAAATCTGTGTATTTCCCTTAAAATTCATGAAATTGACTGCCAGTATGAAGTAGTGTATATTCATCATATTTTGATATCTCCCAAAAAGGGAACTGCAATTTGTAGGAATAAAAGAAGTGAGCTATTTGGTCAATCCTTTGGTACATCTTCACTTTTTGCCTAAATGAAAGCTGAATACTTTTCTTAACCATTTTTATTATAGCTATTATCCTATAACTAGCCTTCAAAAAGTTCTGTCTGATAGATTCTTTGAAAATTTCCGAAGGGTTATTGACTTACTAGGTCAATGTGAAATTCTTTGGCCCAGTTATCCATTCTACAGAGTTTTCAAATCCCATATTCTCTTTATATGGGCTACCTTTATTGTTACTGAATGTAAATTGTACCTCTTCAGAATTATTTTTCCTCTCACTTCTTGGAGAATGTTTTTTTTTCCTTTCAAAATCATTTTGGCTTCTTAAGCATCTGACGATTGACTATTAAAGCATATGGATTCTGTAAAACCCAATACACCATTTAAGAGTAAACAATTGGGCTTTATACTATGTCTCCATTGACCAAATAAAGTGCTCAATTTAGAAATAGAACATATTCATTGACTGACCTCTGCATAGCTCAATACACTTTAAAAAAGCCAATTTGCTAAAGATGCCATTTAGAGAATGTGGATAAATGCAAGAATATTGTTCTTTGCCAAATGGGTAAAGAAATACCAAACATGTTTTTAGTGTCACTATAAGTTCAAAATGTCACTGGTCCTGTTGACATTAGCATTAGCTCAGAAGGAAAGGATTGCTTGGTGTTTTTTTTTAATGCCCCTTCCTTCCATGCATGTAAAAAGTGGAACTTTTAAAACAAGAGGAGGAAAAAAACTCCCATCAATTTCTCTACTCTGAAGTTTTATACAACAATCTCTAGGGCATCTACAGTAAGTAGATCCAAGACTTTGAGAATTCTATCCACTGACATCTAGCCAAGGAATAAGTAAATATATGTATGTACTAATGCTGACTGAGTGCTGAAGTGAAAACAAATAGATAAAATAAACAATTTAAAAACCTGAATATATAGTCTTTTCCCTGGTCACAATTTAGGAAAGAGTCTGTTGGATGAAACAGTTCATTTAAAGGGCAATCTCATGAACTGAAAGGTCATAGGATAATAATGACAACTGACATTTAATAGAGTCCTCTGAAGTTTGCCAAGAAGTTAAGATCATTGATTAAGGGATGGTCCAATCTCCTTGCTTTACAGATGAGGAAAATGAGTCCCAGCAAATTGAAATCATTTTCCCATGGCGACACAGGCAAGTAGTAGTGCTAACATATGCACCAGATCATGTGACTCCAAATCCAATGATCTTTCCAATGTTGCTGTTTTATTTTTTTTAAACAATCTGTATTTTTGTGTTACTTCTGAATCAGTGATTGCAAACGACCAGAGTCAGGATAAACACTGGCACATTCTATTGGGTAATATACTTGAAACAAAGCAATCCCCAAAGAATGAAAACTTGTGACTCATGGCAACAAGAATGAAAATCATTCTATAAGGTTAAGAGGCAAGATTAACTATACTGAGAATCTGAAAAGACTCATACATAGAAGCAACAACTTTGATTATTTCTCCCTGCTTTTTGACAACCTGATTACGTGTTTAAGACAACCATGCTTTCTTGTAAGGTAACCAATGCTAAGCATTGTTGAGAAAGATACTATTCTTACCTGTAATGATAAGTCAGAAGACAGAAAATGTCCATCTATTGAGAAAATTTTGGAATTTCTCAAGAGAACCCCCCCCCCCATCTACTATCAATATGGAGTTGAGAAACCACTAGACATTTGGCTAGCTTTCCAACTAGGGTACTTGAAATTCCTGTTGTCAGGATTATCTCCACCTTAGAAAGTTATCCATAAATAATAATCCTGTTTTGAAAAAAGATAATGCAGCAGTCATATTTAGCAATAACATGAGTTGTACAAGGTTCAAAAGAAGAAACCATTCCCTACAACGAACTTGGACTCAGAAACTGCTAACAGAGGTGCAGAGGAAAGAACATATTTTTTAACACTAATTTAAAAAATAATCCTGATAAAGCCCTGAATTTTTTTTTAAACAAGTGTTTCTATACCACAGAAAACACATCTATCCAGCATGTATTTTGTTTAAAAAGAATGTTTGCAAATGAGACATATGCTACCTGAAGGCTAAAAGGGGAAGTCAGCGAACACTGCTGAGAAAGGAGATATAGCAACATTGTGGACCCTTTTCTGTTCTATAATTTCAATAACTCATTAACGATCCTCTTCAACATTAATGACAACTATGTTATGTGGACACACAAGCAATTGGAGCTTTGATTCAATACTGCTTCTTATTTCAGGGCCTTAATAGGACAATTGCATAGGATTTAGGTTTTCTTCAGTTCAGGGAGACTAGCCTGGGAAAGTCAACCTCAGCACAAAACTTAATGAGATGTATGATTGTGCTACCTTAGTTTCCCTTAACTTTCTTTAACTACTTTAATTTTTAGTTAAAAGATTAAGGGATTGTGTGTTTTCCCCCTTAAATACTGAACTCGGTTGCAACTATCATAAACCTGTAGAACAGCTACGAAACTAACGAGGCTCCATATGTCAATGACCCAAAATATACAACGTCAATATAATTCATAGAATTTCACATTTCCATTGGCTTATCCTGGTTTCCCTAAGAATATGTGTTTGTGAAATTTTTGATAATAATTACTACAAGTGTTTATATCTTCATAACCTCAAAACATAAGTAGAGTCCCCTACTACAAAGGAAGGGGTATGGTAATGTTAAATGTAGAGTGTGCCAATGCAATATATACAGAGTCATTCTGCTATAGATTACAAGAGCCATCTTCCTAACATAGGATCCCTTATCAGCTATGATGCTACATTCCACATGTCACTGTGTAATATCTGCCAATTCATTTCAACAGAAAATTTGAGTGCCTATTAAATATATGGCACTGATCATATCACTTGATGTCTCTATGTCTCTTTGGTCATGAGTAAAATTAAAGAAAGTGTGACTAAATGATTTCTACTGTTCCTTCCTAGCTCTAGCATTCCAATATGTCTTCCTCTGGGCTGTAGTCCTGTGATAAATACTTCCAAATTGCAGGTAAATATTTCACAAAAGTTCCAGATTGTTTTTCTGCAGATTAACAGATATATTTAAATTAAATGGAAAAAGTTCAGGAATCACAGACCATACCCAGTAACAATAGCCTCATAAATCTTTTCTTGTTTTCCTACTATCTTTATATATCTGAAATTATTATTAGGATTTTGACAAAAGATAAATTTGAAGATCACAGAGGCCTTTCTTCTCGCATAGCATCTGATTGCCACTTCCTAATTTTTGGTCATTTAAATTCTACATATTATTTTAAATACAAATTATGATTTTTCTGTGGCATAAAACAAATATACAAATACCATTCCTCTCTTGACCTTCATTGACTCAGACTTTCAGAGTGGAAGGGACTTTAAACATCTATACTTAAAATCCTTTCAATAATTGCATAAGAGGCAGCTTGGAAGATATGTTCTGATAACATTTTGTTTGAAATATAAGAAGGGATTTGAATAGAATTTAGCTGGGTAGAGAGCAGCATAATCATCTTTTTCTTTTTGGAAATCTGAAATAACATTAATGGGCATTTTAAAAAATGCTTCTCTTGAAAATGAGCAGCTACTTTTCTATAAACAATCATTCTAATTTAAATTGTAATGGAGACTTGGGCAGCACATCTACTTGCTGTAAAATCACTTTGGAGTCAAAGTACATACAATACATTTTCATGGAAATTTTTGAATCTTTCGTTTTTCATGGGAAAATATACCCTGAGAATTGTACCAAAGTGGAGTCAACAATCCAACCTTAAACTTGCTCATTTGTTTTTTCTCCAGGCATGAATTCCTCACAAAGACTTTGTCAGCTCTGATTTCTGCACCAATCTCATCCAAGGCTAGTAACCAATTTGTATACATGAGTATGTACTCAGGATTTCTACAGTGAGAAATCATTTGAAATTATAAGAGACTGAGGAGAAAGATATGATCATGGTGCTTTTCTTAAATCACTTAGACTAATCTTCAATTAACGCATGGATAAATTTTATAGTTAGACTTTCTAATGTTAAATTTCGTACATAAATTTTGTATCAGGAAGAAAAGATAATCTCGGAATATTCAGGCTAGTTGTGCCAAAAATCTACTTATTTTCCTCCAGTTGATGAGGCATTCCTTGAAACATTCATAGAGATATAAAAATAGAAGAAATAAGAATCTATCTAGTGGACTTTGCTTTGAAATACCCTTGATGTGGACAAAGGATGGAGAAGAGAAACAGTTTTAGGTGGACAAGGGAAGAAAAAGAAATTGGGAAATACAGCTCTAAAGGGGAAAGAAGAAATGGGCTGAGGAAAGATATTTTAATTACACAAAGTCATGGAATGCCAACTGAATGTAAAACATGGCTTATAGCATGGGTGGTAGGTAAGGGAGTAATAAGACTAATATCTGAAATCTATCCTTGTACATCCTTTTGGATTGAAGACCATTTTGCAATTCTTTGGGGTCTCACATAATTCTTTGGAGATAAATAGACCACTACAAAGAATTTAGAATGCTAGAATGATGGTGCTGGAAGATACCTTAGAAATCATATTATTCAAACGCACTTATTGTATAGATTGGGTGACTGAGATCACAGAGGGGAAATGACTTGCTCAGGGTCACATAATTAATAAGGTGGCAGAGCTGTACTTTCAGCCCAGGCTTTTCCCCACTAAATAAGGTTGCCTTCCTCTGTTGCCTATTTCCAATAATTTATCATAGGATTTAGAACAGGAAGGGATAGTAGAGGACATCAAGTCTAGTTCCCCTCGTTCTACAGGTTAGAAAAATGAGGTCTCTAGGCCCACAAAGGTGATTTGATAAAGGTCACCTAGGGAGTAAGCAGTGGAAACAGAATTTTATTCCAACTGATTCTACAACCCAGTATTCTTTCCACTGTGCCTCAGTTCTTCCTACTGCAAATGACAGAACTTGGCTGGAGAGAAGAAAGGATGTCAGCACTGAACTACTTCAAAAATAAAATTGAGAAAAATATATTTTTAACATTTTCACTTACAAGGTTATTTAAAAGTTTTGAACTATAAATGCAGTCTAATTACTTCTCAAGGACCCTTCCTTTCCTATTTTGCACAGAGTTTCATCACTCCCACTTTGACATCTTTACTCTCCCAAGGCCCCACTTGGAACAAAGCACTGTTGTGAGGAGGCATATGGCTGAGTGATTGGAGGATTCTTCACGGTCAGTCTTCCAAACAGGAGAAAGAAAGGGTAATTGACAATAGGAATTCTCATGAAAGAGAGACTCTGTGGAATAGGTAGATAATGGACTGGGGAGATGGAACAAGGATTCCAGGGAGAGGCCAGAAGAAGAGTGTGGTATTGTCGAAGACACTTGGGAAGATGTAGTGGACATCAGGAAAAGGTGATAATTTCATTGGCTTGGGGAATTTCTGATGTGGAAATTAACTGAAACGCTCTGCCATTTAGAGACTCATAGAGCTGGCTGAATCACCAAGAAATTAACACGTCCAGAGTCATAGTGTGTTTCAGAGGCAGGACTTGAACCCAGGTCTTCACGATTCTGAAGCCTCCTTTATCACATACTGTCACGATGCCTCTATATTGTCACATTATTTGTACATAATTCTCTAATTGAGGATTTGGTACTTAGCAATCATTATAATGCCAATTAGTCTAAGCAAGGATATGTGAGCATATGTATCACATATGGCTTGCAATAACTATGGTTAATAGGCAATCGGTGCATAGTTCCCTTAATTATGTACAGTATATGCAGTTATTAAAAAATTTAGAGACAAATACAAACTATTTACATATTCTAACATTTCATCTGTTTTGTAACAAGTCACATCTAATATTTGGCATTCCAATGTTATTTGGCAATATCTCAGTGTTTTAAAAAAGATTTGATAATTGACTAATATAAATTTATATTAACGTTGTTGACTGCTTTTAAAGACTGTGTACCTATCAATACTATTCCTCTAGGTTTCTTTTGCATTTGTTGTCACATTTACTTTAACAATCAGCCAGGGAGCTGTAGTATTGACATTTTAATACATCTGATGTAGATTACAACTTGTATAATGTATAGTCTTAGACTTTCCTGAGTGACTTGCTCCAAGTCACTCAGCTAGTAAATGTCAGAAGCAAAATTTGAACCCAGCGATTCCTGACACCAGTGCTCTCTCTATTCTACTATATCTTTCTGGCAGGATGAAAAGACCTGGGGTCTAAGATCAGAGTCAGGAAATCTCTAGTTCATTAAGAAAAAACCCTTTTCCTATACTATGACTTATCCAAAACACATAAAGTATACCAAATTTAAAATATTTTGTATTGCAAAGGAAAGCATATTTGTGATGTTCTTATGAAAGTAGATATCAATATTCAGCATGTTAAATTCAAATATTTGCTGTTATTACAGGTGGAATCTCTACCAGAGTGTAACAATTTATGTTGGAGAAAAACCAAATTGAATACTGTCCATTTCTATTACAGCTTTCGACTACAGAAAAACCACTTGGCAACCAAAATGCTCTAATATTTCAGCTATACTTTTATCTTTCATATTTCTTAAAATCTTTAATTTGTGGATTTTGTTAGAACTTAAATACCACCTTGTTATTTCTTTTGGCCTTTTCCCCATCGTACTATCTTCAACTTATTGTCTCACCGTTCTATTTCCCTCTCTACTAAACTGAGAGGTTAAAAGGGGGAAGGCCAGGTCATCCCACTCAAAACTGAATCTAAAGAATCATAAAATAGCACAAACTTTAAAATATTCACCTTGCTCTTAAAATCTTTAAATTCAGGAGAACAAGGGATAGGGGTAGATCAGGACAATCTGATGCCTTAAGGATTTATCAATGGATGTCTTGGAAGTAAAACCTTAAAGAATGAATTTTTCTGTGCCATTAGGCAGTCAACAGGCTTTGAATTCTCTGTTTCTATATAACAAACTGAACTTTTTTGTAACATTATACTAGAACTGGTACATACAGACATGTAAATATACTCATGGTATAAATGTATAGCAGATACATGTACACACCAAATAAATTTTTATATATTTTGTTGGTGTATATATGAGATGTTGCCTTGTATTTTTCTCTTTTTCACACTTCAAATTGTCTCTTTCTTTCCAACTAGACTTTCCAGGACCATGTCTTATACTTATTCTTATTCCATAGGGCAACCTCTAGAAAACCTCAGGGTACACAGTAGTCAGTCCAGTAACTGTTGACAGAATTATTAAACATTGGCATTAATGGCTCCACATTGCATCGATGGCTCTTCAAACTACATTAATGACTCCAATTTAAAGATGCAAAGTGAAAATATTCAACAGAAGGCCCAGTTAATTCCTACCTGATCTAATAAAGCAGTTTCATATTAGATTATATAAAGTATGTTTCTCTGATTATTGAAACACAGGTGTCAAATGACAAGAGGTGGAAGTAGAAGGCAACATTTCATAAATGACTCAACTTATATAGATATAGATAGATATACAAACATCTATACACACATGTACGTGTGTGTGACTGGTTAAGTCTTTACTATCCATGATAATAGAAGTGAGCAGTCTCATAGACACTCCCAAATGGTGGTTTGGAAAGAAAATATATATTTTTTCTTCCAAAGTGTGTTTGCACTTGCAATTAAATTGAGATTTTAAAAATATTCTCCTAGGAATTCACAATAAATACTTATGATATAAAACTATAAAGGCCTGATTATCCAACTTTACTATCATGCTCCCCTACAGTGGAGCAAGACTGTCTCTGCAAAACAGCTAACCCCTTACTTCCCTAGAACATGGAAGTAATTATCTGGGTTTTGAAGACCCTCTTTTCCCTGCTAGTTCTTCTTCTATGAATAGAGTAGACAAATTTATCATCTATGTTGACAATTCAAGAATTAATTAAATTAATAATAATAAAATTTATCATGGTAATAATATTCGATAAAATTTCCAAGGCAAGATTCTTCAAGCTGAAGATCTGAAATGCCTTTGAAAGAAAAGAGATTTGACTGGACATATTTTTATTAAAACAAGACTTTCATAGTAGTTTCAATTTATGAACACTGTATTCTACTTCCATATTTCCTTCAGAAGTGAGTCTCCTTTTCATTATCTTAAAACCAAAATACATTTAACAAAACACCTGAACTCCAAAAACCAAACTGTTAAACCCTAAACAATCAAACAAGTGCTAAAAGTAGTATCGGGTCAGCTCTCAGTAGACAGTTATCACCACCAGAACAGACATTTGTAAAATTGAGTGTAACAAGGTTCATAGCCTAGAGAGCTATAATGAGACTGTGTATAAGCTTCAACAAACTATGTGTGTATACACATAAGTGGAATACCAAATGTTAGAGCTGAAAGGAACCTTAAAGATACACTAGACCAACCCCTTTATTTTAGACAAGGGGAGTCTAAGACCCAGAGATTTTCTTATAAATCTAATAATGTGTCATTTTTCAGGCCTCAACAGAGAATGCGATGTTCCACATATTAGTAAACTAGCTTTCAAGATAACTAGAATTTTTAAAAGCTCTCTTTCAAGTGTTTGAAAGAATTAGACTATGAAAGATTGTGCTAATTTTTAAACAGCCAATATATGTCACTCAACCAAAGTGACTGTCATGGTGTAGTGAATAGACATCAATCCTCAAAGCCAGGAAGATACGAGTTCAAACTTTTCCCTTGCCACATACACCTGTGCAAGTGCAAGCAAGTCTCTTAGCTTCTTGGTTCTCTAAGTAACCAAGTCATTAAATTGCAGAGACTAGGTCTAACTACACTGGTACAGGAAGTTTCTTCACCTATGAATTCCTGTTACCAATGAAATTACAGATCTGTTCCCTATTTAGAGAGTTCTTTTGATCATTGGGGTCTTAACCTTCCCTTTCTCCCTACAAAACTAAGTTTTCCATATATATATCTATAGGATGGTTTCATAAAAACCTATTTCATTCTATAAAGAAGCTAAGAAATTATGAGTGCTTGACAACAGAACAGGAAGTCCAATTTTCCCTAATACTAAAATTGTAGTAGAATGGAAACCATACAGAAAGAATAAACATATGACTTGAGCAGAGGACCTGAACCAAGTATTTTCTTGGGGAAAAAGAATAGAAAGGGACTGTGCAAATGTAATTTTTCCTAATTCATATTCAGTGGCAATATATTTTTGCTCATGAGGGAATCATAATCAAAATGATCCAACTAAGAAAAGACCCTAATCTCAGGCAGATCAGATAGATGAATTTGCCATAAGTCCAAACAGAAGTATCGTCAAAAATGGAGAGATCCGTGATGCTATAGTATTTGTTGGCAATTAACCAACTACTCTCAGATCAATGAGAAGTATAGATTACAGCCTCCCAATTTTCATTTTGAAAAATAACATGACTTTGGAAGGTGCTTTTACTAAACAAAAAAGTTTGACACTCCACGCCAACAATCTATTAAAAGCCAAAAGTGTTAGACATTTTTAGCAGGGAAGCAAACACCTTTAAAATAAAAAGTGAAAATATTTTGTTTTCATTAAATATATGAAGTACAACCTTCATTGACTTGTTCTACCAGGGGCATTTCAATAAACACTAAGTCTTCTTGGTAGAACATTTTGTGACTCTAATCCACACAGAATCATGTTAGAGGCAAGACAGGATATAACAAGGACATGATAGCACTTTTAGAAATTCAAACTCAGTTCCAGAATAGGTCCATTTACATCAAATTCCCTCATACAGTAGGTGCTATTCCAATGAAATTCCATTTAAATGTTAAGGTAACAGACAGTAACCCTGAAAAACACTTAAGTATGAGAGACTTGATTTTAAATTATGATAATAATCATATTATCAAAATCAAAGCTTCACTGAGTAAAATTTATCTTGTTTTAGCTTTCAAAGAATCTCAAAACAACCTACCTACTTGGTAGTACTAAATTCAGCTACTGAAAGGTTCCTATTTACAGATCACATTTACATTTGTAATTGCCTTTGGAGTGTCCTAGAGGACAGTGACTGAAGAGATTTGGAAGAAGGCTCCAGCCACAGGATATCTGGAAACTATATTCACATATGTGCATGCATGCCTTTGTGCCTTCGTGTGTGTGTGTGTGTGTGTGTGTGTGTGTGTGCGCACATGTGCATGTTCTTAGCGCAGAAAAGACTCTGGAAGTATGGTATAGTGGGAAAACCCAACAACTAGGAGTCAGGAGACCTAGAGTCTAGTATCTGTCATTTACTAGCCATGTGATTTTGGGCAAGGCATTTTCTTTCTCTGGAGTCTCAGTAAAATGAGAGAGTGAGCTTTAAAGTTCCATCTAGTTCCAACATTTCTTAATTCCATGACTGATGAAAGGCTAACCTTTACAAATGCAGGCAAGTTAGTTGATTTTGACCAACCTACCATTAGTCCCATGGCATAAGCAAGACCTTCTTTAACTTTCATTGATTTTTAATACCTATTAGAAAATTGATGCTAATACACCAATAAGCAGAGAAATCAGCTATTTAATGAGTCATTTTAGGAAGCATGTATCATTAAAGCAATCAATGAACTTCATGCAAATATGGTTCAAAATTCTAGCTCTACAAAGAGCTTTAAATCACAAATATCTATTCAACTAGTCCAGTCACTGAGTGAATTGGTCTCTACACCATGAACTACTTTGACTGTGTTATTCTGTTAGTGATACTACTAGTTTTAAAAAGGATATAACTTTTTGGAAAACAATTGACTCTAACATAGTGGGCTTTAGCCCAGAAACAGCTGAACACAGTTCCTCAACTATGCAACTTGTTCTTTTATTTTGTTTTTAAATTTATAATGCCCCTTTGACCTTGAAATCTAGAAAATCTTTTTACCTTCATCTTTTCTCATTCAAATCAATGTAGACTTTCCAAGATAAATTATCTACAGCGAAAGATCTAAGCTGCCAATGCCAATTGAGTTATTTGCAATCAGAAAACTTGGCCTACAGTTCAATCTCTGTTTGCCTGTTGTGTGTCCTTAAGTCGATCACTTACCCTTTTGAAGTTTATTTCTTCATAAGTACAATCAACATGATACTTGCACTAACTATCTCACAAAGTCACTGGTGAAGAAACTTCTTTGTAAACCTAAAAGCAATACGTAATTATTTTAAAAGATGCTACATAAATAAATAGATCAAGACTAATTGTGACCCTAACAAAATTTTGCAATATATTTTGAAGGATAATGTTTGTTTTCTCTTGTCCTGGTTACCCCCTACAGAATATTTATAGTCATTTATGCTTTTAAATCACCTAATTATCCCGTGAGATTAATTAAAAGGCCTATACGACGTTAGCTTCTTTTTTATTTTGTAATACTCCTAACAATCCATTTATTCCAGGAGAAACTGAAGTGTGATTTCCCTGTGGATCAAACTGCTAATCTCATATATGTTATTATTAAATATTCACCTCACTAAAATCCTAATCTCTAGATCTAACAGAAAGAGAAAGCACAGTCTTGCCAAGTCCCAGGCTCTAAGCAGAACCAACCTTTTAAACCCAATACACCTAGCTAATGACTTAAGTCTAGGTAATTTCAGATCCTGAAGTTAACCCATACTGATACGATGTAATTGTAGTGACATTTTCAAAGTTTCCAAAC
Source organism: Notamacropus eugenii (assembly GCF_028372415.1). Taxonomy (NCBI): domain Eukaryota; kingdom Metazoa; phylum Chordata; class Mammalia; order Diprotodontia; family Macropodidae; genus Notamacropus; species Notamacropus eugenii. The sequence continues at coordinate 86,002,609 of NC_092879.1, read as the reverse complement.
CAATCCCAAGGTACTCATCCATGAGGATTTTTTTCTCAGGAGCTGAACATTTGAACTTCCCTCAGTGATCTAGTTAGTTACTTAGAATTAAAAGGTAAGGTGTGAAAAGACATCACATCTGAGGGCATTTTCTGTTCCAAAAATGGGAAGAAGTAAACTGTTGATCCAGAGAGCTCATTTCAACTTGAAACCTAATCTTAATTTTGGATTTTGACATCTCTCTAATTGGAGAACTAACTAACTTATGTCCTTCAGTGGGGGCATTGTATAATGTAGATGGAGCTCAATAAACCTATACTCTGCTGTGGATTAATAGACATTACAAAGTCCTTTTTTTTTTAACACTTCTACAATATTTGGCACTCTCCGTTTTATGTAACAATACTTAGAGGAGCCTTCTGTTTCTTTATAAATCACGGATGTCCATATGTCATTGTTTACTGGGAAATTTTGTAAAGTTCTCATATATTTTCAATAAAGTCCTTTAACACTTTGCTAAAGTCTAATGCTTTGTGCTTGCTTAAAACACCTTTTAGTTAAAGTGTTTTTTTCTTCTATCAAATTTAAAAAAAAAACACCATACACCTCTCTTTTAAATGCATATCAGAACTTAAGCAAAGGAAAGGTTAATACATTGACAATGATTCACCTGTCAAAGTTGTCTCAAACATAAAGTCAGATTCTTTTGGGATCCATAATGTCAATATTTCTAAAATTTTTCTATGATGACACTTAGGATTCTACTATTACCACTACCAGTTTTGCAGGGTCATGAGATAAATCCAGTTTTAGAAATTGCTATGAATATTTAATGTTAGAGAGGCAGTTTGGCTAGGAAGGTAAGACTACTAACCTTGGAGCTAGGAAGCCAGGAGTTCAAAACTCCCCTCTGATACATACCGTGTATGTGACCCTGTAAGACCCTGGGCAAGTACTTTGACACCATTGGTGTCAACTCAATAGAAGGGGTGGGGGGCAACAATCCACACATGAGAATCCCAGCTCTGCAAATTGACTTACTTTTAAAATGTAAATCTGTGTGTTTTACTGTATTTTGATTTATTTTGTTAAATAATTTCTCAGTGATACTTTCATCTGTTTCAGGCAGCACCCCATACGTGGCCAACAAGCCATTTACTTGACACCTCTGCTCTAGGCAATTACAAATTTCAAAAACATTGTGAGTGTGAATTAGGGGAGAAATTTCCTCATCTGGGACTTCCCTCTCAGGAAATAACAAGTGATCCCTCAATGAAATAATAGTAAGTCCAGTCCCTTTTCCCCTACGAATGTGCAATTGGGTTGAGTCTCATTTCACCAAAATGTGGCTTATGATTAAGTTTTGTATACATATGCTCTAAATTTTTCAAGATTTCCAAAATTCTTCTTTCCAATATATATTTTATAGCTTTCTTATAAAACAGGGCAACATTTTTTTTTGTTACATGTAGTCATATAGACTGTGAAATGCCTTTAGTTAGCATTATGAAATGATAAAGTTAAAAATAATGAAATTCAAGGCAACATTGGCAGACACCCAAGTTCATTAGCACTTACAAAAATCTCTTTAATCCAACTGGCCTTGTAGTTCATCAGGATTCTGAAAAGGCTACAACACAAGTCTTGTTCTTTCCAACTCACAAAGACTTACAGTTAACTAACATTATTTGATTAGGAAGGTGGTGGTTCCTAACTTCAATCAAGGTCTTTGAAGTGACAGATCTTTAGATGTTTAAGTAACCCTGAGAGAACTACATTATGCTTCCTACCAGAAATATGTGTATTTCAGCTATTCTCGTGACTGATTTCAGGGTATTTTGTTTTTAATTGGCAAGAGGTATAGAGACTGGATTTGCAATAACAATAGTATAGGGTACTCTCAGGTTAGGGAAATCCTTCCAGAGATGCAAGTCAGCACTATCGCTGCAACTTGTAGTCTTAGAGAGTTTCCTACAGAACTGAGAAGTTCAGTAAGGCCCCAGGATCACACGGTCAGTATGTGTCTGAAGATGGCTCAGTTATTCTTAGGTCCAAGGACAATCCAGAGTTGATAAAACTTTTTCAAGTTTGAGACAGCTATGAAATGTTCTATCTGGCAAGGTAAATGATACATAGGTGAAGGAGACTAGATATTTGCCTTCCAGAGATTGACTGATTTCATATTAGTCTGTTATTCCACTAAATTACAAAGATAAAAATTTTGTACAAACAAAGTTATTATGCATTCTAATACTAAGCTTATATCTACCATTCTGTATTTAGGGTTTTTTGTCATGTGGAAATCTCTATTAAGAAGCTTTTTGATATTCTAGAAAATATCATACACTAATAGGAAGGTAGAAAAATTACTTTTGAATTTTGTTAAAAGCAATTTGACTGTCTATCTTTAGTCTACAAGATTTAATCATTTCTTTTCGTTGTCAATTGTATGCTCACAAATATAAATATAAAAATTATCATGTATTTGAAATTCATGGCCACTTAAAGTTACCAAAATCAAAACTTAAAAAAATAAACTGTCCCTAACTAATTACTGGTTAGAGTACCCATCATTACCAACTGACTGCCATTTACCCTTACCTAATTCCCATTCAATATGACACTTTTTTTTAGATGATATGAGCCCAGTACCATGAAATTTACATCTAGTCATTGATCTTAATGGACAACCAGCTTCTATGGCCAAAAAATCAAGAATAAAATCTTGGCCTTTATATACCATCTCACAACTCTAGCTGTGACCAATATTTAAATATTTGTATCAATTAATCTTATACATCTTATTACTGAAGCCTCATTTTGAAATACGGCTTGGAATATTTTGTAAATGGCCAACGTGGGGAATTTGTTTTACTTGATTATGCATATTTGTTACAAAAGCTTTGTTTTGTTTTATTTTTAATGATAGGGGACAAGAGTGAAAAAGAGAAAAAATATTTTTGTTCATTGAAAAAATAAATTAAATATTTTTATAATCTCCTATTTTTGAAACCTGTGCAAAGGCTTTTGTTGACAAATAATAGTTGCCTGCAAAATGACTGATTCCAAAGGGGATAGATTCTAAGATATTTCATTATGGCCTTTAAACAAAATAATACACTATTATTTTGACTGGAGGGTTAAACTAAAGATTGAAATTTAATTATTGGAATCGATTATCAAAATTTGTCAAATAAACTTAAGTGGAAGGGACTGAAAATTGACTTCTATAAACTGAAAAATAAAACAAATTTAAATTAACATTTTGGAATTTATTGGTAAAATACATAAACTGGGAGTAGAGGTGGAAACATTACCTTATATGCTACTCCTCTAAGATTTGCATTGAATATGAATTTGTACAAATCCTTTTTTTTGTGAAATTTAATATATTATCTCATTAGCAATAGGAATGGTTAGAAATGTTTTACTGGCTCTTATTCTTTCTAATATGCTTTCCTTTACCCAGTCATTACATTTTAAATAAAGACCTTCAAAGTCTTTGTTTGACCAGCTGTCCATGAAAATCTACAGCATGCAAAAGCATGACTGCCCAGGTTTTCCTTAAATGTCCTATTTTGTACTCACTCTTTTTATTTGACTAGCCAACAAAAATTATGAATGCTATTTTCTCATGTTTAATCAAAAAAAACTTCCTCATGTTAATTAAAAGCATCTAGCAGTAGTATAAGATTGTGAAGATTTGCTTAGCATCCACTTCTTATAACCTCCGAGAATAAAGATGCCATGCTAAAATGACAGCTATGAATACACTTGGAAAAGTTCTCTAATAAAAAGGAAGCAGCCCATGTATCAGTCCATTATTTAGCGTCTCTCAAAACGGAAAGAATTTTCATTCTGTACCCCTACCGCTATACCTGGCCATCAAGTAACCAAGAAATCAAGCCATTTCCCCAGACAAATGAGTTTTTAAAACATAGCAATGAAAGGCGCAAGCCATTGGAATCCATTCAAAAGGAGGCTGCCTGCTCCATATTCAACTGACTAATATAATATAATAATATTTCTATTCTTCTCAACTGAATATTGAGCAGGCAGCCTCTTTTTTAGTAGGTTCCAATGGCTTGTCTCTTCCATTGCTGTGTTTTAAAAGATTAGGTGGGGAAAGGAGGAAAGATGCTTTATAAACACAGTGCCTAGTATACACTAAGGTGCCTAATAAATGTTTTCTCTAATCAAATGTGAAAGACTCCTTTGGTTGCCTGTTCCTCCTCACACCTACTGATTTATGTAAAGGATAAGTTGCCTACAGTAGCTATTAGAAAGTCACTCTTAAAAATCCAAAAATGGGTATTTTATTCCTTAAAAATCTTACTCAAGGAGAGCTAGAGATAGAAGAATGAACTGTGTGTGTTGCCCCCGATGACAGTGCCAACATACCCTACGATAAAACTAGATTTTAAACAAATAAAGAGCTTGTTTTAAGTTGCAAATAATAATAAAAAACTGACCTAGTTACTTTATCTTTTGCAGTGCTTACCTTTATGTCCTTCCCTACATTGATATATGCTATTTAGCCTGATGTACAGAACGTTTGGTGGTGGTTGTTTTTCCTTGATTGAATTATAATTTTTTTTTATTTTTAAAAAATTAAATTTTAAAATTTAAAGTTGCTGACATTGAACTGTAGGGGAGAAAATCCTTCAGTAAAAAAAAAAAAAAAGATGTCAGCTATATTAACCACTTTTGGTTTTCAAAGACAAGAAGTCCAACCAGCACTGTTGTGAGCAAGGCTAATTCCAAAGTATACAATGATGGTCTTTAGTGCCGACCATATCTGCATTCCAGTTCAAGAAATACTTGAAGGAAAGAATGGAAAGAAACCATGCAGTGCTCCAGGTCCAGATGTGCTCCTCTATCCTATAACAAGTAGGACAAGTCAATATAAAACTGTCTTGACTACAGCCTATTTTCTACTATTTTCTTCTTCAAGTGTTAGCCTTTGTTCCACCAAACTGTGAGCTCCAAAAGGCAATCTCTCAGTCAAACTTCAGACAGCATTTGGTAAAGTGTTATGTAAACCTAAGTTATTATTATCTCCCAGAGTACCTAGTATGGTGATTGGCCCATAATACATTCTTGATAACTCTACTATACCCATTGACCTGATAACGCTACATAATGCAGGATTAAGGCAATGAAAGTATGTTCTATATGAATGCAACCTGCTACATAGAAATCATGGAAGATTAGAGCTGAAAGGGATTTTAGGAAACCATCTAGACCAGTGATTCTCAAAGTGTAGTCCCAGAGACTCTTGGTGTTCACAAGACTCTTTTAGGGAGTCTGTGAGGTCAAAACTATTTTCATAATGATACTAAAATATTTTAATATCTAGTATGGCAAACATCAATAGGTATAATCCATGTAAATAAAATATTTTGGGGGAAGGTTAAAGATTTTTAAAGGTATAAAGAGGTCTTGAGACAGAAAGGCTTCAGAATCACTAATCTAAATCAATCTCATCTTTTATCTCATTTTCTAGTGAAGGAAACTGAGGCCAGAAATAGGCAGTGACTTGCCTAATGTTACTTTCTAGTTCTATTTATCAGAATAAAGAATGTAATACACTTCTAAATCACTCTCTGGATCATGTATGAACACATGTAGACCTCATCTAAAAGAAGACTACTGCTTGCTTAGCAAGGTTGCTGTTATTATCATGATAGAGTGATATCTCAGATAATAATAACCAATTTCTAAAAGTGGATGAACTGAAAAATCATCTCCATAATGTATGCATATTTACTCACTTTTGTTGCATGTTTTTCAAACTTTGCATTTTTAGTAAAAAGATGAAAGATAATTTCTAAGATTATAAATTACACAACAGTTGGCAATCTGTATTGATCAAGAGTGTTTCCCTATGTCAATGAAATTTCAAATCTAGATCACACCCCCCCAAAAATTCCTATCATTTGAGTGAATTGTAGTCATATAATTAAAAGTGTTTTGACTTTTGTCATTGTATCCTCGGCTCCCAGCTCAGTGCCTGGTACCTTGTAGGTGCTTAATAAATGCATAATGAATGAATGATTAAGATGAGAGAGTGGGAAGGGCATTGGAGGGGGGCAAAATGTGAGGCAAGGACTGGAATCTGTGTGCTAGAAAGTAAAATAATGTATGCAACCGGCACTCAATAAATATTTGTTGATTTGATAAAGAACACATGGGAACTTGAGAGAATTGCTGTTTCTGAAGTAGCATGTTAGAAGAAAATAATTGGCATAGAAAATAATTACATAACAATGACAAAGAATCTTGATGTAGGATGAGTTGTGTTCTAATGGTAAACATTTGCCATGTCAAGAAAGCTTAGCTTTACTCAATGTCAGTAAACTATGCCTTAATCTAAATGGTACCTAGGAATTGAAATTAGAGAGCTAGAAAAGGCAGCAGATTGCAAAAAATCAATGCAAAGTTCTTGCTTACATTTTCATCATGGAAATGTTTTTTGAACCTTAATGAGAGTACATGCTAATAGATTAATTTTTCTGCAAATAGATTTGTTATGGGTACATCAAAATGCATTAAATTATTATAATAATAACTTTATATATTCAGCTAGAGAAAACTTTTCTTGGCAACTGACTTTTTTTAAAAAAAATTCATATTCAAAGACAGTTTAGTTGGGGGGTGAGGAAGAGAGAAATTTTTTATATTTGTGTCACAAATGAAAAATGCAGGCATTGCCACTGTTTCAAAGTTTATTTTCTACTAATTCTCCTCGTCTTCACTGCATAGCCCATTATAGCCAATTACAAGGGCGGTTTAAATCCCTAAACAGTAAAGCTTTTAAAAGTGCAAAAGCTGGAAGCTTTTATGATTTCTGGCAAGTCATTTCTATATTGAGAAACTTTAACTGAGAAAGGCACACTTTCTATTCCCAGCCCCACCCCCAACCCTTTAGTACACTTGCCTGATGAGAATGAAGCCTTTCTAATCAGATCACAATGGAGTTTTCACTCTAAAATGTCTATGTGACAAACCCGGGCTTTAACACTACAGTAATGGTTCCACAAGATGACATCATTTTAGGTGAGTAGTCTTTCTGACTAAGTTCTCTTAAATATTAGCACCATTTCCAAATAATAATAAACTAGCAAGTTTAACCCTTGAACTGCAATGAATGTAAGGCCAAGAAGTTTTCAATATTTCATCTGGGACTCTTCATTCCATATCCTATAGGACCAGTGACATGTTTTATTGATAGGATTCTGCACAGTTTAATGACCTATTATGTTAATCCAATTAAATGCACTTATACATTTTATTATTCCTCAAGGTTTCTCTGGGAACTCTCAGAACCCTTTTCTTAGGACTCTTACGGAGAAATGTTCTATTCTGTATTATGTTTATTTTTGTGCGTATGTGTTTTGTCTCCCTAAGAAGTTCCTCAAGGGCAGAAACTGGATTATACTTGTATTTGCTAGTCTACTGCTTTGTACATAGTAGGTGTTTAATGAAGGTTTGTTGAATGAATATCATGATTTCTCCTATTGTGACCTTCTCTGACTGGAAAGCCAGATACATTGTAATGCTCCAGTTCAGGAGAACTAAGCAAATGCTAATGTGGAGAACCTGGTTCATCCTTTCTTACTTTAGTTTGGGTTGTCTTTAATGTGATTTTTGAATTATTGGTGTCGAAGTAGAGTTGGTTTATTTCATCTTATTCCACATAGGGCCAAGTTTTCCTAGTTCATAACAGCTCCTAGTAAGGCAACAAGTCAATAACAATTTTTTAAAATCCCCTTTCAGTGAGATTGATACTGATATTACAGTCCTTATGCACTTCTTTTGCAGATCTCTACTGACAGAAGTCAAACTTTGTTCACCTTGTCTTTTGTCACTTTTGAGTTTGATTTAAGTTTAAGAGATAAGATGACCTAATGAAAAGAGAGGTCAGTATGTGTGTGTGTGCTTCTTTTTAAAATGTCCAATAGATTATTGATCAATCTTAGTATTTAAAAAAGGCTCCTGATATACAAATTTGGGTTTCCAGGAAGAAAAGTGTTTCCTTCCTAATTATGAACCCCTCGGAAATGAGGGTCATAATAGAACTGCTGACATGCCTCTAACTTTAAAAGTGTGAGGATTGTCAATAGGCCTCTTGCTTAGGTCCATGAAGAATATAAATTCAGTGCAGGACCACAGGGTCAGATCTTTGATCTCCCTTTTTGCAGAGGCTGTGATGGATAAAACCAATTCCACTGAGCATATAGTACTACACTGCATATAAATTATCTTTGGATCATGGCAAGGTGTTCTTTAGCTCGAATTATAAGGAAAGGTGCAAGGATGGAACAGTGCAACCAGAAACTTGGGACAGCAGAAGGGATTTCATCATAGGAAAAGTTCCTAAATTATTATCCTTATTTTCCATTTCAAAATATTCTATAAGGTCTGATTTCAGAAGCGAATACACACACATGCATATTGACTTCTTTTTGCATTATGCCATTTTAATACTTGAATTAGTGTGAAAATATGTATACAGGAGTGAACAAAGCATAGCTTGTCTCCAATAGTTATATTTCAGAATACAGCTTAAAAGGAAAAATGTCTTATGTAGCTACACCCCTCTTTGCTAAGAACTTTGACACTAATATTTCAAAATCATCAAGGGCCTTACCTGAAGATCACATGCTTAAGAAGAGGTCATTGTAATTAAGATTTTTCTCTACCCCAATGAAAGCAAGCATCGAATATTCTTACCTTTCTCAAGCCAGCATTCCATTCTCTTACCTTTCTCTCATGCAAAATTTACAGTTTGGAAGTCATTCGAGTGTGCAGCCATTACCCAGGCTTGTGTACACATTTCAAATGGAAAAACAAATGGCTTTAGACCATAGGAAATATTTTTGCATTCTGAGTAATCTTTACATATAATCAGCACCTTTGCTCTACATATGTACAGAAGCTTTATTATGTATTTTAAAACAAATGGAAGGTGTTCTCCATAAATCCTACTTTATGTGTCTCAGGATAGGCTTACTAAATGACGTCATCATGATCATTAAAATAAAACAAAAGTTCTGAGCTACCTCAAATTGTTCACTGCATTAAGGACATATAGAGTATATCTGTAACTAAAAGCAGATACTAATTCTTACTTCCCTCAATCCCCCCACCCCCATTGATTTTTGCTATTCCTCTAAGGAGAGCAAGTCAAAGTTCCTGTGTGTGGTCTGCCTGTTCTGGGTACCTGCGTTAAAGACCAGTTAGATTCTCTGAAAGAAAATTTCACTGTATTTGACTGGGGATTTGGCCCTCGAGCTCAAGCTGAATCTTGCAGGTAAGGAGCCCTGATGAGTAACAAACTGCTCTTCTGGTTGTCTCCATTCAGCCTGGTCCTATATTCTTTCTCCAGCCTCCACTTCCCAAAAATTTATTAAGCAGTAATATCAAACAAAAATGTTTGCTCCAAATTTTCTTCCCTAAACAACTTCCCCTCCTACTAAGATAAAGTATGGGGACATGCCTATATGCAGTTGCTCCAGAGATCTCTGAAAGTTCCCAGAGAGGGCTGACAGAAGTCCCCCTTGACTGCTCCTCTTACTGGCACATATTGAAGGCACACATACGATATGTGATGTGCAGAGAAGAGAACAATTCTCTGCTCTCCACATCCCCTACCATACTTGTCCCTGCCATCAGCAGTCTGGAGGCTTTCCACCGTGAATTTCTATTTTGCAAAACACATAAAGGTTCTACGGAGAGGCATCTGCACAATGCCCTGTCCTCTCAGCTCTATCAGCGTTCCCTGCTGCTGAAGCCAAGTGTCTTTTGGACAGTGCTCAGCATCTCATCAGGGTGATGGCCGGACTGCTTCCTCCCATCCCTTGCAAACGATTTTCAGATCTCCAGAAAATGAATGTCTACTTCTGCCTAATACGTGCGCTCTCTCTGGTCCCCTTCTCCAAATACATAACTTGAAGCTTGCTGTCAGCGCTCTAACTCTAGCTCGAAATGGAGAGATGAAAACGTGACAGCAAAGAACTTCATTTACAAAACAAGACTAGTTCTTCACTCCTATTTCACTCCTTCCCCCAAACTCCCACTCCTACCCTTGGAATCACCAAAGGGCACCTATGGATTTTGATGCAATCCCGAGTTAATGCAGTGAGCGTCTCGATAAAGTGCTCTCTGCGCTCCCCCTCCCCTTTCTCCCTCCTGCTACCGCAACCATGTCTGTTCCCACATATTCCCGAAACACCCCGATTTCTCCAGGGCGCTGGGACGCTACGGGGGAAGAGAGGGGTTTGCTAGCTCATCCCAGAGCGTGACTGTGCAGCCTGCTCGAGCTCTGTTCTTTGTAGGGTCTTACTCCTGAGCTCCCAAGTTAGGGCAGCATGGTCCAGCAGCTTTTGGCTCCGCAGTCCCACCACAAAGATGCTGCGTGTGATTGTGTGTGTGTGTGTGTGTGTGTGTGTGTGTGTGTGTGTGTGTGTGTGTGTGTCCCCTGTGCTCTGCCGCAGCACTTGCAGTATTACCTTCTCTAACTCCTGGCACTTCTCTCCCTCCCCCCCTCCCCAACGCCCCCTGCCCAGGCGACTTACTCCGTGTCTCTGGGAATTCGCTGGTCTTAGGCATCTTGCCCCCACCCCCTAGCTAGTCCACTCTGCTGAAGGGTTGGGTGAGGACGGTCGGTGTGTGTGTAGGGGGAGAGGCGAGCTTCTAGATGTCAAAGATATCTAAAGATGCTCATTCTCATGCCCCCTCTCTCCTTACCTTCAGCTCCTGCTCTGCCCAAGATGTCAATCTATAGCGGCTGGCTGCTCAGTACACCATCAGGGCGTCTTCGAGGAAGCCAGGCAGCCCAGGAGCAAATTCTAAGAAGCAAATTCTAAATACCTCAGGGAGCCGATTCTGCCAGGGCAGAATGGAGGACAGGAGAAAAAGACAATAAAATACCGATTCACGGAGATTTCCACGGGACCAAAGGAGCTTAACTTTTTGGTCCAGGCTGGGATTTTGGATAGTTGTAAAAAAGCAAACATTATTCCCCGTTTAGAACCCTAACGCTAGTCCTGCCCTCTGAAACTGCTTCATTTCCTAATTTGAGGAGCGACAACCACAAACTAACATCACTAGGAGGGGTATTTATTTATTTATTATCTTAAAAGCAACTCACTCTCCCAAGCACCTCTCTTTGGAGAGAAAGAAAAGAAGAAAATGAACTGAGGAAAGCGAGAGTCAGAGGGAACAGAGAAAAGGAATGAGAAGAGGGGAGGGAGGGGAAAACTGGGTTTGGTTCCCGAATAAGGAATCGGCCAATATTTGGGGTATCCTGCAGGAACCTGCTAAGGGTTGGAAGAGAGAGGAGCGGAGTAAAGAAGAGGAAAAAGAGATTTGGAAAGGAGAGAAGGGGAGGGAGAAAGGTAAGGGAAAAGAAGAGAGCAGGATGGGTGAGTGGAGAGCTCCCTGAACCCTCAGCGTGATACAACAGCCTCCTAGGCTGTCTGTACTCCGCTCTCCCCACAGCCAGAAAGCAAGCGCTCTCTGGCGCTGACATCATTGCAAAACAGGAGGGGCATAAAATGGAAATACAAAGGGAGAAATGAGTTTTCCCCCCTCTTAAAGGTGCCCTCGTTTTGCAGTCTCACTCTTCTCTCTCTGTCTCTGTGTGAGTGTGTGTGTGTGTGTGTGTTTGTGTGTTTCTGTGTGGGTGTTTTTATGTGTGTGTTTCTCTCTCTCAGTGTGTGTGTGTGTGTGTGTGTGTGTGTGTGTGTGTGTGTGTGTGTGTGTAATGCAACCCTAGAGCGCAGCAGCCTCCAGGGCACAGGTTTTGGGTGGCTTTCCCCTCCCCAGTTTAACTTCGCTGTCCCTTTGGCTGTCTTCTTTCACCAGAAGAGAAATTCTTCTAGTAGTAAGAGCATTTACTCTCTCGTTGCCCAAAGAAGGGAGCAAGAGAAGAAATAAAAGCATACTTTTAGTTAAAACAGCTTAGTTTTTTTTTACTAGAAGGAATTCGAATTTCCTAGAATTGAATTCCCCCTTCTTCCCCCCCCCCCCCCCCAATACACACACATACACACACTCACCTTCCTTCCAGGAATTTCAGTGTTGATTATGAGTGCTTTGTTTCAAACAAGTATATTTATGGTCAAATCCCACATAGTTGTTACGAGGTTTAGGAGATGCTCACCAGAACCTGTTTTCTTTGGCTTACGCTCAAAAGTTGGAATTCATTGAACCATCGCAATTGGGAATAGAACTAGTTGGAACTTAGTTTCTGAATTGCTCCCTGAGCACTCTACTGGCTGTATCTAGCAAGTATGTATAGCCCAATACTTTCTTTCCTCTGCCCACTTCGTCCCCTTCTCATACTCTGATCCTTCCTCCAGAAAGAAAGGAAAAAGAAAAAAGAAAAACAAAAGAAAAAAAAAAGAATTTCCTAAGCTCAATCTTTTACTTTTATATGTATTCCTGATTCTTACTCTACCCTTCCTCACCATTAACCAGAGCCTTCTCTCTCTTCTCTCTTTTATGCATGTGCTACAGTGGCCTAAATTTAAATTCTAAACTTCTAAAGCAGGAATTCTCAAACTAGAATCTACGATCCTTTGGGAAAAATTGATTTTGATAAAAGTATTTCAATATAATTGGTTTCCTTTTTAATCATGTTGTTTTATTTTTATGTATTTAAATGCATTATTCTGAGAAGAGGTCTATAGGTTTAACCAGACTGGAAAAGAGATCCAGGATACAAAGAAGCCCAACTCTAAAGCAAAGATTTTGGGAATGCACCCCCCCCCCCCACACATACCAGCCAATATAACTCTGCTTTGCTATTCTGCCACCCACAAACTGCAAAAGTAACAATTAGGACTAAGTTTTTCCCAAGCTTTCATAAAAGTATTTCTTAAAGAAAGGGTGTGATTTCCTCTTAATTAATTAATGAGGAAATTAAAACCTAATTAATCCTTCATTTTGTACTGGTGCAGTTGATAATTTGAACTGAAGAACAGGACTTTATTATCTACCTCTATTAAATGTCCTCGTCAGATATGGTTCATGGAGATCCTTTCGGATATAAAAGTCCCCCCTCCCCCCACACACACTCTCCTGTTCTATACATCATGTAAACTATAATTTTAATAATGAAGTCAAAGACTGCATTAACTTTTCTGACTACCAGGTCACACTCTCTTGAATTTGGAGTCCACTACCCTGACCAGATTTTTTTTTTTTTTCTACATAGGTCACATCTTTCCCAGCTTGGTCTTCCCTATCTTTTCTGTGTGTGGTGGAATTTCTCACCCTAAATGTAAGACTCTACATTTTTCCATATGGCATTTCTTCTATTGATACTTGGTCTATTTTTCAGTTTGTTTGGGGAAACTCTTATTAAGTGCCACTCTACAGGTGACTGAAGGCCAACTTCAGCCAAGGGCCCTGCTGTTGTCCTGGCCTTGGGTTCGTAATGCCCACAGGCCAGTTCAACTCTTTATCTTCTCTCCATAATCAGACACAAGACTTATTTTCTAGCTTAATATATAATTTAAAATTCCTTCACAACCCTAGTCAGACTATGGTTTATCAATGTAACCTCTAAAATGTGGTGTTTTTAAATGAACACAGCCTTCTGGATGGGGTCTCACCAGGGCAGACTTAAGTTGGACTATCACTTACCTCATTCTGGACACTTTTATTAATGCAGGGTAATACCGAATTTTACGTTTTTTTGACTCCTGCTGGGCTTGCAGTAACCTCCCTCCTGTGTCCCCCGCCCCGCCTCCCCTCTCCCCGCCCCCTTTCCCCGCCCCCTTCCCGCCCCACCCCTTTCCCCTCCTCGCCCCCCTAGCCCCGCCCAGCCCCACCTCCAGGCGTGTCCCCGCCTCTGTCGTATTCCCTGTCCCCTCCTCCCCTACCCCCTCCCAGTCTCCGCCCCCTCCTTCCCCTCCTCCCCCCATTTAGTCCCCTCCCCTCCATTTAGTCCCCTCCCTCCGCTCCGCCCCCTTTCCAGTCTCCTCCTACTCCCCTCCCTTCTCTCATTCCCTCTTACGGCCCCTCCAACCTCCCCCTCCCAGTTTCCTCCCAACCATTCTGTCCTCCCCATCCCTTCATCCAAGGCTTTTTTTTTTTTTTTTAACCACCTGAACCGCTGTTAAGCCAATTCTCTTCTATTCTCTGCATTGGCAGTTGGTATTTTGAACTTAAGCACAGGACTTTACATTTATCTCTATATTTTTCATTTCGATTCATCTATTCTTATAGCCTGTCCATTTCTCTGGATCCCAAATCTCCTATGAGGTCATACATCAGGGAAAGGGAAAGTCTTTACCTGCGAATTTTCACCTAACCTTCCTATATAAAGACATTTCCTCAGGAAAGGGGCAGTTTTCAAGGCAGAAGTTTTCTCACCTAGCAAATTGGGGAGGCGGGAGGGAGAAAGGAGAGGAGAGGAAGGTGGAAAAACTGAAAAGTCTCAGGATTAGTTCGGCTTGGGCAACAGAGTGCGGTACACTACCTGCAGCTCTGTGCGCGCTGCAGTTTGAAGAGAGGTGGAGTGGGTGATGGAGCCGACCAGAGGCCAGAAAGGACGGAGGAGCGGAGAAACGAGCCAGAGTGGAATGAGATGGGATGAGAATGACACAGGATGGCTAGGTTTTCTTCTCAGTCGCATTGCCCCGTCACTACTAACTACCTACAGTAGGGGAAATAGTTTGGGGCGCAGCCTTTAAACATCTGTCCAAAATCTTAGTTATCACATCCTCCGTGCTTAGGCTAGAGGAGTGACGCTCAAGTGAGAGAAAAAGCCCCACGTGCACTCTCTGACAGTTAATGTGGGAGTTTTCATAAAGTACCCGAGTAAACGGTGTGGAAGATATGGGAGGGGGAGGGGGGATGTCAATCTGTCTGTCTATCTCTCGATCGATCAAACGATCGATCTCCCCCCTCGCGCTAAGATCTCGCTTTTTTTGCCCCTGGGAGAGAGGGGCCGAGGGGAAGACGCCAAAAAACGTCTCTGGGAAATGAGTCCACAGGCACCCTCTAAACACAGACGGCAGGAAAGCTAAACGCAATAGATGATCTATGCAGAAGAAATTGACAGTGGTGTTTCTGGGCACAGAGATACTCACCAGGTTATCAAGGTCTTCGTCCGGGCCGAACGCCTGCCGGCTACCGCCACGTTTCCTCGTGCCATGGCGGTGGCGACTGAGCGCGGGAGCCAAAGTGATGGCAACTGAGCACTAGAGCGACCGCGTCAGTGGCGACTGCCCGCGAGGGCGAACGTGGCGGGGGCAGCCGTGGCGATGGGGACCTCGGCTGGGGTGGCCGGCTGCGGGGGCCACCGCAGTTGTGGCAGTGCCGCCGCTGCGGCGGCAGAGCCACCGCAGCGGCTGCCGGGGAGCACTCGCTCAGGCGGCTAGGACTTGGGGGGCTCTTCGCTCTCCGGGGGTCTTCCTCTGCGGCGTTCCGAGCTTCCTCAGCCCCTCTTCGCAGCTGATGCTCCTGTTCAGGGACTTCGGCGGCTGCTCCTCTTCCGCTGGCTGGGGCTTGACAGTTTCGCAGACTGCAAGGAGCCGGGGTGGTGCAGCCCCTTTTCAATACTAAGGGGGAGGGACCAAAAAGAGGGGGGACGAATAGGGAGGAGGAGACGGGGGCTCCAGAGAGGGAGGGGGAGCAGCCGTGCCCAGCCGCCTGCCGGGAGGGGATGGTGCAGCGCCAAGGGCTGCTCCCCCTCCTCACGCTCACATAGGCGCGCACACTGCCCCCCCCACACCCCCGCACCCCTCTCTCCCCACCTCTAAGGGGCGGCCGCTGCTTGCTGACGCGGGAAACGGGGGAGAGGGGTGGGGGCCAACAGGAGGTAAATCTCTAAGTTACCAGTCGCTCGGTGAAGGAGGCAGGAGCCTAGCTGCCCCTAGCTCGTTCGCTGGAGGTAGACTAACGGAAAAGCTGCTCTTCCAGGGCTGCCGCTCCTCCGGAGCAAGCCAGCAGCGTGTATTCATGTTATTTTCCCGCGGCTGAACCCATCCCATCCCCTTCAAGTTTAACTCATTCACATTTTCCTACGGAACTTTCCCAGCTCGCTTTTCTCGCAAGCAAACAGGCAAACAAGCATAAAGCGACCGCGCTCTCCCAAACAGGGGCTTCGGAGGCTAGAGTAGGGGGAATGGGGGGAAAACGAGCCGCCCCGCTGGGTCTGCAAGATGCATGCTAACTGGGAAAAGGGTCTGGCAGCGAATCGCCCGGGGTTTAGGCGTAAGCCGTGGCTTTTCACTACCCCAAAGAACAGTGAGAGGGGCGTTCCAGTATGACAGGACGTTCCGAAGTGTTTTGATGGTGTCCCGCCGCATCACCCAGAGCTGCTTTTTGTCTTTGTGGAACCGTGGCCGTGGCCGTAGCTGTAGCCGTCTGGGGAAGCACTCCTGAGGTAGGAGGGGGTGTGTGTGTGGGGGGCGCCCAGCCCACTCTTCAGTCTGCCCAGGTGGCGGCGAGCCCTAGGGACCTCACTCCTTTTTCATCTCTCCCTCTCCCTAAATTAAGCCAAAGTGCTGGCTGGCTGCTTAGCTTGTGCTCTGTTCAGTCGGAGCCCTCAGAAGCAGTGGCTAATTTCTCAGCCAAAGAACCTGCGATATAAAATCGTCTCCTTCTCTCCTAATCCTCTAATTTTTGCTCCGAATATGTAGTTTGTCGATAGGGTGGGGTCCCGATCCTTGTCTACAGGTAGATGACTAGGCTCAATTATTTCCCTAAGATTCCTCTAAAATTCATGATTCTCTCAAAATGCATTTAATCTTTTGCAACTCAATGGAAAAAATAATCTGTCTCTAGCTCTGTACCTTTCTTGGAATTAAGAACCTCTTCTCTGAAAGGAAAAGACGAAAAAGTTAGACGTTAGGAGGGAAAGTGGCATAATAATATCCCTCCTGATTTGAACCTGTGCAACAGATGCTTGTTTGGGGAAAACTTTGCTGGGAGCAGCACAATTCCTACAGGTCTTAAGAACTAGGCAAATTGTTTTTGGGGGTATTAGTAATTCTCCAAACTCTAAGAATTCCTCAGGAGAGTTAACCTACCCAGGAAATATTTCCTCAGTCGGGGACGGAGGTGGTTGGCAATTTCTCTTTAATACTAATTTAGACAGATATTTACCAGGACGCCTTAAGGCTGTTCCTGAAGCTCTAATATGATGGTGCTTTTGTGTAACTGTTCATCCTTTACTTACCAATTTTTCTCCGAGAGGGAATGAGTTCTGAGCAAAGCACTTCTATCTTAATAAACACATTACCAACAGTAACATTTGATATCATGATTGGAAACACAGGACATATATGATCATACTTCACTTTTAGCTTACATGGGATCAAACTGGATCATGTATGTAAAAAAAGCATATTGCAATCATAATAAGTAGCTAAATATTATTTCTAGTTTTTTTTTTTTGGCTGTTCCACAACAACAAGGAGGTTTTGCTAATTACCACTAGGTGTTAATGCTAGATTGAGAATATATGACAATAAATTCTGCTAATTACAATTGTTTTGCCAGAGTCCAGATTTCCTCTGATCTTTCTCTTCTGCCCATCTGTGGAGCTGATAATTCTCATATCCTATCCACAGTTCTCTTTTTCTCCAAGTTTACTCAAATCCACCTGGTGTTGTAACTCACAAGGGGCTCACTTATCACTTTTTTTTTCTGGAAGAAATGTTAGGTTTAGTTTATATTCCTTCCTCTACCTTTAATTGGTCATTGCCTCTACCCCTCAACCACTATTACAATTCACACCCTCAGATTGATTTATTAGCAGAGTAAGGTACTTCATGCACTTAATTATTATCCTTTTTTAAGGACCCCTTTTGTCCAAAGGTCCTGCCTCTACTACTTATATATTGCCCAGGTGCTATGGATCCTTTTGGAGAAGTCAGTGTAAGAGTTCAGAGATCAGGGTGGATTTTCTCCCCTTCTCTGCTTTTTGTCAGATTCTGAAAATTTGAAAACAAGCTGCAATACTTTTTTGGTCTGTTGGAGGAGCTCTAAATATTCCCGCCATGCTTTCTTGCATTTTCTTTAACATAGCTCCTAGTACTACTCCCCCCTCTCCTTTTCTTCTTTCACTACAACCCCCTATCCACAGTAGCTGGCCAGGTCACTGCCCCCCCCCCCCCTTTTAGGTAAACCTAACCTTGGGAATGTTAGGGTCTTAGCCTATTGACAAAAGTATGATGATATCAGTCTTCCCTATTCTGTCTACTGGAATCCAAAGTCCAAAATCTGGGTGCCATGGAGAGGGAGTGAGAGGAATATCATGACTGTTTATCATGGAAGGAGAAAAACAGAAATGTGTGTGTGTGTGTGTGTGTGTGTGTGCTTTGAGTATAAATTACATTTATATGTGTATATATATATACATATATATTCTATTTTTCAAGATGCTTTTAGCAGTCTTTTTTCTCCTTTTTTCCCTTAGGACAAGTTTTGGCTTGAACTGTCCAGATGTTATATAGTAGGGTGCAAGATTCAGAGATTTTGATTGCTAAGAAAAGCAAATTTACTTTTTGTTGTTTCTTATAAGGTTGGAAATTCATCTTTTCATCTTAGGAAAAGTGTTATATATCCAAAGCTTAGAAGAATTAGGTAACAATCATTAATAGTAACATTAGCTATGACTTTAAGCTTATACTACACATGTAAATGTGGGGGGAAAGAGAATTATAAAGATACATAGGGAAAACTGTAATGTAGTCTATTGTAAGTCTTTTCTGACTAACTTCATCCCAGATCTTACCACAGTTAGCTCCTTCTACAGTTAAAAGATGTAACTCAACAATTATTAGATTTATTTATATGCATGATTTGTGGAATCAGATTATGCATTAAACTTAAAAGAAATCGGAAAAATGATTTGTTTTTCTTTAATAGCTAATAACTCTGGCTGTGCTGTAGATAACAAACCATTTAGTGGATTGCTATTTTTGCACATTTTTCTTTAACTAGAACATGACGGCTATAACATCTATCATGTTTCATATGTTCAGTAAAGATAAAATGATTAGATGTGGAACTAGATAATCAACAGGTGATTTTTAAAAATGAACAATTTATATTTTACTTTTACCTCAACTCAGTTGAATGATTTCATGAATGAATTCATTCTTATTACAGAATGAAATCTGAAAAAAAAATTTCTTCTCAGTCTCTATATTTACTTATCTGTTTATTAATATAGTTCCATAAACTATATCTGTTTATTGAGATGGTTTTCCACAATACAGTTAAATAAGGATATAGCTCAAAGTTGATTTCACTGGTATAGGGAATTTCTAGGGGCAATACAAGGGAGGATATCTTTGCAACAACTGATAGTCTAAAAACTTGCCCAGAACCCTGACAGGTGAAGTCCCTTTGCTAAAGCACAGCTAGTACGTGTCAAAGGACAGTCTTGAATGCATGTCTTTCTATCTCTGAAGCTGGTCATCTACTTCTCAATATGATAGCAATTATATTATATCCCTTTCATAAAATATAAGGGATAGAGATTTATTTTATTTTAATATGAAAATAAGATGCCTTGGTTAAAAAAAAAAAGATTGTCTTCTCATGAATAGCTTTCAGATCAAGTTAAACCACAGACAATTTACCACATTATTGTGGTTATTTTTTCCCCTGATAGGCTAGATATTCAAGCAAACTGGAGGAAATAGCCGAGCTTCATTTTCAAGGGGATAATAATTATATGAGCAAAATTGCCGATGGGTGGTAAATGTATAGATCCCTTTCATAGCAGATTTGACAATTATAAGTAATGATAGAAATGGTACTAAGTGTTTCTGTCATAAAATTCACTATAATGTAATTTTTAAAGTAGGAAGTGCATCATAGATAGGGAGAGAGAGAGAGAGAAAGAAAGAGAGACAGAGAGACAGACAGACAGAGGTACTGAGTGCCTACTATGTGTTCAACACTAAATTAGATTATGTGGATGATATAAAATATTTATAAAACATTTGACCTGATGACAGCTTCTATCTCTGGGACTTGCTTCTCACATCCCTATATATATTCAGTTTTCCAGACTGCCTCCAACACATAGGTCAGCAGAGATCTGACATAGCTTTTCTGCTATTCTTTCTCTAGGGACAAGAGGTTGCTTTTTTCACCGAACCTCTGTCCTCACTACAAACAGTGGGTCCTTTACTTCCTTAAGGAGTCAGAACACAGAGGCAGATCACAAATCCGATTGAGTGAGTAGCTGGAGTTGTCTGTCCTTAGTAAGGGGATTTCTCCACTGGGTGGCAGATTGGACTTATTAACCTCTAAGGTGGTTTTTCTGGGCTATATCGTTCCCCCAAGCCTAGCATTTGCATTTGCTCTGACTTCTGCTTGTCTCCCTAGTTGTTGACCTACTGCTTGCTTTAACTTGTCATACAGTATAAGTGTAGAGAGCACTATCAGAAGACAAAGGTCACTGTTCTATATGATGTTGGTCATTTCACTTAACCTCTCTATGTCTCAGTTTTCTGATATGTAAAATAAGACTTTACTTGATTACCTTAAAAGGTTATTGTGATAATCAAAAGGCAGTGAATGTGAACACGCTTTGTAAATATTCTTGTTTTTTATCATCTCATTATTCCAATCTTTGTCCATGGGGTTCACATGGAAACGGCCCTGGGACAAGTAAATTTCCCACTCTTATAATTTTATATTTAATATTATGTGAATGATTGAATAAGTGGACAATCTTTGTAGTTGAATAAAGTCATTAGGATCTAAGCTTCTCTTCTGTAGGCTCATTGTCAGCATTCACAGTACAACCCCAGTAGCAGGCAATACAACTGAGATGGTCATTATCTCAGCCTGTTCCCTCATAATTTGCATCTCCTTTAATAGGTTTTCATGTTTTGAAATCTTTTCATTTCACATAGCTTAGAAAATATATGGTATGTATAGAAAATACACATGGTATGCTTAAACAATTATAGGCAACAATTGTTTTGTGATAATGGTCAATATCCAGTAGGGTTCACTAGTTGAATTCTCCAGGAGAATACTTTGAGGTTTGTAGTGTGATGACTTGTCATGTCAGTCCATGAAAGAAAGTGAGCCTCTGGTAGACAGTCTCGATGAGGCTCATATCTTGCCGAGTCTTTGATAGGTGCTAAACTTTAGTAACTCACAGTGATGTATTGTGCTTTGTATTATTTCCTTCCATAATCTACATTGAGGACTAAATCTAGGATGATTAAGGAGAAACATTCTATGATTTAAGGTGACAATAACCTGGTCCTGAATTTCCATTATAAAGCCCTTCACTCCGTCAGTCATTTGTTCAATTCTCCCTTGTCAACATATTGCTGACCTCATGCAGATGTTATCCATATTCCATTCTTGGATCTTATTCATTTAAGAGACTCGATTCAGAGGTGAACCTCTGCTGCTTATGTTTTTAAAAACCCGATGGCATATATACCTTCTAGCAGCTTGGATAAAGTGATTTCTGCTTATTCCAAGTCTTTTTTTGCATGTTTGGTTTTTTTTTCCTATTTACCATGTTCATCATTATCATTATTATTTTTTGTTTCAGGATTCCTGATTACTTGCCTGGTTGTCTAGACCCCTGACCTTCAGCATAATCCTGATTCCTCTGATCCTAGGTTACCAGACTTCTTCGGCTCTCCTCCACTGCTGCCCAAAGCATTGGCCCTGATACTTATAGTTGACTCTATGAAAGAAACAAATTCAAAATACATTACTTAAAGTCTTGCAAATAATAAAATCTCTAAGTCTTCTGTTTATATCAGGAAATGCACTTAATTAGTCGTTCTTGGGGTGAGGTGGAAGTGGAGATAGGACCATATAAATAAAGTATGAATGGTTGATTCTACTGTTCTTTTGTCAACTCTGCAATCCATACCATCTTTCTCATTTCTATAAGTTGGCAAGTCCATTAAAATGCTAGAAAATAAAGTACAAGCAGCTAGGGTTGTTTGCAGTTTTCTTGCTATGTATTTTTGGAGATGGGAACTTGATAAAGACTGAGAGACTTTTCAGTCCAGTGATTCTGATTAAGCTGAACAGTCATTGTTGTTTTAACTTTGGAGCTTTGTAGCATTTTGACAAATATGAAAAAGAACTCTAGGGGCAGCTAGGTGACTCACCGGATAGAGCACTGGCCCTGGCGTCACGAAGATTTGAGCTTAAATTAAGTCTCAGACACTTATTAGCTGTGTGACCCTGGACAAGTCACATTCCCAATTGCCTCAAAAAAAAAAAAAAAGAGAGAACTCTAGTCATCTGGCATATTTCTAACATTTTAACATTTTTCATAATATTAGTGCTGCATTCTTGTGTGCAATTTTATTACATATTGGGGCCAAACTTTTTTTGTATAGGAATGCATTTAGGGTGGTATAATGGGAAGGGAAGGGAAGTTGTAGTGAGAACATTGAGTTTGGAATCCCAGAATCATCACTTACTAGTTGTATGATCTTGGGTGAGTTACTTAGCTTCTCTGAACCTCAGTTGTCATACCTCTATAATAGGAAGACTTGTATTAACTATCTCAAAGAAGAGTTATGAGAGTCCACTAAGATAACCCATGCAAAGCACTTTGCAAATCAGTAAATCTTACATCAAAGCTGTTTATTATTGTTAGCAGCAGCAGCAGCAGCAGCAGTAGCTGTGGGAAACATCTCCTTTCTGTACTAGCTTACATCTCTCCATCTTGTTCATGAAAACAGCACAAGAGACTTTGTCAAATACTTTTCGAAAATAATAGGCCAGCTATGTCCACAGAATTTCCAATATCTAATAAACTCTGCATTTGGGGGAATCTTAGAACTTAGAAAAAATGCAGCGCATTTCTTTTTACGTTTTTGAATCAAGGCCGGTTCATTCTTTATACTGGTAGGATAGATTATTGCCTCCCTCGCATGAGTTGAAGCTTACATCCACACCATATACTGTAACATATACCAATTGGATATTCAACCTCAACTATAAAAGGTCATAGCACAAAAAAATTAGAGAAGGGAAGGTAATATCTTGGATAGCTATAACTAGAGAGGGGAATTCTTAGCTGAACAAAGGATAGACATAATCATAAAAGACAAAGTGGAAAATTTTGATTACAAAAATTGAAAAACTTTTACTGAAACAAAATCAATCAGATTATATCAAGTTAGAATAGAAAGGGAAAATGTTGCCTGGGGAAAATCTTTACACTAAATTTCTCTGATAAAGATCTGACATCCAAGACATATTGAGAATTGACACAAATATATAAGTGTTTAAGACTAAGGACCATTCCCTAACAGATAAATGGTCAAGGGATATGAATAAGCAGATTTCAAAAGAAGAAATGCAACCATATAAAAATGCTCCAAATCATTGAAAAGAAATAAATGCACATTAAAACATGTATTAAGTTTCCACATCACACCTCAGGTTGGTAAAGATGACTATGAAAGAAAATGAAAATTATTGGATGGGTGTGGGAGAACAGACACATTAATGCATAATTCACTAATCATTCTCACAAACAATTTGGAACTATGCCCCACAAAGGCACTAAACTGACCCATTGATACTACTAGGCATATACTACAAAGACATCAAAGACTGAAGGAGAATAACCATATAGATAATACATATATGTCTGTGCATATATATATATATATATATATATATACATATATATTACATTACTTTTTGTTGAAGCAAAGACTGAGAAACAAAGTAGGGAGCTATCAACTGAGAAATGCTTTAACCAAATATAGTATATAGATGTAAATGAATATTAATCCTGTGCCTTATGAATTGAAAATAGGGATGGATTCAGAGAAACACCTGGGAAGACTTATGTGAAATGATATAGTCTTAAATGAACAGAACCAGTTGGATAATTTATGTAATGGTCACAGCAATGTAAAGCAAAGCATTGCTAAAAAGCCATCAGACCCATGATTATTATGACCAATCACAACTTCAGAAGACTGATAAAGAAGCATACTTCTCACCTTTTCGAAGAGAGGTTATAGCCTAGAGTTTCAGAAAAAACACAGATACTTTTTAGCATAAGCCAATGTGATGATTAGTTTTACTTTATTATATTTGTTATAAGGGAGGGAATTCTACAGGAGGCAGAATTGTTGGATAGCAATAGTGATGTAAAAAAAAGAGGAAATGAAAGAAAAGAGCATCAATGAAATATTAACGAAATACACAAAAGAAAACAGAAGGAAATTCAGTCAGAGACAAAGACAAGGAAGAGAGTTCTGTTATTACCATGTTAACTGTCATACATAATTTAACTATATATATGTGTGTGCACATCCATACATCCATACACACACATTATATATATGAATAAAACAGTTCACAGTTTTATATGCATTGTTAATGTTTATTAGGTTCATAACAAAAAAAATTTCCATTTTAAAAGCAACAACAATCACAACACAAAAGAGCACAAAAGGAGTTCATCTGCCCCAAAATACACCTCTGCAATTCTAGATATTAGAGTAAATACTTTGAATAAAAAAGAATAAAAGCAAAACAAGACATCTAGAAAATCCCTGTTAGGAACATGACTGTTCAACTGAATATGAGTTAGAACGCGAATAGATAAAACCTCCTCATTTTACAGATGAAGAAACTGAGGCATGGAAATGATTTATCTAAGGTAAGTGGTAGGACCAAGATTCAAACACATCTTCTGACTTCAAATCCATTCCTCTTGCCATGAAAAAATACATGTTATCTTGGGGTTAATTAACAAATATTATTAAGCATTTACTATGTGCTAGGCACTGTACTAAGTGATGAGCATATAAAGTAAGGTCAAAACATGGCCCCTCTCTGCAAGGAGCGCACATTCTAATAGGAGACACAACATACAAAAAACATGTGCATAGAAAAAAATACATACATACATACATACATATATATATGTGTGTGTGTATATATATATATATATATATATATATATATATATATATATATATATATATATATATATATATATATATATATATATATATATATATATATACAGTGTAAATAGAAGGTAATATCAGAGGGAAAGCACTAGCAGTGGGGAGAACTGGAAAAAGCTTCTTGGAAGAGGTAAGATTGAAGTTAAGTTCTGAAGGAGGCTGAGGAAGCCAGGAGTTAGAGGTGAGGGGGCAAAGCATGTCAGGAATGGGGGACAACCAGTGAAAAGCCACAGAATCAGGAGATGGAGGATCATGTGGGAGAAGAGCAAGTATATCAGCAGAGCTGTATTGTAAAATCCATGGGGGGGAAGAGAGAAGGTGTCAGAAGACTGGAAAGGTATGAAATGGCTTTAAATACCAAACAGAATTTTAGGTTTTGTCTTGGAACTCTTAGGGAGCAACTAGAGTTTATCAAATGGGGTGGTAGGGAGTAGGGGTGCATCTGACATAGTCTGACTTTTGCTTTAGGCAGAAAAAGTAGAAGATAGACAGGAGTGAAGGAAGAGAGAAGTAATGAGGTGAACAAGTTAAATTTTACTATTTCATAACTGTAGAGCATCTTTCCAATAGGTCACACTGAAGTGGATAGAGCACCAGGCCTGGAGTCAGGAAGACCTGAATTCAAAATCAGTCATAGACACTAGATGCGTGATCCCAGACAAGTTACTTAATTCATTTGTCTCAGTTTCCTCATCTGTAAAGTGAGCTAGAGAAGGAAATGGCAAACCACTCCAGTATCTTTGCCAAGAAAACCCCAAATGGGTCATGGAAAGTTGGGCACCACTGAAACAACTGAACAACAAACTTTGGGATAGCTAGGTGGCACAGTGACTTACTGGTATAGAAACTACAATTGATAATGTTTCTGATTTCAATAAAAGTCTTAATTTAACTTTTTAAATACTTTATCATGCATTAATGTAAAATGCCCAATTGCAGTTTCAGTAAGTCCTGTATTGCAAGTCCAAAATGAAAATTTTAAAATCACTATCATTTATATTTCAGAATGTTATTTACTATTTGCAGAAGCTGAGCTGCCACAGAAAAATAGGGAGAGACGTGTCTCTCATTTACTCTTCACCTTGGCTCACTTAGTCTAGAGAAAGACGTTGAAATAGTTTGACTGTTAGCAATTTTTTGTGATTTTCTAAGATGAGTAACAATGTTATTTGAATATATTTTTATTCTTGAGCAATGTAACAAATAACATTAATGCTTGCCCTTTTAATTATAAACTATTCTCTAGAAAAATAATTATAGGAATATAGTGATTGGGGAAAAATTTAAAAGAATGTAAAATCAACTTTGCCATAAAATTACCATCCTATTATAAATTCAGATTTGGAAAGGACTTTAGATAACATCTGGTTCAGCCTTGTCATTTTACATACTAAAACACATGCCTAAAAAGTGGTTGGCTCAATGTTATGGAGGAGTTTCTTCTAAATGTCTCGTGAATTCTTGAAGTTACAGCCTCTTTTTCTTTTTTACAAAGATCATTTGGGGGTGACCTAGTACACATCTGTTGACAACACCACAGTGCTTTTTGGAAGGAGATTTACAAGACAAAAGATATGTCAAATTTGAAGTGCTATCTCAGTTAGTGATACAATGAAGCTTATGTCCTCTGTCAGGCAAGGATCTCCAAAGTTAAACAGTTTCAGTGGAAATCCTGAAAATATTAAACTGTATTTGTCAATGTCTGTTAAATAGAATAATTCTTGAAGGAGGATGAAAAGCTGCATGTGCTGCAATTAACTTTCAAAACCTTAAGAATACACTTCTGGTATTTGCCTCTTTAAAGGTCTTCCTGGGTTTATGAGTGGTAAAAACCAAGTCTATTTCTTAGTCTACTTGTCCTATAAAATATTTTTGTACAGAGATGCAATCCACACACACAAAAAGGTACAAAAACAATAACTTTGTCATAAAATTTATTTCAATCGTAGGAATAAAATGTAATTTGATGCTTTCTAATAATACAAAAGCTGATTTAGGCTTCTTTTCAATGAATTGAAAATACAAATTTATTTTAGTCAAGTTTGACATTTATTATCTTCATCCTCAAACTTTTTTGATTTCAGAAAAAAAATTAAAACCCTAGATCCCTGGCTTCATAGGCAACACTTCTATGGTAGGGGCTGGAGTAGTAATCACAAATGGATGTTGAAAAGTGTCAGGAGGGGAAGAATAAGGTCCCTTTCCTCCCTTCCCTACCAACTCAGTCTCCTGGGAGAAGAGAAAGGGATAGGCTAGTGGCTGCAAAGAGCTGGGATTCTGCCATTATGCTGCCAAGGTGACTTTTGGAACGGAAAAATTGACAGAGATCAGGTATTCTTAAGTCTTCTGGCATATAGAAATTCCTTTTTTAGGCACTCTTTGGGTGGGCAGGGCAAATATGATGGGAAAATGAGATGGTAGGACTAATGATCTCCAAGGCCTCTTACAACTCTAAATACTAAGATTCGAGGTAGTAGGGAAATATTTCTAAAAGGACTTAACCATGTTGGAGAAAAAAGAACAAAGGGATAGGATTGGAGATATGTCAGGACATCATATGATTTAGAGCTGAGTGAACAAAGACCACCTAGTCCATCACTCTACATTTATAGAGAATGAAATCGAGACTTTAAAAAGTTAAATGACTTACCCAGAGTCTCACACAGTAAAGAGCTAAAGCAGGAGATAAAACAGAGTTAGTCAGCTCCTACTTTAGCATCAAGGAGATAAATCTTTAAACCTGAAAGGCCCTTTTTGCTGTTTATCTGAGGTTTAGTCATATCCTGTAGTCTCTACCCCCTCCAGGCTATCCTAAACACTTTTGTCATGTTTGCTTGATGGTTTCATTTCTCTACTTAAAAAAAAAAATCTATGGCTATCCCTTGCTTATCAAATGCAGTATAAATGTCTGAACAAAGCTTTCATTGACCTCCAACAACCTTTTTAATTTTATATTCCACTATTCTCTTTAGTGGTGTCTCTAGGTGATGTGGTGGATAAAAGCACTAGACCTGGAGTCAGGAGACCTGAATTCAAATCCAGCTTCAAACATCTGACATTTATTAGCTGTGTGATCCTGAACAAGTTCCTTAAGTGCATTTGCCTCTTTTTCCTCATCTGTCAAACAAGCTGGAGAAGGAAATGCAGATTGCTCCAGTATCTTTGTCAAGAAAACCCAAAAGGGGTCCTGAAGAGTCACAAACCATTAAACAGCAACAACACTCTCCCTAGCATACACTACGTTCCAGTCAAACTGTACCATTCATCCTTCCTTGGACAATTTGCCTACTTAGCACTCCTCATTTACAATGCTCCGTCTCCTATCCCCGTGCTTTTACATTGGATGATCCTCATGCCTCCATCACTGGCATCCATCAAGACTCATTTTAGATACCAGTTTCTGCAAGAGGCTTTTCCAGGTTCCTCTCTACCAGGACCTTCCCTCGTAACCCTGGAAGGTTACCTTCCATCTTCCTTGTATGTATCTTCCAGGTACCTATTTGTGTATATGTTGTCTTCTCCATTAGAATGCAATTTCCTTTAGCCCAAGGGTTGTTTTTGCATTTTTGTTGTATCCATAGCACATGGTAAGTGATTAATGAATGCTTGTTGATTGATTCCTGCTCCTTTCTCATTCCTCTGTCCTAGCGTGACCCACTGAATCATAGCCGGTAGGAAATGCAATACAAAATCTTCAAGGATTTAGAGAGAAAAAATGTAAATTAAAAGAAACTGTAAATTGTAATTCTATAAATAAAGAACTTCACTATTGCTAATTTTGGCATAATTCCTTCACATTTTGTTTAGAAACATTTATACTTTTATTTAACATAATTTTCATTTCTTCTGGCAGCCCTTTGAAAATCATTTTATGCATAAAATCTGCTTTAGGCTATGTCTGTATAGTATTACAGGAAAGGGAAAGTTGGCAATTATCCAATTGGTTCATTCCAAAAAAATTCTGAATAGTGTAACTGTCTACACTGCTTGAATAAAATGGGTAGTTAACCAAAGTCTCTCCTTCACATTAGGCTATATGGATCTTGACTTAGAGTTCCATGTCTGAACAAAATGTTTTTCATTCGTGGTGAGGAGGCTTGGGGTGGAGAAGGGAGTAGGGTGGAAGCCCACTAGACTGATTCTCGTCTACCCATAAAATGCTTCTGCCCCTCAAATAGCTCTCTTCTAAGAAGCCTTTATTGGGTACAAACTGAGAAGACTGATCATTTAGACAGCATACGGATGATCATAAGTATCAAGTTGACTGTAGGTCATTCATGTTTTGGCAACAGCAGCTTGTTCTAAGTGTAGATCTTAGAATGGTAGCCAAGCTGGCAGAATGATTGATAGAATATTGAATATGTGATTAGGTCATTATATTTCACACTTGGACAAAACAGAGGTAAAGCACCTATGAGAATGGAACATAAATAACAGTTTTAGTTGTATTGAGTGGGTTAATTTGCCTCTATAAAATCGCTTGATCTTAGACTAACATTTGAAAGTCCTTGTAGCAATTTTTCCCCACTCCTCTTGGACTTCAGTCTTCATCCACATTAGAAAAAATATTCTCACAAACATCTTTAGTGGAAGAGATTTGTTCCTTTAATTAAAGGACATATGGAACGTGACAGCATGGAACTCTACACTAAAATTGGTCATTGTTATTTAGGAAATTACACAACAGGTTAGGTTTTGTTATAGTTATTGTGTTTTTAAATATCCTGACCAGCTTTGCTTCTTGCTTCTATGTTTGCCAGGTCAGCACACTTAACCCCACCATAGCTAGAGAAAATCTAAAACCTCATGGATCCATAGCTCAGTAAACTGAACATCAAACTAACTTTGCTATTGGTCATGCTGTGAGCTTGAACCTAGTTCCAGGAACTGAACACCCCCCATTCTTTGAGATAGTACCTAAGTACTGTTCACATTTAGGTGACTCAGCGGATAGAGTATAGAGCCTGGAGTCAGGAAGACCTGAGTTCAAATTTAGCCTTAAACATTTTACTATGTGACCTTGGGCAAGTTTGCTTCATTTTCCTCATCTATAAAATAAACTGGAGAAATAAATGGCAAACTACTTTGGAATCTTTTGCAAAAAAAAAACAAAACCCAAAGAAAAAAACCAAATGGGGTCATAAAGAGTTAGACACAACTGAAATGAATCAACAACAACAAACCCAAGTAGATTGGTGCCTGTCTTGGGCTCCCTGCCTGGATTCCTTTGTTGAATCCACTCTATATTTATAGAGAATGAAATCAAGACTTTTTATTATTTTATTTATTTATTATTTTTTATTATTTACAATAATGTAAATGTTCCTCCTGGAAAATGGAGCTGTGTTTGGGGTTTTGTCCTGAGCCCAAGTTTCTCTGGTGATGTCACTAATCTCCCTGCCAAGTTTCCACTCTGCCTTGTGAGATACCCTCTAAATGTTTGCTTGTGGATGTGCCTGATGTGACTCACCTAGATCCCAGTCTCCATCTAGATGCTGCTAAACTCACCCAGAACTCCTACCCACAAATCCTTTTTAGGTTCATTTGGACTCCAACCTATGACCAGTCATAGAGGTCAAACAGAAAAACCTGGGCTTCAAATTCTATCCCTGCCACCTCTGTGACCAGGGACAAGTCACTTAACTTTTAGGGATCTCATTTTCCTTATGCATAAAATGAGGGTCGAGCTGTATGATTGAAGAGGACTCTTATAGCCCTAAATATATGTTCCTAGTGAGCCTCAATAGTGACATTTGTAAATTTAGTTAATGGACTTTTTTCTTCTGAAATTTAAGGTATGTATATGAAATTCCTAAGAAAGTGTGTGAAATTCAGTTTTAAAATGTAAGAAGTGACCAAATTGGTCATTCCCTTGAGATTCTCTAAAAATTCCTCTAAATTTTCTCTAAAAAAATCCTATGTAAGATTTGAACTGTTCAGTTGTCACCATACATGACTAAGGACAGAAAGCAACTTCTCTGATTTCACTCACCCCTAACTGTTGACCTACATTTTTTTTCAACAAAACAGTTGAATTTTCCATAGTCTAAAATGAGTATAAAGAATATTAGATTTTTTATGACGATATCAATGCATTATTTTAGGGAGAAATAATCAACCCACAGACCTTTTATTTGTATCTTTGTGATTCATTTTTAAAAACTTTTCCTAGGAAAAATTGTAGTTGTTGACATATTGAAGTGAGTAGTCTAAGCTTTAGGTAGTTGAACCTGTATATATTTTTATAAGAGCTAATCATTTTTTTTCAGGAAACATAGAATCATTTTGGCCAAGTCATTAAATGTGTTATAAAGTATAGCTGAATATCGGATGTATCAATGTATGCTGTTCTTCTGACAAAAATACCATGCTCTTGATGTATTGATGCCAAGTAGAAAAGAAGCAGTGTGAGGGTAGGGACTGTTCCATTATTGTCTTTGTATTCCTTACAGTGAACAGAGTTCTTGGCACTTGTTTTATGGTACTATGATTCCATAGGTATAGAAATAGCAATCTTCTTCTAATTCAGATGGACAAGTATTCAATAGCTACAGACTTTCAAAGTTGCCTATGGTCAAGCATCCTGTTTTTGTCAGACTTGGAATTTTATCCCAGGTCTTTATAACTCCAAAGCCAGCTCTTGATATATGACTCCATGTTGCCTCTCACATAGTAGATGCTTAATATATGCTTGTTGATGGAATGATGCATGTTCAAGAGGTCTTTGATCTCTTTGTGTGTTCCCAATACCCAGCACGATAAGTCACATATAGTAGGCCCAGAGTAATTGTATGTTGAATAGGACTGAATTCAACTTCACTGTCAAACTCCTTGAGGAGTTTTTAAAGTGATAATGATGAAGCTCTCTTGTGATCTCACACAATGGTAAGATGGTTGGCTGGGATAAAGGGAGCAATGCTGTTTCACAGAGTCTCAGTCCAAAATTGCCTTGTCTAATATCGAGGTAGCAAGGTGGCCCATCATAGAGAACACTGGTTCTAGAGTCAGGAATGTATGAGTTTAAATTCCACCTTACACACTTACTACCTGCCTAACTCTGAGTAAGTCACTTTACCTTCCCATGCCTTAGTTTCTTCATCTGGAGATAATGATAATACCTAACTCCCAGGGTTGTTGTAAGAATAAAATGAGATATTTCAATATCACTTAGCACAGTACTTGGCACATAGTAGGTGTTATTTAATAAAGGCTTTCTTCAGATCTGTGATATAAGTTTCATTTAAGCATGGAACTTTAAATAACTAAACTCATATTCCTTTAAAATAATGACAAATGCTGAAAAGGAGATAAGTGCCAAAGAAATGAGATATTCTGGTTTTTTGGCTTGTTAAAAAGATCCAGACCATTAGTCAAATATGTAAAAAATGTGCTAACAACTTCCCAAAATCTCACTAAGGAAGGAACTCTCTCTTCCCTCCCCACCTTATGCCCCATGAAATCAGAAAGCAAAATGATATTTTCCTCTTTTTTCTAATAGGATATGTTGGCATTTGAAGAAAGCAGCACATACTAGTTGTCAATAGCCCAAGCATTGAAACTACTTGCGAATACTAATTTTTATAGCAGCAACTCAAAGAAAAATAAAGGGTGTGGGGATTACCCCTATAAATAAGCTTTAAAAGCCAATATGTATTTGGGAAAACAATTTTAGAAATCAGGAGATGCAAAATGTTTGGACTTCTAAAACATTTAGTGTTGAGTCAAAGGCCATGTCTGTGTTGCATTTCCAAATCAATTGTTTGGAAGTCAATTTGTTTTGGCAGTTCACCAAAGAAATGCCAATTACTTGACCCTTTTTTGTCGTCTTAATACCCCAAATTATGCCATCGAATTTAATCTATAAAGTTAATGAATATTTTATGAACCTGTGTCACCATATTTAGAGACTGGGTCTTGAAGCTTAGAAGTTAGCCTTTGATGTATTGATTATGAAGAGTCACTTCTTGGTTCTCTATGGACCTCTCAAAGATTGTAAGTTGCAGAGCAGCTGTCTAAGGTTTTAAAGAATGAAATACTATTTTGCATGCTAAAGCTATCAGGAGGATCAATCTGATAAGGAAGATGGATTGGAGGAAGAAGAAACTGAAGGCAGAGAGACCAATCAAGAAGGCTATTGCAATTGTTTGAAGAAGTGGTAGTAGCAATGAGAACGGATAGAGAAGATGCATGCAATAGAGATTTCAGAGGTCAACCTGAAAGGACTTGGATGTTGGGGGTAAAGGAGAGGGAAATATCAAAAATGACTCCAGAGATACATACATGAGTAAATGACCACCAGTCCTTTACTTCCATTGAGTACATGTTTCTTAGACTAATGGAGCAGTTAAATTCAGTATCCCCTTAGAGTATTTTCCAATTCGGAAGTCCTATTATAACCCACTCTAATAACCAAACCTTCCATCTTACCTTACTGCTAGCATATATGCCTCCCAGATTTCTTTTTAATTCATTTCAGTCATGCCTGACTCTGTAATTCAATTTGGGATTTTCTTAGCGAGATGCTGGAGCAGTTTGCCATTTCCTTCTCCAGCTCATTTTGCAGATGAGGAAATTAAGGCAAGCAGGGTGAAATGACCTGTAAGTGTTTCAGACCAGATTTGAACTCAGGTCTTCCTAACTCCAGACCCTCTACTCTACCTACGCATCATCTAGTTGGTCCTAGTTTTAGCCTATCCCTATTCCAGTGGGGAGAGATTGTAGCCATTTGAAAACAAATCTTAAAGTAAACCTTGACAAAATGATGCACACATTCACTATCACTAATATTTTCTTGATAGTGAAATGTATAATAATAAATAAAATTGCTTATATGTTGTAGAAATTTCACAAGAGAAGGATCAAAGGCATTCCTTATTGATGACATTATGTTTTAAAGTTGTGATGAATTTACCTCTTCATATCATATAGAACAGTATTTAGCCCCTCTCCTCTATCAGATTTAGGGAAGGATCTTGAGTATCCTCCTTTGTTCATCACAGGCTTCTGCATCTTAATGTAATCTTTTAATGTATAAGAACATTCATGATTAAAGAAATGGTAAAATTAGTTGTTGGACTGAAGTCTAACTTTTGCTAAATTACATTCTACCTAATTAAAATTCCCCTTGTAATAATTAAATATAATTTTCTTCTACTTCCTGTCCTAAACTCCTGTGCTATGTTGTATTATGTTAGTTGCCAAGCTTCACCCCCTCGGATACTGATATTAATGATCTTTTAAAGTGCTTGCTTGAAAGGCACAATACAAATGTAAGTCACTATCACTTGGCTATCATTTCTGTGTTAATTTTCTTTTCTTTCTTTTTCTTTATGTATTCAACTGTGAAAAACATTGAGACTGTACATGTTCACATTAATATATGTATAACTCATCAGACTAACTGTAAGGAGTCATACTACTTTATACATCAATTTCAATTTGTAGATTATTGACCTACTACACAATTATGGTCTACCATATCAATTTGGGCTGTCAGCTTTGGGCTTTAAATCCATATGTACAAATCTCTATTTGTTTGGTTAAAGATAAAAATAGTCTC
Source organism: Notamacropus eugenii (assembly GCF_028372415.1). NCBI lineage: Eukaryota > Metazoa > Chordata > Mammalia > Diprotodontia > Macropodidae > Notamacropus > Notamacropus eugenii. The sequence goes on along the minus strand of NC_092879.1, from coordinate 85,968,100 downwards.
CCAATATATGAAATTTGGAAATAACACTTATTTTTAGTATTTTTTATTAAACTCTCCACAGGCAATAATATACTTAATAGATCAATGACATCTGTAGTTTTGTTCCATTAGCCAAAGTCATTTTTGAAAAAAAAAATAATTAAGGAATTTATAGAACCAGCTTCTCAATTCTATTTGCATTCATACTTAAGCCTATCAAACGTTTTTTTTCCCAAAAATAACCTGTAATAGATCTAAGTAAAAATCCCCAATCAGTTTTAGAATTATGCTTCTAACTGCATGGCAGAATAATACCCTTATAGTTGTAAACATTTATTCCTAAGTGAAACTGTGATTAGACTCAGTCTTTATCAGGACTTTCAAGTACAATTCTGAACTCCAGGGTGGAATCATCTACCCTGTACTCCGATTAACTGGATAGAAAATTTCTTGGGGTTAAAGATCATTCTATATAAAATACTAAGTGGTTAATAAATATTTTTAATGAGACTAGAAGGGTGATCCCATTCATTAGGTAGCTGCATGGATTTGTGATAGCCATCTTATTCATAGCTATCTATCTATCTATCTATCTATCTATCTATCTATCTATCTATCTATCTATCTATCTATCTTTAATCCTTCTTTAAGAAATATCTCAGGGGGGCGGGAAGGGGGAACATTTAAAACTTATGGGAAATGATTGTGGAAAATTGAAAATAAATAAATAAATTTGGAGGAGAAATAAAAGAAATATCCTAGGAATTTCATAGACTTCTATTGTCACAAGCTGAGTTTACATCATCTAAAAAGAAACAAAATATCCATTTCTAAAAATGCTTATATGACTGTTAATATCAGTAGTGTTTTTGTAGTTTTTTGAGGTGAAACTCATCCATTATTAAGACTATCCAATGACTAATAAGATAATTCTGTCTTAGATTTTTGGAATGATTCTATGGATTTGATTGATCAAAATAATGGTAATTTTCATGGCAAGAGCACTAGAGGGAGTAGAGCTAACAAGGCAACGTGAAGTTTACCAATTATTCTGGAAAACAAATGAAAATTAATTTCCTGATCTGTTTAATAGCTCACCAGAGAAATAATAGTACATTTTTTCATATGACAATTCTAATTTCATTATTTAGGAAGCTGTCATAGTCTCTTCAGATGTACAAATCCTTGCCTTGTCAGATATATAACTAGAGAGAAAAAATAATCACCTCTGGTGGTGTCAAGTCTATTTCTCACTCTTGCACAAGAGAAATACAGCTTTTGTTTGTTAGGAAAGCTAATTTTATTCCTTCAGGGTTGATCTTTAAAACAGAGTAACTTCTATAAAGTAGTATAATGCCATTGAAAAAGTACATTTAGAAGGGAGATTACCTCCTGGGATTTTAGCAGAGTCTTCCTAGGGCAAGGTCAACATGAAACCTGAGTTGTCTTTGAATGAATCTGGAAGGGGGGCATGTAATTAACCTCAGAATGCTATCTGACTGTTAGCTTTATTACTGAAACTTAAAACCGAGTTTGTCAGTATAGCATACATAAACAATAGGAAAGGAAATTGAAAAACATTCACATACACACCGAGCACCACTTAGTGCATCTTTCTCCAAAACAGTTGACCCAGTTATGTGTGAATGAGATGGTTTTTGTCCTCTCTCGCAGAGCTAGGCATTTTAAATCATGAGCTACCTCAAGACTCCTGGGGGAAAAACACGCACAAAAAAACTGTATAGTTACCTTTCCTCCTTTGAGGCCCTCTCCCAAGAGAAGGCTTCAGGGGGAAAATGTTAGGTGAGTGGATTCCAATCTCAGCTGTGCTGCTCCATAGCTCCATGACCTTTGGCATGTTAGTCACAGTTCAGCTTTCTCTGAGTTCAATGCTTTGCTTTGAGCCTCAGTTTCCCCATTTGAAAAATAGGAATAGTATTTCTACTACCCACCTTACAAGATAGTTGTGAGAATCAAGTGAGATCAAGTGTTTAAAGCACTTTTACAATCATAAAATAAAAATGGCATTACTTATTATATGTGTTACACTCAAATAATCTAGTAATTATTTCCTTAAAATATAATTTCAGTAGACATGGACTAGCATAGCTACAAGGGACCCTGGACATCATCTCTTTTGATTCTCACATTTTACAGAGGAACTGGGGGCCCATGGAGGGAATGTGACCTGCCTGAGACTATGTATTGAGTTAGTAAGTGGCTCATGAAAAGATTCAGCAGCATTTGTTATTCCTTATATTTGTTCAAAGCTTCACTTTTCAAACCACATTTGTATCTCTTTTCTCCATTTCATTCTCATAAGAACCTTCCAAGGTAGATTGGGTAAGCATTGTTAATCTCATTTTATAAGTTAACCTGATGTATCAATCAGCAAGCATATATTAAGTGCCTACTATGTGTGTGGGGGGGGCTTTGCTAGGTATTTGGGATATAGATATAATGAATGAAACAATTGCTTTTTGGAAGGAGTTTACACTTTAATTAGAGACAAGACTACATCCAAAAATATATACAGAACAAATGTAAGGATAATAAACCCAAAATAGTGAAATACAAGGTAATTTGGGGTAGGGGAAGAGACAGGAGCATGTAGAAAGTCATGTTTAAGCTAGATCTTGAAGGAATAGAATTCCAAGAGGTGAAGGTGCAGAGGGAGTGTATGGTAGATGACCAGTGTAAAAGCAGAGTGATGGAAGATGGAGTGTCTTGATTGAGGAACAGAGAGAAAGCCATTTTGACTGCTTCCCAGAGTTGCAGCCAAGGGGAATGGAAAGATAGGTTGCAACCAATCTGTGAAGGGATTTAAAAGCTAAATAGAGGAGTTTATAATTTATCCGAGAGGCAATAGGGAGACATTGGATTTGATTGAGTAGGTAAGTGACTAGGTCAGATCACTTAAGGAAAGTCACTTTGGCAGGAGTGGGTATACTTGAGGTATAGGAGACCAATTTAGGAGACTGTCGTAACTCTAGATGTCTGTGTGAGTGGAGAGAAGGGTTCAGATGCTAATGTAGTGGTTGAAAAGACGAGACTTGACAAATCACTGGTTATGTGAGATGAAAGCTAATGAAGAGTCCAGGATAATTCTGAGACTACTACAAAACTGGGGGCAAAGAAGAATGGTGGTGCCTTTGACAGAATTAGGAATGTTTGGAAGATGGATAGGAATTGGGGGGAAAGATGATGAGATCTCTCGGGGATGTTTTGAGTTCGAGATATCTCTGTGACATTCAGTTTAAAGTTTGGTTATCTAGTTTTGGTTGTCCAGTAAGGAAAATCTATTGACTCCTCAGGAAACTGATTCCATTTGAGGAAGGGCCTAGTTCAGGAGTGAGGAACCTGCAGCCTTGAGGTCATATGTGGTGCATCAAGTCCTCAAGTGCAGCCCTTTGACTGAATCCAAACTTCATAGAACAAATTCCCTTAATAAAAGGATTTTAAAGACTCTAGTTTTAGTTCAGGAGTCCAGAATATGACCCCTTAGAAAGTGTACCTATATTAATGGCTCTCTTGGGAGCAACCACGCATTCCACTTGATAGCTCTGAGACCCTGCCAATGGAGCCATGACTCATTTTTATCTTTCTACATATTAGAGGATTAACAAAGTTTTCTGGGATTGAGTTTGATTAGTTGAAGCAAAGCAATTTAAAGAAAATGGTATTCAAGGGAACATCAACTGATAATAAATGAAATTGAATCAAATAAAATATTTCCTTTCTCAACTAAAACAAAAAAGGTCATCCAAAACTTTCTCAAGCAATGATCATTCAGGCTTTACTGAATGAACTTTTGTAGGGGAAACCCAGTTCTTTTTGAAGATACCCATTCAACTGAAGGACACCTCTAACTGTACGCAGTATAGTTTGGGGGCCTATGATTATACCCCTTACAAACTGAATCCATATTCATGGTACCTTCGGGAGTAATCATTTATTTTACTTTATACATCTGAGCTCCCATGTAGGTAAACATGATCCCTCTTGAGGCAACTCCCTGGAACTCAAGGATGTGGCCCCAGCTACAAAATCTACCCATATTTATGATATTTCTGGGGAATCATCATTTATAACCATTTTTATACTGATGAACTCCTACCCATGTGGGGAGAGTCCATTTCTTACTTTATCTTCCTACATAGCAGGTAATTAACAAAACCTTCCTCAGTTAGTTTTGATTAGTTGAAGCTAGAGAACTTCTGAATTCAGAGCAGAAGACATCCAAGTTAACAGAAAAAGAGTGTATTATTATTAATAATGTATAGTAATAATAATATTATGGAATTGTACTGAGTTCAATATATTCTGGGTGACCACTCCCAATTGACTCTTACCTCAAATTTGAGTAAGAATGTTCCCAATAAAATTCTTATGCAGGGTTCCTTATGCCTTTGCTTGAATATTTTTAGTGAGTAGAAACCCACTTTCTATAAGAATGGAAAACTCCGTTCCACTTTAAGACAGCTTCAAGGGTAATTAAATATATTTTGGCCCTAGGATATAGTCCTCTTATAAACCATATCCATGTCTGTGGTACTCACTTATCGAGAAATCTTTCATTCTACCTCATAATTTAGAGTCTCTACCGATGTGGGCAAGTTCTATTTTTAATTTTGCCTTTCTATATAATAGGCAATTAACAAAACCTTGCATTGGGTTTGATTAGTGGAAGCAAGATGATTTATAAATTCAAAGCAGTAGATATTCAAAGAAATAGAATGGTATGTTTACAACGTAAAATTGAGAGAAGGTGAACATTTTTAGAAATCCATTCCCAAATGGCTCTCGCCCTAAGTTTGAAAAAGATTGCCTTCCATAAAACTCTCAGTCTTTTAAAAAATTACATATTTTTTTCAATCAGTGAAAATCTGCCTTATTAGGCTCCCACTCAGTGCCCCGTTTCACATCTAAGACTAAAGAAAGATAAACCCTATTGCAAACTATAGCTATTCAAAACAAATTTCCACACTGGCCATGTCCAAAAAAAGAAAATTATTTCCTGTCACATTTTGAGTCCTTCACCTTTCTATCAGGAAGGGATAGCATATTTCATTGTTAATCCTCTGGAATCTTGGTATGTCATTATGCTGATATGTAATATTCCATCACATTTATACACCATAACTTGTTCATTCATTCCCTGATTTATAGGCATCCCTTCAGATTTCCATTCTTTGCCACTTCAGAAAGAGCTGTAAATATTCTTGTACATACTTAAAATTTGTTGCAGCTAGGTGGCACAGTAGATAGAGCAGTGGGCCTGGAGTTTTCATTTTGAACTTTCTTTTAGGATTTCTCTCTTATTTTCACTTTGCTCTTTGTTTCTAAGAGATCTGAAGAGTTTTCTTCTAAGATCTATTAAAATAGGATGTTTAGGCTTTTTTTGTGGTTATAGCATTCAGGTAGTCTAATGATTCTTAAATTTTTATCTACTTGATCTGTTTTGCAGGTCAATTGTTTTGCTATCAGATATCTGATACTTTTCTTTTTTTCCCCAGACTTTTGACTTTGTTTTATTATTTCTTGTTATCTCATGGAATCATTGGTTTCTATTTGGTACATTCTAATTCTCAGTCAGTTTGTTACTTGAGCAAGGTTTTATATACATCTTTTGTGCAGCAGTTAATTTCCTTTCCAATTCTTCCATAGTTCTCATTTCTTTTCCATTTTTTCCTCAGCTACTTTAATTTCATTTATTCATTTTAAACTCTTTTCCCCCTTAATTTGTTTCAAGAAATCTAGTTGGGTTTGTGTCTAAGCTGTGTTTTTTCTATGTGGCTTTGCTTGTAGATGCTTTGGAGTCATTCTCTCTTTTTATGTTTGCGTCTTGAGCATCCCAAAGCAGCATGGTTTGCCTGTTCTATCCTATTTACTGACTTTGGGCTTGATGTGAGGGTTGGACTCTGCAGTACTTCTGGGGGGACGATCTGAGCTGGTTTTGTTGCTACTTTCTTAGGGTATTACATGTTGTGTTATTACAGGATCTTAGGGACAGGCTGACGACTTGCAGGTTTTTGGTGTTCCCAAAAGGGTCTGATCTAGGGGAAAGTGTTATTTCTTCACCCTGATGTAAGCTCTGTAAGCTCATGACCTGGGTTTGCATCTGAGGCAAGAGTAGATGCTGCTGGAGTCAGCCCCTGTCAGACAACTAAAAGACTCTGTTGGTTGAGATTCACAGAACTGTAGAATCCCCTTACATCCACAATTCCTGACCTAAATATTCCTCTGCAGGCTGGTCTAGATACCAGAAACTCCTGCTCTGCTCCTAACATCTCAGACAAAGCACTTCTTTTTGCTTTTGAACTAGCTCCTTTCACAATACGCTGCTCAATGCCTCCCTACCCTGGAATGCCACTCTCTTGCACAGGTCCCCTTCTCAGTCTGCTCTGGATCTGTGACTTAGAAGTGAGTAATGGGTAATAAAGTTGCTAGTTGGTAACTCTCCCCAGGGCCTTGATGTGGGTCTGGGACCTCCTCTTGCTTGGTGCACAGCTTGTCTCTGGGTGCTGGAGAGTTCTGCATACAGAGTGCTTTCCCACCCTCCCCAGAATGCTTATCTGCTCTGTTGCAGACTAGATCTTATCCTGGGGGTTGACCCAAAAGAAGGTAGGGTTTTCTTTGCTGGCTTGTTGTGGAAAGTCTCTGGGGTAGAGCGAGCAAGCCACTCTCATATCCTTTTGCCCCAAGAAGCTGTGCCCTTGCTTCATGCTGTCCAGTCTTCTGAATTGGGAAAAAGAAAAGAAATGTTCAAGAGGGCTGGGAGTTATGGCTGTGTTTTATGGCCAGCACAAAAAGGCAATTCACTCTCTTGAGTACTAGCCAATCAATCATCTCAGGATCAGTCCCCAATCATTTGGGCCTTATTCACTTGAAAGAAATCAGAAGTTTTTCATTATCATTTTAACAAGGTGTCAGTGGAGGTGCCCCCAAGCAAAATTTCAGTCCTTATAAGCTTGACCAAAGATTCCTTTGTTCAATGTCTTTTATGTTAGCATGGCAACTAGAATGCTTTGAGATGTGTTGGTTTGTCTTGGTGCAGCAGCTTGTCTAGGCTATACTGCCCTAGCATTGCAGTCACTTCTGGTCATGATAGCACAAGCATGGTTTAGACATAGTGGTCTGTATCTTAAATCATTTTGGCACTATTCCATGTCAGTTGCCTTCTCCTGCAAGATTCTTCAGCCTTTAAACTTAGCTCCCTAGAAGTTTTCCTATCCAATACATAGCCCATGCTGGTTAGTATTGCCCTGCTGTAGAGCACACAAAACTTTTGGGAAGTGTACTTCAACTAACTTAATCCAATGAGTAAGGCTCTCCCTAACCCCTAGACACTGTGGGAACACAATGTGCAGTTATAAACCAATCATAAACATCATTCGGAAGGTTGTGTGATCACAGGTGATTAGCTCAAATGCACAGTGTAAGCACAATTACCAGGTACAGAACATCCACATGAATTATATGCAACAGACCAAACATACGGATTGCATTCACAAACAGTGTATATAACAATAGGACATAAAAACAAAGTTGCATTTTGCAGGCAGGCCAAATATATAGGTCATACACAACATTTAACATTCCATTTTGTTATTTACGAAGCACCCCTTAAATTCATCCCATCGATGGTCTTCATCAACGGATGTAGCTAAGTAGATGAGCCATCCTTAGAATCAGCATGGCAGACTCCCCAACTGCTCTTGCTCTGTTCCTCAGGGAGCCTGATTATTGGCATAAGGTAGTTAGGAGTTACTGTTTTTTCATGTTCCTGACCATTCTTTGGGATGATTTTGTAGACTAACAGGTGGCCCAGCCTTCCAGTCTCTTTTATTTCCTCTGAATAAGATTTCTTAGCTGGATTCTATCCCTTATTCCTAGTAGTGAATTCAAGCATCATGTTCCTATCTAAGTTCTCTTCTATAGTATGCAACTCAAACACTGACTGCAAGTCTTCTTGAAGATAAGGCACGGTTGTAAACTTCCTGATTCCTGATAAGGCTAATGTTTCTTGAGAAGCATGTTATCAACATTTTGACTTTGGCCAGCATGTTTCCCGCAGGCAAGCCATACACTGACAAGTGCTTCTCCAACAACACCTTAGCAACTTGCCAATCACAGACATTTTCTGGTTCCTGATTGAACATCCCATTCTGTTCTAGATGAAATGGTTTCTTACCATGTTGCTTTCTTTCTCTTCTAGAGATATTTTAAAAATCTGTACGCAATCTCCAAAGGCTTGTTGGTACTTATACTCACCAGATAAACATCAGTTTCCTTTGAAAATATTGATCATAGGTCTCACTCTTCCTAGATGCATCTGCCCTTATCTTGAGCCAGTAGACTATTTCATAATAGTTCCAGAATTCTTGGAATTAGTGTCCCAAATTGCCACCTATACCTTTCACAATCATAGAATCATAGACTTACAGTTGGAATGAACCTTAGAGATTACCTAGTTAACCCCCCCCCACACACACACTTATTTTATTTGAAAAAAATATGTAATTTATTTTTTTGTTACATTTTGAGTTCCAAATTGTCCTCCTCCTATGTCTGTTTCTATATCTGTATGTTTGTATGGTATTGTATATGTGTGTCTGTATATACATATGCATATATATGTATGTTGGCCTCTAAAAATGCATACACACACACAATACATACAATACATGGAGCAGCTAGGTGGTGCAGTGCATAGAATGCTGGGCCTGGAGTCTTGAGTTTAAATCTGACCTCAGACACTTACTAGCTGTGTCATCCTGGGGAACTCACTTAACCCTGTTTGCTTGAATTTTCTCACCTGTAAAATGAGCTGGAGAAGAAAATAGCAAATCAATCTAGTATCTTCTGCCAAGAAAACCCCAAAAGGGGTCATGAAGAGTCTGAAATGACTGAACAACAAAGCAATACATACTTCCACAACCAACCCTTTTTCTGGAGGTGGATAACATTTTCCTTCTCAAGTCCTTCATAGTTGACATGAATATTCATATTACCCAGAATAGTCATTCACAGTTAACTCTTTAAACAATACTGCTACTACATACAACATTCTCTTGGTTCAGCTCATTTCACTCTTCATATTTCATGCAAGTCTTTCCATGTCTTTTCAAAAAGCAACCTACTCATCATTTCTTACACTACAGTAGTATTCTATCACAATCATATACCACAACCTATTCCTCAGCTGATGGGTATCCCCTCAATTTCCAGTTCTTTGTCACCATAAACAGAGATGTTATAAGTATTTTAGAACATATAGGTTCTTTTCCTTTTTCCCTGATCACCTTGAGAAATAGTGGTATTGCAAGGTCAAAAGGTATACACAGTTTTAAGACCTTTTGGGTATAAATTCTAGATTACTCTCCAAAATGGCTGAACCAGTTCCCAGTTCCACTGACTGTGTATTAATATCTCAATTTTTTCAAATCCCCTTCAACATTTGTCATTTCCCCTTTGTATTATTTTATCCAATCTGATATGTGTGAGATGGTACCTGAAAGTTGTTTTAATTTGCATTTCTCTAACTAATAATGATATGGAACATTTTTCTATGACTGTATATAACATTGATTTCTTCTTCCAAAAACTGTCTGTTCATATTTTTTGACCATTTATTAATTGGGGAATGATGTGCTCTTATAAATTTGACCAAGTTCTCTAGATATTTGAGATATGAAACCTTTATCCAAGAAACTGTGTATAATTTTTCCCCAATTTTCTGCTTTCCTTGGCTACATTGGTTTTATTTGTACAAGGCCTTTTCAAACTTAATGTAATCAAACATAACCATTTTACCTTCTATGATGCTGTCTCTTGTTTATTCATAAATGCTTCTCCTATCCATAAATCTTATAAATAATATGTCCCATGTTCTTCTTAATTACTTATGATATCTACCTTTATTTCTACTCTAGGTGTAAGATATCGATGTAAACCTGGTTTCTGTGTGGCTGCTTTCCAGTTTTCCTAGACTTTTTTTTTTTTTTTTTTTACCAAATAGTGAGTTCTTACTGCAAGAGCTTAAATCTTTACATTTATCAAACACAGTTACCATAATTATTTACTACTATGTATTATATAAGTACTCTTCCATGGATCCATCATCCTATTTTTTAGCTACTACCAGATAGTTTTGCTAATTACCATCTTATAATACAGTTTAAGATTTGGTACTGCTAGACTTCCTTTACAATTTTGTTCTTCCAAATGAATTTTGTCATTTTTTCTAGCTCAATAAAATATTTTGGTAGTTTAATTGAGATAGCACTGAATAAGTAGATTAGTTTAGGTAAAATTGTAATTTTATCATATTGGCTCAGCCCACCCATTAACAATTAATATTTCTCTAATTATGTAAATCTGACTTTATATAACAAGTGTTTATAATTATATTCATATAGTTATTGGGTTTGTCTTAGCAGGTATTTTATATTGCCTACAGCTATTTTAAATGAAATCTCCCTTACTAACTCTTCTTGCAGGGCTATGTTCATGTCATATAGAAATGCTGATGATTTATATGGGTTTATTTTATATCCCCCTACTTTGCTAAAATTATTGTGTCAACCAATTTTTTAGTTGAATCTCTAGAATTTTCCAAGTATACCATACCATCTGTATAGTTTTATTTCCTCGTTTCCCATTCTGATTACTTCAATTTATTTTTCTTGTCTTCTTGCCACTGCTAGCATTTCTAGCACAATATTGAATAATACTGGGGAGTAATCAGGTATATCTTTGCTTCACTCCCGATCTTACTGGGAAAGCTTCTAGCTTATCGTCATTACAAATAATGCTTGCTCATGATTTCACATAGATTTTTCTTATCATCTTAAGGAAAAATCCATTTATACCTGGACTTTCAAGTGTTTTTAATAAGAATGAATGTCATATTTTGTTAATAGCTTTTTTTGTATCTGTTGGTGTAATCATATGATTTTTGTTGCTTTTGTTATTCATACAATCAGTTATGTTAATGTTTCCTTATAGCAAACCAGTCCTAGATTCCTGTGATAAATCTCAATGGGCCACAATGCATAATCTTTGTAATATACTGCTGTATTTTATCTAGCTAGTATTTTATTTAGGATTTTTGCATCAATATTCGTTAATGAAATCAGTCTATAGCTTTCTTTCTCTGTTTTTTTCTCTTCCTGGTTTAGGTACCAGCACCATATTTATTTCACAAAAGGAGTCTGGTATGACTCCTTTGCATATCATTCTAAATAATTTATTTAATTTTGGAATTAATTGATCTTTATCGTTTGATAGAGTTCACTTGTAAATTCATCTGGTCCTGATTTTTTTTCCTTAAGAAGGTTATTTAGGACATGTTCAATTTCTTAATTTCTTTTTCAAATATAGGTTTATTTAGATAATAAAGTTCATCTTCTGTTAATCTAAGCAGTTTATAATTTTGCAGGCTTTCTTCCATTTCACTTAAATCACCAATTCTATTGGCAAAGTACCTCCTAAGAACTGATTTGATTTCATCTTCATTAGCAGTATGTTCACCGTTTTCATTTGTAATACTAGTGATTTGGTTTTCCTCTCTTTTTAAAAAAATCATATTAACCAATGGTTTATTTTATTATTTCATAAAACCAACTTCTAGTTTTATTTATTAACTCAATGGTTTTCTTACATTCAATTTTTATGAATTTCACCTCTAATTTTCAGGATTTCCAATTTGGTGTTTAATTGATGATTTTTTATTTATTTTCTAGTGTTTTCAAACTGCATACTCAGTTAATTGACGTGCTCTTTATTTTATTGATGCAAAAATTTAGAGATACAAATTTTCCTCTGATTACTGTTTTTGCTGCATTCGTAAGTTCTGATGTTTTATTATCATTCTCTTTAATAAAATTAGTTTGTTTCTATGATTAGTTCTTTTATCCTCTCATTTTTAAAGATTTGACTATTTAGTCTCCAATTAATTTTTAAGCCGTGCTTCCATGATCCCTCGTTAAATATAACTTTTATCACATTATGATCTGAAAAGAATGCATTTAATATTTCTGCTTTTCTATATTGGACTATAAGATTTTTTATGCTCAGTTTTGGTCAGTTTTTGTAAAGGTGCCATGTATTGCTGAGAAAAAGTTCTATTCCCATTCAGTTCTCTCCAGATAGACATAACTATCTCATTTAAGATCCTATTAATCTCCCTGACTTCTTTCTTATTTATTTATTTTTTGTTAGATTAATCTAGCTCTGAGATTGAAATAGCCCTCTATTACAGTGTTGCTGTTTATTTCTACACGTACTTGATTGATCTTTTCCTTTATAAATTTGGATATTATAGCATTTAGCCTACACAAACAATACATTTAGTATTGATAGTACTTCATTATCTATGGTACCTTTTAACATAGTTTCCTTGCTTATCTCTTTTAATTAGACCTATTTCAGCTTTAACTTTGTCTGAGATTATGATTACTACTGCTGCTTTTTTTCTTTCCATCAGCTGAAGCATAATAAATTTTACACAAGCCCTTGATTTTTACTCTATGTGTGTCTCTCATTTTTATATGTGCGTCTTGTAAACAACATATTGTCAGGTTCGAGTTTGTGATTGTTTTTGCTCTTCATTTCTGTCTTATGGGTGAGTTCATCTCATTCACATTCAAAGTTATAATACTAGTTGGGTATGCCCCTCAATCCTATTTTTCCCCATTGTTTCTCCTTCTCTCTCTTTTTACCCTATCATTCCTCAGAAATCTAATTTATTTCTGTCTGCTGCCTCCCTAATCTATATACCCTTTTAAGAGTCCATCACCTTATCCCCTTGCCCTTCTATTTCTCTGTAAGTAGATTTTTATGCCCAAATAGATGTATATACTATTCCCTCTTTAAGCCAGTTATGATGACAATAAGGTTCTTGAACTGCCTGACCTCCACTCCATCCTGTACTTTAAAAGTTCTTCCATTCATGACTCTTTTGTATGAGATAATTTGCTCCATTTTACTTCTCCTTACCCAATTTAATTTTTTTAGGATCATCCCATCATGATCACCTCAACCCTAAGCCCTCTATCTATGCATTCTCTTTCTAACTGCCCTAGTTAATGATACTATTCCTAAGAGTTACAGGTATCTTTTTTCACACATAACAAGTACACAATTTAACCTTATAAAATCGCTTATGATTAGTCTTTTATGGTTACCTCTTTATGTTCCTCCAGATTCTTGTATTCCTAAGTCAAATTTTCTGTTTAGTTCCGGACTTTTCCTCAAGAATGCCTGAAAGTCTTTTAATAAATTAAACATCTGGTTTTTTTTTTCCCTTGCAAGAGTATACTCAGCTTTGCTGTAGGTTATTCTTACCTGCAAAACCTAGTTCCTTTGCTCTTTGGAATATAATATTCCATGTCTTTCAGTCTTTTTATGTAAAAGCTGCTAATTCTTGAATGGTTTCTTTCTAGTTGCTTGTAATATTTTCCCCTCAGCCTGGGAGCTTTGAATCTTAGCTATAATGAATGTTGCTGTGAATTTTCATTTTGGGATCTCTTTTAGGCAATGATTGGTGGATTTTTTTTCAATTTCTATTTTATCTCTAGTTCTAAAACTTGAGAGCAATTTTCCTTAATAATTTCTTGAAGTACAGTGTCTAGCCTCTTTTTCTGATCATGAATTTCAGATAGTCCAATAATTCCTCCATCTGTTTTTCAGGTCAGTTTTTTTTTCAGTGAGATAGTTCATATTCTCTATTTTTTCATTCTATTGATTTAGTTTTGTTATTTTGTGACGTCTTATGAAGTCGTTAGATTTCCCTTGTACAACTCTAATTTTTAAAGAGTTATTTTCTTCAGTAAGTTTTTTAAATTTCTTTTTCCAATTGATTGGCTCTTTTCATAATTTTCTTGCATTACTTGCATTTTTTCCCTCAATTTTTATTCTTTTACTTGATCCTTTTTAAGTTTTTCCTTGCCAGTAGCTGAACAGACTTCATTGTCTTCTGAATCTGAACCCCGATCTTCTCTGTCACCATAGTAAGTATCTATGGCCAGGTTCTTTCTGTGTTGTTTATTCATTTTCAATGGTGTTTCTTGATGATAAAGTTTGTTAGAGTCAAGTTCTGCTCCCTGGGGTGGAGGATAACGTCTCAGGCTTCCAGTGTTTCTTACTGTGGTTTTCTGACCTCTGTCTGGGGTCTTAGACTTCTTAGTTCCTCTGCCCCGGGTTCAATGATCCAAGGCCAGCAAGGTCCCTCCTTCTGCGCCTGAGGCCATGGTTTAGAAAAGACCTCAAGTACTCCTTTATGCAGCTGAGCCAGGGCCATGGCCCCCAGCAATGCTGTGGCCTTAAACACTCTCACTCCCTGAGGTCCTTCGTATCAGTTCACCCCTCTAACCGAAAGTAAAGCCAGGGACTCCTGAGTGACAACATCTAGAGGGGTCTTGCCCCTCTGGGAGGGGCTCAGTCCTCCTCCCCCACAGCCACTGTTTGGACCTAGGTCTGGTCAGTGCTGGAGGGCCTTGTCCAGTGCCAGAGGGCCTGGGCCTCTCCACCAGTGTCAGCTGAGAGCCCTGCAACCTTCTCATGACCAGCTGCCCAACCCCCACACCTTCAGTGACTTGGCAGCATTAGCACTTCGCCTGAGTCAGCCCACTGCCCTGGTAGGGCAGATTTTAACTAACATCCTTCTACGCTGTCTTAGGCTGGATGATTGGTTTACCCTGACTTTTCATGATTATTGTCTCTCCAAAATTCACTCTGAGACGTTATGTTATTTGGGTGGGGGTGGGGGTGGTCGTTGATTGGGGAGAGTTAGATAATTTTCTGCCTTATTTTGCCGTATTCCTATAATCCCTCACACTTTATTTTACTTTTAAGGAAACTGAGGTAAAGAATGTTTAACTTATCTAGGGATCACATAGGTCACACCAAGATGGTATTTGAACCCAGGTCCTTTGACTCCACAATGATTGAGCTTTTCACAGCAGAAGGCTTTGGATAGCACCAGCTGCTTTTCCTTCATGTTGGATTACTTATGTTCTTCTCTCTCTCTCTCTCTCTCTTAGTCTCTCTCTCTTAGTCTCTCTCTCTTAGTCTCTCTCTCTCTCTCTCTCTCTCTCTCTCTCTCTCTCTCTCTCTCTCTCTCTCTCTCTCAGTCTGAGGGCTAAGGTACATGTCACCCATGTATCCACCTGTATCACTTCTTGTAAACAGCTATCATGTAGTTTTCCCATCACCAGTCATCTAAGGAAAAACAGAGCAGGAAGGATTAGTCCAAACATCATAAAATTTATAGCACATTTTCTAGTCAAAGTTCCAGACTTAACTGTAATTTCATGTTATTGGCTAAAGTCCCTGGATATCATAAATCATTTTCACCCATTCTATGGGCATCACCATGATTTTTAACAAATGGGCCCTAAAAGACAGGCCCATCTCTGCATGTGTGTTAGTCTTTCATGCCTGATAATGCATGCTGATCTCATAGTTGACTAGTGCTGCTACTTTTCTCAGTCCTGTAACAGTGAACATTTGTCAAAATATAGCAAAATGACTGGTCTTCTTCCCACCAGCCTGCCCCATGGGACCACCCAAGTGTCCTGCATAAAAGACCTGGTGCATTATCACCTACATCATCTTTTCCTTTCTCTTGCATGACCCACAGATTGTATCTAAGTCCTGGATACTCTTTGTATGTGTATATTCTTCAATAAGGTTGTATCCTTTTATTTTACTGGTTGTCAGTGATCGAGGGTGTATTCTTTGCTCCCTCTTCACTTCCTAATGACCCTGGGTCTTGTTCAGTTCAGTTTCAAGGTCTTCCTTTGTAAAAGGTAAAATTTGCCCTTACTTAAAGATCTGTTGATTTTAATGATGTAAGTCACCTGTTACTTCTCTAAAAATTTCTAATTCCTTCCAGGGCAGCTGCAACCCACTGGGACAATAATTGGGACCGACCAAAATAGGGTTTTGTTTCATGGAAGAGCAAGTATTTATGGCTTTTTCACACCTCTAAAGTACCTAAGAGGTTCATAAATTCCGTCACTCAACCTTGCATTCCTTTCTCCTGTATTTCAAGCTCTCCCTTTTCTTCTCCCTCCTTTCTGTCTCTTGTACATCTCTTTTTTTCAGTATTTTTTTTCACTTCACTACTGTGATCATTCTCAAAGGGTAAGAAAATGACTGTTGAATCCTACACTTTTCCTCTTTATATCCTCTCAAACAGGATTTCCAGACCCTGACAAGTCAGAGGAAGAAGGAAGCCCACAAGACTTTGCTTTCTATCTTCAGACCTCTGAGGAACCTCTGGAAAAAGTCAATGGAGAATTGGCAGCTGGGGTTGCCTGAGTGTAAAGTCAATTGAAAGGAATGTTTGGGCAGCATGATTGACAAGCAGATTCCAGGCCCCAGAGACCTAGAAAATGGATAACTAGGAAGGGAACTTCTGCCATTGTGTCCCAAATGCCTGTCCTCCTCATTTCTGAGAACGGTAAGGGAATAAGAATTTATATAGTGCCTACTATGTGATAGGCACTATGCTAAGTGTTTGGGTGGTGATGGGGGAAGGCAGATGCTAGTGTACCTCCATTTAACATTTGAGGAAACTGAGAGAGACAAGTTGATTGATTTGCCCAAGATCAGTTAGCTAGTCAGTTTCTGAGACCACATTTGAACTTGGATGTTCCTTACTCCAGACACAGTGTCAGTCCACTGGCCCACCTGGCTGCTTTTAAGTCCTTCATGTACTCTAAAGTCTTATATCATAAAGTCTTATGTTTTCTGTGGCAGCCTTCTGTCTCCTTTCAGTTTGTGACTACAGACTTTTAAAATATTTTCAAAAATGTAATTATATTTCTCTTTTGTTGCATTTTAAGTTCCAAACTATTGCCCTCTCCCTCCACCCCACACTACAGAAGACCATCATTTGACATATGTGTGTGTATACATTCCATACTATGTATACTTCTATTTATCAGTGCTTTCTCTGGGGGTGGATAGCATCTTCTTTCATAGGTCCTTTGTAGTTGATTTGAGTATTTATAATACTCAAAATAATTTAGCCATTGGCTGTTATTTGAATAATATTACCGTCACCATGTACAATGTTCTTTTGGTTATGCTCATTTACCTCTTCATTATTTCATTCAAGTCTTTCCATGTTTTTCAAAAATCAACCT
The DNA here is from genome assembly GCF_028372415.1 of Notamacropus eugenii. Taxonomy (NCBI): domain Eukaryota; kingdom Metazoa; phylum Chordata; class Mammalia; order Diprotodontia; family Macropodidae; genus Notamacropus; species Notamacropus eugenii. Next base: position 85,950,962 of record NC_092879.1, on the reverse strand, counting down.
GCTCATCATTTCTTGGAGCATAGTCATATCCCATTCACAATCACATACTGTAACTTGTTCAGCCATTCCTTAGTTGATGGGCATTCCATCAATTTCCAAATTCTTCCACCACAAAGAGAGCTGCTAGAAATATTTGAGACCATATAGGTTCTTTCCTTTTTCCCTCATCACTTTGAGAAACAGACCTAATAGTGGTATTTCTGGGTCAAAGTGTATACACAGTTTTATAACTCTTTGGGCATAATTCCAGACTGCTTTCCAAAATGCTTGGATTAGTTCATAGTTCTACCAATAGGGTATTAGTATCTCAATTTTTTCACATCCCCTTCAACACTGATCATTTTTTGTTTCTATCATTTTAGCAATCTGATAGGTGTGAGATGATATCTCAAAGTTGTTTTAATTTGCATTTCTCTAATCAATAATGGTACAGAACATTTTTTCATATCACTATAGCATTGATTTCTTCGTCTAAAAACTGTTCATATCCTTTGATCATTTTTCAGTTGGAGAATGACTCATAATCTTATAAATTTGACAAAGTTCTCTATATATTTGAGATGAGACCTTCATCAAAGAAACTGTCTATAATTTCCCCCCAATATCTACTTTCCTTCTAATCTTGGCTACATTTGTTTTATTTGTACAAAACTTAATTTAATGTAATCAAAATTATCCATTTTACATCTCACAATTCTCTTTATCTCGTTTACTCATAATTTTTGCTCCTATCTAAGGTAATATGTTCCGTGTTTTTCTAATGTACTTAGGATCTCTCCTTTTATCTAGGACACATATCCATTTTGACTTCATCCTGTTAACTGATGTAATATCTTGGTTTCTGTCCAATTCTGCCAGACTGCTTTCCAATTTCCCCAACTATTTTTACTAACTAGTGAATTCTTATCCCCAAAGCTTAAATCTTTATATTTGTCAAACACATGGTTACTATAAACATTTAGTACTGTGTATTACATGTGACTATAGACTTTAACTGGGCCTACAGATCTTTGATACCAATGGAGACCCTTCACCAGGTTATGTGCCAATGGAAACTGAGAGAAGGTCTGATGACTCAGTTGTATTTTTTCCCATGTAGACATAGAATCTCACTCCAGTTTTTTAGAGGCTAATCTAGGAGTGTTCTTCTGATTCCTTCTGATATAGAGCACCAGAACTGGATTTGGAGAAGTTGAGTGGCAACTAGGACCTAAGTTTTTTGCTTTCCTGGGACAAAGAAAAAGTTTCCCAAGCTCTCTCTCATTGGGATAAAATGGTTTTGTTTTCATAATGTGAGGATACCTCTTTATGTAAGGAAATCCTATTCAGGAAATAAAGTTCCTGCTACAGTCTTTAAGGGTTTAACTGTAGTGTCAATTTGGCACAAATGTATCTTGATAGTTTTCAGACTGGACAAAGACAGACATTCTTGCTTTCCTATGGTTTTTGTGTAAACTGAGAAGTAACTGAATCCTGGCTTTGAAATGGTTTTTAGAAGATATCTACAAGTAACAGATTTGGTCTCTGCAGTTTGCGGAAACAGATGACAGAAGATATCTGTAATCCTTGACTGCTCTGGATATTATCACTACTGCATCATTGCTTTTCCCTGCCCTGCTTGATGACTACGTATGGAGGATAATGTATAGAAAATGCTTTGCAAACCTTAAAGCACTCTTTAAATGTGACGAGTCAACTGGCAAGAATATGATGTAAGGCCTTGGTTTTCTGGGATCATGCTTTGAACTTGGTTCTATAACTTGGATGACCTCTTTTATTTTAGAAAACCAAGTTGTTATTAGGGCCAGTTGCCTTGGAACTGTGCTGATGATTCAGCATTCCCTTCAATAAGGGGAACTGTCAGCAGCCTGTTTGACTGAGTGGTCATGGTTGATGGCTCTGAGTAACATCTGCTTCTTGAACTAGTCCCCAGGGAGAATATTCAGGGAGGGCTGGGGATTTGGGGGGACCAGTCCCATGAAGATAGTGGCAGGACTCTCCTAATAATTCCTCAATGGCCTCCCCTTTCTTTTTTTGGAAGGACCAGTCCTGACCTCTTGGATTTCAGGCCTGTTTCCTGCATGCTTTGTATGAAGAATATATGGCATGAAGCGGCACTTCTCGACCCGGAATTTAATTTGCATCCAAGTACGATTGAAGGAAGTTAGGCCCAATATGATTGCATGTCTAAGGGAAATACCAACAGCCCCTAAGAAAATATACCAAGGGGCCTTAAGTTGGAACATGGCCAGAGGTTCTGTGCTGACCAAGAAGAGGCTCACTATTTGCTCGTCAGGGACAGTATTTTCCCCAGGCAGTTGTTTATGAGGATAATCAAAGGCAAAATCTTGATCCTGTATCTCCACTAGTACAGGTTCATGGCAGAGAATGTGTGAAAGGGTTATAGAATAACTATTTTTACTAAGAAGTAACAATTGCTCTTCCTAAAGGTATTTTCTAATTTTCAAATTGTTTTTTTTCCCTTCCTCTATTCCATTCCAACCCTTCTGTTTCTGTAACCATTTAAGAAAATTAAGTTATAACCTGTGACCATTATCAGCTGGGACTCACATTCATTCATTTTTAACAGTTCCTTGTACATTTTAGATATCAGGCTTTTATTTATCACATACATCTTAATATTTCCCAATGTATTATTTGTTCTTTCAGTTACACTGGGTTCTTTTTTTGTTGTTGTTGTGTAGAAATATATTTTAATGTAGCCAAGCACATCTATTGCTTCTCTAATAATTCCTTTTATTTATTAAATACAAAAGTTATTTCTACTCCTCGACTGAGATATTGAATTTGCTTCAATATTTGTATTTTATGTTTATTTCTTATACAGCTGGAATTTACCGAATATTTGGTATGAATTGGGGTTTAAATCCATTTCCTACCAAATTGTTTCCCAATTTTTCCCAGATATGTTTGTTACGAACAGGTTATTTTTCTTAAGAGACAGATTGCTGATAATAATTTGGTAAAAATATTGAGCCTCATTAATAATGAGATAGAAATTAAAACACCTTTGAAGTCCCACTTCTCTCTGCTGCAAAATTGACAAAAAGAATTAAAAACAGTGAAATCACGTCAACTAGCATCTGGAAAAACGTGTACTCATTGTAAACTTGCAGCATCTTTTTGGAGGAAATCTGGAAGTATATAATAAAAGTTATAAACGTGATCATACCCTCTAGCTTGGTAAATTTACTGTTGGGAAAACACACAGAAAGCATTAGGAAAAATAGCTCTCTTCTTCAAAGATGTTCATGGAATTACTTGAGAAAAGATAGAATGTAATGATTAAACAAATCATGCTATATTAATATGAAACTGACAAGTATGAAAACTATAAACAATATAAAGGTCAAAATGAGTGGACAGAGAACCCTGATGGAGACATAGAAGAAAGATAAATGAAAAAAATATGACTTTTACAAAGTGAATTTCATTTATTGAAATGAAGATGACTGGAAAAAAAAATAGACTATAATCCTGAGCCTCCTACCCAGTATTCAGTATGTGATTGGTGTGGACTTGTTCTGAATGTGGAATTTATTTTTTTCCCCTGATGTTTCTATTGTACTGTCAAATTTAACCCTGTTCTGTTGGTGAGAAAGGCGTATGTGACGACTTATGTATATTTCTCAATTTCTCACTCTTAGTGAAGATGGCCTTTGTATTCAGTTGTGCTCCATAAAGTATGTACTTAGTCTGTTGAGGGATGAATTGTTGTATATACCTTATCAATCTTTCTTCCTTGGTCTGTCTCTTCCTTACTCATATCCCCTTCTGTCTGACTAGCCAGGAACATCCCCTGCTAGAAAATAATTTATTATGCAATCCAGATGATTATCACTTTCCTGTTTGTGACATGTTGGAGGTCAGGGAACAGAGAGGTGGGTAGGAAAACTATCATAGGCACGCTGGATGAACTCTTCCCCTCAATAAAATCACATTGAGGTTCCTCTAGCGTATTGGTTGATTCAGTCCAAGTGTCTCACACTGAAGAACTGGAGAAGTGACAGAGTGTTGGGGGTGTAAGCTCAGTTCCATGTGGACAGTCTCGGGCAGGTAAAAGTGAGGACTTCTAAACCTTAGAGTTCTCATGAGGCCCCCCAGGGAACAGCTGGGAATTGAGGTGTGAGACCTGGGCTATCTCGTGCATTTCCACCTCTTCCCGTGGGAAACGTGCTGGGAGAACATCCCCACCCTCGAGATTGGCCCTGGGGTCTGAGCACACCTATTGTTGTCTAACAGGCACAGTATTCAGGTGCAAACTATGCGGCAGGAGAGCTTAAGTAGGGTCAGGAAAGCCTGAAGGCGCTCTTAGCGCTGAGGGGCCCTTAGAGGACAGAAGGCCACTCTTCCCTCTCCCCTCTCCCCTCTCCCACTTCCACTTCCATTCTCTTACTGTAAGATCTTTGCCTCCTTGGGAAGAGGATTTCTCTCTCCTGAGGAAGAATTCCCCCTGCACATGTAACCAAGACCCTGAATAAAGCCTAACCCTTGTTCGACTCTGGAAAGTCTCTTCTCTCATACATTTATCTGGTTTGGCCAGCCGAAGACCTGTGATAGGTAAGGTAAGACTCGGGTAGCCCTTAAGCCTCTAGGCCTGACAACAGAGGGTCTGCCATAATCTGGGTGCCCTGATTGGATCCATTTCCTTTGTCTTCTTGCCAAGCCAAAGATCATTTGTGCCTAAAGCTTAAATTGTAGAAATCATTTGTTCCTTCCTCCCTCCACTCCACCCCTTCCAAAGACACTACTTGCCTTCAATTAAGCTACAAGACACCCCCTTGCATAAGGTAAAATGTGTCCATAATAAACATTGCTTTTAGGATTTTTTGTTTATTCTGTGGAAATCATTTAAGCTCCCCCCTCAAAAAAACACTCAGCTGGAACTAAGGGAGAAAAACAGGGAGATTAGTTAGGAGGTGATTACAGCAGGTGTTGAGGACTCAAACTAGGGCAGTGGTTGTGTTAATTGAAAACAATACAGGTGTAAGAGATGAAAGTTTGGCAACTAAGTCATTGTCTGGGATGGGGAAGGAGGTAGAGTGAAGAGTTGGGGATGACTGCAGTTGTGAAGTTGGGTAACGGTAATAAAACTGAGTGTGCAAATGCCCTAAGCACAAATAAGGAGGTCTAGAAGAATGATTGGTTTGGGGAAAACCTATCATTTTGGATGTGTTGATTTTAAGACACTTGTGGAACATCCACAGCCCAGGAAAAAGCCTTGGAGGGACATCCATGTTTACTAGGTAGGAAAGGGATGATGCTTCATTAAAGGAGACTAAAGAACAGTCAGACATACAGGAAGACCAAGAGAATCCTGGAAACTCAGGGAGGTGTTGAGATTGAAATTAAGGTAAACTGATCAGAAAAGAGTTTAGAAGGCACTCGGTGACCAGTCATGTTGGAAAATTCAGAGGTCAATGAGGATGAATGAGAAGTCCTTTGCATTTAATAGTTAAAAGAGCATTGGTAACTTTGGAGAGAGAAGTTTCTGGGGAATCTTGGGATTGGAAATCAAATTTAAAAGGGTTGAGAACTGAGTGAGGATGAAGCAAAAGGAGAAGAGAGGTAGGATAGGAGCTGGAGAAATTATCAGGGTCAAGGAAGTGCGTTTTTGGTGTAAGCAGCAAGTAATGCAATCAGGGTTTGGTTGGGGAGGGGTCATTGAAAGTCAAAAGTATTTCTTTTCAATTTCTCCCTTCCCTTCAGGATGTAGTTAAGTCATCTTTTCCCACTGCATGGTCCAGGAAGTCTGGTCATCTCTTGTGCCATAACTGTATTCTAGCATTTTTCAAACTGTGCTGCAGGGAGCCTTAAACCACTCCAGGTTTGTTCTTTTTTAAAATGAATTTTATTGTTTGTTAGTGGGCATTAAGAATAATGATTTTGGAGAATTTCTGTATAAGAAATCTGCCAAAATTTTGTTTAAATTGAAGAATTCTACCACTATGGGGAAGTTTGAGAACCACTGCTATCCTCTGCACCTATCTAGAGGCCAGAAACTTCACTTATACATTTAAATCTGGCTTACTGATGACACAGTAGCCTGACTGTGCATGACAGCCAGTCACACACTTGTTTATCTCTGCTGTTAAGGAGCTTATAAAAGTTATTAATAAAATCAAAACAATAAAATTTCTCACAACGGATGGCATGGGAAGGATTAGAGAGAAGAAAAGAATCCCTTTCTCTGCCATCCCCCTGAAAGAGCTTGGTCCTCTCTATACCAAAATTTAGTCACTGACTTCTCCACTGTGATCTTCATATGCAATTAACTCTCAAATCATGAAAGTATGATGAAACAAAATTTCATATGAAATAATGTTGTTTATATAGTGCTTCAAAATGTGCAGAACTTGAAACAAGTTATCACATTTCTTTAAGGAAACTGAGGCTGAGACAAAGGGTAAGTGACTTGCCCTTCTTGAGGTGAAGCTAATTAGAAAGAAAGTTCCTGCCTATGATAGTCATTGAAGAAGAGTGTTAATTATTTACTCTCCTTCCATTCCAACTAGTCCCATCAGTGTTTTACTAAAGAGCAGGAATTATGGCCACTTAAGCCAAACCTATAACTCTCCAAATTTAGCCTCTGAAGTTTTATTGCAAAACACTTGCTGGGGCTTTTTTCTATTCCTCTCTGACCTGCTTTATAACATCACCATTCTCTACTCATCCCCAACTAACTGATTTTTCTCAATTGCAAGTCTGATCATGGTAGCCATCTCTACTCAACTCCAGTGGCTCCCTATCACCTCTACTATTAAATATGGAATCCTCTGGCATTCAAAGCCCTTCACAAGCAACCCCACCCCACCGCAGTCTTTTTAACCTTACTCTGTCCAAACACGTTTTGATCCAGTGACATCAACCTCCGTACTGTTCTTCAGACTAGATACTCCATCTTAGGACTCTAGCCAACTTTCACTGACTGTCCTCTATGATTGTAAGGCTCTCTCTCCTTATCTTTGTCTCCTGACTTCCTTCAGGTTCCAGCTTAAGTCCATCTTCTTCAGGAAGTCTATGTCAATCTATCTTAATTTTAGTGCCTTCTTGCTCTTGAATATTTCCTATTTATCCTGTATACAGTTTGTTTGTACTTAGCTGTTTGCGTCTAATTGTTTACATGTTGTCCTCTCCATTAAACTGTGAGCTCCTCAATTGTAGGGACTGTCGTTTGCTTTTCTTTGTATCTCTAGCACTTAGCATAGTGCCCAACACATAACAGAATGTTACTAAATGTTTTATTGACTGACTTTTACTGCTGCCAACCCCAAACATCACTGCTCCCATCTCAACTCAAAATTTCCAATATTAAGGGAGTCTTCTCCCTGCCCAGAATTTATAATAGTCTCTGTTCCTCTCATGTTGAGAAGGAAATAATGCTATCTAGGACTCAAATTAACAGAATTAATACAGGTTTCAGAGCCATTCCCTGACCATGGGGAGAATCTGAATATTCATATACATAGTGGATATACATAGATACACAGGCATGGAGGAAACTTGAGCATCTTTGTAGATAATAGGAAAGAAGTCAGCAGATAAAACGGTTGGAGATGAGACAAGGGAGTGAATAATTGAGTGGCAAGCTCTTATTGATCACTGGAAAGGATGGAGTTAAAAGCACAAATGGCAGACATTTTCCTTGAGAGTGCCCAGGAGAAAGTGGAGATGATGAAGAACATTTTTAAAGTGTGGTGGTGGGAAAAAGATGGAGCTCATAAGAGAAAGCTTCTTTTCTAAGTAAAGTAGAAGGTAAGGTTCTTTGCTGAGTAGGAGGAGGAGCACAGATGGGAAGATTTGGAAGAGCCTCTGTGAAGATTGTGATAGAGCAAAGTGAAAGGATTGTCCTGTAGTAGCAAGACACCAGTTGAAATGAGATAACTTAAACTTTTGCTAGACTCACTCAGCAAGTTTCCTGGAAGTTGTCCAAGAGTGTTCAGAAGAAGGAGAGTAGGCAGATAAAGAAAAGGCAGATAAATGGAATCTAAGCTCCCTCAGGACAGGAATTGTGTTACTTTCATATATTTTTCACTGCTTCATACAATGCCTGGAACATATATGCTCTTTTGCGCCATTTTAAATGGTATTTTATTTTTTTCCAGTTACGTGTAATCTCAATTTTTAAAATTCATTTTCCTAAAATACAATATTGAGTTCCAGATTTTCTCCTCTTCCTCCTCACTCTCCTCCCTAAGACAGTAAGCAAATTAATATAGGTTTTATATACACACACATATGTATATATATATACATGTATACACGCATTCATGAAAAACATTCCCCATATTAGCCCTACTGTGAAAGAAAACAGAGAGTAAAACCCACCACCACCAAAGAAAGGTTAAAAAAGTATGCTTTAATCTGCATTCAGACTCCATCAGTTTTTTCTCTGGAGGTGGAGAACATCTTTCATCATGGGTCCTTTGGAATTGTGGTGAATCATTATGTTGATCAGAGTAGCTAAGTCTTTCACAGGTGATGTTCCTTACAATATTACTATTCCTGTGTACAATGTTCTCCTGGGACTGATCATTTCATTGGTAGGAGTTCTTTTAATTCTTCCTAGGTTTTCCTGAAACCATCCTGCTTGTCATTTCTTCAAGTGCAATGGTATTCTATCACAATCAGATACCACAACTTGGTCAACCGTTCCCCAGTTGAGTATCCCCTCAATTTCCCATTCTTTGCCACCACAAAAAGAGCTGCTATAAATATTTTTGTAAAAACATGCCACTTTCCCTTTATAAAAAAATCTCTTTGGGATACACACAGACCTAGGAGGGAAATTGCTGGGTCAAAGGGTACACAATTTTATAGCCCTTTGGACATAGTTCTAAATTGCTCTTCAAAATGATTGGATCAGTTTCCAACTCCATCATTAGTGTTCCGATTTTTCCATATGCCCTCCAGCATTTGTCATTTTCTTTTTCTGTCATATTAGCCAGAGTTGTTTTAGTTTGCATCTCTCTAACCAATAGTGATTTAGTTTTAGCCATTCTCACCTGTGACTCCAAGAAGCTGTAGCATGTGCAGGGGCCACACCCTGGTAAAACCATCGCAACAGATGGACTAAAACACAGTGAGGGTAACCAACAGGTCTCAAACCCATCAGTGACTTAGGGGGGTGTCTACCCCAAACTTACGAAGAATTCCCTGACAGAATGGGCAAGTAAGAACAATTTGTGACAGCCACAAAGGCAACTGAAACAGATATTGTGGAGCACTTAGAGTTTGGGCAGACATCAAAGACACCAAGGTCATCCATTGCATCTGGGCCATGGCCAGTCATCCTAGACTATGAAAGAAGGAGTAAAGCTAATGACTGTGCAACTCTACTTCATTTAAATCCAACACATGTACAAATGAAGACATCATCCTTTGGTGTCATTGGTCCACCTTGAAAACAAAAGATGTGAGGAATGGCTGAACAAGTTGTGGTATATGAATGTAATGGAATACTATTGTGCCATAAGAAATGATGAACAGAAAGACTTCAGAGAGACCTGGAAAGACTTATATGATCTGATGCTGAGCGAAAGGAGCAGAACCAGGAGAACTTTGTACATAGCAACAACCACAATGTGTGAGGGAGGGGGGAGGGAGAAGAAAAAAATCTAAGATATATGGAAGTGATTGTAGAAAACTGAAAACAAATAAAATAATAAAAAAAAAAAACCAACTTAAACAATGACAGTAAAGAACTAAGTGGTCCTAAAATAAAACAAAAGATGAACAACAACATTGGATAACAAGTATTATTTCTTTTTGTTTGTGCCCCTACCCTAACTCTGTGAGAAACTTCTAATATTTAAATTAATTTTGCACCAATCTAGCAAACCAGACAAAGAACATACAATTCAAAAGTAAAACATTGTATTGTAAGGTGAATTTTAGTGTAATTAAGGTGGATTTTAGTGTGTGTACTAAATTGTTGTTATTATTTCTCAGGGTTCAGTTTCCCAGGATCCATAGCCATAACAATCTCCTTTTCCCAGGCTCTAGATAGGAGTTCCCACAGTTATGGTTCAAAACATTTCTACTATGTTCATAATGGTAAATAATATAAACATCCACTGCAACTGCACAGTAAGATACGATGAGGTGACGTAAAGGTGTGAGGCTATTGCTGGCAATATGCCTTCTTTGTCTGATGCCCTATAAAAGAGGTGGGCACTAGTCAGTGAATGGGGAACTTTTGGTGTTGAATGCACAAATACTATGTGTGCCTCAGCTGGCCCCCATTGAGGCTTGGGAAGAACCTTAGGGTTGAGTGCACAAGCTGGAATGTTGTGCATGCCTTGATCAGCCCCCATCAAGGTTTGGGGGGAATCTGTGTTTGCCTCAACTGGGCCCCATTGAGGCCTGAAGGGATTTAGGGGAAGCACAAGTTGTGCCTGTGTCAATTGACCCCATTGAGACATAGGGGTGGTTGCACCCCCAGCCCCATCCCTTCTCACCATCCCCTCAGAGAAGGGTGATTAGGGAGTGCTGTAAGAGTTGGTGCTCTGGTTATCAGCAATCCTCTTCTGAGAACTAGATTAGTAAGATTATTAACCCCTTCTTAGCGTCTTTCCTGTCTGACCAAATCGAGAGTGAACTTGTGCTAGCAGCCCTCCTATGTTCCGTGTTTATCTGTGTTACAAACATTTAATTGGGTCTAAAACAATGAACAAAAGAATAGGATAAATTATACACATACATATTTATACAGATATGTATACAACATGTGTATACCTACACACACACACACTTCAAGGATTAAGTAAATTGTGGGAAACAATTTACTCCAAAACTCATGTTTCCAAAATGGGGAAAGGGTCACTTTCTCTCTGTCTCTCTCCATCTCTTACCTTCACCAAAGAATTCCTGCTTGCAGATTATTTCTTCCAGCATCAAGCTGCTCTAGCCTGACTCTCAGCAACCATCCCTCCTTGTTTCTTTGGACCATAGGTTTGCTCCAGAACTTCTGGATGCTACCAAAACACTAGCTCTACCACAATGCACCCCTAGTGTCTGTTGCCTACTCATGTAGTCACTGTATCTTGCAAGTGCATCATCTGGTGGGATTTGAAGTCCTGGGAATTTTATTCAGTTCTATTCTTGAGGCCAGGAAACTCATGAGAAATGTCTTTGCTTCAGCTACGTTTTCCTGTGTGGATTTTGAAAATTGTTGAGTTCCATTCAGTACTTCACGGTACAAATGGCCCCGAAGTAGAGGTAATTCATTAAGGCTTTAATTTGATAGTACACTATGCTTAGTTGAACCAAGGTGGGAAAATTTTGTAAATACTGTCCCTGAAATTAGGGTGAGAAAGCAGTTATATAAAACAAGAAGCATGACGTTGAAAACTGAAAGCATTCTGCTAAATTGACTTCGGATGATCATTGAAATGCTTTGTAGTATTTTGAAGGTAATTTGTTTAATTATTCAGGCATTTTACTGCATACTTACATGACATGTTTCTACAACCAAAAGGAAAATAGAGAAGTGAACCCAGTGAATGGGTGTTGGAGTTGAGGCTGGAGAGAGGACAGCCATCTGTACCATTTCCATTGCTGAAACATACATATCCCTGTGCTGCAGAAATTTAAAAAAAGTGAAACATGTTGCGACAAAGTATATCGACTCTCCAAGTTAATAATTTTGAGCTTCCTATGAAAGTGTTACTGTAACGTAAACTCCCCCAAATTATTTTGTAACTGGTTGTGGGAAACAACTAATATGACTTAGAAGTCCCAGTTTTGTTGATTGCCAACTAGGTCTGGTAGATACAGAATAGATTACAATATGAAATCAGTGCAGCACAGAATCAATTAAAAAGTAGAATTAATTTGATTTTCTCAGGTAAAGCTAAGAGTGGCTTATTGACTTGTAACACTCAATATTCTGTAATGTGTCAGGCTTTATCGTTCTGAAGTAAAACTGAATTTATATCTCTCACCCTAAAACTAGTGTCTCCCCAGTGAAATGACTGAAAGTGAATGCTACTATGACCAGACGAAGGTGCTGTATATTTTCTCATAAATGAAGCCTTGAGGATAAAACACAAATCTTTCTTTTTGACATTTAAAGCCTTTCATAATCTGACTTCAGCTTACCTTTTCAGATTTATTACACAATAATACCCTTCACACACGCTACAATCTAGCCAAACTGGCTTGCTTGTTCCTCCTGACTTGCTGCTCTTGACATAATGAAATTCCATTTCCCACCTCCATACTTTTCCCCAAGCCTGGAACATGCTCTCTCCTTACCTTTACCTCTTTGAATCCCTAGCTTCCTTCAGAGTTCAGATCATGAGTCACTATGAGCTCCCTTCATGAGATCATTCCTGCTTGTCCTCGCCCAGCTGGTAGCACCTTTTCCCTCCCCAAAATTTAGTTGTATTTATTTTGTATGTTTTGCAATTACTTCTTTGCATGTGTTTTGTGTCCTTCCATAGATTGCCAACTCCTGGAAGTGTGTGGGGACTGATCTGTTTTGGTTTTTGTCTTCTCAGTGTCTAGCACAGTGCCTGGAAGTTAGTAATCACTAAATCAATCCACAATCACATATTAAGCATTTACTGGATGCCAAGCACTATGGTAGACAGTGAAGACATTAGAATAGACAATGTGCCCAGATGCTGGCAAATCCAGAACGCAAGCAAGGTAGTTTAGGTAGGGGGAGGCAACTAGAAGATGGGAAACTCAGGAAAGGCTTAAAATCCTTCTTAACTAAGCACTTGATAAATCCTTAATTGATAACCACCATTAAAAGCACAAACATTCACTCAGGACAGCAACTTCCCTGTAGCTTATTGTCTGGAGGGTTGGTTTGGGGCCCTGAAAGTTAAGTGTGACTCATAGGTGTATTGCTACAACATAGCTGAAGCAGCGCTCAGACTTAGGTTTTTCTGATTCTAAGGCCACCTTATTTCCGATCCAAGGAGCTCATGCATATAAGGAACTTTGCAAAGCACTCTATAAATGTCATCCTTATTTAGTATGTCACAAATCATTGCACAACAGTTAGTGATTCTCAATTTTGGCTTTTTTTTAGTAATACATTCATTTGTACAGCTATGCAGAACATTTACACTGAAATTGTTACCTTTCATGGATGCCTGTTTAGACCTTTCTCTTACTATCTGAATCTGTGTTATTTAGCTCCACATCTTTATTCCCTGCTGTCTGAAGTACTCTGGAGGAATGGGAAATCGAGCACAAACATTTATAATGGGTCGCTATGTCTTTGGTAAGAATTCTCTAAAGAAAAATACTGCAACGTTTTGGTTGTTTTTATTTGACCGACAGGTATAGATCATCAACATCGCTTTCTGTAACAAAATGATAATGATTCCATTTCCTTCCCTCATCTTCCTCCTGCCTCTCCTTCCTTTCTCTTTCTCCTCCCTCCCCCATATATACAGGTGAAATAAGAAAAAGCTCTGAGGTTTTGTTCTTATATTTAGATGCCACTATGGGGCAGTCACAACAGCTTAAAGAGTAGACTGTGTGGATAAGGTATTTGTGTCATACGTTTGTTCTTTGAATCAAGGAAAACTTAGGTACAATCATTTTTTTCTCCTAAGAGCCTGAAAATTCCCTGGCTTTCTTTGAATAACTCGTTCTTAAGGGTGTTTTTTTGCTTATGCTTAGCATTTCCCTTTTCCAAAATTATCTTCCAGTTACAACAGAATTGAAATACCAACGTAATTATTTGTCATTATTTTTTAAAACTGAAATGCTGATCTGGAAAATGTCAGACAGTGAATTGAAACCAATCTACATTTTCTTAGGGCTGCAGTTACTTTCTTCTGCATCATTTAAGAAAGAAGCTGAGATATTAATAAGGATATCACTTCAGCATATTTATCGAGTTGGGCTAAAGTATGTTTAGTCACATGATTTTGTGTGGAGAGCCATTCCTAAGGATACAGCTGTTAATATATTATTATAAATCCTGTTGGTTTGTTTGTTTATTTAATGGATTGACCATATAAAAGTGATCACGATAGCATCAGGCCATGGGTCCAAGTTGGGGTGTGAATACAGGGCAAAGAGCAAGTACCAAGAGTCTGAAGGAAGGCAAAGAAAGCCAAATAGGGGGATGGGCATGGCGATTAAAATGTCTCAGAAAGTCGGAGATCATAGTGCAACTGGAAGTCTGGCATGGAGGTGGAGTTACTCCAAAGCTAGGGTTCATATTGGTACCAAAAGTAGGAGCCAGGCAATTTTAGTCTGGAAAGATGCATATAATATAATAATAACAATTATTTATTAAGTACCTACTCTTTTTTAACATTTTGGCAAATTTTTTTTTACCTGTATTAATTTTAGGGGGGGTATTACGATGATAAGTAAAATGTGTTTCCTATCAAGCTATTAAACCTTTCAAAGGAACTAAGACAAAACCATGAAAATTTCCCATTATGAGAGCAGTGCCTTAGTGTGGTAGGAGCACTAGTCTTCAAAGTCAGGAGATCTGGGTTCCAGGTCTGGCTCTGGCACTTTCCAGCCGCGTGGCCATGGGTATTTGTCAGCTCTAATGGATCTGTAGTCTCATCAGTTTGTGTACTCCCCCAAACAATGTGGATTACAACTTATTTCTACGTGCCCGCCAGTGTTTTGGGGACTCTTTATTCTTGTCTACTCCTACCTTTATCTCAGTTTTCACAAAACATTCCTTATTTTCACTGCCTTACAGGATAATTGCAAGAAAAGTGCTTTATAATTCTTAAAATATTAGATAAACATGGATAATTATTATGGCACAGGAAGGTAGTTAATTGTGAAATAAGTGGTACAGATGACTAATATTGTGTGGTTAGAGGAAACATAGGTCACTGTGAGCAAGAATGGTTTGCTATAGCTTCATAGGGGAGATGGGACTGAAAAATGGGCTAAACCCTAATTAGTGGAGAGGCTGAAGTCAAGGGAATCTATTAAGAGGCTATTGTAATAGTCTAGTTGAGGGACAGTGGCGACACAATTAGAGTAAGGGGAGTGTGTGATATGGATGTCAGATAGGACTTGGCAACTAATTGAATATGAGAGGTGAGGGAAAACAGAGTCAAGGAAGATTATTAGGTTTTAAAGGTGGGGGTGATGTGCTCCTATCAGGAGAAATGGGGAAATTGTGAGCCAGAAACATTTCAAACACTAGACAACAATCTGGAAATATCCAGCTGGAAGCAATTTGGGGGAAAGACCAGTATTGAAGGTAGAAATTTGGGGATTCTCATCTGAGAAGAAATAATTGAAGCTATGAAGGTCAATGAGGTTCTTGAAGGAAAGAGGAGAGAGAGATAAGAGGAAAAAGTCAGAGGAGGAAAGATAAGATTAAGACTAGATAGCAGGGAAACTGAGAAAAGGTTGTTGTATAGAAGCCAGTGGAGATATTTAGGATCAAGGTGTGTGTGTGTGTGTGTGTGTGTGTGTGTGTGTGTGTGTGTGTGTGTGTGTGTGTGCGCTCACGCACATCTTTGTGGCAAAAGAAAATATTAATCATTTACTTATGGACCCTCAAGAAAATGATAAGCTTAGTCAAAATATTTCTTGTCCTCAAAAATCTTATGTTGTAAGTAGGGTGATAAAACACTAACACAAAACTGAAACACAAAATCTTACAAGGCAAGTGCTTCAGGGTTAAAGTATAATATGTTCCTGAGAACACAGAGGACAGATGCTCAAGACAAGGCTTCATGTAAGAGATGGCTTCCAAGTTTGGGCTTTAAAGGACACTTAGAAATTTGGCAAATGGAGATCACAGCGAATTAAGCGTTGGACTTGACTTCTGGATTACCTGGGTTCAGACTTCACCTCTGACACTTGAAGCTCTGTGACCCTGACGAGTTTGCTTAAGCTTTCTCAGCTTTGGTTTTCTCATCTGTTAAATGAGTCTGGGAACATTTTTAGCACTTACCTTCTAGGGTTGTCATGAGAATCAAAGGGAATAATGTATGCAAGTCATTCTGCAAACCTTACACCACTATATAAATATCAATTGTTCTTTTTGCACTGTAACTTTTAAAATTAATTTGTTTCCAATTTTCTACAATCACTTCCATAAGTCATAAGTCCCCCTTCCTCCCCCCCTCCCTCCCGAGATGGCATGCAATCTTATATGGGTTCTACACATACATTCTTATTAAACACATTTTCACATTAGTCATGTTGTATAGAAGAATTCAAATGAATGGGAGAAAGCGTGAAAAAAACCAAACCAAACCAAAACATAACACAAGAGAAAATATTCTGCTTCATTCTGCAATTCAATTCCATAGTTGTTTCTCTGGATGTGGAGTGCATTTTGCCTCAAGAGTCCATTGGGAATTGTTTAGGTTCCTGCTATGAAGGATTAAGTGTATCAGAAAAACTCCTCGAACATTGTGGTTGTTACTTGCCAGGCCTAGAGGCCTGAGGGCTACCCGAGTCTTACCTTACCTGTCGCAGGTCTTCGGCTGGCCAAACCAGATAAATGTATGAGAGAAGAGACTTTCCAGAGTCGAACAAGGGTTAGGCTTTATTCAGGGTCTTGGTTACATGTGCAGGGGGAATTCTTCCTCAGGAGAGAGGAATCTCCCAAGGAGGCAAAGATCTTACAGTAAGAGAATGGAAGCGGAAGTGGGAGAGGGAGAGAGAAGAGAGGGAAGAGGCGAGAGGGAAGAGGGGCCTTCTGTCCTCTAAGGGCCCCTCAGCGCTAAGAGCGCCTTCAGGCTTTCCTGACCCTACTTAAGCTCTCCTGCCGCATAGTTTGCACCTGAATACCGTGCCTGTTAGACAACAATAGGTGTGCTCAGACCCCAGGGCCAATCTCGAGGGCAGGGATGTTCTCCCAGCAAGTTTCCCTTGGGAAGAGGCGGAAATGCACAAGATAGCCCAGGTCTCACACCTCAATTCCCTGCTGTTCCCTGGCGGGCCTCATGAGAACTCTAAGGTTTAGAAGTCCTCACCTTTACCTGCCCGAGACTGTCCACATGGAACTGAGCTTACACTCCCAACAGTTACTATATACAAAGTTCTCCTGGTTCTTCTCCTTTCAGTGAGCGTCAGTTCATATAAGTCCTTAGAGGCCTCTCTGAAGTCTTCTTGTTTATTATTTCTTATAGCACAATAGTATTCCATTACATTCATATACCACAACTTTTTCAGCCATTCTCCCAATTGATGGGTATCTCACTGATTTTTAGTTCTTGACCACCACAAAGAGAGCTGCTATAAATATTTTTGAACATGTGGGACTCTTTCCCATTTTTATGATCTCTTTGGGACACAGTCCTAGAAGCAATAATTGCCTTTTTCCTGGCTTTTAAAGTGGATCTCTGCTTCTGGGACACAGGAATCTCCATCTCATGGTTCTTGTGCTTGAAACTTGACGCTTGTGTTGTGACCTCAGGTTCTTTCAGATAGAAGTTAGAATGCTGCATCTTATCTGGTGCTGAGCTGGCTGATGTGCCAATGTAGAGGCCAGATGAAGTCTTTCTAAGATTCCCTGGAACTACTCTGGAGTGTGGGGGAGAGGTAGTCTAGCTGCAGGAGGTTTCCTCTCCTGAGCTAGCGCATAGTCTGGCTCAGTGGTTGGTGAACCCTTTCTGTGATAGTGTCTTCTCCATTCCCCTGCCTGTGCTGAGGCATGCCTGGGGTCCTGGTGTTGGCACTTATGGGCTCCACCCCCCTGGGGCTCAGGATCTCCTCCAGGATCATTGAGGTGGGGCTGTCGGAGACAGCTCCAGTTCTGCACTTGTCCCCTTCGGCCACAGCAAGAGGGACCCCCTTTGTGATTTTCCTAGCCTTATGGGCTAAGAGACTGTTTAGCCCTTCAGATGGTCCCACTATTCCAGGATTTTTCCTGGGGAACTATTCTCTGCGTTTTTCAAGGTCAACAAGGGGAGCTGGGGAGCATTTACAGATCACTCTGCCAACTTGGTTCCCAGAAGTTCAAGTAGGTGACCTACAGACATTTAATTTGCAGGCTGATAATCTCAGGAGTGGCTGCTGCTGTTACCAGGGGTCCTGGGCTTCTCTCTCACTCAGTTCTGCTGAACTCCTGTCCTGGGCTAATATGTTTGAGAATCTGCCCTGCTTCCAACCTCCTGGCACTTCCTGCTCAGCTTTGCTGTGGCAGAGTCTGCGTCAATATCAGTTATTCTTAACAACTTACATGCACAGTACTTCAAACAAAGTCATTTTGAAAGGCAAAGGGATGGAAAAATATGAATAAGGTATTTAGGTTGTTTCTAAATTAAAAAATACATTTATAGATCCCATTTGGATTGAGATCTACTGAAAATGTTTGATGACAACAACACTAACACTTTGCATATGCTTGGTACTTTATCAAAATGATTTCTCAAACATCACCGCTTGTTAATCAAGAAGCCAAAATGCGGCCTCACAATGTTGTTAATCTTTTGGTGAGACAGCCTAGTTTTATGTCTCAATGATAAGATAGTAGTTTCTCTAGTCAACAGGCCAAGATTTTCTTGCTGACTATTAATTTATTGAAAAACCAGTGATATTTTTCCAGGTTTCTTTGGCTCTTTATTTGTAAAGGGGTAGTTCAAGTGTCTTCCTCTTCAAAGGAAGGAGTTTCACTTAGGTTATCCCTAAGGATTCCTTCTATCTATTTACAATCCAAGAACTGACTCCAGGTGAAAGAACTGAGAAATGCCTCTGGGGCAGTAGCAGCAGTAATACCATTTAGTTAACACCTTAAGGTTTGTGAAGTGTTCTACATGTGTTTTCTCATTTGGTCCTCACAACAGGACCCGAAAGAAAGTCAACAAGCATTTCATAAATTTAAGGCTTACTATGTGGCAATTATTGTGCTAAACCCTGTGTTTAATAGAAATACAAGCAAAAAGAGACAGTACCTACCTTCAAGGAGCTTATATTCTAATAGGAGGAGACAACACAAAAACTGAAAATGGATGTTGAGGGTATTGGGGAAGAGAAGGTTTCCAGCTCAAGGCCATGATGGAGGAGTCTGGATTGCAATCTGGTGAGATATGAAGAGATGACTGGCCTGGGCACCCTCATTAAATAGATGTTCTGTGAGGAGCCATCTAATCAGAGAGAAGAAAGAAATAGAATAAGCAATTATTTCGTGCCTTCTGTGTACTCACAGTACTATGTACTGTGCTAAGCCCTTTGCAAATATTATCTCATTGGGTCCTCATAACAACTTTGTGAAGTAGATTGCTATTATTATCTGCATTTTGCAGATGAAGAAACTGAGGTAGCCAGACAGGGTCACAAAGCTACTAAATGTCTGGAGTCAGATTTGAATCCATTTTTCTTGACTCCAGACTCCACATTCTACGTACTGCTCCACCTAGGTACATTCAAACTTTGATCTATATGGTCTTCAAACGTTGAACCTATAAGGAATTTTGACTGTGATTTCTCCGAGGCTTCTGTGACACATGCATGCATTTCTCCTCGTGTTCTTTCTAGTTTTAATAAGAATTTAAATTGCTACTAATGTGTGAGGAGCTTGTTGCTCTTTTCCTCCTTCACTGTTTGCCATGAAATAAACCAGATACTCCTAGTGTACAAGCTCTTTCCTTAGACTGAGATTTTGGGAAGTCTTTGGAAGCTGTGTTCACTTCAGAGAAGGTTCATTATAAAAGATATTCCCAATGACCTGATGAGTTGTGTAATGTCTAAAGGTTCCCCACCCCCCCGCAAGTCTAGCCCAATGGGCTCCAAATAAAACATTCATTTATTGAAGAATGTTCCTGATATTGTGTGGTTCATCAGAGAATTTTTGCTGTCAATAATTTGTTGCAACAGAATGTGATTATTAATGAATGGTGTGACCTACCACTGACATTTCTTCTAAATTCTTGTCCATATTCTGGATTATTCTACTTAGTCTGATATTGTGTTTTCATGAATAAGGTATCATCACTATCTCCATCATCTTCCTGGCCTTGCAAAGATAGGACTAGAAGAGAGAGCTTTCATCCCAACTTATTTACCTCTCCACTCCTCAGGAAAGGTAAGAATCAGCAAATTCTGCTTCAGGCTGGTACTTTGTACAACTCATTTGTAGCATGGGCTAGACAGAATGGAGACTAGAACTTAGATGTTTTCTGGCATGACCTAAGTATGCTTACGGTCATTTTTTTTTTTTACTGTGAAATTCTAG
Source organism: Notamacropus eugenii (assembly GCF_028372415.1). NCBI lineage: Eukaryota > Metazoa > Chordata > Mammalia > Diprotodontia > Macropodidae > Notamacropus > Notamacropus eugenii. Next base: position 85,930,801 of record NC_092879.1, on the reverse strand, counting down.
AATTTCAGACCATGCTCATGTGAATGAACAAAAGTACTTATTAAAGCCAATATGGATTAATATTAATAATAATAATATTTCTCCTCATATGCAGATAGAGATATATTTGAGGTGATAACTACAGAAAGACAGGGATGCTAATACACCATTGGGGGACCTGTGAATTTGTGAATTGGTCTAACCATTCTGGAAAGTAATTTTGAATTATGCTAAGAAAGTGCCTCTTATGTCCATATCCTTTGACCTAGTAGTCCTCTTGGCTAGGCATAAGTCCCAAGAAGATCAGAGATCAAAAGAAAGGTCCCATATACACCAAATTAGTCATAGCAGCACTTTTTGTGGTAGTAAAGAGCTTGAAACAAATTGGTTAGAGAATAGCTAAACAGATTATGGTACATGAATACAATAGAGTATTACTGCACTGTAAGAAACAAGAATTCAAAAAGTATGAGAAGACATATGAACTGATGCAGAATGAAATAAGCAGAGCAGACAAATAATGCATTCAGTGACTCCAAAAAATGCAAATGGAAAGAATTAAAGACCAAAACTAATTTCTATCTAATTTTAATGACCAAAATGGAACCTCGAGAAAATGAACATCCCTTCCCTGCTTCTCACCCTCAATCTTCTTTGAAGAAGTAGGGAACTGCATTTACATTGAGAGACAGTTCATGTGTTGGTTGATTTTGCTAGTTTGTTTTCCCTTAACATTTTTTTACACTGGTCAAGGAAATTCTGCATACCCTTCAAGATTGGATTCCTGTGTTAGTTGGAAACTTGAACTACATGACATTTGATTCTGATTCTATAATTCTATATGAATGAAATTACTTAAAAATAATAAAGAAATAGATGTTGAAAAAAATTGTTCTATAAAATAATTCACTGGGTAAGCGTAGGGAGATGGGTATGTTTTGGAATGAAGATGATATAAAAAAGAGATGCCAACAAATATGGTGTTAAAATAATTAAATTTTTGTAACATGGTCTTTGCAAAACTAATTTGATCTCATTTAATCCTCACAACAACCCCCTGAAGTATGTTTGATTATTACACCTTTACATATGAGGAAACTGAGGGTTAGAGAAATGAAGTGATTTGCCAGGCTACCAGAATAAGTTTATAATTAATTTCTTTAAGTATTGACTGATTTGATCTCCTTGCTGTCCAAGGGTCTTTCAAAAATCTTTTCTAGCACCACAATTTGAAAGCATCAATTATACAGTGCTGTTTTCCTTATAGTCCAACATTATAGTCCAGCCATACATTGCTGGTAGAAAAAATATTGCTTTGACTATATCAACCTTTGTTGGCAAGGTGATGTCTCTGCTTTTTAGTATGTTGTCCAGATTTGCCATAGTTTTCCTTCCAAGGAGCAAATGTCTTTGAATTTTATGGTTGCAGTCACCATCTACAGTGATCATTGAGCCTGTGATAGTAGGCTATTAATAAATGTTTGTTGACTGACTATGTCACCGCTGCCTGTATTTACAGAAAATCTCATTTTGAATTATATGTGTGACCACTTCTATCCAGTAGTAAAGGTAATTAGCTATCAAATGTGGATCAGATATTTCACATAAAGACTTTTATTGGATCTCATTTGCTATTTGGAGAATAAAGTCCTGTTAATCCCACAATCTCAAATGCTTTCTTGTTCAAACTTAGTTTATCTCACTCAACAGAGTCAGACCTCCTTCATATTAAAAATGCAACTGTTATTTATTCGTACTGCTTTTTTATAGACTACATCAAATTCAATCTCTGCTGCAATTTTGTTGCGATGCTAAGCATTTGCACATGTAATTTCCTTGTTGTTAAGATTTGTCCTCAGAAAGCAGGTAGTACCTGTACAGATGTGTTTTGTGTAATTTAGTAATCCTACATAAAAATCTTTTCCATTCACTGAAGTGTATAATCACCTGTTAGATATGTGCACACAACTCTCAGTCAAATCAGTGGGTGTGTTGTACGTATGTTGACAAGGGGAGGGATTGGCTCAGGGCTCTTAGGGGGATTAACCTACCCTAGTAAAGTATGCATGTCCTGGATCTCAGTTGTCTAAGCTCGAAACTCATCCCCGCTCTATCCCTCCATCTCTCCAGTGCTGTTCGATTTTCCTTGAAAGCAGTTTTACCTGACCATTTTCTCATAATCCATATCACTGATTGCTTACTTCATAAATGCCAATATGTAAATTAGCCTGTTCAGAGTGTTATGGAGAATTAGTAAAATGCACCCACTTTCTGCCAACAAAGATACTGTATTTGAAAAAAAAGAAATACTGGGAGTGTGTTGATTCAACATTAAAGAGAAACTGCTATTTAGATGCTTTGTCATATTCAGAAGCTAATGAAAACATAAACTCCACTTGGATTGTTTTTTTCAGCCACTTTAGTGTCTTGAATGGGAAAAGATTAGAAGAAGATAATAGGGCAGGAATAATAAAATAAAACATCAGAGAGGATTATGGGTAAGTGCTGAAAAGAGGAGGGAAAGGGAGAAAAGGAGAATCATTTCCAAAGAGATAAAGTCACTTTTCAGACTTGAATAGAGTTTGTTTTCATACTTACTATAAGTGACTATGGATAAGTCCTTTCCCTATGAACCTCAACTGCCTCGAAGGAGGTAGTTGAGCTAAATGGTTTCTAAGATCTTTTCTCATCTTAATTCCCATTAAGCTGTGGACCTTCACTCTGTTGATTCTGCAATTCTCCTGTGACATACAATTAGAGTCATTGACAGAAATAATAACCCCCTTTAGTGGTCAGATCATGGTTTGGCCACCGTTGATCGAGTATGTCTCATTACTTCTTAATCCACAAGGCAGAGGTAAAGCCAAGCTCTTCAAACCGAAGCTTCAGCAATATCAAAGAACAAGAATGCTTTGTCTTCCTATGTAAAAATAGCAATGTCAATTTCCGACTCTGCTCAGATAGCCACAGGCCCTGCCATTCAGCAACTCTGTTATGTTTTAATATTCCAAAGGCTCAATGACCTTAAAGGAAACCCATTCTTTTTTTTTAATTAAAGAAACATGTGTTGTTATTCTGAACATGACAAACACCAACACACATGAACATTTCCATAGACAAAAAACAGAAGACTGTTGTATATGAAATTGCAGATCTCGTTATGTACAGCTTGTTTTGTTTCTTTAGTTATATACTAAATTCAGCACGTTAGTTCCCAAAATAGTCCCACCCCTCTCTGTTTGCCTCTGAACCTTCTTCTATTCTTTTTTGCGTAGTTTTTAAATCTTCATTGATGTTCATCTTTCCATTTCCCCCTTCCTCCCTTGTCTTGCATCACTATTACTGTTATCCTTTCTTCCCTACTTTTCCCTCCCCCCAAAACTTCCTTTGAAACAAGTTAGTATAGTCACGGAAAACAGGTCTATGTACTGGCTATGTCCAAAAATATGCGTATCATTCTGCACTTCTAGCCTATCTTCTCTCTGTCCAGAGGTGGGAAACATGATTTATCCTCAGTCCCTTAGAATGATGTTTGGTCATTATGTTTGCATTGATCAGAGTTAAGTGTTTATCGGTTGTTTTCCTTTACAACGTTTGTGGACATTGTACAAATGTTTCTCCTGCTTCTCACTTCTCTCTGTATCACTTTTTGCAAGTCTTATCGAGTTTCTTGGAATACATTTCTTTTGTCATTTCTTCCAGTGTAGTAATATTTCATTGTGTTAGCATGCCATAAGTTGTTCAGTTGTCCCTTAATGAATGGGTACCACCTTAGTCTCCTTTCTTTTGCTACAGCCCAAAGTGCTTCTAAGAATACTTCATACCTGTGGGTTCTTTGACCTCTTTAGAGATATAAGTACAGTGAAACTTATTCTTTTTGAGGGAGTCTGTTAACTTTAGGTCCTTAGATTGCCCTGGCTGCACTAACTGGCAATGTGAAATTTATCAGAATGAAGAGTCCGCTGAGAAACCAAATAGTTTCTGGCATTCTTTTGTAAATCAATAGAAGTACGGCTAGTTTAGAAATGCTTAAGTTGATCATTCTTTGTTTTGTCAAGAAATTTGAGGATGTGATATTTTCCTTTGGACCATTATTGAGACCCTAACAAGATAGCATGGTACTTATATGTAAACTTCAAAAATGAATATTTGGAACATTATTCCCTGCTGCCCAGATGAGTCGGAGGACCTGGGTTTGAATTCTGATTTTGCCACTGACTATCTGAGTGGGCACACTACCTGGGCACATCATTTCATTCTCAGGGCCTTGCATTCCTCCTCTGGAAAATGAGATTAGAGTGAGTGACTTCAAAGACCCCTTCGGGTTTTAAATCTATAGTCCTATGAACTCTTTACCATTTTCTCCGTCTCGGTATGTAAGGTGCCTAAAGAGTGAATGACTTCTACAGAACCATATTTTATTCAGGTTACATTATTTTCCCTCTCCTCTATCCATGTCTTATTATGGTATAGAAGTGACATTGAATCCTCAATGACCATGTCAGCTAAGCACCAGCCCCACCAGTTCTTCCCAAGCTAGAAAAACTTTGAGTCTAAGCCCAGTGATGGGATGGATGTCTCCTGTCTCAAGACCAGCCTCTGTAGACTTGGACAGGTACATTACCAAGCTGACCCAGACTCAAAAACCCCTTGCCTGTAGTCTACTCCCCAAGACCATCTGCCAAGACCAAGGTGCAGGAGGGATGCAGTCTGCAACCTACTTGAAACATACATGTGCTTTTTTTTTCAAGTATGCTTTTTAAAAAGTATATTCACTTTGGGCTTGTTTAAACTGAAAAAACAGAAGTTCATTCAAGACTAACTTCCATGTACTTAGTCTTGGAAACTTTTTTTTCCTTCCAACGAGCTGAAAAACAGATTCTTTTGTTTCCAACGCCTTTATTTTTCTATCCTAAGATTAACCCTGGAGGTAGCTTAGCTGTAACCTTCTGGTTTAACAATTGGATTTCATTTTGATCTGGGGTACGCCTGCTTTTTACATAGCTTCAGTGAGAAGCAGAGCAGATCTTGCACTAGCCTTTATCCTGTATTCTCTGTGTTCAAGATCCAAGAAAACAGTTTATCTGGTGCCTCTGACCCCCTAGCAGATGCATTAAGACAGCCTTGTGCATAGATGGTGATTTTGGATGGCAGAAATTCATTATGTCCCCCTGTGACTCCTTGTATTATTGCTCATTACTGAATGTTATGATAGTGGTAGCATGCCAGCTCTGCCACATTCCCTTTTGCATTTTTCTGATGGCTTTCTCTCAATTGGTACTTCCCTTTGATGATATCCCTCCTTGTCCTCCTGTGCTCTGATACCTTCTTGTGGGTTTATGGTCATCCTCTGCTCATCAATGATGCATGAGAAATATTTTCAAAGAATCTTCTACTTTCTGTGGCTTCGTGACTTCATAAGGTCATTGTATAACAAGTTTACCTTATAGAACTGAGCTAGATGAGTTCATGGGAATGAAACTGGCAAGGAAACTGTCCACACAGGGGCAGAATACAGGGGGTTGCCATAATATAGAGGAACCTCATTAGAATACAAGAATTCCTTTATTTATTATATTTGCATTCTCAAACACCTATGTTGGTGCGAGATACAGAATGGGTACTTAATAAATGCTTGTTGATTGATTTTAAAGTCCATCGACTCATGGTTCCATTCCAAAGATAAAAGGGATGGCCCGGGGGAAACTATTTTTATACATCCCAGTCATTTCCCTGAAGAGGCTCGAATGAGAGAATATTTATAAAATGCACTCAGCCCACTGCCTAGCACATAGGAGGTACTATATAAATGTTTATTATCTCCTCCCTTCTGTGTCTCAAATATATAATGTCTCATAATCTCTTATCTCCCCGGGGAAAAACGGAAGTGAAAAGTCTAATCACCAGCATTTAATTCAATTCAATTTCACAAAAGTGTAAAATTTTCAAGATGAAAGTGTTCAGTTTGATTGAAAAAGAGAGTTGCCTCTGGTGTCCAAAGGCTTGGGTTTGAGTTCTTGCTCTCCTAATACCTTTGTGACCTTGGGCATATCTCTTCTCCCTTGTGAGTTCAGTTTCTTCTCCTTATATATGATAGGTTTAGGTTAGGTCATGTCTCAGATTTCAAAGAGCCAGCTGAAAATCCTGTAAACTGTATACTCTGAAGATTTGAAAAGACACATACTAACTCAAGGTATCATTTATTACCTTTTACTAATTACAAAATAAACAGCCTGTGGATGCCCGATAGTTTCCCCTTTCTTTCTGTCTGCCCTATAACTCCTGATGATCTCGTGAGTACTGATGAGATTAGAAAATAAACTTTTTCACTCTTCCCAGTAAAATTCTGTCCGAAAACTAAGCATCTCTGTGTGTGAGTACTGGTTTCATTGTTCCTGCTGCATCTCCTTTGGAGTCAGGAATGGGGTCTCCCTTCACAAGCAGAGTTGTCTTTCTGACCCTTTGGCTGTGATATATGTTCTCTCCTCTGCTCAGCCTTACTCTCTGCTGCTTGTGTTACATTTTTCTTGAGTATGACCTTAATCTCCCAGGCTATGATTTTTCCTGGATATCTTGACAAGAGCTCAATTGAGTTTGGCTTTGATTATGTCACCACCCTTGGAAAATACCAAACCTGATCCAGGGGCCAGTAGGCCGATGTCTCTCAGTTATACAACCTAATCATCTATGCCTGCCTTCAAATCCTGTATTTTTTCCTGTCAGTACTATTCATTTTTTTCCCAATGGTAAATGAAGTCGCAGGAGAAAATAAGAAAAGACGATGTAAGACTTTATTTCCTTATTTGCTCAGTGAGTGTCATTTTTCTGAAAGATGCTGCTCTTTAGAATTTAGGTTGTGTTTTTTAGAGATATATATAAATTTAAAAGAAGATATTCTGTGACATCTCCACATTGGCACCAACAAACATAGCTCTCTGAAGTTTTTGCTGCGCGTTTACATAGGAAGACTTTCATCAGCTTGTGGCATCCAAAGTACTTTTTGTATCATTTTTCAGCCATGGTCCATTCATTCAAAAATCTCCTTTGCATGATTTTCCTTTTGCAAGCCAGACAGACCCCACTCACAAAGGCTTCTGCAATGTCATGGGCATCCCCTTGGTCATCTTTCTTCACGAAGCCCAAAGCAACTGGCTGAAAAGAAGATCATTTCGCTACTAGCTGCTTGTTTTTCCCAATGAGCCGTCAAGTAGCCAATTTGATTTTCTTTTTCACTGCATCGAGAGATGTTTTGGCAATGTACAGATGCAGCTCTGGTATCAGTCTCCTTATTCAGAATAACAACTGCTCACTATGGGATGACATGAGGAGAGTTGCTAAGGATGGGTAAGTGTGGATGAGCTGTGTTCTGCATTTATTGCTCTAGGGAATTCCCACATGGCTAAGATTTCAGAATGGTAACAAGGTTACATTTGTATAGGACTTAATAAGTTACCAGCCAAATGTACATACAACCATCTTCATAACAATCCTATGAGACACATAGGGTTTTTTATCTATTGTCACAGAGGAGGAAACTAAAGATCATATAGGTTAAGTGACTTGCCCAAGATCACAGAGCTAAGTGGTAGAGTTAGATTAGAATCTAGGCCTTCTGGCTCCAGGTTTTCCATGACAGCATGCTGCTTCTTAAAGCCAACATTAAGCATTTGAAGCTTTTTAGATAATCGTTGCTACAAATGGAGTTTTGCAATGGAAATATGAGCTACTAACTCCAAATCTATGGATAAGATTGGGCAGGGGTGGGGAGTGGGAGTGAAGGGAGGATGTAGGAGAAGGACCCAACCTGTAGTCTCATCTGTCTGGAGAAATGCCCTCCACTGAAGCAAATCAGCAATTCATCTGTAATTTGGAATCTTAGCCAGTTGCCTGGGGCACCAGGACTGAAGTCACTTGCCCAGGGTCACAACTAGGGAATGTCATAAGCAGCTCTTCCTTCCTTTGTGGTGGGCCCCCCCTCAACTGCACAGTCACGTCTCTTGGCGAAGATAGCTGTACTTCTTCCGTGAGTTCACCTTTCAGGGTTGTGGCACTACTCCCATGGCCAGGAGTGTGAAGAGCCTACAGTGTCAAAAACAACTTTTCTCTTGTCTTTTCCCTGATAATTTGAGACTAGAATCTCATAAAAGGGGGACATTTATCACATGCTTCTTTTTACAGAACTTAATATCCATATAGAAAACTCCAGTTCTACATCCCATGAATAAAAACAAACATGCATTTAAATTCTTGTAGAACATAGCAATGATTGGGTAATTTTTCTTTAAATTTAGAAGGCTGGCTGTTCATCGAACCTCTTTGCTATTTATGAGGCCTTATGTTAGTACTGCATTAGTTTGCATATTGTTTTAATATGACTTAGAGCAGTGGGCCATATAATTGCTTGAATGTTTCTTTCCAGCAACTGCACGGCATTGCATCTTCTTGCACCTGAGAAAGCTTTCCCCTACACCTGAACACTTAACGAGCAAATTTCCAGTCATTTGGCAACAAGTGCAAACAATTTAGAACAGATCTCCTTCATGTAATTAGGACCCGAAATGAAACCATTTGCCAAATAGAGTTAGGACTGCAGACTCACAGGGAAGGCAATCTCTTGGTTGATCTGCATTCTCTTATGCAGGTTATCTTGTCAGGATGTAGGCTTTACCATTATTATTTTTTTTGCTAAGATAATAGAAATTAACTAAGTCGGTGAATCAGCATCATTTATTTCAGGGTCTGCAATTATGCAGAGGAAGTCCCCTGAAAAATACAGAACTAAATACAGCTAAAGTTATAAAAACCTGAAAGGATCAAGGGAAATACCCTAAACAGACAGTATTATTTTACACATGTATAGTTGCATATATATGTATATATGTACATACACACATATATACATACATTCACACACATGGAGGGACATGTAAAATATAGTAATGTTAAGAGCTCACAATACCTTGCAGAAGGGAAGTACTTCTGGTCAAGAGTAATATATTCACTTGAGAAACGGTGAGCATTATCTTTTACATTTAGAAAAAGATATTCCTAGCTGTCCTTGCCATTTTTAAGGAGTCAAGGAGCAGGTGGTCAGGAGCTGAATTTATAACTATGCATTTACTATAGCAGAAGCCCACCCAAAGCTCTATTGGTTGTTGAGTTAGATATTTGAGGAGGGAGTTCTTAATTATTGTAAAACTGGACTGGGAAGGAAGGCATATGTACCACATTCTTATATTTGAGAATTCTTGATGAAAATAGTCAGTGTCTTGAAGTAATTTGTTCCTACCTAAGCACTGCTTTGTTCACCTGCCACCAAGCACTTTGAAGGGCTGAAAGTCAGCTTCCTTACTGTGCCTGACATAGATCCATCCTCCCTCCTGGAAAGATCTCAGTCAGATGGAAAAGGGAGATCAGTTTTGAAAACGTCCCAAATTCGAACACAAAAAGTGTGATCCATCTGGCAGCAGGAGAAAAGAAAATGATTTGGAAATAGATATTACTGTACCAAATCTTATATGCAAATGCTGACTCCCTTCTAAATATACCCCTTAGAAAGCAGTGTTAGCATTTTCTGGTTTGATTCATGAATCTTAAAGATACCTGTCTTTCTAAATGATTGATTTTTATTTCTATTTTAGGGAATACCTCGTCATTTGTACATCACTGATAACAATGACAGTATCCTTTTGATGGACAATCCATTTTAGGAAAATAGGATGCACTTATTCCAGGAAAGAGACAAATCTTTCCTTTATCAAGTTACTAATAGTAACCTCTTACATTTTTGTGAGTTCCACAGAATCCTTAAAGTCCCATTCTGGTCAAATAAGGTTGTTTTGCTTTGGGTTAATTAGGCAGTTCTCCATGGTGGGATCTACTCCAGGGAGGCTTCAGGTTCTCCTGATGTCAGAGGATGCCAGAAGACCATTAGAACTCTCTCTTGGTCATCCGTCACTCTAGGGAAGAAGTGTATAGTGAAAAAATAATTTGCTCCCATCATAGCCAGCATTACATCATAATTACATGCATATTATATTTGCCCTCTCCATGCCCCATCTCAGCACTGGTAGAATATATGCACCTGAAGAACAAATAATTTATATCACTGACTCCTAATCGTTGGTCTTTATCTTTAAAAATATCTATTGAATGTTTAACATGGATAGTAAGTAAATGAGTACGGAATAAGGGGAGGGCATTTGTTTGTGATCATCTTGGAGAAGATGTAGAGATAAGGGCTATATGACAGCACAAGGCAGATTTAGAGACAGTTAGGTGATTACTTATTAATAATATAGAGGAATAGGCAAAAGAGACTTTTCATAAAATTTCAGTATTAGAAGAGACTTAAGCAGTCATCTGGCCCAATCCTCTCATTTTACAGAGGAGAAACTGAGGCACAGAGAGATTTAGTAACTTATTCAACATGACACAGCTATGGTGTCAAATGACTTGGCCTTGTTTATAGTTTATATACAATTATTTTTTTGTTATCATTAAATTCTCATTTATATATTAAAGAGGTGACCTGTAGCAATATCATTTTTTCCCCTATTACCATTGATATTTATCCAAATGTTCTCCACCATACTCTTCTAATGAGGTCTGTGAATTTTTTTACATGATTCTTTATAGCTTTTTAATGCAAAGGAAGGTCCACTTCCACTTCAGATAATAAGGTTAAAGTCCCAGGATATAATCAGAATGAATCATGGAGTTGTTAAGGATTTTCCTCCAAATCTAAAGCAATGTGTGAATAAGTCCTTCTTTTGAGAAGATTATGTCCTTATTAATTGGATGAAGGAAATTGTCACCACACATGAAACATGTTATGCTTGATTAGAAGATTCAGTTGTATCCATTGGCCTTATATGTAAAAACTGCAAGCCATTCAGTAGTTGAGGCATCCAGGTTTGGAAGTACTTTGTGGTGGTAAACCATTTAATTGTAAGGGGATGATTAGGGGCTTCCTCTCCATTTTCTTCTTCTTTTTTTAATGTTTATTCATTTATTTTTAGTTTTCAACATTCATTTCCACAAAATTTTGAGTTCCAAATTTTCTCCCCATCTCTCCCCTCCCCCACCCAATAACGCTTTGCATTCTGATTACCCTTTCCCTCAGTATGCACTATCACACCCCTCCCTTCCCTTGTCCCCATCTTCTCTCTTTTCTTGTAGGGCAAGATAGATTTCTATACCCCTTTACCTATATTTCTTATTTCCCAGTTGCATGTAAAAACAATTCTCAACATGTGTTCCTAAAACTTTGAGTTCCAAATTCTCTCCCTTCCTCCTTCCTCACCCATCCTCACTGAGAAGACAAGCAATTCAATATAGGCTATATACATGTAGTTTTGCAAAACACTTCCATAATAGTCATGATGTGTAAGACTAACTATATTTCCCTCCATCCTATCCTGTCCCCCATTTATTCTTTTCTCTCATTTGACTTTGTCCCTCCCCAAAAGTGTTTACTTCTAATTACTGCCTTCTCCCATTTGCCCTCCCTTCTATCATCCCCCTCACCCCACTTGTCCCCTTCTCCCCTACTTTCCTATGGTGTAAGATATATTTTCATATCAAATTGAGTGAGCATGTTATTCCCCCCTTAAGCCAAATGTGAAGAGTATGCTTTACTTTTTCCCTCTCACATTCTCCCTTTTCTTGTCCATTGAAAAAGATTTTTCTTACCTTTTTTATAAGTGATAATTGGCCCCATTCCATATCTCCCTTTCTCCTCCCAATATATTCCTCTCTCACCCCTTAATTTTATTTTTTTAGATATAATCCTTTCTTATCCAACTCAACCTGTGCATTCTCTCTCTCTCTCTCTCTCTCTCTCTCTCTCTCTCTCTCTCTCTCTCTCTCTCTCTCTCTCTCTCCACACACACACACACAAGTGTGTGTCTGTGTGTGTGTGTGTGTGTGTGTGTGTGATCCCTCCAACTACCCAAATACTGAGAAAAGTATCAAGAGTTACAGATATTACCTTTTCATGTAGGAATGTAAACAGTTCAGCTTTAGAGTCCTTTATGATTTCTCTTTCCTGTTTACCTTTTCATGCTTCTCTTGATTCTTGTGTTTGAAAGTCCAATTTTCTACTCAGTTCTGGTCTTTTCATCAAGAATGCTTGAAAGCCCTCTATATTATTGAATGAATATTTTTTCCCCTGAAGTATTATACTCAGTTTTGCTGGGTAGGTGATTCTTGGTTTTGATCCCAGTTCCTTTGACTTCTGGAATATCACATTCGATCCCTTAATGTAGAAGCTGCCAGATCCTGTGTTATCCTGATTGTATTTCCACAATACTAGAATTGTTTCTTTCTAGCTGCTTGCGGTATTTTCTCCTTGACCAGGGAACTCTGGAATTTGGCTACAATATTCCTAGGAGTTTCTCTTTTCAGGTCTCTTTCAGGAGATGATTGGTGGATTCTTTCAATATGTGTTTTGCCCCTGCTTCTAAAATATCAGGGCACTTCTTCTTGATAATTTCATGAAAGATGATGTCTAGGCTCTTTTTTTGATCATGGCTTTCAAGTAGTCCCATAATTTTTAAATTGTCTCTCCTGGATCTATTTTCCAGGTCACTTGTTTCTTCAATGAGATATTTCATATTATCTTCTGCTCTTTCATTCTTTTTGTTTTGTTTTGTAATTTCTTGTTTTCTCATAAAGTCATTAGCTTCCATCTGTTCCATTCTAATTTTTAAAGAACTATTTTCTTCAGTGAGCTTTTGAACCTCCTTTTCCATTAGGCTAACTCTGCTTTTTAAAGCCTTCTTCTCCTCATTGGCTTTTTGGACCCCTTTTTCCAATTGAGTTAGCCTATTTTTAAAGGTTTTATTTTTTTCAGCATTGTTGGGTCTCTTTTAGCAAGCTGTTGACTCACTTTTCAAAATTCTGTGGCCTGAGACCATTGCATATTTATTTTGGAGATACTGGATGTAGAAGCCTTGACTTCCTCTGACAGTATGCATTGCTCTTCCTCACCTGAAAGGATGGAAGAAAATACCTGTTCACCAAGAAAGTAACCTTCTATAGTCTTATTTTTTCTCCCTTTTAGGGGCATTTTCCCAGCGAGTAACTAGATTTTTGAGTCCTTTGTCAAGAGGAGGGTATACTCTGGAGACCTGAAAGTTCTCAGTTCCTCCAAGGTGACACAATGAAAGGAGAGGAGTTCAGTCCTCACTTGGCCTGCTCACTGGTCAGGGTGCAACCAAAAATTTTTCTGCCCAGAATCTGCGAGTGGCACAATTCCCTCTCCACAACCACCCCCAGCTTTGCTGAGTCAGCCTAGCATACCTCCTCACCCCAGGACTGTGCTCAGGGCTGAGATTAAGATCAACTGCTCAATTCCTCCAAGGGCTTTAGGTGGATGGCTCCTCAAATGGATGCTGCAGCTGCCGCCACCACTGCTACCACTTCCTGGGGCTAGGGCTAGGGGAGCACCCTGTTCCCTTCTCTTTCTTTGAAGCTTTATTTTGTGCTTGTGGGTTAAGGGGTCTGGGAACCTCCACTGCTGCTGGGGATTCTGCCCCCGAGGTCTGTTCTGGTCCTGTTACTCCCTGTGCTGCACGGCCAAGGTTGGGCTGTGCTCCACTCCATGCTTCATGTGATAGACCTTTCCTGTTGGCCTTCCAGGGTACCTTTGGCTGGAAATCTCTTTCACTGTGTCATTCTGTGGCTTCTGCTGCTCTAGAATTTGTTTAAAGGTATTTTATGGGCTGTGGCAGAAGAGCTAGAGTGTGTGCATCTTTCTACTCTGCCATCTTGACTCAGCCCCTCTTTTCCATCTTCTTGCTAACCTCTCCCCTTTCCCCAGGTCATTGGAGCGACTAGATTTGAAGGATATAATGTATGCTTTAAGGGACAGAGAAACAAAACTGAGAACAGATATGGGGAATGAATCACTAGAGGGGGAAAAAAGCAGCTTCAAGGAATATTACATGTTGAGAAGAGAAGAGAGGAGAGAACTGTTCATGGATTCAACAAATGAAGCAGACCCTGAGATCATGACAGTGATATTGTTTTCAAAGGGAGCTGAGAAAGGACTTCCATGTCCTGAAGTCTTGTCATTATCAGTTACCACATATGTTTCATTTTGTTTTTGTTTTTTTGTTTATATGGCCATACATATATCTTACACATGTATCTTACTGCTATTGTAATCTCACTTTTCTTATGGGTGCTGGGGGTACTTGTAGGAAAGGACAACCCGAAATTCTTGTGGGAATATTTTGTACCAACTGTTTTAATATAACATCATAGAAAATGTCTTTGCTAAAATTAATGTCTACAATGGGGGAGCATGAATAAGAGCAACCACCCACAAAATTACCCCTAGAACACAGGGTGGCAGTCATCCATTTGGGGACCAAAATTGTGAACATATGAAATTTTGAGGAGGAATCCAGAGAGGCTATTACAGTGGGATACAATACTCCTAGTTAAGCATTGAATCTAATTCTGTTCCTTTTTTGGTAAATAATATTTTATTTTTTCAGTTGCATGTAAAGATAGTTTTTACCATTCATTTTTAATAAGATTTTGAGTTTCAAAATTTTTCTCCCTCCATTCCTCCTGTCCCTCCTCCCTCCCATCTCTCTTCCCCAAGACTGATATGGGTTATACATGTACAATTATGGACACGTATTTCCACATTAATGATTTGGCCTTCTAATTAGAGATTGTTTCTACTCCACTACTCAAATGCCACACTGCAGAACTTCATTCTTGACCTTATTCTGCTAATTTTATGGGTGAAGGTGTGCTTAGGAAATTTGCAGGTGACATAATATGTGTGGTGTGATGAGGAGAGGAAGGTTTATATGACAGAAGTGAAGTTAGGAAAGAATATTGACAGGTACAGAAGATGGGTCAACACAAATAATGACATTTAATTGGAATAAAGGTAAAGTCCTATCTTTCAGTTTAAAAAAAGCCAGCTATATAAGATGGGAAGATCTGACTATTAGTAGTTTACGTGAAGAAAGCTTAGGGGTCTTAATGAATGCCTATCTCAACATAAGCCAATGGTGTAACCTGGCTTAAAAAAATGTCAGTGCAGTCTTGGACTGTGTGAGAAGACTCCTCAGCACAATGAGAAACTAGTCCCTTTGTACACTGCGTTAGTCAGACCACAGCTGGAGTACTGTATTTAATTTGGACTACTGATTTTAAGAGAGATGTACAATAAGGGTCCCCGAAAAGTTATTCATTCCCATCCATATTTTAGAAATAATATTTTAGGATTATGTTTAAAGATTATGTTCTGATTATATAGAAATTATTTTTAATAGACTTAGGTGTTGGTACTCAGTTAGAAATTTTAATTTCTACCTCTTTGTCTTAATTGCTTGGTGACATTGGGTCAGTCTCTTCCTTTCTTTGGGTCTCAGTTTCCTCAACTGTCATATGTGGGAGTTGGACTTGATAACCTCTAAGATTGCTTCTACCTCCAGATCTATTATCCTATGATCCTATGTGTGACTAGACTTTGCAACCCATGCAACCTCAATAAATGTCAAGTTCATGATGGTATCACACATTTATTATAAGCTAAGAGAAGGAGGAAGGGACAAAAAACATTTGCTGAGCTAAGATTCTGGTGCTAATGGTTTTATACAATGATTGTAAAGCCCATGATATACTGAAAGATGATATTCCATTCTTTTCCCTTCTATTCTATTAAGTGTAGGTTTTCAACTGAAATTGTTATAATCTAGGAGAACAGTTGTGATCCTAGGTGCCTGTATACCACGTATATTGCAGCTGTACAATGGGAAACCTTCTTAGAGAGATTTATTCTACTTTTGCCATTTCAGGATTCTGTTGCTGAACCAAGGGAATGGATATCGAAAGAGTCTTGAAAATGATTTATTGTAAAACATAGTCCTTGACTCCTAAACTAGACAGCAGAACTAGAGAAGCAGCCACAGTTTTATGAGATGGACATAAAATAGGAGGTGAACAAGCTTAGGAGTTCTCAGACGTTCTTTCGTCAGTTATCACCTTCATCCTGGAGAAAGGAGCTCAGACTCCTCCAGAGCTGCTGCCCCAACCAGTCTTTGTGCTAGACCCATAAAAGGCTCTTTATTGCGAAAATTTTGCAGTCTTAGTGGAAAATTCCTTGCAAGGAACCTCCATTATGGAGAAGGCTTTTAAAAGATAAACAGTATATACACAGAGCTATTTGTTGGTGGCTCATGCCCTAGGGTAAGTCAATTCCCATTAGAAATTACCAGTCATTCAGAGTTTCCTGTCCAAAAATAAGAATGATGTTTGCATACATAGAAGAATTTGCAGAATTACAGCTCAAATGCTCCATTTTTTTCTAGAATGTTAATGTTCTATAATTTCCAGAAAAGGATACATTGCCTCTACCACTCAATCTGTGGCAAATAAAAGTCCAATGAAATGTATTTCAACTTATATTTCTTATCTTTTCTATCTGATTATTTAGCTTGTATGGATTTGAAATGCACTAAAAACATAAGGGATGCTCTGCTCACTTTATGATGCTAAAAAAGCCATAATACATAGTTTAGAAGACTCTTTAATGGAACTCATAGCGGAGACTGCAGATTTTTCCTCTTCCCCAGGTTAGGGCAATGCCAAAGGCGTCCTTGCTCCCACCTTCTCCCCAGATTCATCCATACGTTCTGGATGTTGTGGGAAGCAGTCTCATTAAATGGAAATTGCCTCAGTGGTTATTAGAGAGGGAGGAAATGGGAGATCTATTAAGTCTTTAGACCAGTGATTCTTAACCTGTTGTCCATGAACTTGTTATTAAAATATTTGGATGACTGTATTTCAGTGTTACTGGGTTACCTTTGTAATCCTGTGTACTTTATGACCTCAAAAATCATACTTTGAGAAGGGGTCCATAGGCTTTGCCAGACTCTCAAAAGAGTCCTTGACATAAAAACGGTGTTACCCTCTGGCTCAGCTTCCCAGGAAGTGTTAACACACGGATGAGGCACCCCCGTGTGGATTCTGAGAGAGAGGGGGGAACCATCCAACTTGGCACTAGCAAGGAGTATGAATGGAAGGTGATTGCCAGTCAGCTTCTGTACCACCTAAATTGGTTGAAATGGAAAGACAAGGGAAAAATCCACATTGGGTCCATCTTTAGTAATGCATGAAAGCTGTCATACAGAAGCCAAGTGTCTCTTTCCAAAGTAAGAGATATGTGGAGTATGGTAATGTCCAAACAAAGGAAATGATGACACATTTGAAGAAGTAAACAGTAAGATAAATCGTGAGTCCCCCTGCATACGAATGCAAGGCATAAGTAGCCTATTAGAACTTCTGGCTTATACATTTGGAATGCCTTTATTACTCTAATACAAATGCTAGCATTCTGAGACATTAAATGTACAAATCAATTATTGTTAGGAACAATATAATCTTTGTTATTTTATTTACATGCACTCAAAGTCATGTGCTAACGATTTGTAGTTTAACCAGATTAAAACTTTTGGCAATATATTAAACAGATAATATGGGTTTAAGCTCTGCTTACCGAGAAGGAAATATTTTAATTTTTATTTGTGAAATTGGGACTGAGAGGCAGAATCATTCTTTTTTTTCTCTATCCTAAATGGGTCTAATAACTCCATGTGAACACCATACCTCCATTACATTACTACTAATGTCCCAAATATTCAAAAAAGGCAAGAAGATTGGTTCTGCCAACTATAGACCAATGGCCCTTGATTTCTATCGGTGGCAGAATTCTAGGACCCACTATTGAAGGGATCTTATATGTGGTAGACTTCCTTTGTTATGCTTTTTTGGATAGACCATTACTTTTAAATGTGCATGGAAAGGTTGCTTTTTAGTATCGTTCAATAGCTCATTTAGCATTTTCATCAGTTTTGAGAAACTTTCAGCATCTTGAAAGAAAATAAGGCTTGTAAGATTTTTAAGAGTTGGTTTTTGGTTTGGTTTGGTTTTGAAATTTTGTTTTACCTTTCCTGGAAACTGATATAATCCTTCTAGAAATGGAAACAGTAGTTGCTAAAAATTATCATGGTTTCATTAAGAACAGGTCATGTCAAACTAATCTTATTTCTTTTGGAAAAATTATTATAAAATTTAATAATTCTAAACAAAGCAACCTAATAAACATACCAAACAAAAGACAAAAAATCTTACAGTCAAAACTAGCCTTCAACAAGCTGGAACCAAGTTAATTTACAACCAACAGACAAGTGAAGAAAATGCTTTGATTCTTTGTCCCCTTGTAGGTCTCTGAAAGTTTTAGCATCTTTAACATCGCTTTTCTCCCTTCTTCCTCTTTATCGACACTTGTTGGTTTGCATAGCCTTCTAGTTTTGCTTATTTTGCTATATCTTACCTCATCTAGGTCTCATATTTCCTTACATGCTTTATATTTATCATTTGCAAGGATATCGCAGTATTACATTATGCTAATATGTCAATATTTATTCGCCAGTTCACAAGTTGTTGGACATGGAAGTTGCTACTGGTTTTTATTATTTCAATTAGAGCAAGTACGAACAGTTTTAAACACATAGTAATTTCATTCCTTTTCATCTTGTTTTGGTGATAGATTCCTGACTCTTATAAGTCAGGACTTGCTGGGTTGAAAACGATGATGTTTTGTGCTCATTACATATTTTCGTAATACTCTAAAATGTTTGCTCCAGTGTGCAAACCCCCAGCATTTTGTTAGTGGCTGTTTTTCCACAATCGAGTCAACATGGAAATTTGTTAATTTTGCCGTTCTAGTGTGTGATGGGTGGCGTCTTAAAAGGGTCTTGATTTGTACTTGTCTGGTGAATAAGACATCTGAGCACATATTCATGTAGTTGTTAATAGTTTGTATTTCCTTCTTCATAAATTGACCATTCATGTCCTTTGACCATTGCTCCATTGGTGAGTATTTATTTTTAGTCTCTCTCTCTCTCTCTCTCTCTCTCTCTCTCTCTCTCTCTCTCTCTCTCTCTCTCTCCATATATATATATATATATATATATACACACACACATATATGTGTGTGTGTATATATATATATATATATATATATATACACACACACATATATGTGTGTGTGTGTGTGTGGTGTGTGTGTATAATTTTCTCATAGAATTATTATTTTAAACCTTTTTTTCAAGGCTTCATGAATTTTGTTGTGTATTTATTAGATGCATACATATTGAAGATATACTCTCCTGCGGTATAGAGACGTTTGTTGAAATATAATGTTCCTTCGTTTAAAAATATTTCCTGATTTGAATTCAACTTTGTCTGACATCATAAGTGCCATTCTTTTTTTGTGATTTGGCAGGATAAATAATAACAAAAATAGCTCATATCAATCAAGACGTATTTATTTTGTACAAGGCACTTCATTAAGCACATTAAGGTTTACGCTGTGTGTTCCTCACAACAACTATGCAAATGAGCAGATTGGACTAGACGACCTCTAAGTTTAGTTCCAGCTTTAGATCTTCAGTCCTATGAAACAGATGTGCTTAGTCATCAATTGTGTGAGAACTAACTGGGCATTTTAATAATAGTAATAGCAGTAAGCATTTCTAAGCACTTCAATGTTTCCAAGCTGCTTTATACTCTTAATCTAATTTGATCCTCACAACAACACCGAGCTCTGTGCTAAATATTAGGTCATAGTGTAAGACAACAGCCAATCTGCATTGAGAGAGATGTGATGTCCAGGACCAGGGAAACATAAGGAAATAAGCATTTTTATATCACCTGCTATGTGTCAGGCATTGTGCTAATTACAAATATTATCTCACTTGATCCTCATGACAACCATAGGAGAGAGGGTCTATTAATATCTCCATTTTGCAGGTGAAGAAACTGAAGTAGGCAGAAGTTAAGTGACTTACACAGGATCACACAGGTAGGAAGGATCTAAGATTGAATTTGAATTTATGTCTTCCTGACTCCAGGCCCAGAAAAATACCTATGCTTAGACTATTTTATGCAGTTGAATGGAAAGTCAAATGAGTTTATACTTTAATGTACATATTTTGGACAGGTCCTGCAGATAGATGGATAGTGTACTGAGCCCAGAATTGAACAAGAGGGAGGGAAAGGATGACTTTCTTTGGGGAAAATTTATAGTACTTTCAACAATCCCAAGCTACTTGTTGATATGAAACCCATCTTTGAAAATAAGTACATCTTCCCAGTGATGCTATGTGGCTGTGTCTCAAGGAACATTACTATTTCTAAAGAACTAGAATTGCGGATGACCGAGGTGATGTAGAGACACATGGTAGGTATATGTAGACATACATGCAAGAAATGATGTAAAGCATGTCATGTGAGAAATAAGTGAGCAGAAAGGTAGGTATGCTGGATACTACTTTAGTATCCATCAAATTTCAAAAGACCTAGAATGGCGATTCCCAACTTGTGGGGCCACTAAGCACATTGCAAGGGGTATGCCTCATTAAATTACTCTATTTAACAAGCAGACATCCTATCTGAAGACTAAATAATTAGTATCTTGTACATATATGACTCACCTTTTTCATACATATATGGATGTTGTGATTGGTAAAGAACAATTTAATTTAAAAGCATTTTGGAATTCATGGTAACTTTTGTCATTATTCATTTTCTCAGTCAGTGGATACTAATAACATAACTACTAGGAAGTGTGAACCACAAAAAAGCAGTCTTTAGATCGAGAAGGCATAGACAAACTACACTGTTTGATGGAGTGCCTTTGTGAGAGATATCCTAGTTCCATTGGAGGATTTCAGTATAACTGGAGTAGATGTGTGACTTCATTGGTATAGGGAGCTCTTAATGAGGGGACTCTTTCTGCCAATGCAGCTTGGAACCTCCTCCATAACTTAGTCTTTGAGACTTGTCTGGGACACAGAAAAATTAAATTACTTGCCCATGGTTACATAACTAGTGTGGATGTACCAGGGGATAAATCCAAGTCTTCCTGATTCCAAAGATAGCCTTTTTCTCATCGTGCCACATTCTCTTTATCATTCAATATGTACACACACACATGCATACACACATATGTATGCATGTATATAATACCACATTTTGTTTCTCAACTATACAGCTAATTTTCATCATCAATGAGTCCACACTAAAAGCTGTTGTGGGGACTGGAGTCACTACAGTAGGCCATTCAGACAGATGTTATGCTGTGCATAGTAAAAGGAAGAGAAAAATATTGGCACCTCATGGTGTTGTTAAAAGTGTCCTCACTTTTACACTTCCCTACTTCCTATGGGAGTGAGGCAGAAGGTGTACAGAAAGTGAGACAGGAAGGAGGTAAAATGCAAGGGAGAAGAAGGGTCAGGTGTGAAAAATAGAATAAAGGAGGAAAAATAGATTTGACTAAGGAAAGGGAAAGCAATTGAATTTCATTCCCTTTGGGTCCATCGCATTTCCAGTGATTTATTTATAATTTGAAATAGAAATAATTAGTTTATGAGCTTCTAATGAAGTCAGACCTTGCCAGACTTTTGGACATATGATTTAGTTCAGAAAAGGGCAGATTATACTGTATTTTGTATTGTTCGTAATAACAGAGGGGATGCATATTTATATAACTGTCACTGAACAGAGATTGGGCTCTTATTTGCAACTGAAAAAAAATTCAATCATTTTTTGGAAACCTGAAGTAGATTTAAATCTGTAGCAGAATATCTATTTCCAAGAGAATTATCTATACCTTTGTTCTGTGAGGTTAACTAAAAAGAGTGAAACATTCCAGCATCTCCTTTCAAATGGTTTCAAATACAGTAGAAAATCTCCATATTGACTATTTCTAAATTCAACCATTCAGTAAAATTGTTATTTGATAATAATCACATGAAATGTACAGCCCCATGTCTCATTCACACAGGACTGACAGTGTGGTCTGACCTGTACAGAAGCAGAAAACTCTGTCTTAGAAATTGTACAAATGAAATTGCAGATAAATAGCATGGGCATACCATGAAGAAACTAGAGGAAAGGATGTAAGTGAACTCAGCAAATTGTATAACAAGCAAGTTTTAATTTGTTAATACTCTAGCTACCCTCTTTATATGGTGAAGCTAAGTCTTTTCTTCAAAACCAATTGTGACACTCCTCCTTTAAGCTTCCAGATTTCTTGCCCCACCTCCCCTGCATATTCTCCATATTCTAGTCAGCATGATCTACTTGCTGTTCCTACACTCAGCATTTCCCCTCTCATCACCATGCCTTAGCCCACGCTATATTTTGAATCTAAAATGTCTCCCCTTCTCACTTCTGCCTTTTAGAATCTTTAGCTTTCTTCAGGTTTCAGGTTAGATGCCATTTGCCCCCATTTGAATCTCATGATTCAGCCTCCCCCAAACATCAGTGTGTTCTATCTCTGTCTCTCTCTGTCTCTGCTCTCTCTCTCACTTTCTCTGTCTCTCTTTGTCTCTCTTACTTTCTCTATCTCTATCTCTTTCACTTTCTTTCTCACTTTCTCTCTGTCTCTCTCACTTTCTCTGTGTGTCTCTAACTTTCTTTCTCTCTCACTTTCTTTTTCTCTCTCTGTCTCTGTCTCTGTCTGTCCAAATGATTCTGTGTTTACTAATCTGTGTATATGTTGTATCTTTCAGTAGAATGTAAGTTTCTTGAGGACAATGAACTGTACCAAATAGTTTTACAAAGAGGCTCTTTAAATCTAATTACTCCACTTTGAACTACTCCTTTTTGACTCTTAGGACAGGAGAAGAACTAGGATCAGGAGGCAAAGAGAAGGTTTGATTTTACATCCTATACCTGTAATGTCATTGAAGCCTGGAATAGAAACCTAGGACTTGAAATTGCTGGGGTAATAGCATAAAAATTGCCACACTGAATCATTTCCATGGTCTACCCAACCTAGAATCCTGTCTCTATCAGTGATACTTAAGGATGTTTTGTGGAAGAACATATTTTTCTCCCTGGATGTTAACTTTGAAGGTTTAAGAGTATATCCTCAAATATCCTGGGTAGTCTTAATAATTATTATGGATCCGTCATCCATGTATTTATCAAAATCTTTTTTGAAATGATGGATGTTTTCCATCTGTTACCTCTTTGGCTAATGAATTCCTTCACTTTATTGCCTGCTATTTGAAGCAGTACTTAAAATAATGGAATATTAAATCTGGAAGGAACTATAAGATCATCTAGTCTATCCCCTACCATTTTCAGAAAAGAAAACTGAGGTCCAGAGATAAGAAATGTCTTGATCAGGATCATATAAGTAGTAGTAGAACAGCTGCGGTAGGAAACCAGATTCTTTGACCCCCAATCCAGTGGTTGTTCCATCAGGCAAGTTCTATTTGCCTCTTTTAGGACCCAAGGGGGTATATCTTAGTGGTTTTCTAAAACTTAGTTAAGAAGTCTTTGCTCCAACTGATCCATGCCCTTCAGGATTTCATAGAATCTGATATTATCTTTTATTAGCAGTTTTAGTTACAGACTTAAGAGTGTTAATCTTCTTGGTCTTTTATACAGAAACCCTTACAATTCATCTGTTTTGTTTCAGTAAGTAATCAAATTTATCTAGTGTTTTAACATGTGAAAAACTCTTTCTCTATATAATCTGTAGTCAAAGGCCTTCTCAGACACTGGACTCAGATGGACTGGATCCAGTCCTAGGAGCTGACCCCAGTGTACCAGGTCCTCTCTACAACAGTTTACTCCAGGGAAATTTCCAAATAGAGATTACATATAGTCTGCATCAAACTTCCTCATCTGAGGATAAACAAGATCATATTTGTGAAGCTCTTAACAAATATTCAAGTACTATAGAAATGCTAGCAGTTATTATTATCCTGCTAAAGTCCACATCTTCAGATCCTATATAGCGTTCATGGCAACAATACAGGTATTGACTAAGGTACAGCCATTATTCCACTCAAGAGAAAATGCGGAAGATACACAGGCCACCCAGGAATAAAACACACACGTGCACACACACACACACACACATACACACACACACACAAATAGACTATATCTTTTTTCCGGGATGTGGCATTAATAGGTGGGAGGATTCAGAAAATTCCTTTCATTAAGAATATGGCCCTTGATCTGAGTCATGAAGGGAGGTAGGGATTCCAAGAGGTGGAAGTGAGTAGGGAAAGTATTCCAGGCATTGGGAACAGCCTCTGAAAAGTCATGAAAGTGGTATGTGGAATGTGAGGAACAGCAGTTGGGAAATTTTGGCTAGAAAGTAGAGTGTGTGAAGGAGAGTAGTGATGTGCAAAAAGCAGGAAAGGTAGGTTAGTGCCAGAATGAGAAGGGCTTTCAAAGCCAGACAGAGGAGTTGCTATTTCATCCCAGAGGCAAGAGGCAACCAAAGGGGCTTCTTGAGCAGGTGAGTGACATGGTCATACCTGTACTTTGGCACTGTGTGAAGGATAGATTGGAATGGGAAGAGTTTGCAGACTGGGAAACCAAGTAGGACACCATTGCAGTGGTCCAGAAGAGAGAGGTGATGGTGATTCCCATTCTAGGACTTTAGACCACTTTCCTGGATTATTCATATGGTAGTATAGGGACTATCATTTTGTAGGATATTTTGAGTGACTTTTCTGAAATGTATTTTTATACTTATTCAGCTTGAAGCTTATCTGGCAATATTGCCAACTTGTGCAGTTTCAAGTATAACACATCTGTGTAAACCAATTTCTCTCTTGCTTGTTTCATTGGCTAGAAGCCAGGAATAGAATTAAATAATGATATGCTAAGATAGGTTTGCTCAGCAGAGCCATATTTTATATTGCCTTAAACAGGAACAGTCTTATCAGTAGGTGGAGTTTATAGCCACCTTCCTGATGGGAAACAAGGAAGAGGTCAGCGGAAAGATACTTCTCCTATCCCTGTCCTCAAATATCTTCTCACTATCCTGGAATAGTTGCCTTTAGAAACCCATTGGGTATCAAAGATGCTTCAGACTCCAGGGGTTTCTTTTTAGAATATAAATAACCCTGGAATGGGTATACACAGGAGAAGATTCAAGGCACAATAACAAAAAGTTAGAAGATCACCCTAGGACAGCCTGGGCAGCTTGTCTTCCCTGGGTTTCATTTTCCTCATCTATAAAATGTGGAGCATGGGGTAGACTTCTTTACAGATGCTTAACTTTCCTTAGCTTTTGCAAAATGGGGCATGTAACACAATGAGCAGAGAATGAGAGACTAGATCAGGAGGGCATTTCATAAACTGGAGAGTGCCGCAGAAGGGGGGAAGAAGTAATGTTTGAGCTGTAATGAGAGAGGTGAAAATCAGAAGACCAAACTAATTCAGCTAACTGTGGGACTTTGATATCTAATAATTTGTGATGAGTGCTTGAGTGGGCTACTGGTCAGTGAGTTTCAAATAAGGAATCTGCCCCAAATTGGGGAACCAAAGAGTACTTTGAGCTGAAGTTGCTTCCAGGATTGGAGGAGTTTTTCTTCCTGAACTTCAGTCTCCCACCGTAGCTGGTAGGGACACACTTCTTGCTCCCAGGGAAAATCATCATCCTCCAGCTGCATTTTGAGTCCTTTCCTGATTGTCCCCACTTTTAGTGCCTTTCTCTGAGATTAGCTCCCACTTACATAACATGTATCTTGTATGGACAGTTATTTGATCTTCTATGTTCATAGTTCCTTGAATGTTGTTTCCCTCACGAGAATGTGAGCTTCTGGATATTAAGAACTGTGATTTTTACCTTTCTTTGTATCCCCACCTCTTAGTATATGAGTTGATGAATAGTAAGTGTGCAACAAATGTTGACTGACTGACTGCCTCAGTGACCTCTAAGAGGCATCATGCCCAATCAGGTCTGGACCCACCTTATATCTCACCTCTGACCCCCAAAACATATATTACACTTTTCATAACTTCCCTGCCTAGTAAAACAAATCCATTTCTTTAAAGAGAGTCAAAAATAGTCTAGGATTTGATTAAGGACTTGGCATTGATAGAAAGAGGAAGGTGTAAGAACATAAAAGTGAATAATAGTAGGGAGAAAGAAAAGAGCAGTGAAAGAATTTAAAGCAACAATATTCTGCTTTCTTTTCTCTGAAAATCCATTTACAAGGGTTCCTTTCTTTGGTAAAGAAAGCTGAGTTTTAATTTTTTATAAAGTGTAACATAAAAAATTAACGCAGTCTCTTAAGAGTGATTGTTACATAAACAAAATAAAAACAGGCATCCCAGCGCTACTGGATGAATGACTACCAGTCTGATACATCTCTTGTGCTAATTCACTCAGGGTAGACTTTGGGTGACTTTTCTTTTCTACAAATAGACAGAGCAGAGGTCCTGAGATGGGTTCATATCTTCTTGAGTGACAAATGTCTCTTCCGTTTTTAACTAGGTTGCCCATAGAGTGATATTTTCTGCAAGATTTCCCTTTGAATTTTTTATGGGGTTTATTTCATTAAAAGTAAAATAAATGGAAGATTTTTGAAGTTTAAGAAAGAAAGGGAAAAATGAATGTTCAAAAACTAGGCTCCTTTAAACAGCTCCAACTTTGTAATGGAACATGGTAGAACAATGCATTTACATTGAGAGTTACTGTTGATTATTACCCTGACCATTAAAGGATCATGAGAGGGAACCACTTCACTTTAAATTATTGACAAATACACACATTGCTACTTGAAGATTTGGAAAAGTCAATAAGAATGAGCATCTCCATGGATATCTCTGAGCATGGGATCCTACAGTTAGAAGAGAAGTCCCAGAATCATTTGGTCTGAAGTAGTGGAGCCTTTAGCTGACCCAGTGTTAATTCTACACCTAGTTTCTTTTTGTCTTTCTAAAGCGGCCGTCAGCTGCTAGCTGACATTTTGTCAGAGGCATGCAAACTGCGGGCGAGCTCTGTGGCTCCTTCCCAATGGACATCTATGATCTGAATTAGTGGCGAATATATGTTCTCACCTTCTCCCTCATAACCGCAGAATGATCTCTTGCTCTTTCTAGTGGAAGGTTATGCTACCTCCACTTGACCACTTTGGCCCTTGCCCATCTTGGACCAGTCTAGTATGCCAGGTATCATTATAGGCAGGTGACTAGGGTGTTTGGTTTGGGAGAGGTTGAACATTCTTCCTCTTTCTATATTTAAAAATACTTAATTTGATTTTTTTTTCAATCGACAAAAATATATTTTCTCTCCTTCCCACTCCTCAGCCCCAACACCCCTAATTAGGAAAAATAAAAAGGGAAACAAAAGTTTCTTAACAGATATGTAGAATCAGCAAACAAAAAAAACTCCCATTGTCCATGTCAAAAAAATATCACATTCTACATCCTGAATCCCTCACCTGTCTGTTATGAGGTAAGTAGAATGTTTCATCACTGCTCCTCTGAAATCATGATTGGTTATTGCACTGATCATAGAATTCAGGTCTTTTATAGTTGCTTGTCTTAACAATGTCGTTATTATATAAACAGTTCTGTTTCTGCTAACTTCACTCTACATCAGTTTATACAAGTCTTCTCAGGTTTCTCTGAAACCATCCCTTTCATCATTTCAAATGGTATAGTATTATTCCATCACATTCACATACTGTAATTTATTCAGCCATTCCTCAATTGATGATCATCTATTTAGTTTCCTGTTCTTTGCCAATACCCAAAAAAGCTGCCATAAATATTTTTGTACATATGTATACTTAAAAAAAACAATCTCTTTGGAGTATAGACTTATTGTTAGGCCAAAGGCTCTGCATAGTTTAGTAACTTCCAAACTGATTTCCAGAATGGCCAATACGTATTCTTTCCTCAAACTCTCACCTTCCTGAAAGTCTGGGTCTCTCACATCTACCATCAACTTTCCAGTTCAAAATGGAGGCATTATTAGCTATTTTGATACTAATTCCAATGAGTTTTTCTCAGATTATCTTCAGTCACCTAGGGAGGCCATCATAGAATGGGCCTCAGGGAGGTATAGTTTAATATGAAGAAGAAATGGGTAGGGGAAGGTCTGGAGGATGGGTCTCAGTGGGTTAGAGACGAAAGGCTATCAGAGAGTTTTATGGGTCTCTCAGGAGTCTGAGGATGGGTCTCAGTGGGTTAGAGATGAAAGGTTATCAGAGAGTTTTATGGGTCTCTCAGGAGTTCGAGAAAGGGATGGAAAATGACTGCTAAATGAAACATCACTTTCTTCACTATTTTGCCTTTGACTAACCTTGCTAGTTTGTGACCACACGAGTTATATAATAATAATGGGAGAGGGGGATGAACTGATCTGTGATTTTGCTGGTATAGGGAATGCCTCATGAGAAAAGTGTCTCTTCCAATGGAGATCAAAGCCAAGACTCTACTTTACAGTTGTAGAAAGTTGCCTGAGGTACAGAGACATTAATTGACTTGCTTTGAGTCATAAAGCCAGTGTATGTCAGAAGCCACAGGTAAACCAAAGTCTCTCTGATTCTGAAACCTGATCTCCATACGCTATGCCTAGGGAGTTCTGGGTTCAAGTCCTGCCTTTAATACTTACTGACGGTGTGACCTTGGGGGACCCTGCTTAGTTTCTCTTGACATTGCGAGGATACTTAGGGCTATCTACCACTTATCTTTTGCTCTTTCCAGGTGACTAGCCTGTCTTCTCTTCTAGTCATACATATTTTTCATGACAGCTTTTGTTCTTGATCTTCTTCACAGCTCTTTATTTCTTATGTGTTGTAACCCATGCTCACACAATCTCTCCCTTGTGCTCTGAGGGATAGTGATTTTTCATTCTTTGCAGACTATGGTATTCTATTCCTGACAGCCATACAGCAACACTGAAAGAATTAATGATGGTACCTTTGTTTCTAAGGGGAGCTGATGGTCATTGAAGGAACTTTGCAGTTTTCAGAAGGAAATTCAGCCCACTTTCCTCTTTCTGTTTAATTCTTGGACCGTTATTGGCCATTTGTTCCATCTATATGATATATATATGTATATATATACATATACACACACAGATATATATATGTATATATATATACATATACACACAGATATATATATACACACACAGATATATATATATATATGTGTGTGTATATATATATACACACCAATGGAGGAACTCTCTAGGTAATCCCATAGGGAGAGCTGGTGGTCATTAAAGGAACTTTGCAGTTTTCAGAAGGAAATCCAACCCATTTTCCTCCTTCTGTTTAATTCTGGGACCTTTCTTGGCCATTTACTCTGTCTATGTTATATACATACATACATATATACATACATATATATGTGCGCACACACACACACACACACACACACACACACACACCAGTGGAGAAACTCTGTAGGTAATACCATATAATCTAGGGGCAACCTTTTCAGCTAACCAGTTGAAGTATTTGGGCACCTTTTTAGATTAAAAGAAATCTGTCATGGAAGAAAATGCTAAATTTCAGTTAGAGGTGAGTGAAAATCAAGATTTTTTTTCCCTATCCACCTTCACAATGAGATTTCAGAAGGTCTTTGAACTTAGATAAACAAAAGGCTTCTACCTTTAATTTCAATATAGTCAGTTTCATTTTAATCCTATGCATTTTATTTTATGCATTTAAAAATATTATTCTGAGCAGACTGCCCCCAAAATGTTTGAGTCTGGCTCTAGAGAGAAGGCATTCTTCCTCCATTTTTTCTTTTCCCCATATAGATGACCTGTCAGTGGTTTTGTATCTCTTGGTATCTCTTCTAGGAGTCTCCACACTGTTCTGGGGCTTGATGCAGACTATAGAATGGCATTTTCAATGAGGAACATCCATGAAGAATCCCTCTTTTGCTTGGACTGGGTTTCCTCCATCACAATGGTAAACTCCCTTGGTGAGTGGATGTTTTCATTTTGTATGCCTCAATTGACATTTATGATCAGAGAGTTGTTGAATGTGGTTATCTTTTTTGTTTATCTTTTAAGGAATCTCATTTAGTTTTGATGTATGAATGGAAGTAACCTTTCAGAAAAAAACCCTTCAATACTGTGTTCTGCTCTGCTGAATCAAATGCCTTTATACAAAACCATCAACCAACAATAAATATGGGGGTTTCTTATATTTCCTACAATTGTAAAATGCAAAGATTCATTTCACTGTGGAATATCACTTGTGAAAGCCTGTGTAGTACCTCTTAATTCCTTCATCAACATGTGGGTATTATTTTCAGCAAAAAATTTATATAAATGGGGAAGTAGACACATGGTTCTGTGAATGTTGATGAACAAGAATAAATATTAAGAAGTTCTCATTTTTTACTGCAACATGCTTCTGGAAACTGTGTGCTAAAATAGATCTGTTGTGGTAGCCAAAGCTCTGGCTTTGAGGTCAGGAAAATGTGGATTTCTAATCCAAGTTTCTACACTGACTTTCTGTATGTTCTTGGGCAAGTCACTGAATTGCCTTAGCCTTCAGTTTCCTCATTTATAAAATCATCACTTCTTTTGTTGCTCTTCCCCGCTGCTGTGATGATCAAATGAAACAATACATTTACAGAACTTTGTAACCATAAAGTTGAGGCGGGGTGGGGGGGAACTATTGTTTTATACCAATTTCTTCCAGTAGATGGCACTATTCATTGGAAAGGCAGTATCTGAACTGCTGAACTGATTCATAAGCACCAATGGGAACTCCTGAATGTGAGTGGAGAGGTGTTTATTAGTCAGAATCAAGTGACTCAATCAGTGGAATGTGAAGCTACAAAAGAAACAAATATTACATTACATATTCTAATTCTGAGCAACTTATTTTCATATGGGAAGGGGTGCTAGATGAAACAGCACAAATAAAATGATAGACTTTTGTTGAAAGGGAATTTGAGGGTCATCTTATCTAACTTTCCACCCAATGTAGAAATCACCTCTAAGTATTTGGTTATCAATCACTCCTTGAATACTTCCTGGGACAGGATACTTATTAACTCCCAAGAGAGCTTATTCTGTTTTTTGGATTGTCCTAATTATTCAAAGTATTTTCATTTTATTGAGGTAGATCTTAAAAACCTTTGTAAAATGTCCTGAAAAAATCAAAGATGTACACAAGGCTGTACCAGTCCAGTCAGGCTATTGAACACGAAGTGATCTAAATTTGTTAGGACTTGTTCCAAATGAACTCATGCTGAGTTCTGGTGATCAGCACTCCCTTTTCTACAAACATGCATGAACCATATGCTCCAGTGTTTTGCCAGGGATTTGCATCAGAATCACCAGAGTGTAGTTTCCAGAACTTACCTTTTTTCTATTTGGAAAATCAGAAGGACCTTTCTCTATCTTCAGTCTTCTGCTACCTCTGCTTTTTCTGGAACCCATTTTTAGTTCTCTAAAATGATAGAGTGATGACACAACTCCCATATAAGATGATGCAATAGCACTACATGCAAGTCTTTCATTGATTAAAATTTATTGATACATTATTCAATATGGGCATACCGTTTACATCCCTATAAGGGAAGATGATACTTCTTAATCTTGAGAATTGTATATTTATCATGATATATAAAAGGGATATACATAGATAGAGGGAGCAGGTATAAAGTAAAAGATATCATGATAAAAATGTGATTTAAGGGTGCAAAGGGATTGTAACAGGAGACGTGAAAAGGAGGAGGCAGAAAATGGTAAATTACATCACAGGAAGAGGCACAAAATTATATTACAGTACAGGGAAAGAGGGGAGGGAGATGAGCATTGTTTGAGATTTACTCTCATCAGATTTGGTTCAAGGAGGGAACAACAAACTCAGTTAAGTGTAGAAATCTAACTAGCTCTATAGGCAGCAGGAGAGGAAGGGGGAAAGAATAGGGAGGGGAGCCTAAAAGGGAGGGAAGAAGTAGTAAGGGTAAAAGGGAGTAAAAGGGAGAGGGGCCTGAAAGAAGGAAGGGAAGATTGAGGGAGGCAGTGGTCAAAAATTAAAACTATTGTAGAGGGTAAGGGAGAAGGGAGAGTTAAAAGCACAAATGGGGTGAAAGAGGATGGAGGGAAAGACAGAGATAGTAATCGTGAACGTGAAAGGGATGAACTTCCCCATAAAATGGAAATGGATAGCAGAATGGATTAAAAACCATAGTCCAACAATTTATTGTTTACAAGAAACACATTTGAAACGGGGGAGATACACACAGGGTAAAGGTAAAAGGTTGGAGCAGACTATATTGTGCTTCATCTGATGTAAAAAAAACAAAACAAAACAAAACAGAGGTAGCAATCCTAATCTCAGACGAAGCAAAAGCAGAAATAGATCTAATAAAAAGAGATAAGGAAGAAAACTATATCCTGCTAAAAGGCACCATAGATAACAAAGCAATATCATTACTAAACAAATAAGCTCCAAGTGGTATAGCATCCAAATTCTTACAGAAGTTAAGGGAGTTACACGAAGAAATAGACAGCAAAACTATACTAATGGGGGACCTCAACCTCCCCTTCCCTGAACTTGATAAATCTAACCTCAAAATAAATAAGAAAGCAATTAAGGAAGTGAATAAAACTCTGGATCAGGTAGATATGATACATCTCTGGAGAAAATTGAATGGGGATAGAAAGGAATATACCTTTTTCTCAGTGGTACATGGCACATATACAAAAATTGACCGTGTGCAAGGGCATAAAAACCTCACAATTCAGTGAAGAAAGGCAGGGATAGTGAATGCATCCTTCTCAGATCATAATGCAATAAAAATTATATGTAATAAAAAGTCATGGAAAGATAGACCAATAATTATTGGAAACTAAATAATCTAATCCTAAAGAATGAGTAGGTTAAACAAAAAATCATAGAAAAAACCAACAACTTCATTCAAGAGAATGACAATAATGAGACAACCTACCAAATCTTATGGAATACAGCAAAAGCAGTTCTTTGGGGAAGTTTTAATATCTTTGAATGCCTACATGAATAAAATAGAGAAAGAAGAGATCAATGAATTGGGCCTGCAGCTGAAAAAGCTAGAAAAAGAACAAATTCAAAATTCCCAAGTACATACAAAATTAGAAATACTGAAAATCAAAGGAGAGATTAATAAAATTGAAATTAAGAAAACTATTGAACTAATAAATAAAACTAAGAGTTCATTTTATGGAAAAGCTAATAAAATTGATAAACATTTGGTCAATTTGATTAAAAAAGAGAAAAAAATAAAAACAAAATACCAATATCAAAAATGAAAAGTGTGAACTTACGACCAGGAAATTAAAACAATAATTGGAAATTATTTTGCCCAACTGAATGCCCATAAATTCGACAATCTAAATGAGATGGATGATTATTTTAAAAAATATAAATTGCCCAGATTAGCAGAAGAGGAAGTAGAATACTTAAATAACCCCATCTCAGAAAAAGAAATTGAACAAGCCATCAATGAGCTCCCTCGGAAAAAATCTCCAGGGCTGAATGGATTTACATGTGAATTCTATCAAAAATTTAAAGAACAGGTAATTCCAATACTATATAGACTATATGGGAAAATTGGGGAAGAAGGATTCCTCCCAAATTCTTTTTATGATACAAATATGATTTTGATACTTAAACCAGGAAAAGCCAAAACAGAGAAAGAAAATTATAGACCAATTTCTCTAATGAATATAGATGCAAAAATTTTAAATAAGATTTTAGCAAAAAGAATGCAGCACCTTATCATGAGAATAATACATTATGATCAGGTAGGATGTATACCAGCAATGCAGGGCTAGTTCAATATTAGGAAAATTATCAGCATTATTGATCATATCAACAACAAAACTAACAGAAGCCACATGATTATCTCAATAGATGCAGAAAAAGCTTTTGACAAAATACAACACCCATTCCTATTGAAAACAATGGAGAACTTAGGAATAAATGGAACTTTCCATAAAATAATAAGCAGTATCTACCTAAAACCTCCAGCAAGCATTATATGCAATGGGGACAAGCTAGATGAATTTCCAGTAAGATCAGGGGTGAAATAAGGATGTCCATTAACACCACTATTATTCAGTATGGTGCTAGAAATGTTAGCTGTAGCAGGAAGAGAAGAAAAATAAATTGAAGGAATTAAAATAGGCAAAGAAGAAACTAAGTTATCACTCTTTGCAGATGATATGATGATATACTTAGAGAATCCCAGAGAACCAAGTAAAAAACTACTTGAAATAATAAATAACTCTGGCAAAGTTGCAGGTTGCAAAATAAACCCACACAAATCATCTTCATTTCTATATATTACTAACAAAGCCCAACAGCAAGAGATAGAAAGAGAAATTCCATTTAAAGCTAAGGTGGACACTATAAAAAATTTGGCAGTCTACCTGCCAAAACAAACCCAGGGACTATATGAATGCAATTACAAAACACTTGTCACACAAATAAAGTCAGATCTAAGTAAGTGGAAAAACATCAGTTGCTCTTGGGTAGGCCAAGCCAATATAATAAAAATGACAATTCTACCTAAATTAATTTACTTATTGAGTGCCATACCAATCAGACTATCAGATAATTATTTTCTAGAACTAGACAAAATAATATAAAAATTCATCTGCAAGAACAAAAGGTCCAGAAAATCAAGGGAACTAATTAAAAGAAATGCTAGGAAAGGTGGCCTAGCCCTACCAGATCTCAAATTGTATTATAAAGCAGCAATTATCAAAACCACTTGGTACTGGCTAACAAACAAAGAGGTAGACTAGTGGAATATGTTAGGTACTCAAGACACAGTGGTCAATGAATATAGCAATCGAATGTTTGATAAACCCAAGGACCCCAACCTGTGAGATAAGAACTCACTGTTGAACAAAAATTGCTGGGAAAACTGGAAAACAGTGTGGCGCATGCTGGACATAGACCAATTCCTGACACCATATACAAGAATAAAGTCCAAATGGTTACATGAATCTAGGGATAAAGATTGATACCATAAACAAATTAGTAGAGCAAGGAATAGTGTATTTATCAGATTTGTGTAGAATGGAGAAATTCTTGACTAAACCAGAAATAGAAAACATTATGAAATACAAAATGGATAATTTTGATTACATTAAATTGAAAAGTTTTTGTACAAAGAAACCCAATGCAACCAAAATTAAGAGGGAAGCAGAAAACTGGGAAAGAATTTTTGCAACTAGTGTCTGTGGTAAAGGCCTCATTTTTAAAATATATACAGAACTGAGTCAAATGTACAAGAATACAAGTCATTCCCCAAATGATAAATGGTCAAAGGATAAGAACAGTCAGTTCTCAGAGGAAGAAATCAAGGCTATCTGTAGTCATATGAAAAAATGCTCTAAATCGCTGTTGGTTAGCGAGACGCAAATCAAAACAACTCTGAGATACCAAATCACACCTATCAGATTGGCCTACATGACAAAATAGGAAGATGATAAATGTTGGAGAAGATGTGGGAGATTTGGAACACTAATTCATTCTTGGTGGAGCTGTGAGCTAATCTAGCCATTCTGGAGAGCAATTTGGAACTATGCCCAAAGGGCTACAAAAATGTGCATACCATTTTGACCCAGCAATACCTCTTCTAGGACTGTAATCCCAAGAGATCATAAAAATGGGAAAGGGCCTCGCATGTACAAAAATATTTATAGAAGCTCTCTTTGTGGTGGCCAAAAACTGGAAATCAATTGGGGAATGACTGAATAAATTGTGGCATATAAATGTAATGGAATACTATTGTTCTATAAGAAATGATGAACAGGAAGACTTTAGGGAGACCTGGAAAGACTTATACGATCTGATGCTGAGTGAAAGGAGCAGAGCCAGGAGAATCTTGGTACAGAACCTTGGTACACAGCAACAACGATCGTGTATGAGAAATTTTTCTGGTAGAGTTAGTACCTCATTGCAATGCAAGGACTTAAAAAATTCCCAGTGGACTCTTAAGGCCAAATGCCTTCCACATCCCATGAAAGAACTATGGAATATGATCGCAGAATAAAGCAGATCATTTTCTTTTGTTTTATGTTTTGTTTTGTTTTATGATTTCTCCCATTCATTTTAATTTTTCTATGCAACATGACTTAGGTGAAAATGTATTTAATGGGATTGTATGTGTAGAATCTATATTAAATTTATGCCATCTCAGGGTGGGAGTGGGGAAGGAGGGGGAGGGAGGGGAAAAATGAAACTTAGGAGAGATATATGTACTGTGCTATTAAAAGGATTTTATTGATAAAAAATAAAATAAAAATTATTGATACTGTTTCCCAAACCAATCAGAAAGTGATGAAACACTACTTGAGCGGAAGGCAGACACTGGAGTGCCCTCTGAAGACTAACTGGAAAAATTAGCACTCTGGAGTCAAGAGTAAAGAAAGCTAGTCCATAGATTGTGGTCAGGTAAAGGGGAGCCACCATTGCTTTATACAGTAGAGAGAGAACTTTTGGAACCCATGATTCAAAGAGACATTCGAGTTCAAATGAGGGTTAGATAAACACATAGACTATAAATAGGAGTTGGGCTCACGAAACAAAGCTGGTTTGTGATAGGCCCTTATTCTTTTGAAGTTGGCATCCAGTAGGACACCTTCGGACTGCTTACAAATTGTACCCTGTTGTCACTGCAAAAGACAGATTACTGGACCTGACTGAAAATTGATTTAATACCATGTGGCATTAATTATAGTCTATATATGTTGCCTATGGAATGCCAAGGTATTTTTTGGTTATTTGTTTTATTAGCCTAATTTAATGAGAATATAATTTGATAAGCTACTGAATTTTTATTCTCAAAATAAGACTTTTGAAATGACTATGTAAGTGATTTTGACAGACACGTAGATTATGTGTACACAAAGTGAAGAGGAAAACTGAAGCAAATGTCTGAATAATTCACAGTAAAGAAAAAAAACAACCTTTGTCCAGAGTAGGAGTTCTTAAGCTGGGGTCTGTGAACTTAAAAAACAAAACAGGTTGATCGTTTCATTTCAGTGAGATTGATTTCCTTTCTAATTGTATGTCTTTCAATCATTTCGAAACAGTATTCTGAGGAGTTCGTTGCTTCAACAGACTGGCAAAGGGGTCCATGACACACACACACGCAACGGTTGAGAACTTCTGGTCTAGAATATACAAGAAATTAAGACGAGTATTTTCTTGGCTTGAGCTATATATATATTTGCCTCAATTCTCCTGTTCACTTTAAATATGTAGGTTCTATCATGAATGTCATTTTAGTTTAATGTTTGTATTTAATAATTTCAGGTGGAGTACCTCTTGATTTCTCAAACAAGATATAAAGAGGGAATACATTTTACCCCATGCTGGACAAATATCATCATCGCCATAACTTACATTAATACAGTGCTTTTTGTATATTACAAGAATAATAGTAACTAACATTTGTGTCAGCACTTTAGAGCATGCACAACTTTATATATGTATATATGTATATATATGTATATGTATGTATATGTATATACATATATATATATAAAATCTATTTTTAGACTCAAATGGGAATACCTTCTTAGGAAGTAGGGACCCCTTTACTGATGAGACAGCTAAGGATCAGGGCAATTAAGGGATGTGTCTCATCACATAGCCAGTCATTTTCTGAGGAAGCATTTGGACCTATGTCTCCATGACGCCAAATCTAGTATTTTATCTTCCATGCAATGCTGCATTTGATCCTTCCAACAGCCCTTTGTAGTAAGTCTAAGAAGTACTATTTGCTCCATTTTATAGATGAGGAAACTGAAGTCTTAGTTAAGTGACTTACCGAAGGTCACATGACTTAGTGTGAA
This sequence comes from Notamacropus eugenii, assembly GCF_028372415.1. Classification (NCBI taxonomy): domain Eukaryota; kingdom Metazoa; phylum Chordata; class Mammalia; order Diprotodontia; family Macropodidae; genus Notamacropus; species Notamacropus eugenii. Next base: position 85,893,129 of record NC_092879.1, on the reverse strand, counting down.
ACTTTCCTAATTCCAAGTCACTTCAGTTCTTGAAGTAACACAGTGATGTTCATATGCTATATTTGCCGCATCTTAGATTATATGAGATAACCATATTGTAATTCTTAGTCTGCTTGAATTCACTTACCCTCTACGTCATGGCACTTGAATGTAAATAATAAATAATATGACTTTTCAGGTCTAGCTTGCTTGTTCTAAATTTGGACTAAAAAATTATAAATGCTGCTGTCCATGTGACAAAAATAAAATTTAAACTTTCTTTCCTCCAAAGACTTTTGGTACACTCAGTAGAATTTAAAGTGATGCATGTATATTCATACACCTTTCCTACCTGAGGAGAGAAATTGATTAATTTACATTTTTATTAAATATATCTTACCAGGATGCACATACTTGGGTTATTTCATCTCATTAAAGGCAATCCCTTGCTGTAACTATTCATTAAATGACAAATACTGAACAAAAGCCCACATAAGTTATGTGTTTAAACATGAAAGAAGCTAGATTGAAGAAAAGCAGACGTTATATTAGTTTGGTGTTGCAAACAACAGATACCCTAGAAGGCCCCAAGAACTGTGAAGAGTTTCAAAACTTCGTCCAAAGTTGAAAGGAATCCCAAATCATAATTTGGAGCATGTTTTTCATGAAACATTAAACTAAAATATTATCAAGGAAGTGTGAATCATGATCTCTCTCTTTGTTTTTTTGATAAGAGCACAGAAGGACAACTCTGATCTCTCTTTAATTAAATTTTTGTATCTAAAAATGTTTTTTTCTTTTCATAATATGACTTGAAGATTGTTTGTGGTAATCAAATATGGTTTCTTTTGCGATTGTCTTAAATCGTCACATCCATTCACTGGGTAGCTGAGGAAGGTCCAAAGTTAAATACATAATAATAATGACAAATAGTTGTATGAATTTAAAAGTGGAATAGATGTGCAGAAGTCAAACACATTATCTCTTTTCCAGATCTAATATTCAATTAGATTTTTTGTGCTGTGAATTCTATGGTAAACTTCAGAACTCACTGACATTTTATTTTCTCTCCAAGCCATCAAGTCCTTAAAAGTACTGCCCCAGAGCAAGAGCCCCCTTGAACAAAATAGTGAGGAGTTGAGTGTTATATTTTCCAGTTCTACAAAACAATCTAGGATGCTTCTCTGGAGCAAAAAGAGGAGAGAAAAAAGATAATGAGCCAACAGGGCTGATGCTTCCACATTTGGAAGATGAAGGGGATTTGTCTATACAAGTATGACCAAGCTTGAGAATCCAATCTAATTCACTTTGGCTAGTCTACACAGTCATCCTATAGAATGGAAGATGGACATGGTCATGCTATCCCTTCTTTATTACGATGGCCTGTGTCAAACTAGACAGAACAAATCTTACAGCGTATGATCAGCTGCCATTCATCTCTGTGGGACTGTGATCCCAAATCACCCTTGCATTTTATTTTGAGAATCCCTTGACACTGCAAACCCTTTTCCTGAAATCATTGTGTGGAATGGTGAGAAGCAGTGTGTGTAGGGGATAAAGTCGTGGACCTGGAAGATCTGTGTTCGATTCTTGCCTCAGATACTCATAAGTTGTATGGGATCCTCAGTTACCTCATCTGTAAAATAGAGATAACATCTGTAGTACCTCCTTCACAGTGTTGTGAGGTTGGAATGAGATAATGGACATAATGGACTTTCCAAATTCTAAAGCCTCACATTAATGTCAGCAATTATTATTATTATTCAAAATAAATAAAAATAATGGCCAGTTTTAAATTTTATTTCGATTTTGTTACATCTATTAAAAATTAGGTTTTTAATTAATATTTCATATTTTACATTTTCTCATTCCAGTTGCAAATTCTTTCCTTTTCCCCTCCATCTCTGCCATCCATTGAGAAGGCAAGAAAAAGTCATACAGATATGTATAGGCATGCAAAACAAATTTCAGCATTAATCATGTTCTAAGGAGGTAAAAAGCAATTAAAAGGAAAGAAATAGAAAAAACTATGCTTTGGTTGGTACTGAGTCCATCAGTTCTCTGTATGAAGGTGCATGGCATGATTTCCCATGAGCCTATTGGAATTGTTCTTGGTCATTGTGTTGATCGGAATTCTTTAGTCTTTCACGGGTAATTATCCTTACAATTTTGTTGTTACTATACAAATTGTTCTCCTAATCCTACTCACTTATTAATCAATCAATCAGTCAGTCAATCAGTAAACAGTTATCAAGCACCTTCTATGTTTCAGGCACTGTGCTAAGTATTTGGGATACAAGAAAAAAGGCAAGAAACAATTCCTGCCTTTAAGAAGTTTATATTCCACAGGGGGAGACAACATGCAAACAAATGTAGACAAAGCAAGTTATGTACAGGCTAAATGCAGCATAATTAACAGAGAAAAAACACTGGAATTAAGAGAGTTTGGGGAAGGCCACCAGTAAAAGAAGAGATTTTAATTGGAATTCAAAGAAGTCAGGGAGGTCAGTAGGCAGAGCAAAGAAGGGAGAGCATTCCAGGCATGGGGACAGCCAGAAAAAAAGCTTAGAACTCAGATCTGAAGCCTTTTGTGGGAGAAAGAACCAGGAGGCCAAGGTTAGTGAATAGAAGTGTATGTTGGGGAATAAGGTATAAGAAGACTAGAAAGGTAGGAGGTGACTGGGTTTTGAATGCCAAAGATAGTGCATTATGTTTGATCCTGGAGGCAATAGAGAGCCATTGAAGTTTATTGAGTAGAGGGGTGATATCAGACTTGTACTTTAGGAAAATCACTTTAGTAGCTGAGTAGAAAATGGACTGGAGTGGGAAGAGATTTGAGGAAGGCAGACCCAACATCAGGCTAGTACAATAGCCCAGTTGTGAGATGAGGGCCTGCACTAGAGTAGTGGCAGTGGCAGAGGAGAGAAGGGAACATATTGGAGAGATGCTGCAAAGGTGCAATTAACAGGCCTTGACAACAGATTAGATAAGGTGGTGAGAGATAATAAGGAGATGACATTAACTCCTAGGTTGTGAGCCTGAGGGACTGGGAAAATGGTACTATTCTGTGCTGTAACAGAGAAGGTGGGAAAGGTGGCTTAAGGGAAAATAGAATGAGTTCAATTTTGGATATATTGAATTTAGAATGTCTACTGGACAGTTTGACATGTCTGAAAGGCAGTTAGAGATGCAAGATTGGAGGTCAGCAGAGAGTTTGAGGTAGGATAAGCTGATTTGAGAATCATCAATATAGAGATGGTAATTAAATCTGTGGAACCTGATGAAATCACATGGAGTAGTATAGAGGGAGAAGAGGGCCCAGGACAGAGCCACAGGGGACTTTGCTATGTTATTTCATACAAGCGCTCCCAGGTTTTTCTGAAAGCATCCCCTTCATCTTAACTTACAGCACAGCAGTATTCCATCACATTCATATAACATAATTTGTTCAGTCACTCCCCAATTGATGCCCTCAGTTTCTAATTCTTTGCTACCACAAAAAGAACTGCTATAAATTCTTTTGTATACATGGACCTTTTCCTCTTTCTTTGCACTCTTTCAGTATAGATCTAGCAGTGGTATTGTTCGGGCAAAATTTAATAGCTTTTTGGGCACAGTTCCAAAAGGGCTTTTTAGAATGGCTGGACTAGTTCACAGCTCCACCAACAGAGCATCGGAGTACTTATTTTCCCAGATCCTCTCTAGCATTTGCCATTTTCCTTTTCTGTGGTGGTACCTCAGAGTTGTTTTAATTTGCATTTCTCTAATCATCAGTGATTTAGAGCATTTTTTTCCAATATGGCTATTGATTGTTTAGAATTTTTTCCCCCTGAAAAACTGCCCATTTATATCCTTTTACCATGTGTCAATTGGAGAATGGCTTGTATTTTTATAAATTTCAATCAGCTCTCTTTATTTTAGAAATAAGTCCTTTATTAGAGAAACTTGTTGCAAAGATATTTTGGCTTGTATTTTTATAAATTTCAATCAGCTCTCTTTATTTTAGAAATAAGTCCTTTATTAGAGAAACTTGTTGCAAAGATATTTTCCTACTTTCCTGTCTTTCTTCTAATTTTAGCTGAATTTAGTTTTGTTTTGCAAAACTTTTTAAATTTTATGTGAGCAAAATTATCTGTTTTACTTCCTGTGGACCTCTCTATTTCTTGTTTGGTCCTGAACATTTCCCCATCCATAGATCTGACAGGTAATTTTTTCCACAGTCCACTAATTTGCTTTCGATAATCTTTATTTTTAAACAATTTATCCATTTTGAATTTATCTTGGTAGATCGTGTTAAATGTTAGTTTATACCAGACAACTTTCTAGTTTTCCCAACATTTTTTTGTTAAAATGTGACTTCTCCCTATAGCTGGGATCCTTGGATTCTGTTACCACGCTCATTTGTTTCAGGGTGTTGTATACCTAATCTGTTCCAATGATCAGCCTCTCAATTTCTTACCTAGTTCCAGATTCTTTTGATAATGACAGCTTCGTAGTATACTTTGATATGTGATGCTACTAGTTCACCTTTCTTCCCATTTTTTAATTGTTTTCTTTGATATTTTTGATCTTGTGTTCCTCCAGATGAATTTTATGACTTTTTTTCTAGCACTATACATTATTTGGTAATTTGATTGATATGTCACTGAATAAGTAAATTAATTTAGGTAACAATGTCATTTTTATTTATATTGGCTCAGTTTACCCATGAGCACTTAGTAGTACTCCAATTATTTAGACCTGTCTTCACATTTGAGTGAAGTGTTTTTAAATTGTGTCCGTATAGTTTCTGTGTGTCTTCGCAGGTAGACTGTCAAGTATTTTATAGTGTCTGTAGTTATTTTAAGTGGAATTTCTCTCTCTTCCTGCTGGGTTTTGTTAGCAATATATGGAAACATTGATGTTTGTGTGGATTTATTTTATATCCTACAGCTTTGATCAAGTTGTTAATTATTTTGATTAGTTTTTTTTTAGTTGACTCTCAAGGGTTCTCTAAGTAAATGATTATATCCTTTGTAAAGAGTGACAGTTTTGTTTCTTCCTTTACTATGCTTATTCCTTCAATATCTTCATCTTATATTATCGCTATAGCTAGCGAGCATGTCTAGTATAAACTTGAATAGCAGTGGTGAATATGGACAAGCTTACTTCACTCCTGATCTCATTGAAATGGCCTCTGGCATATTCTCATTACAGATCACACTTGCTTTTTGATTAACACAGATACTACTTAGTATTCTAAGGACAGACCATTTACTTCCTCTGCTTTCTAGGGTTTTTAACAGGAATGGATCTGGTATTTTGTGAGATTTCTTTTCTGCATCTATTGAAATAGTCATATGATTTTTCTGGTTTTGTTGTTAACATGGTCATTTATGTTTATAATTTTCCTAATATTGAACCAACCTTGCATTCCTGGTATGATTAGAGTCTGGTAATATTATATGATTTTTGGATTCGATTGCTGTAGTCTCCTTGCTAGTATTTTATTTAAAATTTTTGCATCAATATTCATCAGAGAAATTGAGTTATACTTCTCTTTCTCTGTTTTGACTCTGTGATTTAAATATCAAAACCATATTGTGTCATGGAAGGGATCTGGCAGGACTCCTTCTTTACCTACTTTTTTCACACAGTTTATGTGGTATTGGAATTAATTATTCTTTAAATGTTTGGTTGAATTAGCTTGCAAATCCATCTGGTCCTGGTGTTTTTATGAATCTTTCAACTTCTTTTTCTAAGATAGAGTTACTTAAGTATCCTAATTCATTTTCTGTTAGTCTGACCAATTTATATTTTGGTAAATATTTATCCATTTCATTTAGATTATCAATTTTGTTGTCACAGTTGGGCAAAGTAACTCCTAATGATCGCTTTTATTTCGTCTTCATTAGTTGTGAATTTACCTTTTAAATTTTTTGAGACTGATAATTTTGTTTTCTTCTTTATTTTTAAAAATCAAATTAGCCAATCATTTACCAATCTTTTTAATTTAAAAAAGCAGCCCCTGGATTTATTTATTATTTCAGTAGGGTTTTTTTACTTTCAATTTTGTTCATCTCTCTCATTAGACTCTCTCTGAGAACCCTAGTGATGATGACATTTTGAGGAGGTGTGCCATCTCCCTATATAATAATGTAAAGCGTTTAACCTTTTTTGGTCCTTTGTTATTTTTCACTCATATATACCTTTTTATGCTTCTTTTGAGTACAATGTTTGAATGCCAAATTTTCTCTTCAGCTCTGGTCTTTCCATCAGGAATGTTTGAAAATCCTCTATTTCAAAGGTCTATTTTTACCTTTATAGAATTATGCTCAGTTTTGTTGAGTATATTTTTTTTTTAGGATTTTCTTGGTTGCAATTCTAGAGCCTTTGCTTTCCAGAATATTATATTCCAAACTCTCTACCTCTTTGAAGTGGTGACTATTAAATCTTGTGGAATTGTGACCATCATTCCATGGTACTTGAAATATCTATTTTTTGGCTGCTCACAGTATTTTCTCTCTGACCTGGGAATTCTACATTTGGGCTAATATTCCTGGGAACTTTCTTTTTGTAGTTTCTGTCAAGAGGCCAGTGATTTCTTTCAATTTCTACGTTGCCCTCTGGTTCTGGTTCTAAGATATCTGGAAAATTTTCCTTCATAATCTCTTGAAATATGATGTCTCGGCGCTTTTTATGTTCATGGTTTTCAGGTGGACCAATGATTCCTAAATTATCTCTCCTTGATCTGTTTTCCAGGTCACTTGTTATTCCTGTTAAATATTTTATATTTTCTTCTATTTATTTTTTTATTTCGTTTTATTATTTCTTGATGTCTAGGCATCATTAGCTTTCATTTGTCAAATTCTCATTTTTAAGGAGTTATTTTCTTCATTGAGGTTTTGTGCCTCTTTTGCCAAGCTATTAATTCTTTTTTCATAGCTTTCCTAGTTAGCTCTCATTTCTTTTTATTTGATTTTTGGAATCATTTTTGTCGTTTCAAAAATCTCTTTCTTTAGCTCTTGCCTTAGCTCTTCTAAGAATTCTTGTCAGACTTGAGTCCAGTCTATATTTTCTTTGAGACTTTGCTCATAGAAGTTTTCCAATCATTGTCATCTTCTGTGTTTTTTTGTCATGGGTTTTCCTCTCATCACAATGACTTTTCAATGTCATCACAATTTTTATACTAAGTTGGTTTTGTTTGTTTGTTTTTTAATTTACTCACTCTTCCAGCAGCCTTCTTGCCTTTGCATTTTATGTTAGGAGTGAGCTCTGTTCATCTCTGGGGGAATGTTTGGCCTGAACTTTTACTAGTTTTACAACTCAGTCTGGGGCCTGAAAGTTTACAATGCCTCCAAAGTAGTGCCACCAAGAGAGAAGTCTTTCCTCTCATGTCCTATTCGGAGATGTATAAATTCCTGACTCAGTTTTAGGCCCATTGGCTTGGGTATAGTTGAGTTTCAGCAGAGATGGACGCAGTCACTGTTAGCCTCTTGGGAGGTTCTACAGGTTTAGAGCAGCTGAATTGCTGGCTCTCCTTTGTTCTTGGTCTCCTGCCTTTATTATCCTGCCTACAAAGGTTAGAACTGTCACTGTTCTGCTCTCGCTTTCAGAGCATGCAGGTAAATTTCTGAAATTTCCTTTGTGCTTACTACTCAGCTAGAACCCTGCATGAGGTTGTGGCCATTCCTCTCCATCCTGCATCTATGACCCAGAACTGGGCAATGGGTGCCAGAGGTGTCAGTTGGTACCCATTCTGGCTCCCAGAGGTTTCCTGGGATTGTTCCCTTTTTGTCCCTGGGAACTGTGATGTTTTCAGTCCTGGTTGGTGCTGTGCTCCCAAACCCAATGTCCTCTGACTTCTCTGTCTGTCTTTCTAAGCTGCTGAGTGAAAAAAATCTTGTAGGTTTTTGTTGCTTTTCCCAATCAGAAGTCAGAATTCAGTCTGGTGCATTATTTAGGTTGTTGTGGCAGAGAAGATAGCTTGGGAGAGCTAGGTAAAAATGCTGAATCTTATTCTCATCTTCATTCCACCTCCTGACTTGGTTGCATTTCTCAAATATCTTCAGTATTTAGGTTGATAAATTAATGTTTTCTGGCAGCTATCTATTCTGAAATTTCTTAGGGCTTCCATATGTGTAATCTGTGGAGTTTGATATAAAAAGAAGGGCATAATTTAAAAAAAAATAATGCTCTGGAAAATTGTGAGCTTTAAGTTACACAAGTCTTTTTCATATGGGAATAATTAAAATAGACTACATGTGTTCAATCAGTACTTCTAAATTCCGAACATATTATTGTTATTCAATGCATGTTTAAAAATCATTATTAAAAATATCAGTATTAATGGTAATTTAATATCTTCTCTCAGTTGAAGGTAGAATATATCAGGGCTTTCAAGCAGATCATTTGATTCCCTTTCAAACAGAGTTTTATCACTATCTCTCATTTGGAGAAGGTATTATTAAATACAGGTTTATTTAACTGCCAACATATATGAGAAATCTATTTAGAAGATGGTGAGCACCTGGGATGGGATCTCAAGAGTTTTCGACTATATTCCCAGATGTATTGATGACAAATTCAATGCCTTCTCTCTATCTATACATGCTTCTTTCTGATAAAGCTTTGGAAAAATCCTACAATAAAAAGTGCTAAGTGCAAAGTATGCTTTAAAAAGTGGAATGTCTAATAAAAGGCTAACAGTGGAAAAGTTCATACTTTTTAACTGAGTTCAGTTACAACCCAATCCAACATGAACATATTGAAATTGATCTAGAAAATAGATTTGATAGACATTAAGAAGGATTTCAGTATTTTTCTGAAGCATGCCATTTACATGGTAGCATACTTTTTTTTTTGACTTGGTGGTAACTTGAACTTGAAAAGAAATTATAAATATATAAGATAATAAAACAGACTTGCCACTGACATCACTGTAACTTGCTGGAGTGGCAGAAAGCACAAGACTTGGAGTTGTACTTGGCTCTACCAATACTAACAAGATGCCAATGGCTAACTCATAGAATCAAAGGTACTCAGTGTCCATCCCTTCCAAACCATAGCCAGAAATGATTCCCTTCTTCAGTGTATCTGCTTGGTGGTTCTCTGAACTCTACTGGAAGAGTTCCAAGGAGAGGGACCCTCCAAGGAGAGAGACCCTCCATAGGAAGTTCATTCACTTTGATTTTTTTTATCCTGGAAAACTTTTAATTGTAGGTGGAGTGGGATAGCTGGGCACAGTTTAGATGATTCCAATTTTGTTGGCAACATCTAAAGTATCATAGTCTGGAGCAAGTTGGACATAGGCCTTCTTCTCTCCATCAGGTCAGATCAGTGTGTTGACCTTGGCCCCATCAATGTCATATTACTGCCTGCTTGATCTGATGCTTGTTGGCCTTGACATCCACAATGAAGACTAGGGTGTTGTCCTCAGTCTTCTTCATATCAGACTCAAGAGAAACATAATGATGGCATAGCAGTCAAGCTTGTTTCTCTGACAGGCACTTTTCTAAGAGTATTTGGGCTGCCTCTGAAGTCTTAGTGTCTTGGGTCGCTGGAAGGTGGGAGATGTTCAGATTTTCTTGTTTTTGTGGCTGTAGATAGACACCCTTCAACACCTCCTTCTTGGCCTTTAAGGTCTTGGGTGTGACTTGTGTCTTCAGAGGGACTATGGCTTCCTTCTTTGCCTCCAGTGCCATCTTGGGGGGAAGGGGCTCATTCACTTTTAAATACTCTAATTGTTAGGAAGATGGTTTTTTTCTCCAGTCATTCAGCCATACTTTGTCTCTTTGTAATTCCCACCCATTGCTCCTGTTTCTGCCCTCTTGGGACAAAGAGAACAAAACTACTTCAACCCTCCTGTACCTGATAGCACTTCAATTACTCTCACAGCTATATTCCCTATGAGTCTTCTCTTCTCCATGCTAAAAGGCCCCAGCTCCTTCATTCACTCCTCATATGACATAAATGTAAGGTCCTTTATAGTCCCAATTGTTCTCCTTTGGATTTTTTCCAGTTTTTCATGGTCAGTGTCAATGAAATCAATGTTAATTATTAAGTACATAGTTAATGATTAATAATAATAATTAACCCCAATTATTAAGTACTTACTAAATTCTGGACATTTCTCTGAGTACTGAGGATACCAGTACAAGTGAGCAAGACAGTCCCTGCTCCCCAAAAATTTACCTTCTAATAGGGGAGCAACAATTGAAGGGAGAGGGGGTAGAAATCTCTGGGAAGTGATATGGTGGGATTGGAACCAGATAGCATAAAAGAAAATGTCATTCCTTAGAGCCCAATGTCCCAGGGGTGAGAGTCTGAGCTATAATGGGAGGAGGCCAGAATTCAGGCAGTGGAGAATGAGGATGGCTGGGGAATGGCCTTCCTAACCTGTTCTCAGAACACAGTGTGCCAGACATGTTCACTTCACCCCATGGTAGCCTCAGTTTATCTATCTATAAAACAGATATAATGCTTGTACTACCAGCTTCACAGTGTTGTTGAGAAGAGAAAGCCCCTTGTAATCTGTAGCACACAAATGAAATGCCAGAGACAACATAACCAATGCACATTTTCTCACTTGATCTTTGTATTTTAAGCATAATAAGGAAGAGAATATTGGTAAATGTTTGATGTATTCTGCCAAAGATACAAAAAAAATTCTCAAACTTACCTTATATAATCAAAAAAGATGATGGACCCCCTTCTGGTGTTTTTTTTTCCTGACCCTTCTTGAAGACCATGAAAATAATATTGATTTCAAAGGCAGCTACCACTGAGAATGGTATAGTAGTTAGAAATGAAGGGTCCTATGGAGGTTTGGATCCCTGCTCAACAATCCCACCAATTACATAAAGGTGAATATCATGTCTATAGCTTATTTCCATAATGGGTGAGATATAAAATGAGTTCAACTGAAAATGAGCAGTCAGTCTCGCAGTCAAGTCTTTGTGATTTCTTGCCCCCCCCCCAAGATATGTGGCTTTCTCAGCATCCCCTATGTGAAGTCCCTCCTGCTACAGGCCACCCAAAGTCAGGAAGAGGTCAGAAGAATGTGTTTTTGTTGTGTTTTTTTTTGTCCATGAGGTTCCAGCAGGATATTTTGGACATCACTTGCTAACACCCTAATTTGCTAGATCAAAAGAAGGTACAGACATTCTTCCCCTTCACATTCTGTTCTGGAAAACGAGTCATTGAAAATGAATAAGATACAGTATGGTGTAGCATCTGACACTCATTGGCCGTGTGACCCTGGGCAAGTGCTTTATCTCCCAGTGCCTCAGACCACTCTCCAAGATTATAAATTGCAGATGAATCACTGATCCTAGTCAGTGGAGGGAGTTTCCCCAGGAGATATTCCATACTGACAAAATCACAGATTCTATCTCCCCCCAAAATCCAAAGAGAATACTTACCCATTTATTCTAGTCATTTTTCCAATAAGCTCCACAGAGTGTACTTTGGACTGATCTTATGTTCCTTCACACTTCAATCAAAAATCCTACAGGAGGATAGATTCAAGACATTTTCTGGCTCAAGAGTTTCTGTCCTAATTTAGATGAGCAATTCAGGAGGGAGTGTTTTGAAGAGTACAGTTCTGGTCATGCTTCCTTCTCTCCTCCACCTCTCAGTTTTCCTGGCTTCTTTAAGATTCAGCTCAAACATCACTGTCACTCAAACATCACAACTTTCTTGTTCCTCCAGCTGCACATCCCCTCCCACCTATGGTCAAGCTTCTACTTCTTCTTTATTTAGCTTGTATATGCCTATATGTTGCGTATTGTGTCCTGCATTCAAAAATAATCTCCTTGAGGATAGGTGGCATGTTTTTGTCTTTCTTTGTATCCTCAGCGCCTAGCACAGTGCCTGGCATATAGTAAATGCTTAATAGGTGTTTGCTGATTAGTTGGTTGGTGAATATTTCAAAACGTGCTCATAGTATCCTGCAAAAATACTAAAGATGTCATGGTTGGACTGTTCCCTGGTACCAAAAGTTCAAAATAAGTGGTGATAGTCAGACTTCAACAATGTGAAGGCTTCTTTCCTGACCAGATCTCCAGTCACAAACCAGTCATCCTACTTATATGGGACATTGGGAGCTGGCAGTCCACAGACAGAAAGAGGCCAGGGTGGTACAGTGTCTGAGAACTGCGCCATATGGGGGTAAGTAAAAGAACTGGGACTGCTTAGCCTGGAAAGAAGACAACTTTGGGGGGCGGGGACATAATGATTGTTTAAAAATGAAATGGGCTGTCTTGTGAACTGCTTAGTTCACCGTCCCAGGAGAAATTTAGGTCAAAGTTTTTGAGGGACTCCCTACACCGGTTTGAGGGTTAGACTGGGCTTCTGACTCATCTGTCACCACTAAAATTCCATGATAAATATCTATAAGGCTGGCATATGGAAAATTAAATTCATTTTTTTGTGGCTACTAATGATAGACCTCAGATCAGCCAGGAGTCAGATTTGGCTCTGTATGATAGCTCTAGCTAAGTAACAGTTGGTACTTACGGTTAAACCACTTTCCCGTTTGTTAGTCACTTTTCAAATATGATCCCATTTGATCCCCACAACAAACCCTGGAAGGCAGGTGCTGTTATTATTTGCTTTTTACAGATGAGGAAATTGAGACCAAGAGAGGTTAAGTGACTTCCCTAGGGTCACGCAGTTAGGAAGTGTCTGAGGCTGGATTTGAACTCAGATCTTCCTGACTCCAGGTTCAGTGCTCAGGCCACCTAGCTGCATCATAGGAGCTTGATAGCAATTAGGAATATATATATATATGAAATGAGCTGCCTCATCAGATAGCACACTCCTGTCTTTGGAAGTGTTCCAGCAGAAATTCTGATGATTTAGAAGCGATCCCCTTTCAGCATGGAGACTGACTTATTCCGCATGAAGGGCCTGTCTTATCCTAGAGTTCTATAACATGAGAACTGGAACTAGAGTAAGCAGCAGATTCACGGGCAGAGGACTGTAGGATGGAAAGGATTACTACTGGCTTGAGAACAGAGGAGAAAGAGGCAGTGAAGGGGGAGAGACAGGAGATGCTGGCTAGAGAAGGGATAATTATAGGAGCAAATTCCCTCATTAATCTGAAAGAGATGGAATCTAGGGCAGAAGACACCCCACTTCCTCAGAGGCTGAGAGTTGGAAGGAAACAAGAAAGGCTTAAGTTAGTCACAGAGATGTATTGAGAGCAGCTCAGGGGAGGCCAGTGAATTGGTTCTCCACTGCCTGCATCGATCAGTGGAACAGGAGACAAAAGCCCCCACTGAGGTTGTGAGAGTGGAAGCAGGGATAGGAGGAGGGAGTCCCATACATTAGGAAATCCGGGCTTCCGTGGGTGTTCCTTCTGCCAGGGCAGTGCAGTGTTGGGAAATGAGCATGCAGTATGAAACCAAAGGGCATGAGTTCCAGTTCCGGTTTTGATGCTCAGGAGAGGGAACAAGGGGAAGGCGAGAAAGGTTGGGGATAGGAGAAGGAGAGGGAGAGAGAAGAGGAACACAAGTTCCTCCAATGGAATATTTGTATGTAACCTCAGTTCCAGTTAGACTGCTAATCTTAAAAGGCTTTTCATTGCTACACATTAAACACAGAGGAAACAGTCATTAACTACCTGAGTATGCTCCAAAGTAGACAGCAAAGGCCTCCATCTCACATTTCTGGAAGCAGGCTCCCCAAACCTCTGGGTTAGTACCAGGCACAGGAGATTTTAAATGCTCAAAGGACTAGCCCACTTTCCCTCCCCCACTTACTGGTCAGTCATCCAATTGCACTCATAAGTTTTATAAAATTCATAATTATTACACTAGCAGTAGATACATACATATAAATATATAATTATTACTCTAGCAGTAGTATTACTACCTTTAATACTACCTACAATTATTATTCTAGCAGTAGAAATATATATAATTCAGAAAAAGTAAATATATACATTCGGATATATATTTTTTCTTTTACTGATAGAGGCATTTGATCACGAAAGTTTGGGGACTCCTGCTCTTTGGCCTCTAGTCATCATTCCTAATGTTCTTTTGCATCATACCATGGGGCAAATTATTAATAAATGTGACTAGATATTTTTCCAAATGGTAAACCAATTTTCTAAAAGATCTCCCTCAGTATTTCGGATTTGAGGTCTCTCCTATGTCTGGATCCCAGAGTAGGATGTACCTCTTTCTTTCATGTCTCTCTTGAATCCTGGAGTTGGCTTTGTACTAAATAAGATGATAGTTTTCTGTCCTAAGTCAGTAGCATTTTGGCTGACCCTGCCAGGAAGAAAACCGATTAATGTCTTTTAAAATAGTGTCATCTTATAAATTATTTGCTTGTCTGCCTAGGACATATCTTGTTATTTGTAGGAAGGTAGGTATTCCACTGGGCTTTTTGTATTTCTGCCAGCTCTGAAATCTGTTCTGTATTTCTCAAAAAAAACATTAGCCCCTGGATGCTTTCTGTGACATAGGAACAAAACACCTTCTTTTGATTTAAAGGCCTTTCTTTTGGAGCAAGGAACAATCTTCTTGCCTTTGGTTATACTTTGGGAAGGGAATTGCATTTGGGGATTAATGTAGAGTGCTATAATTTTTGAGCTAGAAAGGAAGCTAAAGGTCACCTAGCTCAGCATTTTCACAGATAAGGTAACTGAAGTTCAGAAAGAGGAAATTACTTACTCAGAGTCACACGGCTAAGTTAGGGACAGAGCTGGGATTGTAGAGATCATGTCCGACAATTTCTAATCTAGTCTTCCTTTCATAAAATGTGACATAAAAGATAGAGTGCTGGACTTGGAGTCAAGAAGACATGGGTTGGAATCCCACTTTGTATGCTTATTGGTTGTGTGAGCTGAGCAAGTTACTTAATCTCTCTCAGCCTTAGTTTCTTCATCTGTAAAATGAAGATAATAGTACCATCTACTTCACAGGATTGCTGTAAGATCAAATGCAATGTACTTAAAGTGTTTTTAAACCTTAAAGCATTATGTGAATATTATGATTATGCATCATTATTGTATTGTGTTGTGTATTACTGTATTATCATCAGTTAGTTAGCCAGCATTTTTTAAGGAGTAACTGTGTTCCAGGCACTGTGCTAAGTGTTGGGGATAAAAAGAAAGGCAAAACCACTGTCCTTGCCCTCAGGGAGTTCACAGTAGAGTGGGGAACACAACTACGTATGGATT